>NC_058520.1:223826671-224447296 GCF_904849725.1 Hordeum vulgare subsp. vulgare
CTTATCCTCTTTCTTCTCCACTTTCTTCTTCTCCGTCGCTTATTTTCCCCCAAAAAAGACATACTTACCTAGTTATCCTCCAAAATGACATAATTATATAATTTAGTTCATATATAACATAATTATCTTAGTTAGGTAAAATATATCACAAGAAACTTGGTTTGATCATAACTTAGCGTATCTTTCTCCTAAATGACATAATAAGCTCAAAATAAGAAAAGTATTGTAATAATCCTCTTCCTCTTTGTCTCCTTCTTCTCCTCCTCCTCCTCCTTCTTCTTCTTCTCCTACTTTTATTCTCCTCCTCCTCCTTCTTCTTCTTCTTCTTCTCCTTCTTCTTGTACTCTTTCTTCTCCTCTTTCTTCTTCTCCTTAGCTTATTTTCCCCAAGAAAGACATACTTAGCTAATTATCCTCCAAAATGACATAATTAGCTAATTTAGTTCATTTATGACAGAATTAGCTTAGTTAGGTAAAAACATCACAAGAACCTTGGTTAGCTTATAACTTAGCGTATCTTCCTCCTAAATGAGATAATAGGCTCAAAATAAGAAAAGTATTGTAATCATCTTCTTCTTCTTCTTCTTCTTCTTCTTCTTCTTCTTCTTCTTCTTCTGCTTCTTCTTCTCCTCTTTCTTCTTCTACTTAGCTTATTTTCCCCAGGAAAGACATACTTAGCTAACTATCGTCCAAAATGACATAATTATATAGTTTAGTTCATTAATGACATAATTAGCTTAGTTAGGTAAAAACATAACAAGAACCTTGGTTAGCACATAACTTAGCGTATCTTCCTCCTAAATGACATAATAAGCTCAAAACAACAAATGTATTGTAATCATCCTCTTCCTCTTCTTGTCCTTCTTCTCCTTTTTCTTCTTCTTCTTCTCCACCTTCTTCTTCTGTGTATTCGTCTTCTTGTCCTCCTCCTCCTCCTCATTCTTCTTCTTCTTCTTCCTCTCCTTCTTCTTCTCCTTAACTTATTTTCCCCAAGAAAGACATACTTATCTAATTAACCTCCAAAATTATATAATTAGCTAAATTAGTTCATTTATGACATAATTAGCTTAGTTAGGTAAAAACATCACAAGAACCTTGGTTAGCTCATAACTTAGCGTGTCTTCCTCCTAAATGAAGAAATAAGCTCAAAATAAGAAAAGTATTGTAATCATCATCTTCCTCTCCTCCTCCTTCTTCTTCTTCTCCTCGTGCTTCTTCTCCTTCTTCTTCTTCTTCTCTGCCTCCTCCTTCTTCTTCTTCTTATTCTTCTCCTTCTTCTTATTCTCCTCCTCCTCCTCCTACTCCTTCTTCTTCTCCTCCTCCTCCTTCTTCTTCTTCTTCTTCTCCTCCTCCTTCTGCTCCTCGTCCTTCTTCTTCTTCTTCTCCATCTTCTTCTTATTCTTCTTCTTCTTCTCTTTCTTCTCCTTCTTCTAGTCTTCTTCTTCTTGCTCTTCTTTGCTAATTATCCTCCAAAATGACACAATAGCTTATGTATTTCATTTATGAGATAATTTGCTTAGTTAGGTCAAAAATGGCATAAGAACCTTGGTTAGCTCATAGATGTTATATACTTAGCTTGTTTTTCCTCTAAAATGACATAATTAGCTTAGTTAGGTCAAAAATGGCATAATAACCTTGGTTACCTCATAAATGTCACATACTTACCTTATTTTCATCCAAAATGGCATAATTAGCTTAGTTAGGTAAAAAATGGCATAATAAACTTGGTTACCTCAAAAAGGTCATATTCTTAGCTTATTTTCCTCCAAAATGACATAATGAGCTCAAAAATGACATATATTGTTCTTCTTATTCTAACTTTCGTATTCCCATTTTGCAGATTAGATTTACTACATGGAAGCTGGCATTGATGGAGTGCTTTGGATTTTGTTTTGATTTGTGTTGGTGAACAATGCGGAACTATATGTATGTATATATGGATGAATAGTGTAAAACTTTGTATGTTGGTTCTTTCGATCTATGTGTTGTGATTGATGAACAACTTGCATTGATGAACTTTATATGTATATCATATATGTGATGTGAACTATATATATGTGATGTGAACTATATATCATATATGTGTAAAAATTTAGAGGGAAATAACATAAAATAAAAAAACAGTGACAATATGGGCACTTTGCCGTCTGCCAGCTGGTGGTACGGGCCTTTGCTGTTTGCCAGCCAATGCGAAAGGTGCCACATGGTAGCCAGTTGTGCAACGTGGGGAAACCGGCGGCTGGCCTATATATCCTACCATGGCCAGCAGACGGCAAAGGGCTGCCATGGCATACGACAAAGTCCTTCACCAGGCAGATGGCAAAGGCATTCACCACGCAGCAGGTGGGTGCCATGTTGACGGCCAGTAGACGGCAAAGTCACACCAAAAGCAGACGGTAAAGGAGCATCACAGAAGGCAGACGGGAAATACTCCGTTAGCCACCTAATGGAGTAGTTGCTTGTCGGCTGCCGTTTAAGGGCTTTGTCGTCTGCTTGCCATGGTAGGCTGACGGCAAAGCCCTTTGCCATCCTCTTTCGACATGCACACGACAAAGAAGGGACTTTACCGACGAAAGTGGTCATAGATTTTTTGCCAACCAGAGGCTGATAGCAAAGGCCTTT
The DNA here is from genome assembly GCF_904849725.1 of Hordeum vulgare subsp. vulgare. Lineage (NCBI taxonomy): Eukaryota > Viridiplantae > Streptophyta > Magnoliopsida > Poales > Poaceae > Hordeum > Hordeum vulgare. The sequence goes on from NC_058520.1 coordinate 223,829,293, forward strand.
GCCGTCCATGAACTGCCCCTTTGTCGTCCGCTATGTCACACGACAAAAAAGATGATTCCTGTATTTTTTGAAGGGAAGTACCACTTAGGGAGGAGGGGTAGTACCACCCCGGTGGTACTGCTTCCCTCCCCATCCGTACTTGCTTCCCCTTAGATTTTCCTTCTGGCATCTTTGGTGTCGTTGATCGTTTTGAGCGGAAATACTGCTCGCAGCAGAGCGGTAGTACCGCTCCAGTAGAAGTACCACTCAGCCAAGCGGTAGTACCGCTCGTGCACGACCTGTGTACATAATCGTTGGATTTGGGAAGACCTATTTAAGGGGATCTTCTTCCCCAATGGTTTTCCATCCTTTGATCTCGTCTTCTTCCCCCCTTGTTGACCTTCTTCGATCTTGCTAAACTCTCAATCCCTCCAATGATTCTTTCTAGTTCTTGAGGGAAAAGAGAGAGGAGATCTAGATCCACATTTCCACCAATCACTTTCTCCTCTATGTGAGGGGAACCCCTTGCATCTTGATCTTGGAGTTCTTTATGAGCTCCTTGTTCTTCCTCTCTTATTCCTCCATAGCTTTTGTTGTTGTGGAGGGATTTGAGTGTGAGGTACTGGACCACTTCGTGTGTTCTTTCCATTGCAATAGTTCCATCGGTTTGAGTCCTCCACAGTGATACGTGGAAGTGAAGTTTGAGAAGCTTATTACTCTTGGGTGCTTGGTACCCTAAAGATTGTTCTTCGTGGGTGCTTTGGCGTCCTAGAATCTTGGTGGTGCCTTGGAGCTCAGTCGTTGTGGTGTAAAGCTCTAGGCAAGCGTCGGGGTCTCCAATTAGCTTGTGGAGATTGCCCCGAGCATTTGAGGTCATCTTGGAGCCATAGTCCATTGTGATGAAGCTTCGTGGTGTTGTTCAGAGACTGCAATTCTGTTGTGGAGATTGCCCCAACCTTGTTTGTATGGGTTCAGTGACCACCCTCAAGGGTCCCTTAGTGGAATAACGACATCTTGCATTGTGCGGGTGCGTGAGGAGATTACGGTGGCCTTAGTGGCATCTTGGGGAGCATTGTTCCTCCACACCTTTCCAAACACAGATTAGCATCCGCAAGGGTGTGAACTTCGGGATACATCGTCATCTCCCCATGCCTCGGTTAACTCATACTCGATCCCTTTACTTATGCACTTTACTTTGTGATAGGCCTATTGTTTCTTGTTATATATATATTGCTATCACTTAGTTCTTTATCTTGCTTAGCATAAGTTGTTGGTGCACATAGGTGATTCTAGTTGTTTCAGGTTTTGTGCTTGACTAATTAAACGTTAGTTTTATTCCGCATTTTTTCAATCCTAAACCATAATTATTTTAAAGAGCCTATTCACCCCAAATCTAGGCGACATCCACGTCCTTTTAGGAGGGTTGTTTGAGAGAGACCATCTTCATCCTATACACCCCACAGACTGATTGTCGGTGCACTAAAGACTAGGGTCTCTAGTGCTCCAGACTTGTGCACGGGCGCAAAGAACCCCTAACAACAGGGCGTGGCAGGGTCCAGACGACACGCACCGCCAAGATATCCAAGGTCCCGGCAAGCCCGCCTTGCCGGGAAGACACCCAAGCCCACGTCTGTTTAATGGACGTGATGAACACACCTAGCACAAGAGCCCAGCGAGCCTCCCTCGCCGGGAAGACAACCGAAGCCCCCGGCAAGCTTCCTTGCCGGGACGAAGCACCAAGGTCCTGGCAAACACCCTTGCAGGGATGACATGGCAAGGCACTAGACGGCGACCGCCCTTGCCACAGTGCCACCGCCCCCCGAGTTCCAGCGCATTCCTCATGCACCAGCGGGGCGTCCAGGTGTCGAAACACCTGGACACATGTCTTCACCAGCACTTAGCTGACATGGACAAGACATGCATTTAATGCACATGACAGCAGTAGATGGATAAGCAACGCCCTAGGTTCATAGTATCATCTCGTGAACCTACCATCGAGCACTGTAGGTGACCCCTTTGCCTATAAAAGGAGGCCCTTAGCTCATTCACAAGGGGTTAGACTTTTTGGAGATTGACCAAGAAGACGGTTATCATCACTGTAAACAAACAACAAAAGAACGCTTAATACGATCAGACGAGCAGGACATAGGGTTTTACGCGTAAGCGGCACGAACCTGGGTAAAAAGGATTGCCGGGTGTTGGTCGTTACGTCTGCTATTGACGTTGTTTTTCCTCGCCCTGCAATCACAAGGGTATCACGTGGATCCCCATAGGTATCGACCTAGCATCGCCGACATCTTTGGCATGCCAGGTAGGGGGTGGGGAGAGACGCCTGAATCGGAGCAGGCTCAATGCCGGCTCCATCGAAGTTTGGACGCTATGTCGCGTCCCTTCGGAAATGGAATACCGCGGCGGCCGCCCTGTTCTACTACGGATTCCCAAGGCATGCGCGAGCGCGTTTCTACACGCGCGAGCGGGGCAGGGAGGCGGAGGCTCCAAGAGCAGCATCGTCCGGCCGATGCGTCGCTCGGGGGCCAACGCCAAGTTGTCGAGGGCGTGCCTGGGTGCTTCATAGAGGCCCCGACACATACTCCGGCAGACGCACCTCCTCGGAGCAATGCATAGTCGTTGAAAATGCGCGACATGGTCCCGAAGCCCTGGTGTGCACTCCAATGCAAATGTTGAACCCCTGAGAGCGTCACATCATCGCCCAAAGATGCACTCGGGGACTCCGCAAGCACAACCTAGCAAGAGAAAATCAAAGGGATTACACCCTGGCTGGTTCTTTCTCCAAGCGACGGTCAAGGGCCGTCGGCAAGAAGTCCTTGCCAGAGGAGATACCGCCAGGAGTAGTAATTCCCTGCTTGCTGAAGGCTCCTACGCCCCGGCGAGAGATTCAAGAACCTCGCAGGCACGGCGTGGACAGATAAGTTTTTAAGTTTGAGACTCAGATTTGAAGTAGATAGATCCTTCGCCTCTTTCTTTCGAAAGTTTCCAATATTTGCGTGAGGAGTTTGCGCGTACTGGGACCTTCCGAAAGCTCGGTGCAACTTGTCTTTGTTTCGAACTCGTTCAAACGACCTTAATGGCCACAGAGCGCCTTCAAACAGTTGCGAACCTGATCAACAGAGCAAGCGGATACGTAGCACCCGATTTGGTCTCAAGTTGTGCTTGGCGATTTCCATGGTTGCACCGAACACGGCAAGGAGCCTTGCCGGTAGTCGCCGGTAAGCTCCCAGATATGCAAGAACAAATCATACAAAGAACGGAATCGAAAAAAGGGAAAACAGTTTTTTTCATTCATATGAATAGATACATTCGGCTTCACTTACAAAGCATCTTGGTCCTAACCTAAAGACTCCGTCTTTTGACGAGGGCCGGACTGGGAAGAGGAGTGAAGTTCAAAAAGACAAAAAGGGGGTGCCCGCGGCGCGGTCAGGACCGGCCCCCAGGGCTGGCACTGAGCCAGCGAGAACGAGACCGCCCTCGACGAGCGTCGCGTGGCCCCCCTCTGGCCGAGGTGCGGAGGGCGGGGAAAATGAAGGGGCAAAGGATCCGGAGCGAGTAGACGCGCCTCCTCCTGGAGCCAGGGGACCAATACCCGCTCCGATGAGGTGGCCCAAGCAGAGGACCTGGAGAAGTCAGAGCTGGTGGAGGTGCCTCCTCCTCGAACACGAGGCACTGATGCCAGCTCGGGCAAGGTGCCCCCATCGGGTGGGGGCCAGCCGCGAGCTAGCCACAGCGGTGCGGTCTACATTCGGTCGGGGCCCGGGGAGTCAACACCCAATTTGACACCCTGTGGCCCTAGCCCAACACAGACCTCGCCGCCACGACTATCCTCCTCGTCGCCACCGCTCGAGTAGGACAATCGGCATCGCTCGGGCTCCCTTCGCAACAGTTGACAAGCACACGTGAGGCCCCCTAAAGCAACATGGAGGGCCGCCACAGGAGCAAGCTGCTATGGCGACAGAGATCTTCTGTCATCTCTTGAGCTTGCGTTGGTTTTTCCCTTGAAGAGGAAAGGGCGATGCAACACATGAGCAGTAAGTATTTCCCTCTGTTTGAGAACCAAGGTATCAATCCAGTAGGAGAATCTCGTCAAGTCCAGAGTACCTGCACAAACACAAAAGAGCTTGCACCCAACGCTATAAAGGGGTTGTCAATCCCTTCAAGATTGATTGCAAAGTGAGATCTGAAGGCGGAAAGTGCAACGAAGAAAAAGAGTGAGGCTGGAAATATAATGTGGAGTAGACCCGAGGGCCATAGTTTTCACTAGAGGATTCTCTCAAAATAGCAAATATCATGGTGGGTGAACAAATTACTGTCGAGCAATTTATAGAACCGCGCAAAGTCATGACGATATCTAAGGCAATGATCATACATATAGGCATCACGTCTGAGACAAGTAGACCGATACTTTCTGCATCTACTACTATTACTCCACACATCGACCGCTATCCAGCATGCATCTAGTGTATTGAGTTCATGACGAACAGAGTAACGCCTTAAGCAAGATGAAATGATGTAGAGGGATAATCTCAAACCAATGATGAAAACCCCATCTTTTTACCCTTGATGGCAACAACACGATACGTGCCTCGCTACCCCTTCTATCACTGGGTGAGGTCACCGCACGGTATGAACCCAAAACCAAGCACTTCTCCCATTGTAAGAATCATAGATCTAGTTGGCCAAACAAAACCCACAACTCGAAGAGAATTACAAGGATATGAAATCATGCATAAGAGAGATCAGAAGAAACTCAAATAAGATCGATAGATAATCTGATCATAAATCCACAATTCATCGGATCTCAACAAACACACCGCAAAAGAAGATTACACTGGATAGATCTCCTTGAATATCATGGAGAACTTTGTATTGAAGATCCAAGAGAGAGAAGAAGCCATCTAGCTACTAGCTATGGACCCGTAGGTCTATGGTGAACTACTCACGCATCATCGGAGAGGTCTTGGTGTTGATGAAGAAGCCCTCCGTATCCGAATCCCCCCTCCGACAGGGCACCAGAACGTGCCCAGATGGGATCTTGCGGAGACAGAAGCTTGCGGCGGCAGACAAGTACTTTCGATGATCTCCTTATTTTTTCTGGGATTTTAGGGAATATATAGGCCAAAAACCTAGGGCAGGGGAGCCACGGGGATCTCACAAGCCTCCTAGGATCGCCCCCCCCCCCCAGGCCAGGCCTGGTGGGCTTGTGACCTCCTCCGAGGTCTCCTACCTTGGTTCTCAAGTCTCCCGCGTGTCTTCTATTATGGAAAAAATCATTCCGCAAATTTTATTCCGTTTGGACTCCGTTTAAAATTTTCCTGTGAAAAGGGTCAAAAACACGGAAAAAACAGGAACTGGCACTTGGCACTGAGTTAATAAGTTAGTCCTAAAAAAGATATAAAAGGTATACAAAACGTCCAAAGTTTGACAAGATAATAGCATGAAACCATCAAAAATTATAGATACGTTGGAGACGTATCACAAGCCCGGGGGAAGGCAGAGGCGTTGGAGTAGCGCTCTGCCTCCCCCGGCCTCGACCTCCGCGGCGACCTCGGCCCCTCGCCCTTCCTCCACCACGGGCGTTCGGGCCGCCCTCCGCCGCAGCACCCTCAGAAGTTGTGGCAAGATCCGAACGGGATCCCCTCGCCGCCATCACGGCAGACGGTGGTTGACCCCGTCCCCTAACCATGATTAGGGGCAAGCGCCACCGGCAGACAGAAGAAGATTCAGAAGGCCAGGATCGGCGAGTTGGTGGATACAGAGGGAGTTGAGTGAGCAAAACCCCTCGCAAACCCTCCCAATTTATAGGACGGGGCGCAGGGGCTAGCCTCCCTTACTCCAGAAGCCACCACCCTATACGACCAACCGCTCGAGCTCACGGGCGCACAGAGAACCGCCCTAATGCGGTAATGCATGCACGGGCGGGCCCAGCCACTACTGCGCCTTTCAAGGCCTTGACTGCCACCTGTCCAGCAATGAATGTGCATGCCACACGTGTGGCAGAGGCGTTTCAGGAGGCGGAGAGGCCACTCCGCGCACGACCTCCCACCTCGCGCATCTGACGCGTGGCGTGGGGAAAGGCAACCGCGAGCAGATCCAACCGCGAAGGCCCGTACACCTCTTTGGGCCTAGCCCAACAACGCTCCGCGCAAGTGTGTGGCCTAGGCCCGGGGGCTCCTGTCGGTGCACTCAAGACTGGGGTCTCTAGTGCCCCAAACTTGTGCACGGGCACAAAGAACCCCTGACAGCAGGGCATGGCAGGGTCCAGATGAGACGCACCATCCAATGCCCTCGCAAGCCCTCCTTGCCGGGAAGACACCCAAGGCCACATCCGTTTAATGGACGTGATGAACACACCTAGCACAAGACCCCGGCGAGCCTCCCTCGTCGGTAAGACAGCCGAAGACCTCGGCAAGCTTCCTTGTCGGGCGAAGCAACAAGGCCTCAGCAAACACCCTTGTCGGGATGACATGGCAAGGCACTAGAGGGCGACCGCCCTTGCCACAATGCCACCCCCCCCCCCCCCCGACTTCCAGCGCATTCCGCATGCGCCAACGAGGCGTCCAGGTGTCAAAACACCTGGACACATGTCTTCACCACCACTAAGCTAACAAGGACAAGACGTGCATTTAATGCACCTGACAGCGGTAGATGGCTAAGCGCCGCTCTAGGATCACTGTATCATCTCGTGAACCTACCATCATGCACTATATGTGACCCCTTTGCCTATAAAAGGAGGCCCTTAGCTCATTCACAAGGGGTTAGACTTTTTGGAGATTGACCAAGAAGATGGTTATCATCACTGTAAATGAACAACAAAAGAACTCTTAATACGATCAGACAAGTAGGACGTAGGGTTTTACGCGTAAGCGACCTGAATCTGGGTAAAAAGGCTTGCCGGGTGTTGATCGTTAGGTCTGCTCTTGACGTTCTTTTTCCCTGCCCTACAATCACAAGGGTACCACATGGATCCCCATAGATGTCGACCTAGCATCGCCGACACTGATAAAACTTAGTTCATCCACTTAAGGGAAAATTGCTACTATTCTACAAAAATCTATGCTTGGAGGCCCAACATAGTCTACAAGAATAAAGTTGTTTAGTAGACATCAAGCTCTTTTCTCGTGCCGTTGCCGGGGAGGTGAGTGCTTGAAGGTATATCTTGAAATTAAATCTTTTAGTTTCTTGTTTTTCACTAGTTTGGTTTTATAAAAGAAAACTAAAAAATTGGCGTTTAGGTTGCGTCATTTTATTCGTATCTATAATGTCTTTCGTGAAAATGATGATTCAGAAAATTGTGCTCAATTGGTAGAGGAAGAATTTATGAAAATTCTTAATGTGAAGCATGAAAATTGTGATCAATTGCGTCATTGAATGATGAGCATGATAGTAATATTGTTGGTATCAGTTCTCCGAATATCCATGATGCTAATAATATGCAAAGCCACAAGCTTGGGCATGTTATGTTTGATGAAGATGCCATTTTTAGTCCTTCGAGTTTTGATGAGCCAAATTATTATGATGAAACCATGCCTCATATCTATGATGATTATTGTGATGTCATATATGCTACAAAGAATAAGGATAACCATGAAACTTGTCATCATGATTTTAATTTTCACATGGCTTATATCAATCAAGTATCTCATGATAGTTATTTTCTTGAGTTTGCTCCCACTACTATGAATGATAAGAATTTTGCTTACGTCTGTAGTAATAAAAATTCTTTCCATGTGCCTCATGAAAATAATGTTTTATGTGATAGTTATATTGTTGAATTCCTTCAGGATACTACTGAAAATTATTATGAGGGAGGAACATATGCTTGTAGGAATTGCAATAATATCAAGTTTCCTCCCTATATGTTCAAAGTTTTGAAGTCATGCTTGTTTTGCCTTCCTATGCAAGTTGATTATTGCTACAATAAAAATTTTGCTTGCAAAATCCCTATGCATAGGAAGTCGGTTGGACTTAAATGTGTATGTCATGTGATTCATGATGCTCTCTTGCATGCCTCAGTAACTACTTTTTATACGAGCATAATTGAAATCAGGTTATTCATAGCTAAAAGGCGTTCAAGAAAAGCGATGGGAGACAAAACAATATTTATCCTTTCTTATTTTGTGTTATCACATGATTAACATATTGTAGTAATCATGTTTTGTATCTTTTATTTCAATAATGTGCCAAGTAAAGCCTTTGGGATAGTGTGGATACTTGCTTGTTTGATTCTGTAGAAAAACAAAAACTTTTAGGTCTAGTGCAGAATTTCTCTGATTTTACTAGAGCGTCAAAAAATTATGAAATTTTACACAACTTTTACATGCAAATTCTCTCAACTGTCCTATTTTTTGAGAATTTTTAAAGACCTGGAAGTATGGTCTTTGTGCACATCTTTACAAATTGTTCTGTTTTTCACACATTACGTTTTCCATGCATAGTTTGCTTGTTTTATTGTTTCCATAGCTTGTATTGAGTGATATAAATTATGGGAATGATATAATACAATAGGTATTATGTGATAACAATTATGAATCTAGTATTGGCATTACCTAAGTGAATGATCTATATTTACTAACGCATCTCACGAAGTTCCGTTAAGTTTTGTGTGATTAAAGTTTTCAAGTTTTGTGTGAGATGGTGATATGAGGTGAATAAGGAATAGAGAGAACCTTACCTTAAGAATTCCATGGGCACCCCCAATGTAATATCTAAGGGAGACTCAAGCGTCTAAGCTTGGGGATGCCCCGGAAGGCATCCCCTCTTTTGTTTTCAACACTATTCGTATATCTTACTTGGAACTATAATTTTATTCGTCACATGATATGTATTTTGCTTGGAGAATCATTTTATTTTTTTGTTATTTGTTAGATATTATTTATAATCTTTTTTTTCAATAAAATGTTCGAAGAATTGCATTCAGAATGCTTGAATTCCATGTGTGATATGTGTTGTACAAAAACATAAACCTTTGATGTAGTATTTGAATTACCAGATTTTACTGGAACGTAGAAAGTTTCTGAAATTTTCACACACTACTTTCATAAAAGATATTTATCAAGTCCTAAATGTTCATAATTTTTGGAGTTATAGAAGTACACTTTTTTAACAGATTACTACAGACTGTTCTGTTTGGATAGATTGTTGTCATAGTTTTGTTATCTACTTATCCTAGAGTTCTCATGGCTTATATTAGTGGATATAAGTTGTGGAAATGATAGTATACATTACCTAATGTTTGAAAGATATTATGCAACTTGTCTTGTCAGTACATGAAGTGTTGATTTACTTTTATATGTACTAACATATCTCACGAGTTCTTTTAAAGTTTTGTGTAGACGAAGTTTATAAGACATAGGTGAAACCAGGATATGAGAGGATTGAAAGATACAAAAGCTCAAGATTGGGGATTCCCAAGGCACCCAAGTAAATGTTTTAGGAAGTCTCAAGCGTCTAAGCTTGGGGATGCTACGCATCCTACCTCTCTTCGTCAACAAATATCGGTTAGTCTATGTTGAGCCTAAATTTTTATTTGTCCACATGATATGTGCTATTCTTGGAATGCACTTTTTGTTTTATTTGACGTTTGAAATAAAATATCATAAGAAAAACTCTATTGATAGGGAGTACTCAAATGGCTACTTAATTGTTTAACTACTCATAGATCTTCAAATATATATTTTTTTAGAGTAGTTCGATGTTTACTCTTGTGCTTCACATTTATTCCAAGTGTAAATTGTGAACGAACGAAATTTCATAAATCTGAAATCATCAGTGTGCTTTATGACTTGTAGTAGTTTCACATATGGTTTAGAAAGAATATCTATTGAATTTTGACAATCACAATATTGGTCATACAAGCAATTCATGAATTGCTAGTATAAGAAAGAGAACTTTGACATACAAATATATTATCTTGGACATCTTTTTTGATTGTGAATACCAATTAACTATTTTCAAACTTGATAAAATAGTTGAAGTTGGACAAGTGAGACAACATAATTTTTATGTTTGGATAGATTTGCATAGAAGTTATATTGTTATGTATCCTCCAACGTGTGGTGCTTGTTTAGAACCTTTTGCTAGCCAAAACTTGGTACTAAGTAGAAATACTACTTGTTCATCCAAATCCTTGAACCATGTTTATTCCATGAGATTCCACCGTACCTATCTATATATGTTCCACCTCTAAATATTCAAACAAACATCCATTCTGTGTGCCCATACGGCTCATGGAGCGACGGGGTGGTCATTATCTTCCATGCTAAGCGAGTTATTCTCAAGATGAGTGTTTATTCACTTGTCATCGCATGAGAGAGGCTGGTAAAAAGGATTACCAGTCCATCATAATACATATAAAAAAATAACTCCCCTAGAAAGTTGATTGTTTGGAGGGCACCCGTGGATACGGCTAGCCATTGAATGAGATTGAATGGTGGAGGGGAGTAAAATTTCAATTCTATTTGGGAACCACCATAATGTGATTAGCATGGAAGATAATAAAAACTCTTGTCGTAAAGTTGACAAGAAAAGCGCACCACCCAAATTACATAGTCATCTCTCTTTTAAAAAAAAAAGCTCTCACACCTCTGCAAATCCCTACTTCCCTCTGCGAAGGGACAATCTACTTACTTTCATGTTGAGTCAACTTCCTATTTCAACCTCAGTCTATTAATTAGCAAGCACCATGTGATGGGGAAGATCCAAACATATATAGCCAGTCAAATATATTTGATCATGATTCATTATTGTTGACAATTATCTTTATGACAAGTATGTTGGGAGGCGAAACTTTAAGCCCCTATCTTTCTCTGTGTTCGATGGATGTTCATTTGTTCAAAAATATGTTTTGAGTACCAAAAATCATAGAAGTCTAATGATAACTAAGTATGTGGAGCTCTTACTTATACTTGATGATGCATTGAAATTGTTTGATGACTAAGAACATATGATGTTGAGTTTCAAGAGAATGCATTGTTTGAACCATGACATGTGAATTGATTGCTACTCAACCATGATGATTTATATGAAAACGTTGTTGGATATGATGCTAGAAAAAGTGATTGGAATTATCATTGACCAAACTTATATACTATGCTAGCATTCACACTTCGTAGATTATTTCTTTTATCATTAACCTACTTGAGGATGAGTAGGAATTAAGCTTGGAGATGCTGATACATCTCCAACGTATCGATAATTTCTGAAGTATTCATGCCATGTTTGGCTATGTTTAAAACACTTCTATATGGTTTTGATGCACTTTATATGATTTATTTAGAACTAACCAGGGTTGACGATGTTTTCATTAGAATTGTCGTGGTGTTGTTTTTTTGTGCAGAAAATGAAAGTTCTTGGAATCTTCCGAAACTTGTATATATTTTTTGGAGGAAATAAGAAATATTGAGCGAAGAACCACCGGCGGGATGCCACCAGTGGGGAACAAGGAAACAGGCCGTGACCTCCCCCCAGATCGCGGTGTGATGGCTTGTGGGGCCCATGTGGCTCCGTTTGGCGTTATTCCAACGCCTAAAAATCCTATATATACTAGAAACTCGAGAAATAAAGAGAGAACTTCTGCTCCATCGCCGCAACTCTCTATATAGATGAAAAACCAATCTGGAGACGTTCTAGTACCCTATCGGAGAGGGAAAATTATCTCCGGTGGCCATCTTCATCATCCCGACGGATGCCATGATGAGGAGGGAATAGTTCACCCTCGGGGCTGAGATTTTGTTCTAGTAGCTATGTGTTTAATCTCTTTCTCTCGAGTTCTTGAGATACCATGATCTTTAAGTATCACAGGCTTTGTTAATATAGTTGGATCATATGGTGTTTGTCCCTTGCTATTGTTGTGATGAATTGAATCTTTCACCTTAAAGACTCTTATGTTGGATTGAGTATTCAAGTTTTTGAACACATGATGTATGTCTTCCATGAGAATACCCATAGTGACATTGGGGTATTCAAGTGATTCACTCGATATATGTTATGGCATCAACTTGCAGATTCCGGTGACCTTGAGGATCTATGCATAGGGGTTGATTGCACGTTTTCATACTATGATCTCCAATGGAAATATTAGGGTGCTCCTTGAAGTTCTTTGTGTTGGATTGAATATCATAAATCTGAAATTGTTTGACGCATGTCGCATAATTTACCCACAGATACTTGAGGGGACATTGGAGTATCTAGGTGCCATTAGGGTTGATTGATATGTATCATGGGTGTTATTCTAGTACGAACTCTATGGTTGTTTGTCAAACTTGTAGGAATAGCTCAAAAGATTGATCAGAAAGAATAACTTTGAGGTGGTTCTACTGCATACAACAATTTCATCTTATTGTTCTTTGCTAGATAGGATCTTTGGAGTGATTCTTTGTTGCATGTCGGGGGATAATCATATAATTCTACTATGTTAGTATTGTTGAGAGATTGCACTAGTGAAAGTATGAACCCTAGGCTTATTACCAAGCATTTATACCATGTTTTTCTCACTATTCTACACTTTCTACCTTGTTTTTCATAGTTTCATATTACAAAAACCTATACATACTATCCATACTACACTTCTATCACCATCTCTACGCCGAAGTAGTGCACCTATACAATTTGCCATTGTATTGTTGTGTTGGGGACACAAGATATTTCTTATGTATTTGATTGTAGGGTTGTTTTAGAGAGACCATCTTCATCCTACACCTCCCACGGATTGATAAACCTTAGGTCATCGACTTGAGAGAAAATTGCTACTGTCCTACAAAACTCTACGCTTGGAGGCCCAACATAGTCTATAAGAATGAAGTTGTGTAGTAGACATCAAGTATCAAGTACACAGTTTATCTACCTCGAGATTGTATGATGTGTTCTAAAACCCTAGGAGTAATGATCTTAATCTGCTCTACGAGCTAAAGCCCTCCGGGTAATATATAGACACCAGGGGTACCTAGGGTTGCTTATAGTCGGTTACATTAGAAAGTAATCATGCTGAATCCATCATCGTGACTTGGCGTACATGCCACGGCTTAGGAGGTTTCCATCTTGGACACGGCATCATCATAATCTTCGGTCCTTCAACGATGGTCACATAACGGACCAGCTATGTGGGCCATAGAGATAGGCCAGCGGCCTGAGGACCCCTTAGTCCCGGACTCCCTCAGTAGCCCCCGAAATAGCTTCCAATGTGATAGTCTTGATCTAGCATCTTCACACGTCCAAAGTCTTCAACTTGCGGGGCGATTTTCCTCTTATCTAGTTATTAGTTGACTCAAATTATTCCCACAGTGCATTCCTAATTGTTGAAGCATCGCATGGCCCACAATATTGACTTTTCTGCTTCCTGGTTGATGACACCCCTCGATTCCTGTTCACTAATAGGAGATAGGAAGCTCCGATAATCTTTTACCAAAAATACACTTCACAGGTTAGGGGAAAACCACCTATGAAATAAGCCATACGTGCTTCAAGAAACACATCATGTTCCCCAACCATCGAGAAGAACATCAGAGAGCTTGGAGACATGGCGAGCGTTCCAAGCTCCTCCTCGCGCCCTCATGTCCCTCTCCCTGGGGACTGGGCAAGTTGTTCCATTTCTCACCTCTCTTTGCGCAATCTAGATTCAAGGATATATTCCTTCTTAAATCTAGCGCCCTCCCATTCCGAATTAACTTCCGCAAATGGTGAGGCCTTCGTGGAGAAATCCCCTACCCCACGCAAGGAATAGAGAGTATGCTTCATTCCTTTCCTCTTACGAGGCTTGGGCTTTCCCATTCACCTTTTCTTAAGGGGTTTATTAGAAATTTATGGAATTCAGCTCCACCATCTCACTCCCAGATCCATCCTTCATATCTCAGGCTTTGTTTCCCTTTGCGAGATGTTTCTGGGTTGTGAAGCCCATTTCGATTTGTGGAGGAAATTTTTCTGCCTCGTCCCCCATACCCAAGGAGGGACAGGGTACCCTATGGGGACCCCGAAGAACGATTACGAACAGTGGACCTTCGAATGGTTTTCTATTGATTATATCCCCCTATTTGATCCAGCTCGGAGGGGTCTGTCCAAATTCTCAACCGCTCCCGTAAAGAAACAGTTCAACTTGCATCCAAATAGACCTTTCGAGGAGGATAGTGCTGAAGTAAAATAGCTAGTCACCAAGGTGAGGTCATTAGCGCATAGTAAGTTATCCATCATCGACGTGATTGCCGCGGTCATTAATTGATGCGTACAACCAATAAAGGACTCATCCCTCATGGTGTTATAACGCTTTAAGCGACGCGGCCCGTTACAAACAGGAAGGTCATGTCAGCCATGCAACAATGGTTATCATACTGTTCGATCTCTTTAAAGGAGAAAAAGAAGAGTTTATCTGCCTGAGTAGCGGGGAAGGATACTCGAGTCATAATCCCATTGAATAGGTGAGTCCAGTCCCATTTTGACAATTCGAATGTTATATTAGTCTTGCCTAATTGAATCTTTGGGATTCTGTGAACATGACTGGTGGCGCTAGATTGAGATGGTCAACTGTCCTCGTCCGCAACCGGAGGATTACTCCCGCAATGATGACCCAATATTCCATGATGACCTAGATACATCGATCATATTTGAGGACTGAGTCTTTTCTCATGAGAGCATTGATGGCTCTGAGGTCGTCCTTACGACCGATCACCCTGGGGTACTAACTTCGTCTACTAGGGTTAAAAATAAGGCATGTTCCCGAAAAGGGCGCTCATCCCTCGTCATTTTGGGTATGTTGGTGTACCTCCCAAGATGCGATAGTATCCTAATTTGGGCTCGAGGACTTCGGCAGGGATAGAAGCGCATCTCGTCATTTCACAAGAATGGATATTGTTTACAAGTACATGTACACAGGAGATGAGTATATGGAATTGGCTTACACTCGCCACAAGCTAAAACATAACATCTCAGTACAACAATACATTCAATCATCATATAGAAGAGCAGGGTCTGACTACAGACAAAATTAAATGATAAAAAACAACATCCATCCTTGTGAATCCCAGGCTGCCAGCCTGGAACCCATCCTATGATCGAAGAAGAAGAAGAAGAAAAACTCCAAATTAAACAAACATCGCTCTCACGTGAAAGCGTAGCATTACCTGTACATGCAACTATTGTTGTAGTAATCTATGAGCTACATGGACTCAGCAATCTCATTTCCAAAGGTATCAAGACTAGTACAGCTTAATGGGTGGGATATGGTTAAGTGGTGACGCTGCAGCAAGCACAGATCATTTATTTGAGTGGCTAACTTAAGAGTACAAGAATAAGAAGAGTCATTTATGCATGAACGGATGTGAACTAGCGATGTTAAAGAAGTGACCCCGTTGGGGATGTTATCCCGCCAAGAAACCCGCCCTAAGAGGCCGGGTCAATATGATGGTGGCTCAAACTTTCATGTTCAAGATGGGCCATGAATTATCAAGCAGAAGGCACAAGGCGAAGCCACAAGAGTCGGCTGTAGCCCAAGACATAAACATGATGACTTATGGCCCATATAGAAGAAGAGCCTCGAGAAGTTTCCTTGTGATGAAAGTAAGGCGAGTTAGAGATATGTCAAGTCACGAATTATACGTGACCCGGACTCTTGTAACCCTAGGGCCTTGACCTGTGTATAAAGGCGGGTCTCTAGGGCTGATAGACTTAAGTTATCACCAATCGAGAGCTAGTTCAGGCGAATACGGACCCTTGTAATCGATTTCCACATCAATATACACAGAGCAGGACGTAGGCTTTTACCTCTATCAGAGGCGTCGAACCTAGGTAAAATCGTCTCTTGCTCCCTATTAACGCCTTTGAGTCACTACAAGGTTGTGATGCCCCCATCACTAAGTCCTCTCAGCAGGAAATCTATCGTGACAAAACCACGACAGTTGGTGCCCACCGTGGGGGTTACGCACGGTGGACTTGATTTTTCAAAGGGAGCCCTTCCAGGGTTCGGGAGCTACGCGGTCGGTCTCATGACTAAGAGCCGCAGCTGAAGGTACTAGATCGACAATTCAAGCTGGGCTCCCGAGGCCGGTTGAATCGAATCAGGTTACCGGGTCCCCTTCGGCAAGATTCCCGTCTTCATCGGCAAGATCGGAACATCGGTCCCTGAGAGGCACATCTACACCGACATCGTCGAGCCGGCTCAGCTCGCCTAACTGGCCAAGCCTCGGATCGGGCGGCATCACGTCTTCGTCGGCTTTACTCGAGGGGTTAGCCTCCCGAATGAACCGGAAGCTGGTGGAGATACCCCTATCAACTCTGACGGAAATTCATCAATCGGACATACTGATCCAGTTTGTCCTCTCTACGAGGGAAAGCTTGGGGGCTTTCCTAAGGCGGCAATCTCTGAAGGGCCACAGGAACCACCGCGCCAAGTCACCATCTATATGGTGGGGGCAACGGCGGCTCAAAGTCAGCCAAATGTGGCGAATGCCAATGGGGCCAGCAGGTGTAGAAAGACACCGACCCATACCATGACAGATTTGATGGTTGAGATGTAAAAACTCATGGCAGTCACCGTGACGGCTGATAACCAAGAGGAAGTCAATGCGGAACTGGAAAACTTCAGGAGGATATGGCACATATACAACGTGAGATCCCTGCTGAGAAGAGCCGGATGGCGGATCAATAGGCTCGGGTTGACGAAGAGGTAGAGCGCTTGAACTTGGAGGCGTGGTGACTTGAGCGTCAGCGAGTCGCGTCTGATACCGTCCATCAGAGGAGGCATCAGGGTCGTATCCCGGCCAACCTTAACCCTACTCGTCTATTTAGCAGCCCACATACGCCTGGCGCGGAGCATAACCCGCCTCGCCAGAATAATCCACAGGTCGAGATCGTTCAGCAGCAGATCCAACCCCCACTAATCCCGCAGACGGCTCAACACTCCAAACTCCCCAATGTCACTTCTCCAACCCGGTGGATAATGTGCTCGTTGCAACCCGCCACTTGGAGTCTCTCCCTATTCGTGGAAACACCGCGCTTGAGGTGGAAGCAAGGAACGCCATTGAGATGTTAAAGAAGGTGGTGGTCCAGCAGGCGCAGATTTCATATAGCCGTGATTGACTGCACCCCACGCCACAGGCAAGCCATACGAGGAGTCACCCAGATGATCCCATGGCGGTTTCCAGCGGCGGCCATCGACACCAACCTCAAATCAACCCGCCCGAGCCGTCGGCATTAAATGCTCAGGCGCTCGTCAACTTTGCACGAGTCGCCCGATAGGCAGAAGCAGAGGTGGCGGCGACATTGGCGGGTCAGGGAGTTCCACCATATGCCCAGCTGGCTCCTGGGTATAGTGGATCAGGAGGATTTGATGTAGGTGTCCCCTGCCTCTCATTTTCTTTGCGCAACGAGCACATGCCCAGAGATTTCAAGGGCCCTCGTAAGGTTTATACACTCGGTCCTGAGCCGGGAGCATGGGTTGAGAGCTATGAGCTAGCTATGGATATGCTTGATGCCAGTGATGCGGTCTGCACCAAGTATTTCACCATGATGTTAGAGGGGACAGCTCGCACGTGGTTGAAAAATTTACCACCCAATTCCATCAACACTTGGGCAGTTTTGTTAAGAACTTTTGAGGGACTTGCAAGCATCCAATGATGATTGTAGGTCTTGAACATTGTATTCAGCGGGTGGATGAATCGGCCCATCACTGGATGAGGCGGGTCACGGAGATTATCCATTCTTCGGATGATATCATGGTGGCTCACGCCGTGCTGGTCTTGGAAAAGAACTGGCATTTTTAGCCTTTGGTGTTGAAGCTCGGCCGTCTTAAGCGAAAGGTGCAGGATGTGGGCGAGTTAATGGACACCCTCACCACGTACGCTGAGTCAGACAGCATGAAGGATGCCGGCTCTGATGATGATAAGGCCAGTGAAGTTCAAATGGGAGATGGAGCTAAGGGCCACTTTGAGACTCATGGGTGCAACCGTAACCAGGGAGGTCAAGGAAAAAGGAGGCAACAAGATGGTGTATCTGATTTAGTTGCTACCGCCAGTGCTGGGCCCAGAAACCTGCGCCAGAACATCGGTCGGGATCGGGGTTTTAGCGGAAGAAAACCATGCAATTACGAAGAGCTACTTAAGGGACCTTGCCCTAAGCATAGTACCCTAGGTGCCCCGTCTGCTCATTCTTGGGAAAACTGTTTTGTAATGCAGGAATTCTGTCTTCAAGCGTCCAGAGATCACCAAGGAGGTAACCAAGGCGCCCAACCAGGTCAATTTGGCCCGGGAGGGTCACGAGGTGGCTAGTTCGGTGATTTTCCTAACCCGCATCCTCAAGGGAGTGGGGGCTCACAAAACAATGGTGGACAATCGTGTGGCCAAGGTAATCAGCAGTATAATGACTAGGGGAATTTTCAGCAGCCAAACAACCAGGTCGGCTTTCAGAGCAATCCTAAGCAGTTGACTAGCGGTCAATACCATGTCTTCACGAGTAGCATATGTAAAAGGGATAAGAAAATAAAGCAGAGTGCAAACAACATGGTTGATCCGGCGGTTCCCAGATACCTAAGCTTGTCTGAACATCCTGTCATGTGGAGTAGAGTTGATCACCCGCCCCAGATTGATAGCTCTGGCGACTTGGCGTTTGTAGTGGCGCCTCAAGTTCGGGGATACACACTTTCTAAGGTCCTTATGGATGGAGGTAGAAGTATCAACATCATGTACTATGACACCTTCCGACCGATCAACTTTGCAGAGAAGGACTTGATACCTTCAACCATGGTTTTTCATGGCATTGTACCAGGCAAGTCGTCGTATCCGATTGGACGGATCAAGTTGAATGTGTCTTTTGGTGATGAGTCCATTTAAAGGAGCGAGGCATTGATGTTTGAGGTGGTCAAAATTAAGCGTCCTTACAATGCTCTATTCGGGCGGACGACTTATGCCTGCTTCATGTCCCAGCCTTACTATGTATACTTTAAGCTTAAGATGTCTGGTCTTAAGGGCACCATCATAGTCAATGGAGATCGAAAGATAGAAAAGGAGAGCGAAGAAGGAGACGCCGCGTATGCTGAGTCGGCATGCGTTGCCGAGGAGTTGAAGTTCCATAAGGCCAATTTGGACCCAACTGACATGAGCCCGCTCAAAAACCAACTGTTGATTCTGAGCCGCCCCTTAAGTTCAAGCCGGGAGATGATATCAAACAAGTTGATTTCACCCCAGGCGACATCTAAGAAGTTTACTATTGGGACAAGTTTGGATCCCAAATAGGAAAGCGCGCTCATCGAATTCATTTGTGAGAATCCGGAAACCTTCTGACATGCCATGAGTACCGAGAGAATTTGCTGAGAACCATCTCAATGTAGATCCCAAGATGTAGTCGGATCGTCAGTACCTCCGTTGTTTCAATGAGGAGAGGCGTAAAGCAATTGGGGAAGAAGTCGCCCGGCTCCTGGACGTCGGGTTCATCGTCGAGGTTTTTCATCCTGAGTGGTTGGCTAACCCGGTCTTAGATCTCGAGAAGAACGGCACCTTTCGCATGTGCATCGACTATAGAGGCCTCAAGAAAGCTTGTCCGAAGGATCCTTTTCCCCTTCCCCGTATCGATCAAATCATTGACTCTACGGCAGGTTGAGAGCGTTTGTGCTTTATGGATGCATAGTCTGGTTATCACCAGATCAAGATGGCCAAGGAGGACCAGGAGAAGACAACCTTTATAACTCCTTTTGGTGCCTTTTGCTAGGTCTCAATGCCTTTTGGACTTAAGAGTGCAGGGGCGACTTATCAATGTTGCATTCAGAATTGTTTGCACAGTCAGATTGGACGTAACGTTCATGCTTATGTCGATGACATCGTGATGAAATCAAAGAAGAAGGAGACACTTTTAGGCGACCTCAAGGAGACATTCGACAACCTTCGGGTGTATCAGATGAAGCTTAACCCGAGCAAGTGCGTGTTTGGGATTCTAATACGTCCATTTTGCATCATGCTTTCATGTTGATATTTATCGCTTTTTGGGCTGTTATTACGCTTCACGGTATAATACTTATGCCTTTTCTCTCTTATTTTTCAAGGTTTACATGAAGAGGGAGAATGCCGACAGCTGGAATTCTGGCCTAAAAAAGGAGCAAGTTTGAGATGCCTATTCTGCGCAACTCCAAAAGCCGTGAAAATCAACGTGTATTTTTTTGGGATTTATAAAAAATACTCGGTCGAAGAAGTGCCGGAGGGGCACTAGCAGGGGGCCACAAGCCTGCTAGGTGTGGCCACCCCCCTGGTCGAGCCTAGGGAGCTTGTGGGCTCCCAGCTGGCCCTCTGGTTCCCCCTTTTTTCTACAAGAAGGGTTTCAGTCTGGAAAAAATTGAGAGGAGGCTTTTCGGTGGATTCACCGCCACCACGAGGCGGAACTTGAGCAGAACCAATCTAGAGCTCCGGCAGGACGACCTTGCCGGGGAAACTTCCCTCCCGGAGGGGGAAATCGTCGCCACCGTCATCACCAACACTCCTCTCATCAGAGGGGACTCATCACCATCAACATCTTCATCAGTACCATCTCATCTCCAAACCCTAGTTCATCTCTTGTAACCAATCTCCGTCTCGCGACTTGGATTGGTACTTGTAAGGTTGCTAGTAGTGTTAATTACTCTTTGTAGTTGATGCTAGTTGGATTACTTGGTGGAAGATTTTATGTTCAGATCCTTGATGCTACTCATTACCTCTTTGGTCATGAATATGATTATGCTTTGTGAGTAGTTACTTTTGGTCCTGAGGACATGGGATAAGTCTTGCTATAAGTAGTCATGTGAATTTGGTATTCGTTCAATATTTTGATGTGTTGTATGTTGTTTTTCCTCTAGTGGTGTTATGTGAACGTCGACTACATAATACTTCACCATTATTTGGGCCTAGAGGATGGCATTGGGAAGTAGTAAGTAGATGATGGGTTGCTAGAGTGATAGAAGCTTAAATCCCTAGTTTATGCGTTGCTTCGTAAGGGGCTGATTTGGATCCACTAGTTTAATGCTATGGTTAGACTTTGTCTTAATTCTTCTTTCATAGTTGCGGATGCTTGCGAGAGGGGTTAATCATAAGTGGGATGCTTGTCCAAGTAAGGGCAGTACCCAAGCGTCGGTCCACCCTGTTGGGGAACGTCGCATGGGAAACAAAAAATTTCCTACGCGCACGAAGACCTATCATGGTGATGTCCATCTACGAGAGGGGATGAGTGATCTACGTACCCTCGTAGACCGTACAGCAAAAGCGTTAGAGAACGCGGTTGATGTAGTGGAACGTCCTCACGTCCCTCGATCCGCCCCGCGAACAATCCCGTGATCAGTCCCACGATCTAGTACCGAATGGACGGCACCTCCGCGTTCAGCACACGTACAGCTCGACGATGATCTCGGCCTTCTTGATCTAGCAAGACAGACGGAGAGGTAGAAGAGTTCTCCAGCAGCGTGACGGCGCTCCCGAGGTTGGTCATGACCTTGTCTCAGCAGGGCTCCGCCCGAGCTCCGCAGAAACGCGATCTAGAGGAAAAACCGTGGAGGTATGTGGTCGGGCTGCCGTGGAAAAGTCGTCTCAAATCAGCCCTAAAACCTCCGTATATATAGGTGGGAGGGAGGGGACCTTGCCTTGGGGCTCAAGGAGCCCCAAGGGGGTCGGCTGAGTCCAAGGGGGAGGACTCTCCCCCCCCCCCCCAAACCGAGTTGGACTTGGTTTGGTGGGAGGGAGTCCCCCTTCCTTCCCACCTCCTCCCTTTTTTTTTCTTTCTCTCTTGATTTTCTTCTCCTTGGCGCATAGAGCCTTTTGGGCTGTCCCACCAGCCCACTAAGGGCTGGTGTGTCACCCCCAAGGCCTATGGGCTTCCCCGGGGTGGGTTGCCCCCCCCCCCCCCCCCCGGTGAACTCCCGGAACCCATTCGTCATTCCCGGTACATTCCCGGTAACTCCGAAAACCTTCCGGTAATCAAATGAGGTCATCCTATATATCAATATTCGTTTCCGGACCATTCCGGAAACCCTCGTGATGTCCGTGATCTCATCCGGGACTCCGAACAACATTCGGTAACCAACCATATAACTCAAATACGCATAAAACAACGTCGAACCTTAAGTGTGCAGACCCTGCGGGTTCGAGAACTATGTAGACATGACCCGAGAGACTCCTCGGTCAATATCCAATAGCGGGACCTGGATGCCCATATTGGATCCTACAGATTCTACGAAGATCTTATCATTTGAACCTCAGTGCCAAGGATTCATATAATCCCGTATGTCATTCCCTTTGTCCTTCGGTATGTTACTTGCCCGAGATTCGATCGTCAGTATCCGTATACCTATTTCAATCTCGTTTACCAGCAAGTCTCTTTACTCGTTCGGTAATACAAGATCCCGCAACTTACACTAAGTTACATTGCTTGCAAGGCTTGTGTGTGATGTTGTATTACCGAGTGGGCCCCGAGATACCTCTCCTTCACACGGAGTGACAAATCCCAGTCTTGATCCATACTAACTCAACTAACACCTTTGGAGATACCTGTAGAGCACCTTTATAGTCACCCAGTTACGTTGCGACGTTTGATACACACAAAGCATTCCTCCGGTGTCAGTGAGTTATATGATCTCATGGTCATAGGAATAAATACTTGACTAGCAGAAAACAGTAGCAACAAAATGACACGATCAACATCCTACGTCTATTAGTTTGGGTCTTGTCCATCACGTGATTCTCCTAATGACGTGATCCAGTTATCAAGCAACAACACCTTGTTCATAATCAGAAGACACTGACCATCATCGATCAACTGGCTAGCCAACTAGAGGCATGCTAGGGACGGTGTTTTGTCTATGTATCCACACATGTAAATGAGTCTTCATTCAATACAATTATAGCATGGACAATAAACAATTATCTTGATACAGGAATTATAATAATAACTATATTTATCATTGCCTCTAGGGCATAATTCCAACATAAAAGGTAGAGTTTTTGGAAACTATCAAAGTAACGAACGCGAATCATATGAACATGATGAAAACTAGCTTGACAGAAATCCCCATGTGTCCTCGGGAGCGTTTTACCTACTATAAGACTTTGTCCAGGCTTGTCCCTTGCTACAAAAGGGACTGGGCCACTTTGCTGCACCGTTGCTACTTTTGTTACTTGCTACTTGCTATGAATCATCTCACCACACAACTACTTGTTACCGATAATTTCAGTGCTTGCAGATATTACCTTGCTGAAAACCACTTGTCAGATCATTTTGCTCCTTGTTGGGTTCGACACTCTTACTTATCGAAAGGACTATGATAGATCCCCTATACTTGTGGGTCATCAAGACTCTTTTCTGGCGCCGTTGCCGGGGAGTGAAGCGCCTTTGGCAAATGGAACTTGGTAAGGAAACATTCAAATAGTGTGCTGAAATTTATTGTCACTTGTCACTATGGAAACTAATCCTTTGAGGGGCTTGTTCGGGGTATCTTCACTTGTCACTAGAGAAAGCATCGCTCAAGCTTGGGGGAGGCTTACTTCAAATTTATATTCATGCCCCAACCATGAGCTCTCGAGAGAAATTATCATTCAGAACTTCTATGCTCGGCTTTCTCAAGATGATCGCACCATGCTTGACACTTCTTGTACCGGTTCTTTTATGAAGAGAGATATTGACTTCAAATGGAATTTATTTGAAAGAATTAAATGCAACTCTGAATATTGGGAGCTGGATGAAGGTAAGGAGTCAGGTATGAATTTCAAGTTTGATTGCGTTAAATCCTTTGTTGAAACAAATACTTTTTGTGATTTTAGCGCTAAGTATGGACTTGACTCTGAGATAGTAGCTTCATTGTGTGAATCATTTGCTGCTCATATTGATCTCCCAAAAGGGAAGTGGTTTAAATATCATCCTCCCTTAAATGTCAATGTAGTTAAACCCAATCCAGTTGAAGAGAGAGTCATTGCCTATAATGATCAAGTTGTTCCCAGTGCTTACATTGAGAAACCACCTTTCCCTGTTAGGATAAAGGATCATTCTAAAGCTTCAATTGTGATACGTAGATGCTACATTAGAACACCTACACCCCCTGAGCAAATTAGAGTTGAACCTAGCATTGCTATTATCAAAGATCTCCTGTCCGACAATGTTGATGGCCATAACATTCACTTCTGTGAACATGCTGCTAGAATTGCCAAACCACACGCTAGAGACAAACATAGGCATGTTGTTGGCACGCGTGTTGTTTCTGTTAAGATAGGAGATCATTGTTATCATGGTTTATGTGACGTGGTTGCTACGGTTAGTGCAATACCTCAATCCTTATATGATGAAATCAAAAACGAGATAGAACATATTGATGTCACTATTCAGCTTGCCAATAGAGATACTATGTGCCCTGTGGAAATTGTTAGGGATGTTGAAGTCTTGTGTGGTAAAACGAAGTATCCTGCTGATTTCCTCGTTCTTTCTACCACCCAAGATAACTTTTGTCCCATCATATTCGGCAGACCTTTCCTCAATACTGTCAATGCTCATATTGACTGTGAGAAGCAAACTGTCACTGTTGGCTTTGAAGGCGTGTCACATGAGTTCAATTTCTCCAAGTTTGGTAGACAGCCTCATGAAAAAGAGTTGCCCAGTAAGGATGAAACTATTTCCTTAGCTTCTATGGTCGTGCCTCTCACTGATCCCTTAGAGCAATACTTGTTTGAGCATGAAAATGATATGCATATGGATTAAAGGGATGAGATAGATAGAGTTGTGTTAGAACAATATCCTATCCTTAAGAATAATTTTCCTGATGAACTGCTTCGGGATCCACCCCACCAAAGGGTGATCATGTGTTCAAGCTTAAACAGTTCTCAGATACTCTTAAGTATGCTTATCTTGATGAAAAAGAGATATATCCTGTTATTATTAGTGCTAGCCTCTCAGAGCATGAAGAAAAGAAGTTACTAAAAACTCCGAGGAAGCATCGTGCTGCTATTGGATATACTCTTGATGATCTTAAGGGCATTAGTCCCACTCTATGCCAGCACAAGATTAAAACTGATCCTGATTCCAAGCCAGTTGCTGATCATCAACGGAGATTAAATCCTAAGATGAAAGAGGTAGTAAGAAAAGAAATACTAAAGCTCCTGGAAGTAGGTATTATCTATCCTATCGCTCATAGTGATTGGGTGAGTCCGGTGCATTGCGTCCCTAAGAAGGGAGGCATTACCGTTGTCCCTAATGATAAGGATGAATTGATCTCACATAGGATTATTACTAGCTATAGGATGGTGATCGATTTTAGGAAATTGAATAAGGCCACTAGGAAATATCATTACCCTTTGCCTTTTATCGACCAAATTCTAGAAAGACTGTCTAAACACACACACTTCTGCTTTCTAGATGGTTATTCTGGTTTCTCCCAAATACCAGTTGCACAAGCTGATCAGGAGAAAACCACTTTCACCTGCCCTTTCGGTACCTTTGCTTATAGACGTATGCCTTTTGGCTTATGTAATGCACTTGCCACCTTTCAAAGATGTATGATCGCTATATTCTCTGACTTTTGTGAAACGGTTGTTGAGGTTTTCATGGATGACTTCTCCGTTTATGGGTCTTCTTTTGATGATTGCCTCAGCAACCTTGATCGAGTCTTGCAGAGATGTAAAGACACCAATCTTGTCTTGAATTGGGAGAAGTGCCACTTTATGGTTAATGAAGGCATCGTCTTAGGACATAAAATTTCTGAAAGAGGTATTGAAGTCGATAAGGCTAAGGTTGATGCGATCGAGAAAATGCCATACCCCACAGATATCAAAGGTATAAGAAGTTTCCTTGGTCATGCTGGTTTCTATAGAAGGTTCATTAAAGACTTCTCTAAGATTTCTAGGCCTCTTACCGATCTCTTGCAGAAGGATATTCCTTTTGTTTTTGACGTTGATGGTGAGGAAGCCTTTGAAATACTTAAGAAGGCTTTGATAACTACACCTATTGTTCAACCACCTGATTGGAACTTACCTTTTGAAATCATGTGTGATGCTAGTGGTTATGCTGTTGGTGCTGTTCTAGGGCAAAGAGTTGATAAGAAATTGAATGTTATTCACTATGCTAGTAAAACTCTAGACAGTGCCCAAAGAAACTATGCCACTACAGAAAAGGAATTTTTAGCAGTCGTGTTTGCATGTGAAAAGTTCAGATCTTACATAGTTCATTCCAAAGTCACTATTCACACTCATCACGCTGCTATTAAGTACCTCATGGAGAAGAAAGACGCTAAACCTAGACTTATCAGATGGGTTCTCTTGCTACAAGAATTTGATTTGCATGTTTTGACAGAAAGGGTGCTCATAACCTAGTAGCAGATAACTTGTATAGGTTGGAGAATGTTCTTGATGACCCACAACCTATTGATGATAGCTTTCCTGATGAGCAATTGAATGTCATCAATACTTCACGTAGTGCATCGTGGTATGCTGATTATGCAAACTATATCGTTGCCAAATATATACCACCTAGTTTCACATACCAGCAAAACAAGAAATTCTTCTTTGACTTGAGACATTACTGTTGGGATGATCCTCACCTTTATAAGGAAGGAGTAAATGGTGTTATTAGACGTAGTGTACCTGAACATGAATAGGGACAGATCCTACAGAAGTGTCACTCCCAGGCCTACGGAGGACACCATGCAGGAGATAGAATTGCACACAAGGTATTGCAATAAGGTTTCTATTGGCCCACTCTCTTCAAGGATGCCCGTAAGTTTGTCTTGTCTTGTGACGAATGTCAAAGAATAGGTAATATTGGTAAACGTCAGGAAATTCCTATGAACTATTCACTTGTCATTGAACCATTTGATGTTTGGGGCTTTGGTTATATGGGACCTTTTCCAAAATCCAACGGGTATACTCATATCCTAGTTGCTGTTGATTACGTCACTAAGTGGGTAGAAGCTATCCCCACTAGTAGTGTTGATCACAACACCTCTATCAGGATGCTTAAAGAAGTTATTTTCCCTAGATTTGGAATCCCTAGATATCTAATGACCGACGGTGGTTCACATTTCATTCATGTTGCTTTCCGTAAAATGCTTGCTAAGTACGATGTCAACCATATAATTGTGTCTCCCTATCACCCTTAGTCCAGTGGTCAAGTAGAGCTAAGCAATAGATAGATTAAACTAATTCTGCAAAAGACTGTCGACAGGTCTAGAAAGAATTGGTCTAAGAAGCTCGATGATGCACTATGGGCTTATAGATTTGCCTATAAGAATCCCATGGGCATGTCCCCGTACAAAATGGTGTATGGTAAAGCATGTCATTTACCTCTTGAGCTAGAGCATAAAGCTTATTGGGCAATCAAAGAGCTCAACTTTGATTTGAAACTTGCTGGTGAGAAGAGGTTATTTGATATTAGCTTGCTTGATGAATGGAGAACTCAGGCATATGAAAATGCCAAGTTGTTCAAAGAAATGGTTAAAAGGTGGCATGATAAAAGGATATAGAAACGTGAGTTCAATGTAGGTGATTATGGCTTGCTATATAATTCTCGTTTAAAAAAATTTGCAGGCAAGCTTCTCTCTAAATGGAAAGGTCCCTATATTGTTGAGGAAGTATATCGTTCCGGTGCCATCAAGATCAACAACACGGAAGGTAATTGGCCGAGAGTGGTAAATGGGCAGAGAATCAAGCATTATACCTCAGGTACTCCCATAAATGTTGAAAGCAATATTATCAATACCATAACTCCGGAGGAATACCTAAGGGATATTTATCAGCCTGTTTCAGACTCCGAAAACGAAGAGGTATGTGTTCTGGTAAGTAAACAGACTCCAAAACTTTTCCAGTAGGAATTTTTCTCCGTTTTGGAGTATTTATAAAAATAGAAAAATTTGAAGTAGTCCGGAAAGCGCACGAGGAGGCGACAAGCCTGCCAGGAGTGGGCCACCGTCCTGGCCGCGCCTGGGGGCTTGTGGACACCTCGTGTGCCTCCCGCATTCCGTTTTCTTGCGGAGTACTCCTTCTGGTCGAAAAAAATCATTATATATTCTCCCAAAAGGTCTGACCCTCGTATCACGCGAATTTCCTCTGTTTTTGTTTCGAGCTTGTTTGTGCTACAGATCTAGATCGCTATGACATCCCCAAAAGCTCCGAAGGATAAGATCTTCGAGAAGGTCATCAATCCCTACCTCGCGGGAGTGCTACACCGCCCTCAATCTATCAAGATGCGTGAGGGGATGTTGCACATCCGTGATGTTGAGGGGCCCAAGAAGACCGGAAGCGTGGAGGTGAGGCTCGAAGCAATGGAGCAACATGTCTTCAAGTGCCAAGGGATGGTGGAGCGTGGACTCAACGCCAACCACATGATGATCACGGAGTTCACCAACAAGCACAAGATCAATGCCAATGACATCGGGAAGTACCTATCGAGGCTCTATGACAGAATTGATCACCTCCAAGCCCAGATCTATGACCTGCAGAACCAAAACTGTGAGTATGAGGATAGATTTAAATCAATACGGTTGCTGCAGATTTGAGGATTCCAAAGACTTGGTCATCTTTCCATGATGGAGCACCTATGCCTTGGAAGACAGAGAATCAAACCTATGTTGCAACAACTCCACCACCATCACCTCCAAAGGAAGACAACTGAGCAAGGGTAAGCGCAATCCCCTTGGCTTGTGCCAAGCTTGGGGGAGTTGCCCCGGTATCGTATCACCATCACATCTTTTGCCTTTACCTTTGTTTTAGTTTGTTCCTTTTTAGTTTTCGCTTTCTCTAGTAGAATAAAAGTCTTAGTGTTTTAGTCTTGAGTTTTGCTTTGTGTCACCCCCGATGTATTCGAGCTCGTGAGCCATATAATAAAGAGTGTCTTAGTTGAGGGCTTTGCCTCTTGCCATGATCAAAAGAATGAGAAAAGAACAAAAGCATGAAAGATCATGTAATGATCTTATGGGAAGTGATGGATTCACATATAAAAATAATGATGATTGAAACTTGTTGAGGGTAGACAAACGTAGACCTTTGTCATTGTTGCAATTAATAGGAAGTGATAAAGAAAGAGAGGTTCACATATAAATATATCATCTTTGACACCATCTATGATTGTGAACACTCACTACACTATTGCATGCTTAGAAGTAGATGTTGGACAAGGAAGACAACATACTGAATTGTGTTTGCTTGGTTCCGAACAATGTTATATGACTAGAGATCCCTTAGCATGTGACGATTGCTTCCACCTCATATTAGCCAAAACTCCTGCACCAAGTAGAGATACTACTTGTGCATCCACAAACCTTCAACCCAGTTTTGCCATGAGAGTCCACCATACCTACCTATGGATTGAATAAGATCCCTCAAGTAAGTTGTCATCGGTGCAAACAATAAAAGTTGCTCCCTAATATGTATGATCTATTAGTGTGTGGAAAATAAACTTTGTACGAACCTGTGATGAGGAAGACATAAAAGCGACAGACTGCATAATAAAGTTCTATATCACAGGAGGCAATATAAAGTAACGTTCCTCCACACTAAGAGGACACGCATCCAAACCTCAAAAGCGCATGACAACCTCTGCTTCCCTCTACGAAGGGTCTATCTTGTACCTTCACTTTTTTTCCCTGAAAGAGTCATGGCGATCTTCACCAATTCCTTATTTCGCCTTTATCTTGGCTAACGTCATATGCTAGGGAAAGATCTATATTCATATGTAGACTTGGAAGTAAGTGTTCATGAATTATTATTGTTGACATTACCCTTGAGGTAAATGGTTGGGAAGCGAAACTATAAGCCCCTATCTTTCTCTGTGTCCGACTGAAACTTTGATCTCATGAGTACCACGTGAGTTGTAGCAATTGTAGAGAACGAAAGGATGATTGAGTATGTGGATTTGCTTTACAAGCTCTTATTTGACTCTTTCTGATGT
Organism: Hordeum vulgare subsp. vulgare; assembly: GCF_904849725.1. Classification (NCBI taxonomy): domain Eukaryota; kingdom Viridiplantae; phylum Streptophyta; class Magnoliopsida; order Poales; family Poaceae; genus Hordeum; species Hordeum vulgare. The sequence goes on from NC_058520.1 coordinate 223,859,140, forward strand.
TGTGATAAATTGCAATTGCTTCGATGACTAAAGGCTAGCGGTTGTTGATTCTCGGTAAGGTTCTTGATCCATGCTTTACTTTGTGAAGGAATTGTCACTTTAGCATGAGAGATTATATGGTGGTATTGTTGTTCTAATCATGATCATGATGCCTTCATGTTCGTATTTTGTTTTGTCGACACCTGTCTCCCTAAACATGTGGGCATATTTATTGAGCTTGGCTTTCGCATGAGGACAAGCGAGGTCTAAGCTTGGCGAGTTGATACGTCCATTTTGCATCATACTTTCATGTTGATATTTATCGCTTTTTGGGCTGTTATTACACTTCACGGTACAATACGTATGCCTTTTCTCTCTTATTTTGCAAGGTTTACATGAATAGGGAGAATGCCGGCAACTGGAATTCTGGCCAAAAAAGGAGCAAGTTTGAGATGCCTATTCTGCGCAACTCCAAAAGCTGTGAAAATCAACATGGATTTTTTTGGGATTTATAAAAAATACTGGGCCGAAGAAGTGCCGGAGGGGCGCCAGTAGGGGGGCACAAGCCTGCTAGGCGCGGCCACCCCCCTGGCCGCGCCTAGGGGGCTTGTGAGCTCCCAATTGGCCATCTGGTTCCCCCTTTTTGCTTCAAGAAGGATTTTGGTCTGGAAAAAATCGAGAGGAGGCATTTAGGAGGATTCACCGCCGCCACGAGGCGGAACTTGAGCAGAACCAATCTAGAGCTCTGGCAGGACGATCCTGCCGGGGAAACTTCCCTCCTGGAGGGGGAAATCGTCGCCACCGTCATCACCAACACTCCTCTCATCGGAGGGTACTCATCACCATCAACATCTTCATCAGCACCATCTCATCTCCAAACCCTAGTTCATCTCTTGTAACCAATCTCCGTCTCGCGACTCCGATTGGTACTTGTAAGGTTGCTAGTAGTGTCAATTACTCTTTGTAGTGGATGCTAGTTGGATTACTTGGTGGAAGAGTTTATGTTCAGATCCTTGACGCTACTCGTTACCTCTCTGGTCATGAATATGATTATGCTTTGTGAGTAGCTACTTTTGTTCCTGAGGACATGGGATAAGTCTTGCTATAAGTAGTCACGTGAATTTGGTATTCGTTCGATATTTTGATGTGTTGTATGTTGCTTTTCCTCTAGTGGTGTTATGTGAACGTCAACTACATAACACTTCACCATTATTTGGGCCTAGAGGAAGGCATTGAGAAGTAGTAAGTAGATGATGGGTTGCTAGAGTGACAGAAGCTTAAACACTAGTTTATGTGTTGTTTCGTAAGGGGCTGATTTGGATCCACTAGTTTAATGCTATGGTTAGACTTTGTCTTAATTTTCTTTCGTAGTTGCGGATGCTTGCGAGAGGGGTTAATCATAAGTGGGATGCTTCTCCATGTAAGGGTAGTACTGTTGGAAATATGCCCTAGAGGCAATAAAAATTAGTTATTATTATATTTCTTAGTTCATGATAATCGTTTATTATCCATGCTATAATTGTATTGATTGGAAACACAATACTTGTGTGGATACATAGACAAAAACTGTCCCTAGTAAGCCTCTAGTTGACTAGCTCGTTGATCAAAGATGGTCAAGGTTTCCTGGCCATAGGCAAGTGTGTCACTTGATAACGGGATCACATCATTAGGAGAATCATGTGATGGACTAGACCCAAACTAATAGACGTAGCATGTTGATCGTGTCATTTTGTTGCTATTGTTTTCTGCGTGTCAAGTATTTGTTCCTATGACCATGAGATCATATAACTCACGGACACCGAAGGAATGCTTTGTGTGTATCAAACGTCGCAACGTAACTGGGTGACTATAAAGATGCTCTACATGTATCTCCGAAGGTGTTCGTTGAGTTAGTATGGAACAAGACTGGGATTTGTCACTCCGTGTGACGGAGAGGTATCTCGAGGCCCACTCGGTAATACAACATCACACACAAGCCTTGCAAGCAATGTAACTTAGTGTAAGTTGCGGGATCTTGTATTACGGAACGAGTAAAGAGACTTGCCGGTAAACGAGATTGAAATAGGTATGCAGATACTGACGATCGAATCTCGGGCAAGTAACATACCGAAGGACAAAGGGAATGACATACGGGATTATATGAATCCTTGGCACTGAGGTTCAAATGATAAGATCTTCGTAGAATATGTAGGATCCAATATGGGCATCCAGGTCCCGCTATTGGATATTGACCGAGGAGTCTCTCGGGTCATGTCTACATAGTTCTCGAACCCGCAGGGTCTGCACACTTAAGGTTCGACGTTGTTTTATGCGTATTTGAGTTATATGGTTGGTTACCGAATGTTGTTCGGAGTCTCGTATGAGATCACAGACGTCATGAGGGTTTCCGGAATAGTCCGGAAACGAAGATTGATATATAGGATGACCTCATTTGATTACCGGAAGGTTTTCGGAGTTACCGGGAATGTACCGGGAATGACGAATGGGTTCCGGGAGTTCACCGGGGGGGCAACCCACCCCGGGGAAGCCCATAGGCCTTGAGGGTGGCACACCAGCCCTTAGTGGGCTGGTGGGACAGCCCAAAAGGGCTCTATGCGCCAAGAAGAGAAAATCAAGAGAAAAAAAAAGGAGGAGGTGGGAAGGAAGGGGGACTCCCTCCCACCAAACCAAGTCCAACTCGGTTTGGGGGGGGAGTCCTCCCCCCTTGGACTCGGCCGACCCCCTTGGGGCTCCTTGAGCCCCAAGGCAAGGTCCCCTCCCTCCCACCTATATATACGGAGGTTTTAGGGCTGATTTGAGCCGACTTTTCCACGGCAGCCCGACCACATACCTCCACGGTTTTTCCTCTAGATCGCGTTTTTGCGGAGCTCGGGCGGAGCCCTGCTGAGACAAGGTCATCACCAACCTCCGGAGCGCCGTCACGCTGCCGGAGAACTCTTCTACCTCTCCGTCTCTCTTGCTGGATCAAGAAGGCCGAGATCATCGTCGAGCTGTACGTGTGCTGAACGCGGAGGTGCCGTCCGTTCGGTACTAGATCGTGGGACTGATCGCGGGATTGTTTGCGGGGCGGATCGAGGTACGTGAGGACGTTCCACTACATCAACCGTGTTCACTAACGCTTCTGCTGTACGATCTACAAGGGTACGTAGATCACTCATCCCCTCTCGTAGATGGACATCACCATGATAGGTCTTCGTGCGCGTAGGAAAATTTTTGTTTCCCATGCGACGTTCCCCAACAAGTACCCAAGCGCTGGTCCACCCACATATCAAACTATCAAAGTAAGGAACGTGAATCATATGAACATGATGAAAACTAGCTTGGTAGAAATCCCCATGTGTCCTCGGGAGCGTTTTACCTCCTATAATACTTTGTCCAGGCTTGTCCCTTGCTACAAAAGGGATTGGGCCACTTTGCTGCACCGTTGCTACTTTTGTTACTTGCTACTTGCTACAAATCATCTCACCACACAACTACTTGTTACCGATAATTTCAGTGCTTGCAGATATTACCTTGCTGAAAACCACTTGTCAGATCCTTCTGCTCCTCATTGGGTTCGACACTCTTACTTATCGAAAGGACTACGATAGTTCCCCTATACTTGTGGGTCATCAGGTTCCTGCAGGAAAGTTATTGGGATTCCTGGTGTCAGAGCGTGGCATTGAAGCTAACCTGGACAAGATCAAGGTGATAACCTCGCTTGGTAAGCCGACTAACATTAATCAGGTCCAGCGTATGGCGGGTCGTATTGCAGCACTAAGTCGTTTCATAACTCGCCTTGGTGAGAAGACCATCCCTCTTTATGAGTTGCTCAAAAAAATGGATCACTTCATTTGGACCGATGCGGCTAATGAGGCTTTCGAGGCCCTTAAGAAGCAACTTGTTGAGCTGCCCATGTTAGCAGCCCAGTTGACAAGGAACCAATGCTCCAGTACATTGCTACTAACTCTAAAGCAGTTAGCGTAGCGGGTGGTTGTTGAACACAAGGAAGAAGGCAAGAAATATTCGGTTCAGCGTCTAGTATATTTTGTAAGTGAGGTATTGACTCTGTCCAAGCAACGATATCCACATTGGCAGAAGCTGGTCTTTGGGATTTTTATGGCAAGTCAGAAATTGAAGCACTACTGCGTGGAGCATCCGATCACTGAACTCAGTTCTGCGCCAATTGGGGGCATTATACAGAACCGTGAAGCCACTCGGTGGATTTCTAAATGGGCGATAAATCTTGGTCCTCACCATGTGAAGTATATGCCTCGCACAACCATCAAGTGTCAAGCTCTGGTAGATTTTATCAACGATTGGACTGAGTTGCAGATTCCGAAAGATAGGCGTGATAACACATACTGGACTATTCATTTCGATGGTTCTAGGCAGTTGGAGGGCTCGGGAGCTGGAGTGGTGTTATCTTCCCCACGAGGCGACAAATTTGGCAGTGTTTTGCGACTCATGTTTCCTTGTACCAACAATGCGACTGAGTGTGAGGCGTTGCTCCATGGGCTCAGGATAGCTAAGGAGATGAACCTTAGCGGGGTCAGATTCCTAGGCAATTCAGATTTGGTAGCTCAACAAGTATCAGGAACTTGGGATTCCAAAGACCCGTTGGTGACGGCTTATAGGTGTGCGACAACCGAAGTGGCTGTTCATTTTGATGGTTACCAGGTTGATCATATTTATCGTCGACAGAACAAGGCGGCTGATGCTTTATCGTGACTTGGATCACAACGTAAGCCTGTCCCCTCCCCCAATGTGTTCTTGGATGTCTTACATAACCCTTCTATGAAGTTGCTTCATGAAGAAGACATGGCAGTTCCGGACCCGGAATCACATTTGGTGGCAGCTCTCCGTGCGATTCCTGAGTGGACAGTACCTTACATGGCTTATCTAGCCCAAGGTGAGTTGTCGACTGATGAAATTTTTGCTAGACAGATCATACAGCGGTGCAAGTCCATGGTTATCCATAAAGGAGAGTTACACAAACGGAACACCTGTGGGGTTTTTCAACGTTGTGTTTCACCAGGAGAAGGGCGAGATATTCTCAATGAGATACATGCTCGCGACTGTGGACATCACGTCGGGGTCATAATCTTTGGTGTCAAAACCTTTTCTCCATGGTTTCTACTGGTTGACGGCTCATGCCGATGCAGAGGATATAGTGCGTCGGTGTGATGGGTGTCAGAAGTTTGGACGTCAAGTACATGTGCCAGCTCAGGAGTTGCGCATAATCCCAATCGCATGTCCTTTCGCAATTTGGGGGCTTGATATGGTTGGCCCATTTAAAATGCCTTCCGACAAAAAGACTCATCTGTTGGTGGCGGTTGATAAATTTACCAAGTGGGTTGAAGCAGAGCCGATCAGCAATGGTGAGGCAGACACGGTAGTCAAGTTCCCTAAGAAGCTGATTTTCTGTTTTGGTTATCCCCACAGCATCATTACTGATAATGGTAATAATTTGTCTAACGGGTCAATGAAGAATTTTTGTCAGCGAGAGCACATCCGACTTGACGTATCCGAAGCGACTCATCCACATTCCAATGGTCAAGGTGAGCGTGCTAACCAGGAGATCTTGCGTGGAATCAAGCCCCGGCTCATGGTTCCTTTGCAGTGCACTCTGGGTTGTTGGGCCGAAGAGCTTCCTTCAGTACTTTGGAGCATCAGAACAACCAAACAGGTCCACTGGTTATACTCCCTTTTTTCTCGTCTATGTGGCCGAGGCGGTTCTTCCAAGTGATATAAGGCATGATTCTCATAGACTCGCCGCATATGTAGAAGAAGATAATGAACAAGCATGTCAGGATTCCTTGGATGCTCTCGAGGAAGAGCATGATTTAGCCACAACATAATCGACTATCTACCAACAAGACCCGCGTCGTTATCACAGTCGATGGGTCAAGAGCCGGGTCTTCCAGGAGGGCGACTTAGTGCTTCGACTGATTCACGATCACACGGGCATGCACAAGGTCTCGCCTCCATGGGAAGGACCTTTTCTCATCAGCAAAATCCTTCACAACGGCTCTTACTACTTGATTGATATTCTCCCTCACAAGCCAACCTCGGAGGAAGAGACGACACGCCCGTGGAAGATTGCTCATCTGCGGCCTTATTGCACTTAGAGCCATTGGCTCCTTATCCATGTACATAGTTTAGTATTTGTGTACTATTTATATCACAACAATAAAGCCGACACCCACGGAATTTGGGGTCCCTGTAGTTTCAGCCTATATGTTGAGCATGTGTCTTTATTGATTAAGTAAGCCACCCAAGAGGATGAGTCGCCGCCAAGGAGTCCATTCAAACATGGATGCTATTAGTATCAAAGAGGATGAGTCACCCTATTGTTATCATTCAAACATAGATACTAATAAGCCAAAGAGGACCAAGTGCCATGATGCACGGTTCAAACATAGGCGCCAATGTATGATCATGAACGATAAAAATCGGCTTACTTGGGGCTACTAGTCCCTATGTTGTTTAGCAGTAATAGCATTGTATTCTACAATCCTATTCCCGTTTTTCCTTGATCATAGGTCACTTGGGGGCTTCTGACTCATTGAGTTCCTCCTTAATACCCTCTTGGCTTGCGAAAAATTTAGTGCATTACAATGGTTATACTGGACTATATGTTTTGCGACTCGCCCCATAAACCCCATGTACTCTTGGTGAGTTAATCCAATCTTGGACCCTCAACTTCCAAGTTTAAAACACTGAGGTCCTTGCAAGAGACAGCATATGGAAAATAGACAAACCATGGGTTCATAGAACCTCCTTCACTGAAGCTTGATTTGAGCCTGATCCGCGTGTCTAAAAACATAAAGGTTTTTGCAAAAAAATCTTAGGGTACGACTAGATCCACGTAAGCCCGTCTACCCACCATGACTCACTAAGCCAGCTTATTTGTCACCTTATATGGTGTTATCTTTTTCAGGCAGAAATCTAATAGCTCTACTAGCTCATCCAAATTTTCGTGATTTTAAAGGTCCTTCTTTTCAAAGAGGGGAAGAAAACAAACTTCCTAACCAATGACAGCTCAAACAGACGACTTATATAACAAGGTAACACCAGAAAGTTTTGGCGTCCATAATCATGCAATTATATAGCAGTTTAAGTATACTCAAAAACAAATTACATGACTCACGAAGGCCAAAGTATTTTCCATATTAACCCAGTGGCAAGTTTCCTCCAGGTTCCGTCTCTTTCTTCAGGTTGAAGTTTCGAGAGTCGCCTCGTTTAAGTCGCCTCCGGGTCACCCTGTGCCAAGCTTTCGGGGTCTTGGACCTGGAAGTTGTCCATATCCCAGGTGCAATTGATTAAAGCATAAAATTCATGTTCCTCTGTCAAGCTGGTTGCTGGATCAACATCAGAGCCAAAAAGATGCTTACGTCACTAAGGAGTCTGATCCATTTGTGCAAAATTGGGAGGCGCCACACGCTTATGGTTATCATCATAAGCCGCATAATACTTGGACAGGTCAAGACTCTCGGCAAGCCGGCTGCTGGAGGACGAACATCCCTTACGCACTAGGCATGGTCTTCTTGCATAAATTCCGAGTCATCATCTTTATACTCAGGAAACCCGCCTGCTATTTCGTCTGGCTTGAGTTCTGGAGCATAAGGTAAAGACCGGCTCATAGCCGTGATTAGCCCTTTTCGTGCAACTGATTTCTTTATTTCCTCTATATGCTTGGGTATGGTTGAGATCCGCCTCAGTATGTCACTGATGAATTTTACCGGGTCTTTTTCACCCCACACAGCCTTGATCGTGAACAAGCCGCCAGCATAGAGTTGCTCTGTCAGGGTATATACACTTTTAGCTTCAACACACAATCATCTTGAATATTGGCGGATCGAGGGCCTGCAAGGAACAAACGAAACATAAGTCGCTTAGCGACTTGTGTCCTTTACAATGGTTAGAATGGATAATATCCCAAACACTTACCAACGTCAACACTGGTCATCTTGGAGATGTGTCGCCGAAGACCAATCAATTCTTCTGGGACTAGTTTCACCTCACCCTTGGCATTTTCAGCATGTTACAACAGGGCGGCTTTGTCAGCTTCGTCCGACTCTTTGAATAGTATGTGCTCAGCCTTGGCTTTTTTAAGTTCTGCTAACGAGACTTGAAGTTTTTCTTCAGCTGCAGCCCTGGTATCTTGTTGACATACCAAACTTTTCTTCATATCACTCAAGGATGAGTAATCCTGACTTATAGTTTCCTACATAATCAAGCAGGGTGGATAAGTTAGCTTGATGTTGCCTAGACGGATTGATCATTTGGCATCAAGTCTCAAGCACATTGCAAGCAATATACTTGACACTTGGGGGCTAATGCATTAGCTTTTTCAAGATTATTGAACAAGACCCGGCTCATCTTGAAGAAGATGACCCGGCCCCAGGGGGCTACAGGTTAAAGTTTTTAAGGTTATTAAACGAGACCCGGCTCATCTTCAAGAAGATGACCCGGACCTTGGGGGCTACAGGTTGAAGTTTTTTAGGTTATTAAACAAGACCCAACTCATCTTCAAGAAGATTACCTAACCCTTGGGGGCTACAGGTTGAAATTTTCAAGGTTATTAAACAAGACCCGTCTTGTGACAGCCCAAGATCGACACTCCAAAAGATTCCCCTTTTATTTCATTCTCGTCACGTGATTCGTCTAGTTGTCGCATGCATTATTGCATCATTGGCATCATCCATATTGCATCGGCAATCCATTGCCACCAGTTTCAAAACCTGCATCCGTTATTAGTTGTTGGTTCTCTCCGTGTTTGTCCTTGTCCATTTGAGCTCGACCACACGCACGCGTCCATGGCATCGATAAAATATTGTTTTTAAAAGTTTCCGGAAAATATTCTGGGATTGGGTCAAAACTTGGCGTGCGGTCTTATTCTAGTGTAGGTAAGCTGCGTGCCAAATTTCATCGCAATCGGAATTCGTTTGATAACTGAACGGTCACCGTAGAGGCACCGTCTTCGGTTTATCGTCGGACTTTTTTGGTGTTTAAAATTATCATTGCCAGGCCGCAACTTCCCGCTCTTCCCCACCTAGCCTTTCTAATATAGCCACTAACTCACCTAACCGTAGAGCGCAGCCGAGACCGTTCGATCACGATCGCATGGTGAAAATCGGATGCAAAATCTGTTAACCCTAGCCCTCTTTCACTATATAAAACCCATACCCTGCCTATTTGGACGCTCCCCTAATACTCCACGGGATCCATGCTCCCACCAAATCCTAGCCGCCACCGGGTCGCCTCTCTCTTTCCCTCCCAGCGCCGCAGCCCGCCAGGCCCGATCCAGGCCCTCCATGGCCCATCTGGCCGCAGCCGCCCACAAGTGCCCGAGCGCGCCCGCGTCCTAGCGCCGCCCGAACCACGTGCGCCCCTGCTCGCTCGGGTAGAGGAGCTCCCGAGCCGCAGCACCCTCCACCTTGACCCACGCCGTCCGGCGAGCCCCAACGCCGGAGACGCCGCACCAGGTCTAGGGTCACGCCGCCGCCCATCTCTCCTTCCTCTCACCTCGTCTCTCTCTCTCCTCGTTCATCTCTGTCTCTCTCTTTCCCGCAGGAGCAGCCCCTCCATGGATTTGGTCAGGAGCTCAGCCGCCGTAGTTCGTGCTCGCACATGCCGGGATTCGGTCTGCGTCGATCAGATCCGCATGGATCCGCCACAACACGGCCGCCCGCCGCCGGACTCCCTCGCTTGCGCCGCTGTCGTCCCATGCAACTACTCCCGTGGTCGTTCGGGGGCACGAGGAGAATGATGAGCGGCTTTCCAGACCGCTTCCTCGCCTCATGCCGCTCGTGGGCCAGCCCATCCAGCAGCGTTGACCGGCCCAGTGCCCGCACGGGACTCGCGTTGCCAAGGCTGCGGCCTCCTCAACCCAGCCTAGCACCAGATCTGGCCCCAAGCCCTCTGGTGAGCGCTCCAGCTCAGTCTCTTGCCCGAGGCATCTTTTAGCTGCCCGTCACCCAGTGCACTGCTGTACCAGATTCAGATTCGGCCCGAGTAGATTTTCCTATTAACCGCGATTTATTCTTTTTTAGAAAAATATATATTTTCAAATGCCCGTAATTTTTAAATCGTGCGTCGGATCGCAACAAGTTATATATGTAGAACGTGTAGAATTTCGTGTAGGTTAATATTTTCCAGCTCTCATGCATGTTTAAAGCTTTCAGTCGTGCTGTTTGCATCGTTTGCGTGTCGAAGTGATAGAAATGGTTTAGGTCGTAGTTAATTAACCGCAGCTTCGTTGGAGATGAGCCATATACATAAATGGACTAGAATGACGAGTAGAATCACGTGAACCACTTTATTCTGTCGTTTAACAAACGTAAAATGTGATTAGGACAAATCTGGATAGATTTAGAAAGTAACACTTGGGGTCGGTTCGGAGATGTTATATGTTGCTTCTGGCCTCATTTAAAATGCCTAGATAGGCACATTATCTGTGCTTCACCCCTTGCCATTTTTAACAAAATTTAATATTGTCGTGTAAATAAACGGGAGTGAACTAAATAATTAAATGTGGAGTTTCATCAATATGCAACTCATTGCATATTGAGTTTCACTTAATGTGTAGCGTTTGCTTGTTGTGAATTGCCATGCCCTGCCTTGCATATTTGCTTCATATGTGGATTGCATTATGTCTTGCATGTGCCATGGTGATTTTCGTGTTGATTATTGCTTCCGGTTTGCTTCGTCTCGATAGAGTTTCGCAAGCGTGTCGAAATATGAAGCTCCGTTCGACTACGTTGGTTCATCTGCTTTACGGAGTCATTCTTCTTCCAACACCATAGGGTGCCATGATCCCGAGAAGTAATTCAACATAATACAGGGGGGTCAGTATTGATGGTGTTGGTTGCAAACAGAGCAGCTTATTAACGCTACCCGGGGCAACTCGTCGTCCGGCGTGGTAACCATAGCCCATCCGTCGTGTCCTGAGAACGAGATACGCGGCTTCTATCGGGATCGTCGACACGCCGGGCGGTCTTGCTGGACTTGTTTTACCTTTCTCGAGCGTCTTGTGCGAGGGATTCCGAGGAACATTGGGTTATCTCGAGGTTGAGATTTTCCAATAGGAACCCGAGGAGATCACGGGATTCCCTGATCGAGGTCATTCTGCTGCTGTAGGGTTAAAAATTTCGGAAAGTTGTGCGTGCGGTTATGTGGCAACTTGGAAACTTTGTCTAACATCCAGTTTTACATAATTGTAGTAAAGTTAATTAAAACTTGCCAACTGAGTGTGTAACTGTGTCTGTCTCTTTCATGAGCTCCTTCTCCGATCAAGGACACGGTGGGGTTATGTCTGACGTAAGTAGATGTTCAGGATCATTCATTTGATCATTATTAGTTAACGATCGTTTATGTGTAGATAATCCCCCTCTTTTATTCTTTTACTCGTAAGTTAGTCACCTCAAATAAATGCTTAGTCGTGTGCTGCAGCCTCACCACTTAACCATACCTCACCCATTAAGCTTTGGTAGTTTTGATACCTTTGGAAATGAGATTGCTAACTCCCTGTGGCTCACAGATTACTACAACACCAATTGCAGATATAGGTAAAGGGTTACTTTGACGTGAGCGTGCTGATTGTGCTATTTGGAGTTTCTTCTTCTTCTTCTTCATCGATCTAGGATGGGTTCGAGGCCGGCAGCCTGGTATAGCAAGGATGGACGTCGTTCTTTTATCGTTTATTTTTGTCTTTATACGAACCCTGCTCTTCTTCATGATGATTGTATGTATTGTACTGATGTGACTCTGATGTAGCTTGTGGCGAGTGTAAGCCAACTCATCATACTCATCTTTTCAGTACATGTACTTGTAATGATATCCATTCTTGCGAAAGGACGAGATGCGTTTCTATCCCAGTCGAGGCCCTCGCGCCAAAATAAGGATAGGACCGCATCTTGGGCGTTAAAAGTTGGTATCAGAGAGTACCGACCTAGGAGCCCCCTTGATTGATCGAACTTGGCCGATTCGAGTCTAGTGAAAAACTACTTTGAGTCTAGTTATATATCGGAGAGTAGGATTCTTTTTTCTCCTCTTCGATGCTCTGGTGAGGAATCTTGAAGTAATAATTTTAATTCTACTCCTCTTCTCACTAAAAAAATTAGGATCACGCGGATATCTTTGGAATCTATATGATGTCGATGTGACGGAGCTCTGACTTGGTGCCTCCTATTGTGTTGATTTTATTTCGGGGAGTTAATCTCCAGGGGATTCTTGAGCACATCGTTATCATTCAGATTTCTTAGTATCTCAGGACGGAGGACGGAGAATGTTCAAAATTGCTTCAATACTAGTAGTGGCGAGAGGAGTCTGGCTTCCCCAGCACTGGTGCAGATAGGTCCGGATCTATCGCCATACTTAGTATCGTTGTGATTACGAGGATCTGAGATAGATGAGTTTCCGAGGTCTCTGGTTATGTGTTGACGGATGTGATACACTGGACGGGTAGTGTTATTGCTAGGAGTTGAGTGAAATTCTAGTCCTTGTATCCATGGACCCGATTGCATGACCAGAAATTTCGGGAGTTCTTAGGTGGGAATTCAAGTAGTTACATATAGGACAATCTTCCAACAGATGTACGATGTGAGGTTGGGGTTCGACATCTAGTGGATTCGTTTGTTCATGGTCATCTTACAGCGGTTCTCTTTGTGTCTTAAAGAGTCCTTGTAGCTTGCTACGAGTCGGGGACGCTTTGTATGTTGTGTGCACTGCCTTGTACATTATGGCTACTGTAGCATAGAGCCCGTGTGATCCTATCCACAGAAATATCGAACGAAATATGTGTCATGAATTTGTTCTTGCTTGTTTCATAAGCCTTGTCCTTTGTTTTTTGGGGTATGGTAATTCAAGTTGCTTTGATGTCAAGTGGTGATTTCATATCTTTCCTTAGAGGTATTCTCATATTTTTATGGGAATGCAAATTATTTTGCTCAATCAAATTGTCTTATCAATTTTTTTAGCCAAAGTCGTCATGACAATTCTTTTTCATCCGGTGTGCTTCTCTTCAAGTCAATCCAATCCTTTCCAATTATTGCAAGATCAATCTCTCATTTCATTACGGAGTTTGTCTCATCTGTTCCAAGTTGTCTTTGTTTTCCCCGCCCTCCCGCCCTTTTCTTAAGTGATTAGATTATCATCCAATGCCTTTCTTTTCATTGTTGCTTCTACTATCTTTTTCTTTTCTCTCTTATCTGGTGATACATTTTGAAGATCATCAGGATTTTCAAGTTCATCATTTTTCGTTCGTGTTCTCTTTTCCGGTAGATTCAGTTCAAGTTATCCATGTTCATCATATCCTTTTCATCCTTTAAATTATTTCCCATGTTGAAAATTCTTATCAAGTCTTTCTTGTTGTCATCTCTCTCTATTCTATCCGGTGTGTTGAAGATTCTCAGAAGTTTCTTGTTCTCAATCTGTTCAATTATTCTGAGGTTCTCACCTCATCCAGTTCTCATGTGTATCGGTGCAATATCTCTCTTTCCTAGCAATCCATTCATACGGTGTTTTCTTTCAGTGGCCCCTTAAACTACAGGTTTCTCCCAGGATCTTATCTGGCTCACTAAACTTTCCCCGGAGATCTCTAATTCTTTTTAAATATGACGTAAGAATGAATTCCATTAGTCATATTCCTTCTCAAGGTCAATCTGAATTATTTCATCATTGGCTCAACTTTTCATATTCTTATTCCGGGGTGTCTTAGTTATTCTTGGTGGTGTTCTCCTCATCATTTTTCACCTTGTGAAGACCGAAGGAGTGTTTGTCTCAAATCTTGCTTCATTCTTGTGAGATTCTCATTTCAGCTTTGTGTTATCATCTTGAATTGTTTCCAATCATGAGTAAGCCCTTTCTTGCTATCCCGTGCATTTCAGATTTGTTTTCATTCTTGATCCTCCAGAGGCCATCATTTCAGAAGATTTCTTTGTTCTCAGCTTTCAGTTTTCAATCTCAAATTCTTCTCAATTGTTGTCTCTTCGTTCGTCTCTCAATTATTTCGGTGCTTTGTTCAAGTTTCTTCTAGGCGGCTCAAGATCTCTTCATTCCCATGGTGTTCTTCAAGATTCTTGTGGTAGTACCTCAAGTATTCTTTGTCTTGCATTTCAAAGTGCAATTCTTCCTCCTTTATCCTTTGAGGTGGTGTTATAACGTTCTTGTTAGTGGAGGAGTCTCGAAGAGAAGTTGTTTCAAGAATTAGTTATGTAAACCCATCAAACCCTTTGATCATGAGATATTTTGACCATGGTTTCTTCATTGAGTTATCTTGTATTAGATTTCACCTAAAGCTTTTCCTAAAGATTGTTGTTATTATGGTGATAATCGTTGATCCAAGTTCTCAATATATCCTCTTGGTGTAAGAAGTTTTGCCTTTATTGTTGCATCCAATCAATCCTTGTTTTTGTTAGTGGCTGGTTGTCACCTCATTATTTTGAGATGGTTTTCATAATTCCACTACAAGCTAGTTCTTTTCGTTGTTGATTTTTCAACAACTCCATGCAATCCTCCTTTGTAGGATTCTCTTCAAGTTCAATTGTGGTAGAAGTTTTCATTTTCTTCTCCATCCCTTCTTCCCAATGGTCTAGTTTCTATTCTCTTGTTCCGGAGTTGTTGTGATGTTGCTCTCTTCAATCTATCATCTTTTTCTGTGAATATCATGCTCTTGCCTTGCTTGTCAATTTAGTTGGTTTGTTGTGAATCTTGTCAACATTTTTCCAACTTATCAAATTTTTGTTCCCTTTTCCTATCCGAGTGCTACCGAAATTTTGTGTGAATTCTTGCTTGTTTCTCATATCATTCTTTATCTCTTTGCAACCTTCAAGGATCGCTGGTTTCACTCGTTTGTCAAATAAGAAACTAAGTTTACCTCTTGTTGTCTCATCCTATTCCCATTTTCATTCTTAGACCTCGGGGCAAGATCCTTTGATAGTGTAGGAGAGTTGTGACAGCCCGAGACCGGCGCTCCAAAAGATTCCCCTTTTATTTCATTCTCGTCATGTGATTCATCTAGTTGTCGCATGTATCATCGCATCATTCGCATCATCTGCATTGCATCAGCACTCCATTCCCGCCAGTTTCAAAACTTGCACCCGTTATTAGTTGCCGGTTCTCTCCGTGTTCGACGTTTTCCATTTTGAGCCCGACTACACGCACGCGCCCGCGTCATCCATAAAATATTGTTTTTAAAAGTGTCCAGAAAATATTCTCGGATTGGGTCAAAAGTTGGCGTGCGGTCTTACTCTAGTGTAGGTAGGCCGCCTGCCAAATTTCCTCGCAATCGGAGTCCGTTTGATAACCGAACGGTCGACCGTAGCGGCACCATCTTTAGTTTATCGTTAGACGTTTTTCGGTGTTTCAAATTCTCATTGTCGGGCCGCAAATTCCATCTCTTCCCCACCTAGCCTCTCTAACACACACACTAACTCACCTAACCCTAGGGCACAGCCGAGACCGTTCGATCACGATCGCGTGGTTGAAATCGGATGCAAAATCTGCCAACCCTATCCCCCTTTCCCTATATAAACACCCCTACCCTACCTATTTGGGCGGTCCCCTAATCCTCCTCGGGATCTGCGCCCCCACCAAACCATAGCCGCCACCGGGTCGCCTCTCTCTCCCTCCCAGTGTCGCAGCCCGCCAGGCACTATCCAGGCCCTCCCGGGCCCATCAGGCAGCCGTCGCCCGCAAGCGCTCGAGCGCGTCCGCGTCCTAGTGCCGCCCGAACCGCCCGCGCCCCTGCTCGCTCGGGGAGACGAGCTCCCGAGCCAGAGCACCCTCCTCCTTGACCCACACCGTCCGGCAAGCCCCAATGCCGGAGACGCCGCACCAGGTCGAGGGTCGCGTCGCCGCCCATCTCTCCCTCCTCTCACCTCGTTTCCATCTCCCCCCGTTCATCTTTGTCTCTCCCTTTCCCGCACGAGCAGACCCTGCATGGATTTTCTTCAGAGCTCAGGCGCCGTAGTTCGTGCTCCCACATGCCAGGATTCGGTCCCCGTCGATCGGATCTACGTGGATCCGCCACAGCACGGCCGCCCGCCGTCGGACTCCCTCGCTTGCACCGCCGTCGTCCCCTCAAACTACTCCCGTGGTCGTGCGGGGGCACAAGGAGAATAACGAGCGGCTGCCCAGACCGCTTTCTCGCCTCGCGCCGCTCGTGGGCCGGCTGAGCCACCAGCGTTGACCGGCCCAGTGCCCGCAGGGGACTTGCCTCGCCAAGGCCGCGGCCTCCTCAACCCAGCCCAGCACCAAATCTAGCCCCAAGCCCTCTTGTGAGCGTTGTAGCTCAGTCTCTCGCTTGAGGCATCTTTTAGTTGTCCGTCGCCCAGTGCACTGTTGTACCAGATTTAGATTCGGCCCGAGTAGATTTTCCTATTAATCGGCGATTTATTCATTTTCACAAAATTAAATATTTTATAT
Organism: Hordeum vulgare subsp. vulgare; assembly: GCF_904849725.1. Lineage (NCBI taxonomy): Eukaryota > Viridiplantae > Streptophyta > Magnoliopsida > Poales > Poaceae > Hordeum > Hordeum vulgare. Next base: position 223,875,529 of record NC_058520.1, read on the forward strand.
CGCCCGTAGTTTTAAAATCGTGTGTCGGATAGCGACAAGTTATTCATGTACAACGTGTAGAATTTCACATAGATTAATATTTTCCATCTCTCATGCATGTTTAAAACTGTTAGCCGTGCTGTTTGCATCGGTTTGCGTATCGACGTGATAGAAATGGTTTAGGTCGTAGTTAATTAAACGTAGCTATGTTGGAGATGAGACATATATGTAAATGGACTAGAGCGACGAGTAGAATCACGTGAACCACTTTGTTTTCCTTTTAACAAACATAAAATGTGATTAGGACAAATTTGGATAGATTTAGAAAGTAACACATGGGATCAGTTCAGAGATGTTATATGTCGTTTTCGGCCTCATTTAAAATGCCTAGATAGGTAGATTATCTGTGCTTCACCCCTTGCCAAGTTTAACAACATTTAATATTGCCGTGTAAATAAATGGGAGTGAACTAAATAATTAAATGTGGAGTTTCGTGAATATGCAACTCGTTGCATATTGAGCTTCACTTAATATGTAGTGTTTGATTGTTGTGAATTGACATGCCCTGTCTTGCATATTTGAAGTTTATCATGCATCGTATGTGAATTGCATTATGTCGTGCATGTGCCGTGGTGAATTTCATGTGTTGATTCTTGTTTGTGGTTTGCTTCGTCTCGATAGAGTTCCGCAAGCGTGTCGGAATGTGAGGTTCCGTTCGACTACACCGGTTCGTCTACTTCACGGAGTCCTTCTTCTTCCAAGCGGGATCTCGGGCAAGATGATCATTTTCCTAGATACCATTACTATTAATGCCTGCTAGTTGTCTCGTTTCTTTCGCTATGTCTTGGTGCCTACCACCTGCTAAATGTCAGCCTCTTAATATTGCCATGAAAACCTTTAACCTTTCTTCAACCTAGCAAACCTCTGATTGCCTATGCTACCGCTTGCTTAACCATTGGATAGCATTGCTAGTTGCAGGTGCAGTTGCGTCCATGTGAAAACATGGGTTCCTTGTTATATCAGCATATTAATGCTATTTAAATTAATGCATCTATATACTTGGTAAAAGGTGGAAGTCTCAACCTTTCTAACCTGGTGTTTTGTTCCACCTTTGGAGCCTTTGTTTCGGCTACCGGTGTTATATTCCATAAATGAGCGCTCCTAACTAGCTTGGGGTTGTTATGGGGAACCCCTAGATTCTCGTTTTGGGATAAAGCTCGTCTGGCAAGGCCCAACATTGGTACTATATTTGCCCAAAATAATAATACTGGTAATACTGAAAATGTAGGGCGTCATGAACCCGAGGAGTAATTCAACATAATATAGGGGGACAATGCTGATGGTGTTGGTTGCAAATAGAGAATCTTATTAACGCTACTCGGGGCAACTCGACGTCTGGCATGGTAACCATAGCTCATCCGTCGTGTCCTGAAAACGAGATACGCGGCTCGTATCGGGATCGTTGAAACGCCGGACGACCTTCCTAGACTTGTTTTACCTTTCTCGTGCATCTTGTACAAGGGATTCCGAGGATGCTTTGGGTTATCTTGAGGTTGAGGTTTTCCAATAGGAACCCGAGGAGATCACGGGTTTCCCTGATCGAGGTTATTCCATCGCAGCGTGTGGTAGTTTGTGATGGACTAGTTGGAGCACCCCTGCAGGGTTAAATCTTACGGAAAGCCGTGCCCACGGTTATGTGGCAACTTGGAAACTTTGTTTAACATCGGTTCTAGATAAATTGAAGTAAACTTAATTAAAAACTTGCCAACTGAGTGCATAACCGTGATTGTCTCTTTCGCGAGCTCCTTCTACGATCGAGGATACGGTGGGGTTATGTCTGGCGTAAGTAGGTGTTCAGGATCATTCATTTGATCAATATTAGCTCATGTCCGTTTATGTGTAGATCATCCCCCTCTTTTATTCTAGTACTCGTAACTTAGCCACCTCAAATAAATGCTTAGACGCGTGCTGCAGCCTCACCACTTAACCATACCTCACCCGTTAAGCTTTGCTAGTCTTGATACCATTGGAAATGAGATTGCTGAGTCCCTCTGGCTCACAGATTACTACAACACCAGTTGTAGGTACAAGTAAAGGGTTGCTTTGACGTGAGCGTGATGATTGTGCTATTTGGAGTTTCTTCTTCTTCTTCTTCATAGATCTAGGATGGGTTCCAGGTCGGCACCCTGGGATAACAAGGATGGACGTCGTTCTTTTATCGTTGTTTTCGTCTATAGACGGACCGTGCTCTTCTTCATGATGATTGTATGTATTTAACTGATGTGACTCTGATGTAGCTTGTGGCGAGTGTAAGCCAACTCCTTATACTCGTATTTTCAGTACAAGTACTTGTAACGATATCCATTCTTGTGAAACGATGAGACGCGTTTCTATCCCTCTCGAAGACCTCACGCCAAAATAAGGATAGGACCGCATCTTGGGCGTTACATGGCTCATCTTGAAGAAGATGGCCCGGACCTTGGGGGATACAGGTTGAAGTTTTTAACGTTATTAAACAAGACCCGACACATCTTCAAGAAGATGACCCGGCCCTTGGGGGCTACAGGTTGAAATTGTCAAAGTTAATAAACCAAGACCCGGCTCATCTTCAAGAAGATGACCCGGCCTTTGGGGGCTACAGAGGGATATATGGGGTAATTTATAACACAACACCATACATGTATCTTTTCTTCCTTATATTTACCACGCCAACTTCCATGTCCCGGCTCATGGAGAGGCGGTTTAGATATCCCGCATGTAGTTCTTCAAAGTTCAATTTCTCAATATTGGGAAGATCAAGTTTAGCTTTCCCTTTTTCTATTTTGGTTGAGACATCCTTGGCAGTATGTTTAGCCAGCACATTAAATACGGGTGTCGTGTGACTAGTCCCAGTTCTTCTTCAAGCATGGCATCATTCGTTGACTTCACGGGGCTTGGCGGGTTGATTTTCTCTCTGACTCGGGTCTATGGTCGCATTTTCAGTTTCTGCTGGGTCGACTTGAATCTCACGGATATTATCCGTACCATTACTCTCAAGAGGTTTAGCATAAGTATCAGCTCGTTCAGTCGGAGCATCACGGATAGAGGCATCTATTTCATCCACTTCAGGTCCTTCACTATTTGGGACTGACCTGTCGGTTTTCCTTTTCTTCGCTTGAGCCCTAAAAACGAAAGGTTGAGGTATATATAATGACATGTAAAGTATTGAAGCAAGTGCTGATAAAACAAGTAGTGATGTACCCTGGGAGACGAACAAGGGGTGGCAATTTTGAAGATGATGAATCGCAGATGAAGAAGGAGACACCTATTATAGTGGAAAATCTTGTGATTTTGAGCAATTGAAAAACAAGGTACAGTTGATAAAGAAAGAGAAGGCACCTCAGTTAGGCGTTTACGACCGGATGTTTTCTCAGGCAGACCCGCCATAATATAACCTGTGGAGCTATGGGTGTGGCGTTTTGGAGTATATAAAGCCTTCTTCAAAAGGAAGTTAGGATCCAAATGAGCATATGGATGATTCATAGGAACTTTACTACAAACCCGCCTTGGAGGTCTTTTCAAGGAAATATTTTAGTTAGAAGATATTGAAATTACCTGAGCATCTTCACCATCACTTTCAACGTCATCCCCCTGAGAAAAAACTGAATGATTAGAACAGCACGTGACACACTAAGGGTACAGTCTAGACATTTACCTTAGAAAGTTCTTCAATGTTCTCTGACTTGCCCACAATGTATGAATCGCCCGCACCTGTTTTGGTTTTCTTCTTCTTCTTCGCGACAGTCTTGACCTTTTTAACGGGCGGCTTTGCTGGTCTATGTTTCTAGAAGGGCGCGTTTTCTACAACAGTATAAAAGAGGGGAAGTTAGTTCTCCAAAGAACAAAGGAAATGCCAAATAAGGTGGGTGATGGTTGAATATATTTACCTCAGGAGCCGGATTTTGGATGTAGAATGGTTTCAAACCAATTTTTGAACATACTTCTTTGGGCTCACCACATAGTTTCTTCACAAGGCTATTAACTTCTTAAGAGTCAAGCATTACATTGGTGAAGCGTTGAGCATTATTTAAGTCGCAGTTATAATGGCACATCAGTCCATCTCGGTGGCTTAAGGGCATAATGCACCATTCCACCCAGCATCGGATCAAGTCAACTCTCGTCAAGCCATTGTCATTCAAAGCTCTAAGTTTTGCCCACACAGAAGTGTGGACGGCTTGTTCTTCCGGGGACAGTGCACCGAGGAGCTGGAAATACATTGGAAGACGCTCTTCTCTATAACCCGGCAGACGATTTTCCTGAGTAGGTGCGGTATTCTTGCGATAAAACCAAGTTTTCCCCCAACCCTTGGGGTCACTGGGTAAGGTGACAGCAGGAAAAGCTCACTCACGCCGCCTCTAGATTGTGACTCTGCTGAGTTCTAAGGTGGGGCCATCAGCCCATTCTGTCTGGTGGTTCAAATAGAAGAACTCCCTAAATAAGGGAACGGTGGGTTCTATCCATAGGTACGCCTCGCAGAAGACTTGAAACTGACATAAAATATTGATTGAGTTGGGACCTAGATCTTGGGGGTGAAGGTTCTCGAAGTTGAGAGCATCCCAAGAGAATTTTGAACCAGGGGGAGATGCCTCATTCTAGATGATCAGTAAAAACCACAACCTCTCCTTCGGTGGGTTGAGGTCGTACCTCTCGAGTGGTGGCTCTCCATACGATCATTTCCTTAGAAGCCAAAGTTCCTACTGACACGCATCGCTACAGGGCGGCATCACCAATTTCTGAGGGCAGTCGGTCGCATTTTGATGGTTCGACATGCCGACAGGTCCAGGAAGGAAACAAGCTGCATAAGTATGATTGGCGGGTTATTCTAATGAACAAAATTGTTTGAGGAAGCAAGGAGTTAGGAAACAAACAACGAGGAAGTTCGCAATACTTGAGTCGCCTTAATGAAAAGGCGGTTCACAAAGATGGTGAGTTGCAAAATATCCAACTAGTCGTCGTGAGGGTGAAAATGACTTATGAAGGAACTACGATATCAACTTCCACTAAGTACTGGATAAACAATTTCCTACCAAAGAGTACAGAAAGATGGATCTACCAAGGGTACGCAAAACAGAATTTAATAGTCTTAGATGACAGTAAAATATGGGGCAACAATAGCTAGTATTCATGAAATTTTCATAAAATATCCAGGAAGTTTATGCGAGATTCACATCTCTACTTTTCCCGCAACCTATCGTTGTGGAATATTTTCATCGAGGAATCAAATAGATCTGTAATGGCGATGAATACGGGACAAACCCTATGAACTCCATTGAACTACAGGGAGTGACCTAAGAAGATCTAGTACAAGAAACAAAAGCCTTACCTGATGGCGTTGACGGAGGTGGAAAAGGTTCGCGGATCGGAGTAGAACACGTGTGGCGGCGGAACCCTCGTACCGGAGTGCTTGATGATGGGATGCGCAGCGGCGACGCGATGCAGGTTCGAGCTTGAGGTAGAAGACGGAGAAGAGGAGCAGTGTAATAGTAAAAGAGCTATCCCTGTTGATACTTAAAGGCCGGAGCGGAAATGGAAACGGTAGGTGCGGGAATCTAGGAGGCGCAATAAATTTTGGAGTTGATGGCGCCTCGATTGTCGGGCCAAATGGATAAGCTAAAGGAGCCGTTGGAGTAACGTCATAAAGATCCATAAAATCTTGGGATAGATGACATCATTAACAAATAGAACATAAGTCCAGAAGGATATTACAAGCCGACATTTCTTCTATTGGAAGACAAGTTTGGATTATGTGTGATCCACCAAGAGTACGAGAAAGGTATATTGACGTGAACGATTTCAAGTCAATCTGGGCCTAAAGTTGGGGATATTATCTCGCCATGAGACCCGCCCTAAGAGGCCGGGTCAAGATGATGGCGGCTCAAACATTCATATTCAAGATGGGCCATGACTTATCACGCAGAAGGCACAAGACGAAGCCAGAAGAGCCGGTTGTAGCCCAAGACATAAAGATGGCAACGTATGGCCCATATAGAAGAAGAGCCTAGAGAAGTTTCCTTGCGATAAAAGTAAGACGAGTTAGAGATATGTCAAGCCACGAATTATATGTGACCCAGACTCTTGTAACCCTAGGGCCTCGAACTGTATATAAAGGCGAGTCTCTAGGGCTGATAGACTTAAGTTATCACCTATCGAGAGCTAGGTCAGACGAATCCTCACCCTTGTAATCGATTTCCACATCAATATGCATAGAGCAGGACATAGGCTTTTACATCGACCAGAGGGGGTGAACCTGGGTAAAATTGTCTCTTGCTCCCTATTAACCCCTTTGAGTCACAACATGGTTGCGATGCCCCATCACTCAGTCCTCTCAGGAGGACATTTGCCATGACAAAACCACGACATACCCTAAACACCTACTTATGAGTCAAGCATAACCCCATCGTGTTCTCTTCTTGGTTCAAACCTTAGAAGAAGAGATGGTCACGACTACGTGCACTATTGGTGTATTTTAATTAAATTTACTTCAAGTTTGCTATGATCGGTTGTTAAACAAATTTCCAAGTTGATACATAACCACAGGCATGGCTTTCCGAAAGATTTAACCCTGCAAGGGTGTTCCAACTCATCCATCACAAACTAGCCACAAGCAGCGTGGAAAACCTCAACCATGGAAAACCCGTAGTCTCCACGGAATCTTGGTGGAAAACCTCAACCTCGAGATACCCAATGTATCCTCAGAATCCCGTGCGCAAGATGTTTGAAAAAGGTAAAACAAATCCAGCAAGGCCGCCCGACGTGTCGACGAACTTGATAGGAGCTGCACATCTCGTTCTTAGGACACGACCGGATTGTCCAAACTTCTGGTAGGACAATCACAGATTTTCCCCTGGCGGCCACTAGCGGTTGACAGGTTGGACTAACACTCGTGAGGAGTACTAGCCCGGGGATTGATTAATTATCCATGTGGTGCAAAAAGTCCCCATGCAGTTTTATTAGTTATTAGGCAAATGTAGTACAAATGGTAGGCCTTGCTAGAAGAGTTTTATCCCAAAACAAAAACCAAGGAGGTCCCCATAACAAACTCAATCTTGTTAGGAGCTCTCAATATTGAACATAACACCGGTACACAAGTAACTAGGGCGACAAAGGTGGAAGAGAACACCGAGCAAAAGGCCAAGCCTTCTATCTTTTACCACATATATACGTGCATTAAATTAAATAGCAACAATATTGTGATATCCCAAAATATCCATGTTGTCACATGGAACAACCTGCACCTACAACTAGCAACGCTATAATAAGGGTTCAGCAAGCGGTAACATAGCCAAACAATGGTTTGCTCGGATGTGGTGGGGTTAGAGGCTTATCATGGCATTTTTGGGAGGCTTGACAAAGAAGTGTTAGGTTGTGATACATAACTATAGAAATGAGACAACTATCATGGCAATGATAGTAGTGGTATCCAGGAAAATGGTCATCTTTCCAAAGATCCCTCTTGGAAGAAGAACGAATCGGTGAAGTAGACGAACAAATGTAGTCGAATGAATCCTCACACTCCGAATAGGTTTTGAAACTCTATCGAGAAGAAACAATCCGGAAACAAATAATCAACACATGATAAAAACTACAACATATTCATGACATGATGCGCAATCAATTACGATGCATGTCCGGATTAAATATGCATGACATGGCAACACTACAAGGAATATGCTAGTACACAACACTATTTTTTCGTCGCTACGTCGTCACGGTTTTTCATTTACGACGATCGCGCGACGAAAAACCAAGCATCGAAAACAGAGCGTCAGAAATGAACAACAACGACGTTTTGGTCAAAATCGTCGTAACTTTACGACGATTCCTGGATTGTCGTAACCTTTACGACGATCCTAAATCATCGCTGACAATCAAACCCAGTCCTACGTGGCAAAATTACGATGAAATCAAAACGTCATGGCTGAAATCAGCCCAACCCATTTCAATTGATCACATGGGCTCGTTTTTTTTGGGCTTTTCTTATTGGGCTTCTTTTGGGCCTTGGCCTATTTTCAGCCACTTTTAGTTTTTCTTTTTCGAATTTTTTTTGGGCACTGGCCTTTTAGTGCCCAAATACATTTGGTCTAGTTTCAGTTTTGGCCTTTTTTTCATTTTTGAATTCAGCAACTTTTTTTCAAGAACTTGGTTTCTTTTCTATTTATTGGGCCTTTTCAACCAATTATTTGTCCAATATTAAATGCAGCACTATTTCATATTCAAATTAAGAAAACTCCAAGTCGAATTAAAATCATCCATCATATAACATCACATAATACATCTCCCAGGTTTACATAACACAATAACTCATCTGGTTCACAGTTGACAATCAGATACGAGTTTTCACAACTGAAGCATCAAGCCAGAAGAATCTCAGAAGAAAATACAGAAATTAGCACTCGCTGTGAAGAAGTCATCCTGCTCTTGCTTCCCCACTCCTAGTTTTGCATCCAAACAAAGTAATGTATTGTTGAGGCGTAGGAACTAGATGGCAATGCTAACTTGTAAAACGTCTTTCGAAGAACAAAATATCATCTAAAGTGAAACTGTAGCGTAAGTTTAAACAAAATATGAGGCAGAAATAAAAGAAAATGTTCAGATCTTCAGTAATATGAAGTAACAGATATACTCTCGTTACCATAGTTGGCGAGAAAACTGCTGCAGATTAATCTTCTCTGGGTTCTTTTAGAGTAGAATAAAGCTACATTAATTAATTTTAGAGTAGAATAAAGCTACAGTATGCGTACACAGCAGCACTACAATAATTAATTTGTAAGCATTGTCTGCTATTGGATTGATAGCCACTACAAATTAATTTGTACTACAAAAAAAACTTGGCTCATACAGGACCTCCACGGGTAGGAACCACCCATCCATCATACGCGAACTAAAGGATTTCGTCATGCAAAACAATGTCTATTCAACACCAAGCAAATTTATTTTAGGTAACAATAACAGTGAGTAGCTAGATGAGGTGCAAGCTAGCTGAAACACCATTCGTTAAGTACCAAAACTACTCCCTTGGGTAATAAGTGACCACCAGGAACTACCCATACATATATTCAGCAAGTTTGCATCAGGTAGGCCAGTGTTAGCAAACATGGTAAGCAGAAAAACGAGCAAACTTAAAAACAAACAGTGGCATGATGATTATGAAAGGACTCTAGCAGCCTAACCAGACAGCCATGGAACGATGGCCATAGACCCACACCATAACCGTGGCTCGAAGGCCACGAGGATCATCAGAGCAACCGGGGACAGGAGGCACGGAGCAGAGGAGGGAGAGGAGCTCACCGTGCCGATGCCAAACAGCTTCGCCGGCAGCAGCGAGGCAATCCAATGGAAGACGCGGAAGTTGAGCCTACCTCCATGCACCTTGCCTGTAAGAGATGGTAAAGTAGTTTCAGATATCACATTATTGAATTGATTGCAGTGCGACAAGAGCTAGCCAAAAGTATGTAAGAGACTAAAAAGTTTTAGGAGTCTAGAATCATATATGCCCCTAGCATGCATCTCTCAAATAGTTAATTAATCAGACTTGCACTGTTGTACTAACAATCATGAGCGTTTAATTTGTACTCAAAACTGAACCTAGAGGATATATATGATAAATCTCACTCACAGCTAGCCAGATCAACAACTAGAAATTGGTAGTGTGCTATTTAGAAGGTCAACAATGAAGACATGTTTGTCTCTTTCAAAAGAAACATGTGTGTGGTGTTTTTCCCAACAAGATATAATTAAGCGGTCCAAGTAAATATACTGAAGCAATAATTATCTGAAAAAATGATGTTTTCCTGCTGCACTTAGCCTCATTGTACAAAAACAAATGTGACTGAGAGAAGTAGGAGAAGTAGATTGTGATCCTACATGAATGATCTCAACTTCAAATATGGAAGCACAGACCATCCATCCATCCATCATAAACACTGGAAATCAGGGAATCAGTGCTACAAAATTGAACAAAAAGGTGCCTCTCCAGGACGTCACTTTAACTCGGGTGCTAAGCTAGGAAACAAAAATTCCTACTCTCGAGGACCGTTATCCGGTACGAGCATTTCATTTGTACTTTGGATTAAACCTGGAGCACAAATCTGAGACTAGCCAGGTCAACAATACTTGTTAACTAGCAATAAATGGTGATGTGGTACAATATGTTCTCTCCTGCATGAAAGGATTAACCAAAAGTTGATTCAGGAAAATATCTGCTCAGATGAAATTTCAACGACTGTGGTACAATATGTTCTCTCTGGGAGAATGATTTAATGGCTTGAGGTCATTTTAACGACTGTGGTCATGTGCAGGTCTATTTATAATATCATTGTTTCCCATGTATCGAATTAAATCGGTACAAAAAAGCGCCAACTCCATGGCAAAAGTGTAATGCTGAAAGCTGACTTCAGTATGTTAGTCAAATCTGTGTCACTCAGTGCAATGACAAGTATGCAGAATAGATTACATTTCCAAACAGTACTTTCCATACGATGCTATGAATGAATGGTAAAATCCCCAACAGTCATCGTTCAGGCTCCTCCAAAAAATTCATGGAAGATTTCTTTAGCAAATATTACCGGCTCCCCTTTGAAATTTCTGCTCCGTAAGCAGTATGGGACTAAATAAGCGGTATTGAAAAGCATTCCCCAATGTTCAAACCAGCAACCAATCCTTCGTCGTCAAACTTAGCCAAATGGTACACCGCACATACATCCAAATCTGTTAGAAGAAGTGATCCTTGGGAGAGGAGAGAATCCACCATTGGAACCGAGAGATCTAACCTATTCTATTCTATCTAATACGAAGGAAGCAAGTAAGGAAGAAGATGTGGGAGAGAAGGGGGTGGGGGATGGACTTACGCCGACGGTGTGTGTTGTTGGCGAGGAACGTGGATAGGGGAGGCGGTGGGTTGCGGGACGGCGCCGACCATCTTCATGAGCCTCTCCTTGTTCATCTGCGGAACCAACCACCAAAGAACCCATGATATCTCTGTAAGCAAGGACGTAGCGACGGAGCAGAGCACCACGAACATCCCTATAGCGTGTGGGTCGCGGCACGACATGAGCGCCCACAGCCTCTCCGCCTGTGTCGCCACGACGCCGACCATGGCCTGCAGCCGTGCTCCGACCATCCTAGCGCGATCATACCGCTGGCGCACCACCTCCGGCGACTTCGCGCTTGGTATCGTGTCGAACTCCTCGTCCAGCTCCTCCCTGTCAGGCGCCTCCACCATGGACGCGCGCACGCACGGGTGCGGCGCCGGCACGCGCGGCCTAGGCTGGTACTTCCAGATGCCGACGGCCGCGACGTGGAGCGTGAGCGTCGGCACGATGAGATCCGGGTGCCACGCCAGGAGCACAAGCACGGCGTGCACCATGGTCGTAGCCGTCGGGTTCCGCTGGTGGGTAAGGGAGGGCCATGGGGGAGGCCATGGGTAAGAGGAGGAGGACGGCGGCGAGCTCGTGACGGCGTGGATCTGGAAGGGAGGTGGCGGCGCGGATCTGGAAGGGGTAGGGGTTCATGGGGAGGGAGACTCGGAGAGCGAGGGGTTGGGTTGACCCCGTACACTGCTCGCTGACCGGTGGCCGGGCTGGGATCTGTGGTGGATGTGGGGTGTGGATCTGTCCGCCACGTCATCGATCCAGGAGAGTTCTATTCCATCTAATAGGAAAGCTTCAAATAATTTGTGTTTCTTTAGACTATTACTTTTATCAAAATAAAAATGTTAAAAATTAGTAAAAAAAATCACAAATTTTCCACGCCTTCTAGAGACTATGAACCAATACCACACAAAATTTCATAAACATGAGAGCTTGTTTACAGTTTCAAATAATATGAATGGCCATACCCGTCATTTTGACCGCATTTTGAAATGGCCATTTTGACCGCAGTCGCGCCGGTCAAGCCGCCTCCGGTTGTCGCGCCCATGTCCGTGTCGCCGCACGTCTTGACGCCTCCTCCCGTGTCACCACCGCCCGTGAAGGCGCCTCCTCCCGTGACGCCGCCACCGGTCACCGCGCCTCCGCACGCGACGCCGCCACCGTTATTTTTTGTTAGAGAAGAGCGGCAGCAACTAATGGCAATCGAATGAACATTTCTGAATTTGTTCTTGGTGTAGAGCGGGAGCGGCCGGCAGTACGGGCGCTGGGGGATCGTCGTGCAGACCGCCACCATGGTTCCTTTTCCACTAGAGCTGACGTACGTACATACATATCCCTGGTTATTTGCGAGTTTCTTTGCTCTGTCTGTGATTACTCTCCTTTTGCACGTACATCATCCGTGGTGGTGCAAATTTGAGTTTATGTGCTGATGCATTACTTTTATGTCCAGGTTCTGGCCTACAAAAGCCAACCGAAGGATGAGATAGATTGCTGCCGAGATCGAGAGCATCCTCAAGGGCATCATCGCGAAAAGATAGAACGCCTTGAGGGCCGGCCAAGCCACAAGCGACGATCTCCTCGGACTGTTGTTGGAGTCCAACATGGCACACAACAGGGAGGGCGGCAACTCCAAGGCATCACAAGGCACGATCTCCTCGGTTCATGTTGTGGGCACGACTATGGATGGATGTAAATTCTTTGAAAAATCAAACAACAATTATATATGAAGCATAACCATCTTCTTGTAACTTGACATGTAAAACCTATGTACAAGACATGTAACTTATTACGACATGTTTAGGATGTACTCATACTATACTTGTCTAACACAAGTCCAGACTCAAACTCACAACACAATAACCTGAATAAAACTCCTGTAAATCAATATCAGATAGGGGGAAAAAGCTAGTTCGAACGAGGAGGATCAACAGCCAACAACACTTGCAGGTATTTCCCTCGGTACAATTTTGATGCTTCACCAGGATACAAAGATGCATCAGCATGCACTAAGTAGGTCGCCAAGCCAGACATGCATACTTTTGGGAGACAATGTGTCATCTTGTTGATGCACGTGAATTTCACGTGCATGCTTACTAGTTTTTCTAAAATACTATGCCATATTCAATGAACGGTCATACCCGCTGTTTTGACTGCGTTTTGAAATGACCATGAAAAATTCAAAACAAATTCAAAAAAATGGAAAACCATTGTATTGTGTCATTATATGTGACAAAGTTATCAGGAAAAATAATAAACTAGTAATACTACAATTGTTTTAAATAAGTGTTCTTAGAAATGGGCTATCATGTGTGAAGATTCATGGCTTTCAAGCCAAATGATCAATCTTATGGCCACATTCATGACATAGTTTGTTGAAATGATATAATATTATGCACAAGGGTGCATATTGGAATGACAAACAATGTTGATTAAGGAAGTTTTCATTTTCCTTGTATGAAAAATTCATTTTCCATTTTTCAAGTGACCAAAATGAGTTTTTTTGTGAAGGATCTACCATATATTGGTTTCAAAATTGGATCAAATCATTTTTATAAAATACTAGTCCATATTTAATGTACAATTGAAAAAATGGTTGGGTGTTAAAAGATTTTATCCACCTCTCGTGAAAAAGACAAATTTATGTCAATTCAGTTGGAAGCGGGTTAAATTTGAACTGCAGCTGCATTATAGTTTGCTCTTTACTTTTCCCAAAAATCATTTATAGGTATATAAGTATCTATTTAATCAGAAATACATGGTGTGGTGCCTTGACGTCGAGGTTTGGATGGTGGTCGAGGGCCCCAACTCCAGAGCGCGTGAACTTGCATGCCAGTCGCATGGTCACCGCCTAACCGTTGCATTGTCACGCGTTCTAGGTGGAATAGTCATGTCTGCTGGGTTGGACAATCCCTCGATAGGTGTTAGCAAGAATAATACAATAGAATAATCTCATGAGGAGACTGAACTAAGCACAAACATGAATTAGCAGCCAAGTGTTTGATTAGCGGTGCGGGTAATTCACATAGACAATGGGCCTAAATTTTGGCTGAGGATGATCATCTACTAAGGAGACTCTCTTGGCAAATTTTTATCTCAAATGGATGAATCTAGGTGGCACTTGCTTTGCAAAGTAACACATTGTGCAGAAATCTGGATGTTGAAGCTAGGATCAAATGGATGAATGGATTGAGCTGAAATTTGGTGTATGATATTAATTTGGGCATATGAAGGCACTGTATAAAAATTATACCATTTGGACATGCCAAAGTGACACTTCCTTCACAATGTGCCAATCTGGCAAAAAATGGTAATTAAAACTGGGCTCACATAGATGATTGGATTGAGCTTAAATTTGGAGGAGGATGATAATTTGGGCACATTAAGGTACTGTAAAAAATTCATAAAATTTGGATAAACAAAAATTGTACTTCCTTCACAATGCTCTCTACTGAACAGAATATTGGGAAAAATATTGAGAGAAACTGGCTGAATTAAATGAGCTAAAATTTGGTGCAGTGAGGTTATATGGTCAGTATCATCCCGTGGTAATTTTTTCATCAACTATAAAGCAATATAAAACATAGTTGCTTCACAAAATGAAAATATTACCAAAAACAAAGATTGGATGATGAGCTCACATGAATTGTTAGATGTGGCTAAAATTTTATGGAGAGCTACGTTTTGGGCACATAGATGATGTGGAAAAAATTCAACTCATGAGGATATTCCTATCTAGTACTTCCTTCACAAAGCTGTAAGCTGATCACAAACTTTGGAAATTTGCTGAGAAAGATTTACTAGGCAAATCGTTACGAAAGTTTTCATGAGGCAATGATTTGGATAGGAAAGAGTGCCCAAACAATATGAGGGTAATCAAAGAAATAGAAATAGCACTTCCTTCACAAAGTGCTATTTTGAACAGAATAGGAAAATGAACATTTTTGAATTATTTTTGAACTATGGAAGGGAGGGTTTTCACATATTTGAGAAATATATAGTCCAAAGTATTTATGAGAATTTTTCGAGAATTTTCGGAATGATAGAATAGTGGGTTGCTTCACAAACTAGGATTAGGTGGGATAGAATGGACCCACGAGTTACATGTCAACATAGTTAGAACATGTTACGACATTTTTACAATCGTCGCAAAAGTTATGACGATCTCATCTTATGCGATTACGACGTTTTGACTCACATCATCGTAATTTATATGTAGATTTGATCCCCTCAAACGGTTTACAGCGATCTCGGATGAAATTGTCATAGATTTATGACGAATTCGTCAACGACATTTTAAAAAACATCACATATGAGCATATTTCTTGTAGTGCAAAGCACAAGAATCAACTTCTACACATGAAGTGAAGCTCAATATGCAATGAGTTACATATTGAAGAAACTTCACATTTGAATTACTTAGTTCACTCTCGTTTAGGTACATGACAACATTAAATGATATTAAAACGACAAGACGTGAAGCATAAACAAACTATCCATGTAGGCATTTAAATGAGGTCGGAACAACTTATAGCATTTCCGAATTGACCCCATGTGTTAATTTAGAAATTCGCCTAGATATTCCTAGAACATATTTTAGTTTTATTAAATAGGGAAACAAAATGCACCATGTGATTCTACATGTCATTCTAGGCAATTTACATATATAGATCATCTAAAACGGAGTTACGGTCTAAAAGACATGACCAACACAAGATAAATATGTCATGAATGCAAAATGTATGCAAATGAGAACAACAAACATTCCAAATCATGGATGCAGCAAGATATATTATGAAACTACATGACATTATAGGCAAGTTTCATATATGACATGTTCGAAACGGAGCAACGGTTCAACAAATACAACCAACACAAGTTATAATGATAATCTGTACAAAAGATCAACATGGCATTTTGCACACATAAAAAACCAAGCTGCAGGGATCTAAATTGCACAAACAAGACACGGGGCTGTAGTTGACATGATTCACGATAATTCATCTCATAACAGCAAATTGAACACAAGCATGGATCAATAGGAAATGAGCTCTCAAGATGGCTACTTGAACACTGTTTCAGACTTAGTGAAAATAACAGTTTTTAACATAGCAGTTTTATTCTAAAGGTATATTTGCAGCAAGAAAAACATATGCTACATGGCATATAATGGCATGAAAATTTACAACATGGTAGTAAGCACGATGCACTACAAATAACTCCAAAGAAGCAACATTAAACTATGCACAGAATCATAGCTAGCATCCACCCAATAGGGCAATCTGAACTAAGCAGTTTCTCAGACATACAAAAATTAACATGCTCCAAAGAACATCAGTTTTATCAAATTGACGTGTTTGACAAAAAATTAACTAGAATGCAAAACCTATACTTGAAAACCAATGGCACAAACTAACAGAGGATAACATACTTTATGATTCAATTCATTGGGCCAACCACAAAGGGGTTGTAGATTAGTGAGAATTCACATCGAAACATAGCAACAAAATATAGCAGATTCAAAACTTAGAATTATTTTGGACCCTGAAAACAGGAACATCTTTATGGCAAGTTTACATGATGAAAACTACAAGTAAACATGATATTCATGGCATGGGAAACCTACTAACAATAATTAGACATGGCATACTACAAATCACTCTATTGACACACATTCAAAAGAGGCATGGTTTATTTAATTCAAGCTTTGCGGAATGGAACTTAACGTTAACAAATTATCAGTTTTAACATGATAGCACCTTTAGAGAAACATATTGACATGATAGAGAAGATTTACATAGCAACCAGAGGCATGGCATCAAAGTAGACATCACATATATCAAATCTCAAGAAGGTACCACATACGAAAAACCTACGTATTAGATGCAACCATCCACCAAAGTTCAAATAAAATATCAGTTTTAGTTGATTAGGACGTGGATCACTTTTGCAACAGAGATTTGAGCATTGTAGATGATTCCTAATATGCATGCAAATGGCACCATCATGTAGAGCACATCAAGCACAACATTTTTCATATAAAGATTATATAAATCGGAGCTATGGTTATTTAGTTACGAAAACCATTTTAGCATGGCATTTATGCAAATTGATGCAAACAACAAGTTTAACCATTTTTAACAACGATGAAAGTTGGATATTATGAATCTACACAAAATGTTGAACATTTTTACGTTTACAGTTTTACATGTGATGCACGGTTATTTAATTATTGGCATTTTTAAATCATGGCAAAATATATAATTCACCGGATAATTGCTATAATCGCAGGACCTGAAAAACCCTATATGGGATGGATCTAAACAATGCACTCACTATCAAATGCAAAGAAGCGCCTAGGGCGAGGGATAGGGTGCCTCTCACCATGGGCTTGGCCCGTCTGTGGAGCTGGCTCGAGCTGACTCGGTCGGTGGCTTGGGGACATGGGCCTTGGCGCGAGGGGCAGCCCACGAGGCGAGGCACACAAGTCCGGACGACGCAGGCCGCACACGACTGACGCGAGGGAGCAGTTCCCTTCTCCCACTCGATCTGGAGAACAAGGGAGGCGTCGCGATCAACGGTGGCAGGACAGAGGGCAAGGGGCGTCCCGCGGTGCAAGGGCAGGTCATGGCGGGCAATGGACTCGGGTTCGGCTGCTCGACATGGTAGCATGACGAGGGCACCGATGGCAGAGCCACAGACGAGTGCAGCGGTGATGTGGGTTTGGCCGCAGGGAACGAGACATCAACGACTCGTAGATATGAGTAGACGGCGAGGGATGCCATGGAGCTGCGGGAGGAGGCGCGACGAGCTGGCAGCTGCTCGTAGAGGCACACTATAACGAGGCGGTCGACGGTGGTGAGGCAGCGACGAGGTTGCACCGGCAGCTCGGGATAGAGGGGCTCCTCCCCTCGTGCGGTTGCACATGCGGGGAGCTCCTCTTGTGGAGCGGGCGCGTCAACGATGGAGATTTAGGCCCGGGCGGGCCCTAGATGGGCTCGGGCGGGCTGACGACTCGAGGTGGGAGGCAAGGAGCGGTGGGTGGCGGCTGCAGATTGGAGGCGCGTGGAAATCGACGAAGCTAGGGTAGGGTTAGGCATATTAGGAATAAATAACTTCCCTTATATAGCAGGGTTAGCTAGGTTAGGGATTTTTAGGGCGTTTTCGGTCCCTCGGATTTCGATCCGACGGCTCCTAACGAAGGAGTAGGCTAGGTGGGCTAGGTGGGTTGTGCAGATGGCATTGGACTAAGAAGAGAGAGAAGACTGCGGTTTGTGACAAGTTTTGAAATACCGAAAACGTGTGCGGTCTTAGTGTCTATAGAGTTGCTCTAGGTTTAACAGTGGGGGTATGAAACGACCCTACATTTTCAAGGTAGACCTGGCCGGCTTGTCGCTTAGTGCTTTCTGATAGCTGTATCACCTTTCTGTGCTCTGAACATATCAAGATAATAGCAATAGACGGTTTCTCCTGCTAGTGCTGAAGTGGAGTACCGTGCCATGGCACACTACTAGATAGATTGTATGACTCTATTGGTGACTTTCTGATCACGGGTCTTTGAAGTCCCCGAGAAAGGGTATAAATAGGGCTATAAGTAGGCTCTTTCGTATTGCAATAAGGGCTACTTGCCTTTCAAAATTATGCTTCGCGACACTGTAATCATATCATAATCCAATTTTTATTTTGGTTGCAATTTAAATTGGTCTTTGGGTACAAATCGCGACAATGTATATTCTTCCTCAATAAGCTATTGATAGGAAAATGATTTAATCCTTTATAAGAACTTTTCTCGATGATGAACCGATTTGATAGATCACATATTGTTATTCCAAATATTGATCTCATTCAGTGTCATTAGAATGACAAAAGCTGACATAGTTACTAGTGGTTCCAGGAGAAATACTTTCAATCATCAACACCCTTTAGTACTAAAACTGCTATTCGTGATACCGGTCAAATAGACTATGATGAAATTTGGCACGCGGTCTACCTACACTATAATAAGACCGCACACCAACTTTCGAACCGGTCCGAGAAAGTTTTATACACACTTTTTAATATTTTAACTATGTGGCGGGCGTGTGCATGTGTGGTTGGTCATAAAACGGTCAATGGAAAGAACAGAGAGAACTAATAACTACGAACGGATGCAAGTTTCAAAAAAATGATAGCAAGAGAGAGCCAATGATATGCGAATGATGTGATGATGAATGCGAAAACTAGATAGATCACACGGCGATAACGAAATAAAATGAGAATCTTCTCGAGCATCGGTCTCAGGTTGTTACAACTGGCTTCTACTCCGAGGAGTCGTCACACCACGTGCCGAAGACCGGAAAGAACAGCGCCAGCCTAACCCACGCCAAAAAACGATAGGGCCTCTAAGTGCGGAGTAGCCACATGGTCTACCTCGACCGCACCTCCATCCAAGATGTAGTGAATTAAACTCATAATTTGGGTATTGTTTACGGCTACTTGTGAGTATTCATAATTTTTGCCGAGCTTTGTAGGAACCGAACACAGCCACCTTCGTTCAAATACACCGAGAGGGTTCAAGGCGGTGACCCCAAACAAAGGCATTCAGCAATAGTAGGAGGTAATGCAGAGGTTCTTGCCACACACCAGCTTCCAAAGGATCCAGAGAAAGTCTCGGTCACCTATTCTGAAGTTGAAAGCTTGATGAATCACAGATGATGGAAGGAGTCACTTCATCACCTTGAATTTTCGTAACACGAGTTTAATGATCTTAATTCACTGGATGCATACCTCGGAGCCGCTCGAGCATGACTTGAAGGAGTTGCCAACCTCATGTCAACCAGTCTTCAGGTAAGTGTTTCATTTTAACAACCGAACACAAATCCAAACCCAGTAGCCCTCAAGCCTCAATTTGGCCGGGATGGCCGAGTTAAGGTTCCAAATAATCTTGTTGTGATATTTTGTAGGCCTCGAGGGATCAGAACAAGAAATTGTCCGAGGACCTTGAGATAGACCGAACACGAGCAGAGGTTGCGAAGATCGAACTAGAGGAAGTGAAGAAATTCACCAGGGAAGCAAACAATGAGTACTAATTTCGAATAATACATAGTTGCACAAGGCATCCTTTTCTAGTGAAAGTTTGCTTTATAGCAGTGGAGTCCATAGGTCAGCTGCAAAAAGATCTAGATGCGGCCACAGAATCACAAAGATATGTCAAATCACAGCACGAGGCCGACCGTCAGGTATTATCCTGGAATCTTGATGAAAAGAAAAAACTCCAGGCGGAAAACCAAGCATAGGCCATAGAAATTGAGAGTTTAAAAACTCATATCGCACACGCCCGTGAAGAGAACCAGAGATTGAAAGGTGGAATGTTCACTAAGTGGAATTCTGAGCTTGTAGTTCTGTATACATACTATACAGAACTAACAAGCATACCACATCTCTTGGTAGATCTCCTAATTGGGTGTCCCGATGAAGAGGCCAGCTCGTTTGGAGGGAACCATTTAAAGGAGTTGTCCATTGTGCATGAGCGAGGTCGAAAGGCAATGAAGAGCATGATCAAGGCATTGTGGCCAACCGAGAAGCCTTCGAAAGGGATGGCCGAATTACCAGATCATTTTCAAGGAACTCGACATCTGTTTGATCTACGGAAAATGTCAGCCTGTCAAGAAGGGGCACGGGAGGCATGGACAATGGTGAACACAAGATTCACTAAACTTGACCCACAACGTTTGGCTCGAGTTGAGACGGTAGGGTCTGATAGTCAAGAGGTGCCACTCCATTTGGTATATGACCACGTGATGCATGTTGCGTGTATCTCATAACAAGACTGTAGCTTGGATGCTATAATAGATAATCTTAATCAACACTGAGGTGTTTGATTCTATGTAACTATGTAGTTTACATCAAATATTACTCCATCTGAACTGTAAACATTGTCTTAACCGACCATTGTCTTCTACCTTCCCAAACAATGGTCGGGGAGCACTAGTAGAAAAAGGGTCTTTCGGCCAAGGGCGGAAAGACCATTAGTCGCGGTTCAAACGAAAACCGGGACCAATGCGAGACATTGGTCCCGGTTTGGTTTGCCGGGGCATTGATCCCGGTTTGGTTCACCTCATTAGTCCCGGTTCGGGGCAACACCCGGGACTAAAGATCCAGCGACTGCCACGTAGCGTGCCACGGAGCACTAGTCCCGGTTTGTGGCACGAACCGGGACTAAAGGGTAGACTATTAGTCCCGGTTTTTGACAAAAACCGGGACTAAAGTGCTGCCTATATATACCGTCACCCCTGCCCACCCTCTCCTCTGTTTTTTGGCTGTTGAAGTGTGCCCATGCCATGCCCTTGCCACTCTAGTTCATGCACATGACGTGTTCGATGAAATGCCCGAGCCACACTACTTAAGCTTTCTCCTCTCCAAACTCGGCCTCCAAACTCCATTTTCCTTAATATTTGTCTAGGTTTGGCCATGCACCAACTACACAAGTGTTCTAAAAGGTTAGCTAGTTCATCCTTTCATCTGTCACTCCTAGTTTAGCTCATTTCAAATGCTCAAATTAGCTTCTTAGAGTCTGCACATGTGTAGGGTGTCGTCCCGTGCCCGTCCTCACCGTTGTCGTTCGCCCTACGCCGATCTCGCCGCGAGCACCATCGTGGTGAGCCTCTTGTTCTTATCGTCTTTTTAAAAGAAAAAAAATCTTACTTGTATGATTTAGATACATACTTGTAAAAATTACGTACTTACATTATTTTTTGTTATTATATAGTGCGATGGTTTTGGTATCCGCCTCCGTCGGTCCTCGTCCTGTCTATGATTTTTCATTATTTTTCATAGCAGCAATCCTTCTTCGCCTCCACCTCACCAGTCTCCAGCGCAACCGTCGTCTTCGCCGCCTCACCAATCTCCAGCGCAACTGTCGTCTTCACCGCCTCACCAGTCTCTAACGCAGCCGTCTCCACCATCACCCCGTCAGTCGTCTCCATCCACTGAGGATCAGAGCAAAAAAGCGGAAACATACCCCTGCTATTGGTGGCGACAGAAAGGGCATCCGATCCCCAAAACGTAAGTTGTCGCCCCTCCCAAAAGTACCTCATAAGAATATGGAGAAGAGACCTTAGGACTATACTGGAGAGGACAATATTAAGAGGGCAGACGCCCATCATGAATAGTGGAAGGCTCAAGTGGCTAACAAGAATAAACCGAAAGAGCCATAGTACCCGGTCACCCCAAAAGATCACGCCACGTGCGTGAAAATGCTGAAAAACCTTGTAGATCCCCCGCCACCGTTGCTAGTAGACTATGAACGCTCTATTATCAAGTCGGCTCAGGAAAAAAAGCAGCGGTGAAGAGTAGTACGTCCAACGGGAAATCAGTTGCCCAGCTCATACAACAGAAAAACCAATCGTGCCCCCCGCTCAAAGTGTATTCTGATACAAATGTGTGCTCGAACGGAGCTGCGGTCCAGCAGAGGAATGATGAAACAGCTGACATCGATCCGGAATTTCTTGCACAATACGGAGAAGCAACCAAGGCTCAAGGCATGTCTATTGATGAGTACTTAAACCATTTGGAGGTATTCACTGACGTAGAATACATATACCGGTACGGGCGTCCTCTCGTCAAATGTGAGTTAGTCAACGAGCTACCAACAAAAATGCGAAGATTGCATGACTGGTACAAGCAAGCATGTGCTAAACAGAAAAACTGGATCTACGTTGCATATGAAGACCAACATTTCAGGACTGGACGAGGCGTGATTATGATTGAATTCGACGAATTATTTCAGTTATACAAACAAGACGCCCTCGACAAATCTATCATCAGTGCCTATTGTTTGTAAGTATTATTAATTTATGTCATTAAGTCTTACTCAACTCGTTCTTGCATGTATAATCTTACTCATCACTATATTAATTTTGCAGAATGAAGATTCTCGAATGCAAAAGAGGACAAATCTATGACATTGGGTTCATTGACCCATATTACAATCATCACCAAAGTGTCGAAATGAATCCCCGCGAGACAGAGAATAACTTGGTACAAGGGTTAAGATTTTGGAGTACCAAAAGGGAAATATTATTTCCTTACAACTTCAAGTGAGTGTTACTATACACACATTCTATTTTCGCTTACTCGATGTTATTATAAGTGTACGTATAATTGACTCGTTATGAGAGCGCATTTTCCATTTTATTTTTTTAATCATTGTGTCTGACGAGGGACAAGTAATAGTCAAGGACCTGAAATGCACACCCCTTGCTGAATGGACGAACATGCAGGAATGCCTCCATAGGTAATTTCAATCATTATGGCACTATATCGCCAACTTCTCGTTCATTTCCTGATAGCAAGGAATTAATGTAGAACTCCTTTATTCATTTCATTTTCTTGGCAGGGCTTGGAAACGGTTCACCGCCAAGGCTCGAGGTGATTGGAAGCCAGAGCTTACATTTAAACAAATAGATGTAAGTAACTACTAGCTAGATTCGCGCATCTCTTTATTCTAGTTTAAATACCATTATAATTCTTGATTATGTTTTTGATTGAACTCTGTTATCATAAAGTGCTTGAGGCAGGAACACGGGAACAATTTATGTGGAAACTATGGGGCTGTTTGGTTCCCAGCCTAAGGTTGCCACGCCTAACCTTAGTCATGCCACAATACCTTAGGCATGTGTTTGGTTCATTGCCACACTTGTGGCTTGCCACACTTTTCTAGTTATATGGTCCACATGTCATACACTCAATTTTTTGCCAAATCTTGCCACACTTGTGGTGTCCATTTTGTTAGCCACACTTTTTGTGGCAGCCACACTTTGCCTAAGGTTAGTTGTGGCAAAGTTAGTGAGAAGACCTCGATGACGCCAAGAGGGGGGGGGTGAATAGGCTATTGAAAAACTTCTTCAGATTTGGCTTGAACCTGGTGCGGAAATAAACTAAGAGGGTGCTTGTCAAGCTCAAATCCTAAATGCACTAGGCACTGCAACGTGTATCAACAACACGATCTACTAAGATGGGCACAATGCAGTTACTAACAAGCACAAGTAAGTCACACAAACTTACTTGAGCTATATCACACGACAAGTAGGTAAATAACACAAGATACTAGATCACACTATATCACACGATATATCAAGGGTTGCAAGTATGTACGTGTGGATATAGAGGGTATGCTTGAATGATTAATCTTGTACAAGAAATGGCCAACACAATATAATGAGCACAAGCAATATGCAATGTATGTATGCTCAAATAACACAAGTAAACCACAAGTAAGGAGTTAGGGTTAAGGATAACCAAGGTCACTGAGACGAAGATGTATCCCGATGTTCACTTCCTTGGAGGGAAGCTAGTCACCGTTAGAGAGGTGGATGTTACCACGAAGGCACATCAACGCCACGAAGGCTCACCCTATTCTCCCTTTGAGATAACACCACGAAGGCGTTTCTCAACCACTAGTGGTAAGCCTTTGAGGTGGCTTCCAAACCCTCACAAACTTTTCCGGGGGAAATCACACGAATTGATTCCTCTCCGAAGAACTCCTACCGCCTAGGAGTCTCCAACCTCCAAGAGTAACAAGATCACGGGGAATGCTCAAAACTTGCTCAAATCACAAATAGCTTGGGTTGAGAGAAGGAGAGGGAGAAGATCTATCTTTTGATTGGAACAACTCTCAAAGGGGCTCACAAATGCTCTTGGGATCTAAGATTTGGAGTGAGCAAATGTGTGTGAGGTGGAAGTGTGTTCTTATGAGGATAAGGCTGTGTTGGGCAACCCTCTCACGAAGTGGGAGGGGGGTATTTATAGTGTGGAGAGAAAAAGAGCTGTTGGGCGTACTTTTAAGTCACACAGGGTCCGGACGTCCGACAGTTGTCGGAAGTCCGCGCGTCCGCGAGGGACCGGACGTCCGACAGTGGCCGGACGTCCGAGACCCGTAGCCATGACTGGAACTCTTCTGAGTTCGTCAGCGGCCGGACGTCCGACAGGGGTCGGTCGTCCGAGGCCTGTAGATGTGCCTGAACATATTTGAATTCATCAGCATACGGACGTCCGGAGTGCCCCGGAAGTCCGTGTTATACAGCACAATTCCTACTGGTGGTAGGTTCCAGATTTCCAACGGGTGTCGGACGTCCGGCGCTCGGACGTCCGGAGGTAGCCGGATTTCCGAGACATAGTGCACACAAACTACTGGTGTTGACCTCCAGATTTCCGGAGCTTGGCCGGACGTCCGGCCCTCGGTGGTCCGGAGGGAGCCGGATTTCCGAGATATAAGCCTTACAAACTACTCGTGTCTAGCTGCAGATTTCCTCAGGGAGCCGGATGTCTGGGCCTCGGACGTCCGGAGGAAGCCGGAAGTCCGAGTTATATGGCTCTGATTTCTCTGGTATAGGATTCCGGATTTCCGAAGCTGTCGGGCGTCCGGCCCTCGGACGTTCGGAGGAGGCCGGATGTCCAAGGCACTGGTTCTGTTTTCAGATAACAGCAGAGCAGTGGAGATGTGGTCTGATCAGAAAGTGAAGATGTAGTTTGAGCAAGTTCATCGCAAAACCTGTGATCCCCTCTTAATAGTGCGGGATCCCTAAGGACTCAAGAATCATAAAAGAGTACTGATGATCCATACTTGAGTGTATACTTTTATTCGCTGATCATCACTCCGCACAACTAACGTCAAAGGAACTGATACCTTTGAGTTAGCCCTTTCACTTGAGCTTGATGTTGTTGCTCCTTCTTGGCTCAAGTTGAAAGCAAGACATAATGAAGTCTTCAAGTAGCTTTCCCATACACAATGCGGAAAGCCTAGCTTATGTATTCATCTTCATTTGTCCACCATGTGAACATCCACAAGAATCAAGCATGAAGTTGTCAAGAATGCTTATCTTGATCTTGTCCTATCCACCATGTGAACATCCACAAGAATCAGGCATGTAGTGCTCAGGAATGCTTACCTTGATCTTGTCCTTGTTAGCACATGAGGTTGTCCTTGTCAGCACATGATCATTGCCAATAGTTTCAATGATATATTCGTGCTGATCCGCTTGAACTTGCACACCACAATCTTGATGGCGATCACCACTTGACGTCATCCTTCATGGGTTGTATGAGATCTTCCTTTTGACGGAAGCCCAATGGAAACACACCTAACCCCCACATAGGAGTCTCACAAAGACCATGGGTTAGTACACAAACACGTAATGGACAATGCTTACCATACCATGGGATCACTTGATCCCTCTCGGTACATCTTATACGCTTTGTGTGTTGATCATCTTGATTTGCTCTTAGTCTGAGATCTTGATCAACCTAGTGTTTCTATGACCATTCTTTGGATAATACCTTGAATAACATCTTGGTCAACATATAAACTCCTTGAACCCAACAGATGGACTTCAAGAAGTGCCTATGGACAAGTCCTATAAATATAACTTAAGGCAACCATTAGTCCATAGGGATTGTCACCAATTACCAAAACCACATATGGAGATATATTATGCTCTATCAATCTCCCCCATTTTGGTAATTGAAGACAACCACTTCAATAGAGTTTATATAAGGAAATAAGCATAACCAAGCGCACACATACAAGGTAATAGTGCATGTGAGCAAGATGTAAATGCTTACGCAATAAAAGCAAAACCCTCTAAACATATCCAAAGTAAACTCTCTAAACTTCTCCCCCATTGGCATCAATTGCCAAAATGGACGAAAAGTTTAGAAAGCAAATATAGTAGGTGGTCCTCCAAAAAGTGTGTACTTCTCAGCAAATGAGTGCAGAAAAATACAAAAATACAATGATAAGTAGTTGGAGGAAAACAAACTATATTAAGGACCCAAAGATTGCAAAAAGAATCGTATGCCACAAAGACATACACAGATAGAGGCAAGCACTCAAAAGATCCCAGATGGAACAAGCAATCATATGGTCCTTTGAACCACATGAATAAAAGATATTATGATAAAGGCAACATAGTGCTTTATCAAAAACTAGAGAAGCTCCCCATGATTTGTGCACTAATATGAGATTTTTGTATTTGACAGAGGTGCACAAAATAGGATCATTGCTCCCCCAGAATTTATAAAACACACAACGAGTGCAAGAGGATAGATGAGACAATAAGCATATCACTTGCACAAAACAAATGGTTGAGCAACATGTAATAGAAGCAACTTAAGAATAGGCTCAAACAAAGTAATGTGTATGAGTCATGGCAAAGCACTTGAGAAGACTAAGATAAGGATGAGCATTACTCATCAACATAGTCTTGATGAATATGAGATACAAAGTGCAAGACATATCATTCCCACACACACATACTAGAAAATGGGTTCACAAGCTTACTAATAAACACAATAGGAACCAACGCTTGTGACAACCCATTGTGAAGATAGGAAGTAAGAATCTTGTCAAGAGGAGGGATACTAATTGAAAATGGCAAAAAACCTCATCAAGACAAGTATGAGGAAAAATAATCTTCACGGCCAAAGAGTGCACCAAGATGTAGGAAGATAAGATACGCACTCAAAACAAATCCTTTCACGTTGCCACCAAAAACCGAAAAAGGAAATGCAGCGATGGACGTGAAAGAAAAGCGGATATCAATTAGAGATGTAACTTCTCTCATGTGACCAAGATTCTAAGTAGAAGACAATCATGATGATATATATATACACAAAGAAGGATGTACACACGAAATGGTTACAAGAAGGAAGAACACTAGATATCCAAAAAGGGAAGTCATAAATATATCAATGAGATCTTTTGCTTGGACGCATAGCACATGGCCTAATATTTTCTTATTGTATAATATGAACTTCCAACATACAAACATCAAAGACATCCCAACTAGCAGTAAGACATCATTGTTCAGATGCTTTGAGAAAGCAAACAAGTACTACGAGAACAAATCAAGAGATTCATGCCATGATGCAACCTGGAAAAGAAAAGACAGGTTGGGTCCTTTGCAAGAAAAGAATGCATGATGTGGATACTAGTTACCGAGACAACATTGGATTGATGTAGTAGATGGTTGTTCTTTGATCATCCTAACTTGGCTCCAATAATCACATGGTCTCAACATCTTCCTTATAGGTGAGCCGAGCATCCAATGCATCCCCAGTTGTTCCTGGAACAACAAAACAAACAAAATGGTGCCCAAACTCATTGGGACCAAAGAGTTAGAAAACCAGCAATACATAGGACAAACTCCATATACATATGTGCATATAGATATGAATTTGAATTTCATGCACACTTTAGCCAATTTATGACAAGGTGGAATCTCCCCTATATATTGGGTCAAAGAAGGAAAGCAAGCAAAAGAAGTTGTATATAGTAGATATGATACGCATGCTCAAGACTCTTAAGAGTCAACTCAACACAAAGTTGATAAGTCACCAAAAGACAAGGTATCAAGTGATAATAAGATCCTAAAACAAAAGAACTATCACTTGAAAGATATCAATTAAAAAGATACATCAAGGAATGAGATATCCATTGACACATGCCAATTAGAAGGCAACAAGAAACCAATTGAAGGAAAACAAAACACGAAGTATCTAGTTTCCAAGAGAGAGCAAGGTTCCAACAAACAAAGCCCTCTACAAATTTTCATGATGGCACAAAGCATCATAAAGAGCAAGACTTGCCTCCCATCAACACACACTTGATGGGGATCAAATGATTTTATGATGGGTGAATAAAGAGAGTGTTTTAAAGAGAATAGGATAGCTCCCCCAAGGGACGTGCATTATATAGAATTTGCATTTGAATACGAAACGCACACGATGGGATCATCACTTTCTCTATATCTATAACCACACTAGACATGTTAAAAATAGATTCATAAGAGGCAAGAAAGACAAACGAAACACAAAATCCAATGTAAAGATGATTATAAATTCCAATCATATGATGGGAATACCAATTGTCAATGACAAGAAGTATTTTTGAAATGATACCCATTGGTATATCACAAATATATCCAAGATCATCTTTACCCATAAAACGCAAGCAAATGTCACTTGTAGAGCTAACATGCCACCTAGGAACAAGATAATTTACAATATCAACACTAAGTGGCAATACGTCAAATGTACACATTTTCTAGGTTTGTAATATGCACATAGCATATTACTCCCCCATAATGTGATAAACCAATAACATTAACAAGTGGCAAATTGAAACCAACAAGAGATGATTAATGGACCATATAGAATTTGAATTTCTCATGAGTAAGACATACCACATAGACACTAGATAATCTTGAAGCATCAAAACTAAGTGGTATTCCCCATATATACACATTTATAGGATTGTGAGGTGTGCAAAGCACATCACTCCCCCACAATGGAATAATCCATTAATCTCTCACAAGAGCCAACAAAAATACAGACAAGATGCAAATAGGCTCAATACAAGACTCACATGTACATGATGTGCAAACCAACATACACATACTTGATTACTCAACATAAGCAAGTTGGAAGCACAACATATACAAACGCATGCAAGGTACAAAACCACAACATGCAAAAGGGGGCAAGCACCTAACAATGTAAACAGTTTAAGTATAAGTTACCGTAAGGAGGCACATTGGATATAAGATAGAAACTCGATAATCCAAATGACTTGGCTTGAGATAATATGAATGATCAAGACCCCTTAATTCTTCATTATGTATCCAAGTCTCTAATGTCCTCCATAGTCACCTATTGATCAAGTTTGAGCTTGTTGGTCCCCAACTACGTTGGGTCCTAAGAAGTTAATCACAATAGGCTTGGCAACCCAAATGGTTCTTTTCTTGACACCATTTTGAGTACCAACAAACTTGGAAAACACATTGCCAACCTTATCCTTCCCAAGGGAATAGATATCATCAATAGTGATTGGGTTGGATAAGTTACCTCTTGTGCAAGACGAAGCGACGTGACCCTTCTCACGACATAAGTAGGAACATCTATCCTTTTCTTTCTTCCCAGTTGATTTCTCACCTCGGGGAGTGTTGGTTTGGGTCTTATTAGGAAGAGGCCTTCCTTCAACTTGTAGTTGAATATGTGATTGAGTTTGTGGCCGCTTCCCTTGTTGCTTGTGAATTTGAGACTTCGTCTTCAGAGGGCAAGATCTAACATGGTGCCCTTTAACTTTGCACTTGAAGCAAATGATTTTGGCCGAATTCTTGACTTGTTCTAGGCCCCTCTTGTTCTTGTTTGAGTTTACTCCAAACTCATTTTTTTCATTCGGAGATGTTTGCTCACACAGGACGTTGTTGAGTGTGGGCATCCCTTCATGACACTGTTCCAAGTTTTTCTTCAAAGAAGTGACTTGGGCCTTGAGCTCTTTGATTTCCTCTGCACGGTTAGTATCAATGCAACTACTAGAGGAAGTGTAAGCTTCAATGTTAGAGCAACAGGGCAAGGAAAGTAATTCGTCACACGAGGTAGCAACATTATGAGTAGACGAATTACGAGGACTAGCACATGGAAATATAGTACTTTGACTAGAAGTAGTGCCATTGTCCACATGAGGCTTGCTTGATGTTACCTTGGTGATGATAGCCTCATAAGCTAACTTTTGCACATTATGGGATGTTAGAAGATCGGCATGAGAGCTTGTGAGCATTACATGGTTTTCTTCCAACTTCCCATAATTGCTAGTTAGTAAATCAAGTTGATCACGTAGCTCAACATTCTCCTTCAATGTTGATACTTCAAATGAGGTAGAGTTAGATGTACAAGTATCATCAACAATATGAGAGGAGTAAGTAGCAAATAGAAACTTCTCATGAGTAGATTGAAGCTCCTCATAGATCTTAGAGGTTTTGATGAGCTCTCCCTTGACATCATTGCATTCAAGGAGAAGGACCTCAAAATCCCTTTTAAGTTTATCATGAGCAACTTCAATCTCTCCTTTTGAAGATCTTAAGTCTTTACATGCTTGATGACTCTTTTCAAGTTCATGTTCAAGTTGTTCACTTTTAGCTTGTTCATGATTAAGTGAATCATTACAGTTTTCAAAGTAAGCAAGAACATCTTGGAACCTTTGAAGAGAGTTATTTTTAGCTTTATGAAGAATTTTACTGATCACATAGATATTTTCAGTCAAGTCATCATCATCATCCTCATCGCAAATATCATCGTTATTGCACAGGGAAGATGATACCTCATTATTACCTCTTGCCATGAGGCACATGTGAACTGGAGGAGTTGATGATGATTCTTTTGGTGAATCAGATTCTTCATTAGCCAAAAGTACTTCATAATTCTTGATTTCCCCTAAATGGTTAGTCATAGAGAAACTAGGGAGAAACAAGATATTTTGATCAAGAGGACACGAGGAAGCAGGCATATCACCACAGACATTTGTCAAGGAATCTTTAGGTGAAATGCATGACCTATCAGCACAATAATTTACACTATGTGTGGTGCTAGATATGCTCGTGTCCATAGAGGCTATGCCATTTTCATCAACATATATTTCTTCACTCACCATGTCATTACCTTGTGAGATTCAAGATGCTGAGGTGTGCAAGCAATCAGATATGGAAGTAGTGGTGGACTCTTTAGGATCGAAAAGAGTGAAGAGCTCATGCACCAACTCCTTCATCATAATACCGTCTTCATCAAGATTGGACCCACCATATATATCTTCAAGTTTAGTCCAAACTTCATGAGCTGACTTGCAAGTCGAGATAGACTTAAACACTTTAGGACTTATGGTTCGATGAATGGCAAGAAACGCCTCGCAATCAAGATACATTTCATTAGTAGATGAAGATGCATCATCCTTTTTGTCGGCAATCCCTTCAAGAACAATTCGTAAAGTATTTGGGCCCATGGCCCGAAAGTGATGAAGCATACGAATTCTCCATAGGGTATAATTTGTGCCATCAAAGTCAAAGATGCCATTGTGCACTAATCCAATAGTTGACATCGCTACTCTCTAGGTCTTGAAACCTAATTAAAGAGAGACCTAGCTCTGATACCAATTGATAAGACCTCGATGACGCCTAGAGGGGGGGGGTGAATAGGCTATTTAAAAACTTCTTCAGATTTGGCTTGAACCTGATGCGGAAATAAACTAAGAGGGTGCTTGTCAAGCTCAAATCCTAAATGCACTAGGCACTGCAACGTGTATCAACAACACGATCTACTAAGATGGGCACAATGCAGTTACTAACAAGCACAAGTAAGTCCCACAAACTTACTTGAGCTATATCACACGACAAGTAGGTAAATAACACAATATACTAGATCACACTATATCACACGATATATCAAGGGCTGCAAGTATGTACGTGTGGATATAGAGGGTATGCTTGAATGATTAATCTTGTACAAGAAATGGCCAACACAATATAATGAGCACAAGCAATATGCAATGTATGTATGCTCAAATAACACAAGTAAACCACAAGTAAGGAGTTAGGGTTAAGGATAACCAAGGTCACTGAGACGAAGATGTATCCCGATGTTCACTTCCTTGGAGGGAAGCTAGTCACCGTTAGAGAGGTGGATGTTACCACGAAGGCACATCAAGGCCACGAAGGCTCACCCTATTCTCCCTTTGAGATAACACCACGAAGGCGTTTCTCAACCACTAGTGGTAAGCCTTTGAGGTGGCTTCCAAACCCTCACAAACTTTTCCGGGGGAAATCACACGAATTGATTCCTCTCTGAAGAACTCCTACCGCCTAGGAGTCTCCAACCTCCAAGAGTAACAAGATCACGGGGAATGCTCAAAACTTGCTCAAATCACAAATAGCTTGGGTTGAGAGAAGGAGAGGGAGAAGATCTATCTTTTGATTGGAACAACTCTCAAAGGGGCTCACAAATGCTCTTGGGATCTAAGATTTGGAGTGAGCAAATGTGTGTGAGGTGGAAGTGTGTTCTTATGAGGATAAGGCTGTGTTGGGCAACCCTCTCACGAAGTGGGAGGGGGTATTTATAGTGTGGAGAGAAAAAGAGCCGTTGGGGGTACTTTTAAGTCACACAGGGTCCGGACGTCCGACAGTTGTCGGAAGTCCGGGCGTCCGCGAGGGACCGGACGTCCGATAGTGGCCGGACGTCCGATAGTGGCCGGACGTCCGAGACCTGTAGCCATGACTGGAACTCTTCTGAGTTCGTCAGCGGTCGGACGTCCGACAGGGGTCGGTCGTCCGAGGCCTGTAGATGTGCCTGAACATATTTGAATTCATCAGCATACGGACGTCCGGAGTGCCCCGGAAGTCCGTGTTATACAGCACAATTCCTACTGGTGGTAGGTTCCGGATTTCCGACGGGTGTCGGACGTCCGGCGCTCGGACGTCCGGAGGTAGCCGGATTTCCGAGACATAGTGCACACAAACTACTGGTGTTGACCTCCGGATTTTCGGAGCTTGGCCGGACGTCCGGCCCTCGGTCGTCCGGAGGGAGCCGGTTTTCCGAGATATAAGCCATACAAACTACTGGTGTCTGGCTGCGGATTTCTTTAGGGAGCCGGATGTCCGGGCCTCGGACGTCCGGAGAAAGCCGGAAGTCCGAGTTATATGGCTCTGATTTCTCTGGTATAGGATTCCGGATTTCCGAAGTTGTCGGGTGTCCGGCCCTCGGACGTCCGGAGGAGGCCGGATGTCCGAGGCACTGGTTCTGTTTTCAGATAACAGCAGAGCAGTGGAGATGTGGTCTGATCAGAAAGTGAAGATGTAGTTTGAGCAAGTTCATCACAAAACTGTGATCCCCTCTTAATAGTGCGGGATCACTAAGGACTCAAGAATCATAAAAGAGTACTGATGATCCATACTTGAGTGTATGCTTTTATTCGCTGATCATCACTCCGCACAACTAACGTCAAAGGAACTGATACCTTTGAGTTAGCCCTTTCACTTGAGCTTGATGTTGTTGTTCCTTCTTGGCTCAAGTTGAAAGCAAGACATGATGAAGTCTTCAAGTAGCTTTCCCATACACAATGCGGAAAGCCTAGCTTATGTATTCATCTTCATTTGTCCACCATGTGAACATCCACAAGAATCAAGCATGAAGTTGTCAAGAATGCTTATCTTGATCTTGTCCTGTCCACCATGTGAACATCCACAAGAATCAAGCATGTAGTGCTCAGGAATGCTTATCTTGATCTTGTCCTTGTTAGCACATGAGGTTGTCCTTGTCAGCACATGATCATTGACAATAGTTTCAATGATATATTCGTGCTGATCTGCTTGAACTTGCACACCACAATCTTGATGACGATCACTACTTGACGTCATCCTTCATGGGTTGTATGAGATCTTCCTTTTGACGCAAGCCCAATGGAAACACACCTAACCCCCACATAGGAGTCTCACAAAGACCATGGGTTAGTACACAAACACGTAATGGACAATGCTTACCATACCATGGGATCACTTGATCCCTCTCGGTACATCTTATACGCTTTGTGTGTTGATCATCTTGATTTGCTCTTAGTCTGAGATCTTGATCAACCTAGTGTTTCTATGACCATTCTTTGGATAATACCTTGAATAACATCTTGGTCAACATATAAACTCCTTGAACCCAACAGATGGACTTCAAGAAGTGCCTATGGACAAATCCTATAAATATAACTTAAGGCAACCATTAGTCCATAGGGATTGTCATCAATTAGCAAAACCACATATGGAGATATATTATGCTCTATCAGTTAGTCATGAACCAAACAGGCCCTATGTTTGCGAGTTCATTCGCTAGACGACCCATCACAAGGGCAAAACCCGGGACATCAAAAAATCGAAGTACGATAAAAAATACTCACAGCTTTATTTTATTACCGTGAATTGTGTTCGGTTTCATTGATATATATATATATATATATATATATATATATATATATATATATATATATATTGACCCATTCTTTAAATTAGATCGAATGGTTGCGGTACGGTCTTCTACCACAGGAACGTGTACGAGCAATTCAAGAGGAAATTGTCGGATTCTTTGATGCAGAGGTCCTAGATGTCAAGGGAGAATACTATTGTCATTCGATGGAAAAGATATGAAATGATATAGTGTAAAAAAGATGCATATATGTGCATGTAACTCGTGTCTACATTTTGTAAATATGTTCGACAAAGCACGACGGATGAGATGGTGTAATATATTTGTGACGATGTGCAATGTAGTTGTTCCTTTATTGTTGTGTATGTATCATCCAATTTAGTGAAAAAAATAAATTAAAAAATATCCAAAACAAATAAATGGGAAAATAGGGGGCAACAAAATAGCCCCATCCAATTTAGTGCAAAACCCTAAACCAAAAATTGCTCAAAAAAGAAAAAACAACGAAGAAATAGCCCCGGTTCGTAATACGAACCGGGACTAATACCCCTCCCCCCTCGCTCCCAGCCCCGCCACGTGAAAGGCCATTAGCCCCGGTTCGGGGCCGAACCGGGGCTAACATTAGTCCCGATTGATTAGTCCCAGTTCCCGAATCGGGACTAATGACCCAACCGAATCGGGGCTAAAGGCCCTTTTTCTACTACTGGAGGGTCCCGTACTGTGTAACCTGTAATAACAAGAAAACATTTCGGAGAACAAGGCAATCTGGTCATATGGTGCTACAAGACAGAACGTGATTGGGGAGTTATGCTATATTACTTGTTTAACATTAGAAACATCTTCTGAAGAAAATAATTCCTCTATGGGTTCCTTTCTTTGGGTTGCTACGCTAAGTGTAGACGCAACAACCACATATCCGCACTATGCAGGTGATGGTTACTTCAGGGAGATAACCTCAGATTTTGTTAGTGATCACCTAATTATTTTTAATTCCTTTGTGGCCAACCAATTGTTTTCTTACGAACGCTAGATTTTGGCTTCACCCATCTGTGGTACGTACCCAGATGACCCGGTCGTGACAATCGCACATGTGCTCCTTTACCCTCTAGTTGAACAATCGGGAACATAGAGGGTAAACATAGTAGCAAGACAACCCAACTTGACCAAATCCACGGGAAAAAATTCTAAAGGCCAAATTTGCACAAGTGTACATAACCATAAATGTTTTCAAGAGCCTCGTGAGTGACCCACCATGAGATGTGTCTCATGGCAGATTGTCCAACAATGTTTCATCAATAGACAACTAGAGCATAAGAGCAAGAGACAATGATATCAAGTCGGAGGACCAGGAAAAAAATGTCACCAAGGAAAGATAAGCCAAGGCAATCAAATAAACCTTTGGACCAAGAGTTATCAATGTGTGGGATGCGAACATCCCTTGCTCGTTGGTGCTATCTCGTCTCATGCGAAGACCACACATGGATGAGGATGGAGTCAAAAGACTATTGTTTCATATGATTATATCTCCACCACAGGAACACCTTCACAAAATACATGCAAACTTGACCCAAAAAATTCATCCGTCCTAAATTTTTTGTTTTAGATTTGTTTAGATGTGAATGTATCTAGTCAAGTTTTAGTATTTAAATACATCCATTTTTAGAGAAAGTTAAGACAAAAATTTTGAGACGAAAGGAGTAATATACACAGGGAATGTCAATTGAAGCACCAACCCCCTCCTCCCGCATCTAGCATCATACCCGACACTCAAGCGAGGGAGGCAATGATGAAAAAAACTAAGCAACTCTTTCTCTCACGTAGGGGTAAAACAATTGTATGAATTTAGGTGGATAAAATTTTGATATGAAAAATACACATGGTATTACTAGTACAAGGGAATTACTATCATAGATCTTGTTGAAGCCCTAATGAAATGGTTATTTCATAGTAGACTGAATTCCAGTTTTTTCCCACAAATGCCGAAGTAGGAAGTAAAAACAGAAATTCACTTATCATAGATTTTGTGCAAGACATGCTTTCTTTTTATGTCCACATTTCCTATATCAAAAATTATGTTGGTTAATTGACACCCAAACTACATTTCAAAAACTGAGTAATTTATTAGCCATCTATACTAGCTAGCTACTTTTGAAACGGCTACAAAAATATATGATATTGAATTCGAGTTGGAAGATATGATTAAGAAAGTTAAATGATAAAGTATATAGTACTCTGTTTGTAACTTAATATAAGACATTTTTTGTGACACTGGGACAATGTGAGAAATTGCTTATATTAGGACAGTACTAGGCGCCGGCAGGTCGGCCGAAATTTCGGCCGGTCAGCCCGAGTCGCTTGATTAAATCGTGCAATGCCGCCTGATTGGAACCCTACATCATCTTCTTCCTTCCCCTCATCTACGATTCTCTGCAAGAAACAAAAAAGGGCGTATCAGCTCGCATCGGGGAAGGCCACGTGTCTTCTTCCCCGCGCGCTGAGAGATCAAAGTCTCGTGTTGGCCTCGCCATCGATTGCAATAAAAGAACCAGACGACATTCGTTGCAACTCCATGTGTGCTTGTACTTGCAACCTCGCCGACGATGAGCCCGTACAACACCGCGACACACGGCTGTAACAACTTCAAAGTGGTTGCAGCTCTTGCAACCATGGATGAAACTTCTTAATTGTATTGTTGTAGCATTCGCCCGACAATGGTGTCACTGATTGCAACTCTCGCAAACGTGGATGAAGCATTTCCATTGTACAGTTGTAGCATCCGTCAACCTATGTCGACGTCGGTTGCAGCTCCTGTGTAAATGAGTTGCAACTCTGCATAAATTGGATGTAGCTTCTTCAGATACGGTTGTAACAAATGACTATGACCGCGTCTTCGGTTGCATCTCCGGTTCCAGCAAAAACCATTGCCGGATGCAACATCTCCCAACGTCGGTTCGAGCATATATGAGAGCTTGTTGCGACATCCACATCCGACGGTTTGGGGAAATCCATGGTCGAAAGCACCGGCGGAGCGATCGTAGTTTTGCAGCACGCTGGTCGTCGTCGCCATCGCTGGTTGTCTCTCGTCACGCAGCAAAAACGGGAGTGGTGTGGGAAGATTAGCTCGCGAGCTGGGGGATGGCAACCATTGCCGCTCGATAGCTCATCTCCGACGAGATGTTGTCGTGTTCTCTACAAGGAGGTTGCAGCAGAGAGGAAAGTGCAGCGCGAGGCAGGGTGTAGGTGAGAAGATACTAAGAGAGAAAAGAGGATGAGCAGTTTGGATGGGTTCCCGTTCCATTGGTGTCGCAATCTTAATCGATGGATGTTGCACATCAAGAATTTTATAATAGTTCACCCAAAAAAATTTATAATAGTTCACCCGAAACGCTAGATTTGTCTCTCATTCCACATCAAGAATTTTATAATAGTTCACCCAAAAAAGAAAATTATGGTACCACTAGTTGGTCTCGTTAAGATAAAGCTGATGTTATTCATTGTAATACTTCCTTCATTCAAAAAAATTGTCGTAGAAATAAATATATTTCGATGTATTTTAGTTTTACATATATATATTTGTATTTATCTAGATACATCTATTTTTATCTATTTTTATAATAAGTAATTTCGGATGAAGAAAATAAATGCTTATCCATCGGACAAGCAAGGGGGCCAAAAATGATGCCAGCTCTGAACCCACGAGTACGACAGTGGTCCTGCTAGCTAGCTCACGCTCGCGAGGGGCCACTCGCTTATTTCCAGTTTTGCCGGGAGAAACATGCTCGTGGTTTGGTTTCCGGCTGGACTGGGTGGAGGAAAAGGATCGTGTCAAAGGCCACGTGGCAAAACGCCAGCCTAGATTTAGATTGCATCTCTCTCCATCTCTCTGATCGCGCTCTCCAGCCACAAGAAAATCGTCTCAAGACTCCAAGACATCTTTTGCTTGGCGCACAGCTTACCTAACGCACCGTCCCGGGGCCCACTTGTATGTCGACCCATTCTCCTAGACGTTGTAATCGGCTAAATCTAGGACCAGAATAGCAATATGCGGTTCGTTTTAAATTCATTAGAGAAACTTCAACGGGTCAATCCAAACGGATGGTGATTTTGTTCGTGTTTTGTCCGTTTGGGTCGGCTAGGCGGATACGAACGTCCGCTTTCGTAAATGGGTCAGCGCATGCCAACGCTGGCCGGACCTATTTTTGCCGGCGTCCGGAAAAAATTACATAAATGCATAATTAAACATTAAAAGCCGGTCACGAAGGCCGGCGAGAGTCCACGCGTCCGCATTACACTAAATAAACATAAATAGAAAACCTAAAACTACGAGGACAGCCCTAGGCAGCGTCGTTGTCGTCATCGGGGCCGGTGAGGTCGACCAGCGTAGGCGCAGGGCTAGCCCAGTGGAACGTCGAGTTCTAGAGCGCAGCTGCCTGCGCCTACATCGTCTGTCCTGCCGGCGCGGGCTTTGCTGGTGGTGGTGGCAGCGTAGTAGCACGGGCACACTACTCCGCCTCCGCCTCCCATCGTTCCTCCTCCGCCTCCTTCTCCACCTCCATAAGCCGAAGGCCTTCGACGCGCTCCGCCCATAGGTGTTGCGCCCTCTAGTGCTCGAGTTACACTTGATCCTGCTGCGGTGTCGCGCCCAGCCAGATGGGCAGCGCAGTGACTAACTCCTGGACGACGTCGGTCCACTGGTACACTTCCCGCGGCTCCGTGCGCTCGGGCTTCGGTTGAGGTGGCACGACGCAGTCGGCGGCGGCCGACAGCGCGATGGCCTCCGCGAGCTGTTGCTGGTACGCCGCTTCCTCATCGGCCCTGCGTCGCGCTTCCTTCTCGCTGTCGTGGAGAACAGCAGCAAGCGCCGCCTGGTAGGCGGCCTCAGCCTCCTGATCCTCGTCGCTGACGATAGGAGGGGGGCGACGGAGGGCCTCACGCCACGACGATGCTGCGCCTCGTGCTTCACAGTGAACCACACCTCCCAGTTAGGGGAGTCGTACGCATACGTAAGGTATCGCCACTGCTCCGCCGTCAGCAGACGACGACGGCGGCTCACCTCCTCCGCATGCACCCGCGTCAACCGCGGCACGGCCGGCACCGGAATCCTCTCCGGATCCAGATGCCAGCCGTGCGGCAGCATGGCATCGGGGTAAGGGAGCAGCACCCGGTGCTCGTAGTGCCACCGCGCTTGGTGCACCGGGACGCTCACGCGCTCGCAAGGCCGGTGGGAAGACGACGGCGGGGAGATGACGCAGGGGTAGAGCGGGGCCTTGCCCTTGTTTGGGAAGCCGCCGACCATGGTGCTAGGGTTTTTGTCTCTTGGTCGTCGAGGAGGTGGCTGGATGTGGACGGGCGGGGTTCTGGAAGCAGATGGCGGAACCCATCGCATGCTCGGATTAAATATAGCCGGCCGTCATAAATAATGTTGACCGCGGTGGTTGGGGGCGGACACCGAGAGGGCGCGCGTGCGTCCGCGGCGCATTTCAGTTCCAAATTTGGGTTGGAAATGGGTCGGCGCGGACGCGAAGCGGACGCGTTTTGGCAATGGATCGACGCGTTGGGTCATCATTTTTGTCTACGCCGACCCAAACGAACGGCGGCAGACGAAATGGGTCGCCTCATTGAAATTGCTCTTATACTTCGTATGTGGTAGTGCTTTGTTGATTATTTGTGCCGTCTTGTACAATGTTTGTTTAGCTGTGAGTCTAATTGGTTCGTGTGGTCACATGATTCGACTATTTTATACTCTCTTCGTTTCAGAATACAAATTTTTTAAAAGATTTCACTACAGCCTAGATATAGATGTATATAAACATAATTTAAAGTATAAATTCATTCATTTTGTCTCATACGTAATCCATAATAAAATTTCTAAAAATACTTATATTTAGAAAAAAAGAGATTAATTAAGAGAAATCTAATGTGAGGGCGTTATCTACTCTCTTTGTTCCTAAATATAAGTCTTTCTATAAATTCAACTAAATACTACATACAGATGTATATAGACATAATTTAGAATACAAGATTTAACCTGGCTTTTAACTTGGACCTGCTATATAATACATATTTGTAAGCGAGCTATGTATGTACTATTGATATCTGATCTTAGCATGTACTATTATATATGTAAAGTACGATTTGCAGTTTTAAATTGGCACTGATAATTAATGCATCTGATCTATGCCGTCTTGTTAAAGGAAACACTCGGCAAAACCATTCTAATTAACTGAGACCACAAATATGAATACTAAAATATGCGCAAGAGCAGATAAAACATAGGGTCACCAACATGGATACAAATATTCTGGAACACCATGAATTGATGCAACAAAAGTTTCTTGTTCTCTTCATTTTGAGAAAACAGAGCAGAATAGAAAAATAGATAGATATACTGGTGGAATGTGTCTACATTAGGTATTGTCCGACCCTTTTTACACCTAAGTAGAGTAATAAGCCTGAATAAGGCAGCTGTTAGAGTGAGCGTGGTCATTAAGATAACTGGTCTCAAAATGCATAGATAGTTTTCCAAATACATAGTAGAATCACACATTGCCGCAGGTCAGTTAAAATAATACTCCACCTAATCAATAAAACAATGTTGCAAGCGATGATTAGGGGATAACGAAGTTCGAACATGGGAGAACTAAGAATTAAGAATCACATAGGAGAATTAAGAATTAAGAATCACATGGGACAATTCTTACACAAAGTTCGAACATGAAATATATTTTTGGTTGGATCACGAAGCTCGTTTTAATTTTGAAAAAAGGAAGAATGATGCATCTGCAAACCAAGATCTTGGTAAAAGGCAACTTATTGAAGTTGTGGTTCAGTAAAGACTCACAATCACTTCTTTGTGTGAATCCAACGTCTTCCAAGCAACATACTTTAACCAGAAGCGTGAGTCTATTTTGTGACCATACATTTCCGCAGTGGGGACAGACGGGATGAAATCCCTCATATTTGAACTAAATATTCTTTCGTTCACTTTGTAAAATAGCAGGACATCGTTGTACCTCATTTAATGTAAGTAAATCTTATTTGGCCTAGCAAAAATAGAACCTGAATGTGTGCCTCCCAAAAAGCAACGAAGCACATTTGTTTTTTTCACCTTTGGGAAACATCAAAAGAAAACGCAAGCTCGCGAATCTATTGCTAATAGCTGTATTGGAATGAACATGTGTGCTCCCTAAGTTATCAAATTGATAAACTTAGAAAAAGGATAGACATCATGACTCCGTCCAATAATTGAGCGAGCGCACAAAATACTGAATCGAGACCATGCATGTTGTTATCCTCTATTCACCATCCATTACAAAAAAACAATCAATAAATTTTATTTGAGCTTTTAAATGGCAGAAAAACCCACCTAATAACAGGCATCTATCACATCATATACCTGAAAGAATGGATACATAAAATACGGCCTGTAAACGTACCCCAAAATTGACAATGGTTGAATGAACGTTTTGCTCAGAGCAAAAGAGATGCTAGGGGTGGAGGAGCTGAGGGACTCACGTGAAGTCTGAGCCGGAGCAGAAGTAGCCACTACGGTCGTCGCATGGCCGTGAAATCCCAGGAGTAACCGAAGTGGTAGACCATGAGAAATGGCACCGCTGATCGGAGGCTCCGTCCAAATACCCGCCGCCGCGTTCTCTTTTCACAAAGATTTGCTCAAAGAGACACGCACGGTAGAGACAGAGGCCTAACGTAACTTAAGTGTCCTGTCTAAGGGTATCTTATTATTAGCTGGAGGATCACAGAGAAGATTCCGACTGGATGACCATGGAGAAAATTTGTCATTTTCAACACATGGCTTCGTAAAATTGTCACTTTCAACGTTGGCTTCGCGAAATTGCCACTCTGATCGTTGGCTCCTTGATTACCATACCACTTCCCTCCTTTTAGTGATTTTCTTTTATCTTTTTACATTTATAAACACATGAAAATACAAAACTACCTCTGATTATATGTT
Organism: Hordeum vulgare subsp. vulgare; assembly: GCF_904849725.1. Lineage (NCBI taxonomy): Eukaryota > Viridiplantae > Streptophyta > Magnoliopsida > Poales > Poaceae > Hordeum > Hordeum vulgare. Next base: position 223,918,156 of record NC_058520.1, read on the forward strand.
CACGTACTACACGTTCTGATTGATGAGATCTCCTGATTGATACAACGCGCATCTGCTGCCCAGAATACGTGTATGCTGCCGCCACCAATCGCCTATACGCAACGGCCGATCTCTTCAACGTCGTGCGCCGTCGATCTCGTCAACGTCGTGACGCCGATCTCGTCGACACTTCGTCAACGTCGTCTGCCGTCGATCTCGTCGACGCTCTCGTCAACGTCGTCTGCTGCTGATCTCGTTGACGCTTTCATCAACGTCGTCTGCCGCCGATCTCGTCGACGCCTTATTCATTGATTCTGGACGGTATAATGTTGCTATTCTTCCACTTTCTGAAAAGGACTGTCAATGTGTCTCTCGGGCGGGGCGGTCGGTCGGGCGGTCACCAGCTTGTTCTTCCCTGCTCCATACAGATAATCAGATGTATGTACAATTAGGGATAGTTTGGTCTTTTCTTATGCTTATAAATGTAAAAAAGAAAATGGAAATCACTAAAAAGAGAGAAGTGGTATGGTAATCAAGGAGCCAACGATCAGAGTGGCAATTTTGAGAAGCCAACATTGAAAGTGGCAATTTTGCGAAGCCAGGTATTGAAAATGGCAAATAACCAATTTTCTCGATCACCATGACAACTAAAAAGTCACTCGATACGAAGTCATTCAAAAGATATTCCCCTTCACTCGATAATAAACTTTCATTCGGAAGATACCAGTCAACACACGAGACCAGAAGCCACCTTCACGGAGGCCAACGGGCATGCGTTCAGCTTATATTCACTCTATATGTAAGCGTATGTATGTTATTAGTAACGTACACCTTTAAACCTCATTGATCGGACCCTTAGATGCTGAGGCCTTGATGCGGGGTAGCGCACTCTATATAAGCCAGCCCTCTCCTCTGGCACAGTGGTTGGCACCCCTTGTAACACACATTCCACACTACAAGAGCTCCCGAGCACTGAGACGTAGAGCTATTACCTCTAAGAGAGGGGTCTGAACTCATATATCTTGTGTACAAGCTTGCCGTAGCTAGGACTCTACCCTCTCCATTCGTACCCTACACCTCTACTATGAGGTTTGTTCCCATGATAGTTGGCGCCCACCGTGGGGCAGGCGTCTAAGCGACTTCTGGCAAGTTTGCATTTTTCACTCTCCGTCATATCTTCCGACTGCGATTCGTTCATGGGCGGCGAGATCCGCTTCGGTGCGCTCATCTTCGTCGCCGATGACTCGACATGGCTTCAGGAAGCGCCACTCAACATCGAGGGCTCCCGATCCGTGGAGCGACGCACTTCCGTGCAAACTCCTTCGGCGTACTCCTTCGACAATCGTTGACTCCATTGTCGACTGTTCACTCCGCTGTTCGTCGTCACAAGCGATCCAGTCGTTCACGACTCCAGCGATGGCTGAAGCATGTGGTGGCTCGCCAGGCGTCATCTTCGTCGACTCCGCAGGTCGCTGCCATCGAGCCTGTTGTACCTCTTCACGACCCGATCCACTCGGCATCAGATCAGTCTGATGTTCCTTTCGAGTGCGAGAGCTGCAATCCGGCAGCGGAGGTCTTCATGGTTGGTTCTGCGGAGAGCCCACTCGGGTTCGGTCGCGGCGACCACGAGGTCGGCGAACCGTTGACTAGACACGGCCATCGTCGTCCTCCAACTTCCAGTCGGCGTCAGCGACAACTCTTCTCGAGTGGTCGACAAGACAACATTGACGTATATCGTACTCCGGTACTTAACGTTGCAGCAGCAGCTAAGATAGCAGATTCTATTCAGCCATCAGATTCAGAGGTTGGTAGAGGCTTAGAACAGATTCACACTTTGCTTCAAGCAGTGCAACAACAGAATTCAGTTGTATCGCAGTCGCTCAATAGGTTACAGAACAATTCACCCAGAGCAGATACAGTCCATTCAGCTTACAGCCCAGGGTCGCCACAGCGTCGCAGAGATGGGGGTTACCGAGAGAATCAACACAGGGACCAGGGGCGGAACCAGATCCCTCCTTGTTATCACCGTGATGACCGCCGTCGGGTGCATTCTCCTCTGTGGAGTGGTACGTATGTGTCCCGACACTATGATGACCGACGAACGTTCGGTGATGAGGGGAATCCAGGATTTGATGTGAGAAATGTACTCGCGCAGAGAAGGATCGACCGGGGCAGAGCTCACAGAGATGGTTTTGACAGAGATCGTCCGAGTGGAAGCGGTACTGCAGTTTATGGTCCCGAGTGTTTGAGCAGAGCAATCCGCTCTGCCGATATTCCCCCAACTTCAGGTTGGCGGCTGGAATTAGCAAGTTCACAGGAGAATCCAAGCCTGAAACATGGCTTGATGACTACCGAGTGGTTGTGCAGATTGGCGGAGGAAATGATAGCGTCACCATGAAGCACTTGCCTTTGATGTTGGATGGTTCGGCCAGGGCGTGGCTGAATTAGTTGACTCCTTCTAGCATCTACTGCTGGGAGGATCTCGCCCGAGTGTTTATCAAGACATTCGAAGGCACATGCAAGCGTCCAGCTGGTCTGTCCGAGCTGCAACTTTGTGTACAGAAGTCAAACGAGTCATTAAGAGATTACATTCAGCAGTGGACCACCCTTCATCACACGGTAGAGAATGTTTCTGAGCACCAGGCAGTCTGTGCCTTCAAAGCTGGCATCAGATACAAAGAGTTGTACTTGAAGCTTGGTCGTACACGCGACATGTTGATATGTCTCCAACGTATCTATAATTTTTGATGGTTTCATGCTATTATCCTCTCAAACTTTGGATGTTTTGTATGCCTTTTATATCTTTTTTGGGACTAACTTATTAACTCAGTGCCAAGTGCCAGTTCCTGTTTTTTCCATGTTTTTGACCCCTTTCAGAGGAGGATTTTAAACGGAGTCCAAACGGAACGAAACTTCCAAAAAGATTTTTTCTGAAACAGAAGAAGATCGGGAAGCCTGAGAATCAGGGCAGGGGGCCACCAGGGACCCCACAAGCCCCCTAGCCGCGGCCAGGGGGTCACGCCTCCCAGGCTTGTGGGCTCCCTGGGCCACCTCTGCCCTAGGTCTTCCGCCTATATATTCCCTAAAATCCTAGAAAAAATTAGGAGATCATTGAAAGTACTTTTACGCCGCCGCAAGCTTCTTTCTCCGCAAGATCCCATCTGGGGCACGTTATGGTGCCCTACCGGAGGGGGGATTCGGATGCGAAGGGCTTCTTCATCAACACCATGACCTCTCCGATGATGCGTGAGTAGTTCACCATAGACCTACGGGTCCATACCTAGTAGCTAGATGGCTTCTTCTCTCTCTTGGATCTTCAATACAAAGTTCTCCATGATCTTCATGGAGATCTATCCGATGTAATCTTCTTTAGCGGTGTGTTTGTCGAGATCCGATGAATTGTGGATTTATGATCAGATTATCTATGAATCTTATTTGAGTTTCTTCTGATCTCTCTTATGCATGATTTCATATCCTTGTCATTATCTTCGAGTTCTGGGTTTTGTTTGGCCAGCTTGATCTATGAATCTTGCATTGGGAGAAGTGCTTGGTTTTGGGTTCATACCGTGCGGTGACCTCACCCAGTGACAGAAGGGGTAGCGAGACACGCATCGTGTTGTTTCCATCAAGGGTAAAAAGATGGGGTTTTCATCATTGGTTTGAGTTTATCCCTCTACATCATGTCATATTTCTTAAGGCGTTACTCTGTTCGTCATGAACTCAATACACTAGATGCATGCTGGATATCGGTCGATGTGTGGAGTAATAGTAGTAGATGCAGAAAGTATCGGTCTACTTGTCTCGGACGTGATGCCCATATATATGATCATTGCCTTAGATATCGTCATGACTTTGCGCGGTTCTATCAATTGCTCGACAGTAATTTGTTCACCCATCGTAATATTTGCTATTTTGAGAGAAGCCTCTAGTGAACACTATGGCCCCCGGGTCTACACCACACCATATTTTCAGCCTTACTCTTTTTCTTCGTTGCACTTTCCGCCTTTAGATCTCACTTTGCAATCAATATTGAAGGGATTGACAACCCATTTATAGCGTTGGGTGCAAGCTCTTTTGTGTTTGCGCAGGTACTCGGGACTTGACGATATTGTCCTACTGGATTGATACCTTGGTTCTCAAACTGAGGGAAATACTTACTGCTCTTGTGCTGCATCGCCCTTTCCTCTTCAAGGGAAAAACCAACGCAAGATCAAGAGACGACAGAAGATTTCTGTCGCCATAGTAGACGAATTTCTGGCGCCGTTGCCGGGGAGGATCAAGTCAAGAACTCGTCCAAGTAAGTGTCGCAAACTCATCTCTTGCATTTACTTTTTTGCCTCTCGTTTTCCTCTTCCCCACTTCTGAAAAACAAAAATTTACAAAAATATTTGCCTTTTTCGTTTGCCCTTTTCTTCGTTTGCCTTTTTCTTTTGCCTTTTTCATTTGCCTTTCCTTTGCTTGTGTGCTATGTGCGTTCAATATGCTTGCATCTTCGCTTGCTGAAAATCTATTGATATGGATCCTCATCCACTTGCTAATCTCTTTAAGAGATCCACTTATGTTGATCCAATTGCTAGTGAGTTGAGTGCACTTGACTTTCTCTATGGAGTTTTGCTTGAGATGTGTGAATCTAAAAATCGTGATGAAGAAATTTATGAAGTGATTCACGAGGGCTCCTTGAATGAAAAGCATGATTGCAATGGTTTCACTATAAATCCTATTAGTGTCAATCATGCTAAAAATATGCAAAACCCTAAGCTTGGGGATGCTAGTTTTGCTATGTCCACTACTTGTTGCAATGATCATGATTGGGGTAATGATTTTTCTTATGATCTTGAAAATTTTTTTAAGCCTCATGATGATTATGATGTTTGCAATAAGATTGAAAGTGGGATTGGAGAAGTCATGGCTTTAGTTGATGATAATCCCACTATTTTTAAAGAGCATCAACTTTGCATGCATGTGGATCATGAAAACAATATCCTTTGTGATATGTATATTGTCGAATTTGAATATGATCCCACATGTAATTATTATGAGAGAGAAAAATATTGTGATAGAAACTTTCATATTACTAAATCACCTCTCGTTATGTTGTGATTGCTCTTATCTCTTTCTTCGTCCTTGCATTTGGCAGTTATTGCTTGTCTTGCTAATTTGTTTTCCTATAAAATGCCTATGCATAGGAAGTATGTTAGACTTAGATGTGATTTCACATGCTTTATGATGCTCTCGTTGTGTTTCAATTTTTGTCTTTTGTGTGAGCATCATTGAATTATCAATGCCTAGCTAAGGGCGTTAAACAATAGCGCTTGTTGGGAGGCAACCCAATGAATTTATCTTTGTTTTTTTGCTTTCTGTTTTGTTGCGTCCACACTATCATAATTTTGTTATGATAGTGTCTTTTCTGTTTCTTTTTGTGGTTGAGCCAAGCAAAACCTTTATGAGTAGTCTTGGTGATGGTTGTTTGATCCTGCTGGAAAAACACAGAAACTTTTTGCTCACCAGATTATTTTTCATTTTTATTCAGAAAGAGATTTTGAGTTGATTCTTTTTGCTGCTGGTTGATATGCCTTTTTCCCAGACAGTCGTAATTTTTCAGAATTTTGGAGGTACCGGAAGTAGACAAAGTATACAGATTGCTACAAACTGGTCTGTTTTTGGTAGATTCTGTTTTTGTTGAGTTGTTTGCTTGTTTTGATGAAACTATGGATAGTATCGGGGGTACTAGCCATGGAAAAGTGTGAATACAGTAATCTAACACCAATATAAATATAAATCAAGATTGATACAGTACCTAGAGAGGTGGTAGTTTGTTTTCTTGTGCTAATGTTATCACGAGTTTCTGTTTAAGTTTTGTGTTGTGAAGTTTTCAAGTTTTGGGTGATGTTCTCATGGACAAAGAGATAAGGAGTGGAAAGAGCTCAAGCTTGGGGATGCCCAAGGCATCCCAAGCCAAATTCAAGGACACCAAAAAGCCTAAGCTTGGGGATGCCCCGGGAAGGCATCCCCTCTTTCGTCTTCAATCCATCGGTAACATTACATGGAGCTATATTTTTATTCACCACATGATATGTGTTTTGCTTGGAGCGTCTTGTATCGTAGGAGTCTTTTCTTTTTGTTGTGTCACAATCATCTTTGCTGCACACCTTTAGAGATAGACATGCACTCATCGTGATTTTGCTAGAATGCACATAGTGCTTCACTTATATCTTTTGAGCTAGATAATTTTGCTCTGTGTGCTTCATTTAGATCTTTTAGAGAACGACGGTGCGTGACTTGGTAGTTGGCTTATACTATGAAAGTAGTCCCAAAGGTGATAGGTACCCAAATAGGATACAAAAATCTTCATCTTCATGTGCATTGAGTAGAAAGAGAAGTCTTGATTCCTCTCAATTAGTTTTGAGACGTGGATATGGTAATATTAGAGTTATGTTAGTAGGGTGTTGTGAATCTAGAAATGCTTGTGTTGAAGTTAGTGATTCCCGTAGCATGCACGTATGGTAAACCGCTATGTTTGGAAGTCGGAGCATAATTGATCTATTGATTGTCATCCTTTGTGTTGCGGTCGGGATCGCGCGATGGTTAACACCTACCAACCCTTCCCCTAGGAGTATGCATTTAGCACTTTGTTTCGATTACTAATAAAAACTTTCGCAACAAGTATGTGAGTTCTTCATGACTAATGTGAGTCCATGGTATAGATGCACTTTCACTTTCCACCATTTCTAGCCTCTCTAGTGCCGCGCAATTCTAGCCGGTACACAAACCCACCATATGCCTTCCTCAAAACAGCCACCATACCCACCTACTATGGCATTTTCATAGCCATTCCGAGATATATTTCCATGCAACTCCCACCATTCCATCTCATGACTTGTTCCATCACTCTCATATTGCCATTGCATGATCGTAAGATAGCTAGCGAGATGTTTCAACGTCATACGCCAAGCTAGATCGTTGCACATTCCGGTACATTGCCGGAGGCATTTCCTATAGAGTCATCATCGTTCTGAGCTTTGAGTTGTGAGTAAATAAAAGTGTGATGATCATCATTATTAGAGCATTGTCCCATGTGAGGAAAAAAAAGAGGCCAAAGAGCCCAAATAAAAAAAAGAGGAGAAAAAAGAGGCCCAAGAGCCCAAATAAAAAAAGAGAGAGAAAAAGAGAGAAGGGACAATGCTACTATCTTTTTCCACACGTGTGCTTCATAATAGCACCATGTTCTTCATGATTGAGAGCCTCTCGTTTCGTCACCACCATATGCTAGTGGGAATCTTCATTATATAACTTGGCTTGTATATTCCAAAGATGGGCTTCCTCAAAATTGCCCTTGGTCTTGTGAGCAAGCAAGTTGGATGCACACCCACTAGTTCTACTTTTGAGCTTTCACTTACTTATAGCTCTAGTGCATCCTTTGTATGGCAATCCCTACTCATTCACATTGATATCTATTAATGGGCATCTCCATAGCCCTTTGATACGCCTAGTCAATGTGACCATCTCATCCTTTTGGTCTCACAACCACCACCACACTCTATTCCACCTACAGTGCTAATATCCATGGCTCACGCTCATGTATTGCGTGATAGTTATAAAAAGCTTGAGAAATTAAGAGTGCGAAAACAATTACTTGGCCAATACCGGGGTTGTGCATGATTTAAATTAGTTGTGTGAGGATGATGGAGCATAGGCAGACTATATGATTTTGTAGGGATAACTTTCTTTGGCCTTGTTATTTTGAAAGTTCATGATTACTTTGCTAGTTTGCTTGAAGTATTATTGTTTTCATGTCAATAGCAAACTATTGTTTTGAATATTACAGATCTGAACATACATGTCACATGAAAGAATTTAAAAAGGACAACTATGCTAGGTAGCATTCCACATAAAAAATTCAGTCTTTTTCACTTCCCTCCTCGAGGACGAGCAGGAGTTAAGCTTGGGGATGCTTGATACGTGTCCAACGTATCTATAATTTTTGATGGTTTCATGCTATTATCCTCTCAAACTTTGGATGTTTTGTATGCCTTTCATATCTTTTTTGGGACTAACTTATTAACTCAGTGCCAAGTGCCAGTTCCTGTTTTTTCCATGTTTTTTACCCCTTTCAGAGGAGGATTTTAAACAGAGTCCAAACGGAACAAAAATTCCAAAAAGATTTTTTCCGAAATAGAAGAAGATCGGGAAGCCTGAGAATCAGGGGAGGGGGCCACCAGGGGCCCCACAAGCCCCCTAGCCGCGGCCAGGGGGCCCGCGCCTCCCAGGATTGTGGGCTCCCTGGGCCACCTCTGCCCTAGGTCTTCCGCCTATATATTCCCTAAAATCCCAGAAAAAATCACGAGATCATCGAAAGTACTTTTCTGTCGCCGCAAGCTTCTGTCACCGCAAGATCCCATCCGGGGCACGTTCTGGTGCCCTACCGGAGGGGGGATTCGGATACGGAGGGCTCCTTCATCAACACCATGACCTACGGGTCCATAGCTAGTAGCTAGATGGCTTCTTCTCTCTCTTGGATCTCCAATACAAAGTTCTCCATGATCTTCATGGAGATCTATCCGATGTAATCTTCTTTTGCGGTGTGTTTGTCGAGATCCCATGAATTGTGGATTTATGATCATATTATCTATGAATCTTATTTGAGTTTCTTCTAATCTCTCTTATGCATGATTTCATATCCTTGTAGTTCTCTTCGAGTTGTGGGTTTTGTTTGGCCAGCTTGATCTATGATTCGTGCAATGGGAGAAGTGCTTGGTTTTGGGTTCATACCGTGCGGTGACCTCACCCAGTGACAAAAGGGGTAGCGAGGCACGCATCGTGTTGTTGCCATCAAGGGTAAAAAGATGGGGTTTTCATCATTGGTTTGAGTTTATCCCTCTACATCATGTCATCTTGCTTAAGGCGTTACTCTGTTCATCATGAACTCAATACACTAGATGCATGCTGGATAGCGGTCGATGTGTGGAGTAATAGTAGTAGATGCAGAAAGTATCGGTCTACTTGTCTCGGACGTGATGCCTATATGTATGATCATTGCCTTAGATATCGTCTTGACTTTTTGCGGTTCTATCAATTGCTCGACAGTAATTTGCTCACCCACCGTAATATTTGCTATTTTGAGAGAAGCCTCTAGTGAACACTATGGCCCCCGGGTCTACTCGACACCATATTTTCAGCCTTACTCTTTTTCTTCGTTGCACTTTCCGCCTTCAGATCTCACTTTGCAATCAATCTTGAAGGGATTGACAACCCCTTTATAGTGTTGGGTGCAAGCTCTTTTGTGTTTGCGCAGGTACTCTGGACTTGACGAGATTCTCCTATTGGATTGATACCTTGGTTCTCAAACTGAGGGAAATACTTACTGCTCCTGTGCTGCATCGCCCTTTCCTCTTCAAGGGAATAACCAACGCAAGCTCAAGAGACGACAAAAGATTTCTGTCGCCGTAGCACATGTCCATGAGTAAGATGATGGAGACTGCTACCCGATACGCCAACGGCGAAGAAGAAGACCGCACCCGCAACGGTAAAGGGAAAGAAGTCGACAATGATGTTGGCGACAATTCCAATCGGAAGCAGAAGCACAAGGCTGATGGTTCCACTCCAGCAGAAGCAGCCGCCCTAGCGGCACAAGGAAAGTTCAAAGGAATGTCCAAAGGAGCATTCCCCCCTAAGAAGTCCAAAGGTCAGTCGGATGTTCTGGATCAGCCATGTGTAGACCACAGGAAGAAAGACGAAGAGGGCAATCTGATATTGCCTAAGCACACGACTCGTCTGTGCAGACCGTTGATCCAATAGTTTAAAGAGGATCACTCGAGTGGAAAAGATCCTGAAAAGGAAAATGACAAATAAAAGGATGATTTCCCTGAAGTCCAAGCAACTCTGATGATTTTTGCTGACGTAGAGAGCTGAAGTCGAATGGAGCTCATCAACAAAAAGTCAACATGGCAGTACCCTCCACCCCACATACCTGAAGTGGTCGCAGACCCCCATAACGTTTGATGAGTCGGATCACCTAGCTCTTGTCCCTACTCCAGGTCAACAGGCTGTGGTGGTCGAACTAATTGTGGAAGGTGTTCGGCTTTGTAAAGTCCTGATGGATGGAGGAAGCGGGCTGAATATACTGTATGCAGAAACTCTCAAGGGAATGGGCATTCCGATGTATCGACTCAGCGAGAGCACCATGCAGTTTCATGGAGTCATCCGAGGAAAGAAGGCCAAATCACTCTGCCAGATTGCATTGGACATTGTTTTCGGCTCCGATAAGAACTTTTGCAAAGAGAAGCTGACGTTCGAGGTGGTGGACTTCCAGAGTGCATATCATGCCATTCTAGGTCGTCCAGCTTATGCTCGTTTCATGGCCCGACCATGTTACGTGTATCTGAAGATGAAGATGCCAGGGCCCAAAGGAGGCAATCGACAAAGTGCTGAAGAGTGCTTGCAACAAGGCTCTAAATTGCCGATCAACAGATGGCTGTGGTCGAACTGGAAGAATACCAGAAGAACGCCAACCCTGCTGACCTGATGCGCTCCAAGAATCCTGCTTCTGAGTCTGCTTTTCAGTTGGTAGGTGAGGTCAAACCAGTGATCATCCACCTGACGGATCCCAATGCTGCTCCGACCAACATATCCACAACACTTGATAGCAAATAGGAAGTTGAGCTCACCCAATTCCTCCGTGAGAACTGGGACATCTTTGCATGGAAGCCTGCTGACATGCGGGTGTACCCAAGGAGCTGGTTGAGCACCACTTGAGAGTGGATCCGAAGGCAAGGCCTATCAAGGAGCGTTTTGCGAGGGTCTGCAGCAGAGAAGAGAAAAGCAATCGGCGAAGAGGTGACGTGACTCTTGGAGGCCAAATTCATTCGCGAGGTCTACCACTCCGAGTGGATCGCGAATGTCGTCATGGTCCCCAAGAAGGACAAATCCCTTCGCATGTGTATCGGCTTCAAGAACATTCATAAAGTGTCCCCGAAAGACCACTTCCCGCTCCCCTGCATTGATCAAATTGTCGATTCAACTGCGGGGTGTGAGCATTTATCTTTTCTTGATGCTTATTCTGGCTACCATCATATCCGTCTGTTTGGTCCAGACGAAATAAAAACGGCCTTCATCACCCCTTTAGGGTGTTTCTGTTATATCACCATGCCTTTTGGTCTGAAGAATGCCGGTGCAACTTTCATGTGTATGATCGAAAAGTGCCGGCTCGACCAGATCAGTCGGAACGATGAAGCATACATGGATGATATTGTGGTCAAGTCATGCAAAGGTTTCGACCTGTTGACCGACCTAGTAGAGACATTTGCCAATTTGAGGAAGTATGACATCAAGATAAACCCAGCTAAGTGCACTTTGTGAGTCCCCGGCGGCAAGTTACTCGGTTTCCTCATTTCCGAACGTGGGATCGATGTTAACCCCGAGAAGATCTGCGCCATCATCCGAATGCAAAGCCCTGTGCGGGTGCATGATGTACAGAAGCTCACAGACTGTATGGCAGCATTGAGTCGGTCCATCTCTTGTCTCGATGAGAAGGCACTGCCTTTATATCAACTGATGAAAAAGTCAGATGTGTTCGAGTGGAATGACAAAGCAGAAGCAGCGCTTGTAGATCTCAAAGCCCTGCTTTCCACCCAGCCGGTGCTTGCTTCTCCGCACAGCAAAGAACCACTACTCTTATACATCGCAACCACCAATCAGGTCGTCAGCACGGTTCTGACCGTCGAGAGAGAAGAAGAAGGCAAAGCCTACAAGGTCCAGCGCCCAGTCTATTACATTTCTGAAGTATTGACTCCTTCGAAGCAAAGGTATCCCCATTACCAGAAGCTTCTTTATGAATTGGCCAAGATTGGATCCACTCGGAAAGCTATCCCCAACAATGTGTTCGTGGAGCATTTGCATACTCCTTCAGTGCAAGAGGATCCTTTCACTGGAGAGCCCCCACAACCAGTGAGCGCCTCCAATCCAACTGAGATTGACGTCCCGGCAGTGGTTGATCTAGTTATGGAAATCTTGGTAATCACATCCGAGTGGACAATACCGTACATCGCATACATCCTGAGAGGATAACTCCTTGAAGATGAAGCCGAAGCCAAGCAGATTGTCCAAAGGTCGAAAGCTTTTACTGTGATGGGCGATCAGCTGTACAGAGAAAGTGTTACCGATGTAGCTCAGTGGTGCATCTCCCCTGAGGAGGGCCAACTGATCTTGGAAGAAATCCACTCGGGGACCTGTGGTCATCATGCGTCCTCTCGGACCATTGTTGCCAAAGCATATGGAGCTGGATTCTTCTCGCCACATGCTAATGAAATGGCCAAAGATATCGTTGATCGCTGCGAAGGTTGCCAATTCTATTCCAATCTGTCTCACAAGCCTGCGTCTACCTTGAAGACAATTCCACTCGTTTGGTCGTTTGTTGTTTGGGGTCTGGATATGGTCGGCCCTTTCCAAACAGGTCAGTGGATTTACACACTTGCTTGTTGCAGTCGACAAGTTTACCCAATGGATTGAAGCCAAGACAATAAAGAAGCTGGACTCACGCACTGCCATCAAGTTCATGAGAGACATAACATTTGGTATGGAGTTCCTCACAGTATCATAACAGACAAATGGCTCCAACTTCGATTCACAAGAGTTCAGGCGCTTCTGCTCTGCTCAAGGCACTAGGGTGGATTATGCATCCGTTGCACACCCCCAAACCAATGGACAAGCTGAGCGGGCAAAGAGCCTTATCCTTCAAGGGCTGAAACCGCGACTCATGCGGGGCCTGGAACATGCAGCTGGAGCGTGGGTAACTGAACTGTCGTCTATTTTATGGGGCTTGAGAACAACCCCTAACCGGTCGATTGGATGCACACCCTTCTTCCTGGTGTATGGAGCTGAAGCTGTCCTACCGAGTGATATCCTTCATAACTCCTCTCGTGTGGACTTGTACATAGAAGCTAAAGTTGAACAGGCGCCGCAAGATGGAGTGGATCTCTTGGAGGAAGAGCGTGAGACGGCCTTGATTCAGTCGACTGCATATCAACAGGATGAGTCCAGCGTTCCACGAAGGCGATCTGGTACTCCGGGTGGATCAGCAAAGACCTCACAAGTTAGCCCCTGCGTGGGAGGGACCATTTGTTGTCACCAAGGTACTGAACAACGGGACGTATCATCTCTACAACCTCAAGAACATAGATGACGAACCCCGAGCATGGAATGAAGATGTGTTTAGACGTTTTAATGCTTGACAACCGGTCAGATTGATGTAATGAGAGAGTTTGCTAAACAAGGTTGCTTGTTGAAGTCATAACTTCTTCAATTTGTGTCGATTCTGATCGAGCATTTTCTCACCCAAAATATTCTCCGAGTGAAGAGCAATACTCTCACTCGGGGGCTTAGCTGCGAACATGTTTCTCCTAAGTTAAAAAACCCTTCCGAGTGAATAACAAACTATTCACTCGAATGCTGCGAACCAATTTTCACCTAAGTACAAAACGTACTCCGAGTGAAGAGCAATCCTCTCACCAGTGGGGCTTAGCTGCGAACATGCTTCGCCTAAGTTAAAAAACCTTTCTGAGTGAATACCAAACTATTCACTCGGATGCTTAGCTGCAAACCAGTTTTCGCTTAAATACAAAACGTACTCCGGGTGAAGAGAAATCCTCTCACTCGGTGGCTTAGCTGCGAACATACTTCGCCTAAGTTAAAAAACCTTTCCGAGTGAATAACAAACTATTCACTCGGATGCTTAGCTGTGAACCAGTTTTCGCCTAAGTACAAAATGTACTCCGAGTGAAGAGAAATCCTCTCACTCGGGGGGTTAGATGCGTACATGCTTCGCCTAAGTTAAAAAAACTTCTCCAAGTGAATAACAAACTATTCACTCGGATGCTTAGCTGCGACCCAGTTTTTGCCTAACTACAAAACATACTCTGAGTGAGGAGCAATCCTCTCACTCGGGGGCTTAGCTGCGAACATGCTTTGCCTAAGTTAAAAAACCCTCTCTCTGTGAACAACAAACTATTCACTCGGATGCTTAGTTGCGAACCAGTTTTCGCCTAAGTACAAAACGTACTCCGTGTGAAGAGCAATCCTCTCACTCGGGGGCTAAGCTGCGAACATGCTTCACCTAAGTTAAAAAAACCTTTTCCGAGTGAATAACAAACTATTCACTCGGATGCTTAGCTGCGAACCAGTTTTCGCCTAAGTACAACACGTACTCCGACTGAAGAGCAATCCTCTCACTCGGGGGCTTAGCTGCGAACATGTTTCGCCTAAGTTAAAAAACCCTTCCGAGTGAATAACAACGTACTCACTCAGATGCTTAGCTACGAACCAGTCTTCTCCTAAGTAGAACATAAACTCCGAGTGAAAGGCAATCCTTTCACCTGGGGGCTTAGCCGTGAGTAAATCGCCTAAGTTAAAAAACTTCTCCGAATGAATAGCAACCTATTCACTCGAGAAATTTAGAAATCAAGAAAATCTCAAATGCAGATAAGTTCAAAGGAATTCAGCACGGATCAAAGTCATCCATGCAGATGGAAAGTAGTCGGGTTCCACACCCAAACGGAGTTTTAACGATACATAAACACTCGGCATACCAAGGCGAATTAAAGTTTTGGTAGTGATCGCAGTTCATCTCAAGGCTCCCCAGAACTTGCAGGCTCGACGAAGGTATCAAGATCGATCCCATCAGCAATGCAAGTCGCTGCGCCGATGAAGGCCTCCATAAAATTTTCAAACTGGAGGTTCTTCGTATTCACCACCTGGAGTCCCTTCAACTTGTCTTCTCTTTCCTCCTTACAATGGACTCTGACGAGTGAGAGGGTGACATCAGCTCCGCACCGCGCGGTAGACTTCTTCCATGCCTGCACCCTATCAGGAATCTGACCCAGGCGGCTCATCACAGCTTCCAGATCAATCTGGAAAGTGTCTTCGGGCCATAACTCCTTGTCAATTCTCCTCACAGCAACTCGCACCCGAGCAATATACCCCTGAACCTTAAGGAGGCGAGAGTTGAGACGAAACATGTCTACGTCCATAGCTTCTGGAACAGGCGTCTTGATGGGATCCAGATGCGGCATAATTCTGTGTGAGAAGACAAACGAAGACTCAGTGATGGGGTCATAATCCTAGGGTAGGGTCATAGGCCTGCCGTAGACGTCCTATCCAAGGACTACCCCACACAAAGGACAGGACCCTAAGTCTGCCCCGACTGAATCAAGGTATCCCCGTCATCCAGTCGGTAACAGGCCTTGAATCATCCAGTCGATAACTAGCATTCGGAGGACACCAGGCTCACCGACTGGATACACTCGGTACGTCGTAACCGGTGCATCTATTAGCATTTAGAGCATACGTTACCTGTAACGTCCGCATTCAATCGCCAGTACTCCACCCCTGAGTCAGAACCGTTGTGGGGGGCAGCGCACTCTATATAAGCCGCCCACCCCCACTGGTAAAGGGGTTAGCAAATCTTTGTAATCATATCACACTCGGTAACAAGCTCCGAGAGCACTGAGACGTAGGTGTTGGGGAACGTCGCATGGGCAACAAAAATTTTCCTACGCGCACGAAGACCTATCATGGTGATGTCCATCTACGATAGGGGATTCCCGATCTACGTACCCTTGTAGATCGGACAGCAGAAGCGTTAAGAAACGCGGTTGATGTAGTGGAACGTCCTCACGTCCCTCGATCCGCCCCGTGAACCGTCCCACGAACCGTCCCGCGATCCGTCCCACGATCCGCTCCGATCTAGTGCCGAACGGACGGCACCTCCGCGTTCAGCACACGTACAACTCGACGATGATCTCGGCCTTCTTGATCCAGCAAGAGAGACGGAGAGGTAGATGAGTTCTCCAGCAGCGTGACGACGCTCCGGAGGTTGGTGGTGATCTAATCTCAGCAGGGCTCCGCCCGAGCTCCGCAGAAACGCGATCTAGAGGTAAAACCGTGGAGGTATGTGGTCGGGCTGCCGTGGCAAAAGTTGTCTCAAATCAGCCCTAATACCTCAGTATATATAGGAGGGAGGGGGAGGGAAGAGGCAGCCTCAAACCCTCAAGGTTTGGCCGAAATTGGAGGTGGAGGAGTCCTACTCCAATCCTACTTGGAGTAGGATTCCACCTTCCCACTTGGAAACTCTTTCCACCTTGTGTTTTTTCCTTCTCAAACCTTATGGGCCTTAGTGGGAACTTATTCCAGCCCACTAGGGGCTGGTTTATCTCTTCCCATAGCCCATGAGACCTCTTGGGGCGTGACACCCCTCCTGATGGTCCCCGGCACCCCTCCCGGCACTCCCGGTACACTACCGATGAGCCCGAAACTTTTCCGGTGACCAAAACAGGACTTCCTATATATCAATCTTTACCTCCGGACCATTCCGGAGCTCCTCGTGACATCCTGGATCTCATCCGGGACTCCGAACAACATTCAGTAACCAACCATATAACTCAAATACGCATAAAACAACGTCGAACCTTAAGTGTGCAGACCCTGCGGGTTCGAGAACTATGTAGACATGACCCGAGTGACTCCTCGGTCAATATCCAATAGCGGGACCTGGATGCCCATATTGGATCCCACATATTCTACGAAGATCTTATCGTTTGAACCTCAGTGCCAAGGATTCATATAATCTCGTATGTCATTCCCTTTGTCCTTCGGTATGTTACTTGCCCGAGATTCGATCGTCAGTATCTGCATACCTATTTCAATCTCGTTTACCGGCAAGTCTCTTTACTCATTCCGTAATACAAGATCCCGCAACTTACACTAAGTCACATTGCTTGCAAGGCTTGTGTGTGATGTTGTATTACCGAGTGGGCCCCGAGATACCTCTCCGTCACACGGAGTGACAAATCCCAGTCTCGATCCATACTAACTCAACTAACACCTTCGGAGATACTTGTAGAGCATCTTTATAGTCACCCAGTTACGTTGCGACATTTGATACACAAAAAGCATTCCTCCGGTGTCAGTGAGTTATATGATCTCATGGTCATAGGAACAAATACTTGACACGCAGAAAACAGTAGCAACAAAATGACACGATCAACATGCTACGTCTATTAGTTTGGGTCTAGTCCATCACATGATTCTCCTAATGATGTGATCCCGTTTATCAAATGAAAACACTTGCCTATGGTCAGGAAACCTTGACCATCTTTGATCAACGAGCTAGTCAACTAGAGGCTTACTAGGGACAGTGTTTTGTCTATGTATCCACACAAGTATTGTGTTTCCAATCAATACAATTATAGCATGGATAATAAACGATTATCATGAACTAAGAAATATAATAATAACTAATTTATTATTGCCTCTAGGGCATATTTCCAACAGTCTCCCACTTGCACTAGAGTCAATAATCTAGTTCACATCACCACGTGATTCCAACGAATCCAACACTCGTATAGTTATGGGGTCTGATCACGTCTTGCTCGTGAGAGAGGTTTTAGTCAATGTTTCTGAAACTTTCAGATCCGTGTGTTCTTTACAAATCTTTATGTCATCTTATAGATGCTGCTACTATGCGCTATTTGAAAATACTCCAAATATCTACTCTACTATACGAATCCGTTTCACTACTCATAGTTATTCGGATTAGTGTCAAAGCTTGCATCGACGTAACCCTTTACGACGAACTCTTTAACCACCTCCATAATCGAGAAAATTCCTTAGTCCATCAGTTACTAAGGATAAATTTTGACCGCTGCTAGTGATTCAATCATGGATCACTCTCTGTACCTCTCAACAGACTTGCTGCAAGGCACACATCAGGTGCGGTACTCAGCATGGCATACTTCAGATTCTACGGCCAAGGCATAGAAGACGACCTTCGTCTATTCTCTTTATTCTGCCGGGGTCGGGTTTTGAGTCTTTCTCAAATTCACACCTCACAACGCAACCAAGAACTCCTTCTTTGCTGATCTATTTTGAACTCCTTCAAAAACTTGTCAAGGCATGGATCTTGTTGAAACTTCCATTAAGCGCTTTCGATCTATCTCCATAGATCTTTGATGCTCAATGTTCAAGTAGCGCAATCCAGGTACTCCTTTGAAAACTCCTTTCAAACAACCTTGTATGCTTTACAGAAATTATATATTACTTCTGATCCACAATATGTCAACCACATATACTTATCAGAAATTCTATAGTGCTCCCACTCACTTCTTTGGAAATACAAGTTTCTCATAAACCTTGTACAAACCAAAATCTTTGATCATCTCACCAAAGTGTATATTCCAACTCCGAGATGCTTGCACCAGTCCATTGAAGGATCGCTGGAGCTTGCATACTTGCTAGTATCTTTAGGATCGACAAAACCTCCTGGTTGTATCACATACAATGTTTGCTCAAGGAAACCGTCGAGGAAACAATGTTTTGACATCCTATGTGCAATATTTCAAAAATAATGCAACAACTACTAACATAATTCTAACAGACTTTTAGCATCGCTACGAGTGAGAAAGTCTGATCATAGTCAACTGTTTGATCTTGTCGGAAACATCTCTGCGACAAGTCGAGCTTTTCTTAATAGTGACTTATCACCATCATCGTTTGTCTTCCTTTTAAAGATCCATCTTTACTCAATAGTCCTACGACCATCAAGTAGTTCTTCCAAAGTCTACACTTTGTTTTCATACATGGATCCTCTCTCGGATTTCATGGCTTCCAGCCATTTGTTGGAATCCGGGCCCACCATTGCTTTCTCCATAACTCGTAGGTTCACTGTTGCTCAACAACATGACTTCCAAGACAGGGTTACCGTACCACTCTGTAGTAGTACGCGACCTTATCGACCTACGAGGCTTGTAGTAACTTGATCCGATGCTTGATGATCACCATCATCAGCTTCCATTTCAATTGGTGTAGGTGCCACAGGAACAACTTCCTGCGCCCTGCTACACACTGGTTGAAGTGATGGTTCAATAACCTCATCAAGTTCTACTACCCACCCACTCAATTCTTTCGAGAGAAACCTTTCCTCGAGAAAGGATCCGTTTCTAGTAACAAACACTTTGCTTTCGGATCTGAGATAGGAGATGTACTCAATTGCTTTGGATATCCTATGAAGATGCATTTATCCGCTTTGGGTTCGAGCTTATCAGATTAAAACTTTTTCACATAAGTGTCGAAGCCCCAAACTTTCAAGAAACGACAGTTTAGATTTCTCTAAACCTCAGTCTATACTGTGTCATCTCAACGGAAATAAGCGGTGCCCTATTTAAAGTGAGTGCGGTTGTCTCTAATGCATAACCCATAAACGATAGTGGTAATTAGATAAGAGATATCATAGTATGCACCATACCAAATAGTGCGTGGCTATGACGTTCAGACACATCATCACACTATGATGTTCGAGGTGGCATGAACTGCGAAACAATTTCCACATTGTCTTAACTGCGTACCAAAACTCGTAACTCAGATATTCATTTCCATGATCATATCGTAGAGAGTTTATCCTCTTGTTACGACGAACTTCACTCTAAAACGGAATTGAACTTTTCAACATTTCAGACTTGTGATTCATTAAGTAAATACTCTTGTATCTACTCAAATCGTCAGTGAAGTAAGAACATAATGATATCCACTACGTGCCTCAACACCCATTGGACTGCATACATCAAAATGTATCACTTCCAACAAGTTACTATCTTATTTCATCTCAATGAAAACAAGGCCTTGCTCATCTGGTATGATTTGCATGTCACTAGTGATTCGAAATCAGGTGAGTACAAAGATCCATCAGCATGGAGCCTCTTCATGCAATTTATACTAACATGACTCAAGCGACAGTGCCACAAGTAAGTGGTACTATCATCATTAACTCGTATCTTTTGGCACCAATATCATGAACATGTGTAACACTACGATCGAGATTCAATAAACCATTGAAGGTGAGTATTCAAGAAAATAGAGTAACCATTATTCTCCTTAAATGAATAATCGTATTGCAATAAACACGATCCAATCATGTTCATGCTTAACGCAAGCACCAAATAACAATTATTTAGGTTTAACACCAATCCCGATGGTAGAGGGAGCGTGCGACGTTTGATCATATCAACCTTGGAAACACTTTCAACACGTATCGTCACCTCGCCTTTAGCTAGTCTCCATTTATGCCGTAGCTTTCATTTCGTGTTACTAATCACTTAGCAACCGAACCGGTATCCAATACCCTCATGCTACTAGGAGTACCAGTAAAGTACACATCAACATCATGTATATCAAATATACTTCTTTCGACTTTTGCCAGCTTCTTATCTTCCAAGTATCTAGAGTTGCTCCGCCTCAGTGACTGTTCCCCTCATTACAGAAGCACTTAGTCTCCGGTTTGGGTTTAATCTTGGGTCTGTTCATTAGTGCAGCAACTGTTTTGCCGTTTCACGAAGTATCCCTTCTAGCCCTTGCCGTTCTTGAAACTTAGTGGTTTTACAAACCATCAACTATTGATGCTCCTTTTGATTTCTACTTTCGCAGTGTCAAAACATCACGAATCGCTCAAGGATCATTGTATCTATCCTTGATATGTTATAGTTCACCACGAAGCTCTCATAGCTTGGTGGCAGTGACTTTGGAGAACCATCACTATCTCATCTGGAAGATTAACTCCCACTTGATTCAAGTGATTGTCGTACAAAGACAATCTGAGCACACGCTCAACGATTGAGCTTTTCTCCTTTACTTTGTGGACAAAGAATCTTGTTGGAGGTCTCGTACCTCTTAACAAGGGCACAAGCATGAAATCACAATTTCATCTCTTTAGAACATCACTTATGTTCCGTGACGTTTTACAACGTTTTCGGCGCCTTGCTTCTAAGACATTAAGTATTTTGTACTGAACTATCGTGTAGTCATCAGAAAACGTGTATGTCGGATGTTCACAGCATCCACAGACGACGCTCGAGGTGCAGCACACCGAGTGGTGCATTAAGGACATAAGCCTTCTGTGCAGCAACGAGGACAATCCTCGGTTTTACAGACTGAGTCTGCAAAGTTTGCTACTATCAACTTTCAACTAAATTTCTCTAGGAACATATAAAAAACAGTAGAGCTATAGCGCAAGCTACATCGTAATTTGCAAAGACCATTAGACTATGTTCATGACAATTAGTTCAATTAATCATATTACTTAAGAACTCCCACTCAAAAAGTACATCTCTCTAGTCATTTGAGTGGTACATGATCCAAATCCACTATCTCAAGTCCGATCATCACGTGAGTCGAGAATAGTTTCAGTGGTAAGCATCTCTATGCTAATCATATCAACTATACGATTCATGCTCGAACTTTCGGTCTCATGTGTTCCGAGGCCATGTCTGCACATGCTAGGCTCGTCAAGCTTAACCCGAGTGTTCTGCGTGCGCAACTGTTTTGCACCCGTTGTATGTGAACGTTGAGTCTATCACACCCGATCATCACGTGGTGTCTCGAAACAAAGAACTGTCGCAACGGTGCACAGTCGGGGAGAACACAATTTCGTCTTGAAATTTTAGTGAGAGATCACCTCATAATGCTACCGTCGTTCTAAGCAAGATAAGGTGCAAAAAAGGATTAACATCACATGCAATTCATAAGTGACATGATATGGCCATCATCACGTGCTTCTTGATCTCCATCACCAAAGCACCGGCACGATCTTTTTGTCACCGTCGTCACACCATGATCTCCATCAACGTGTCGCCATCGGGGTTGTCGTGCTACTCATGCTATTACTACTAAAGCTACATCCTAGCAAAATAGTAAACGCATCTGCAAGCACAAACGTTAGTTATAAAGACAACCCTATGGCTCCTGCCGGTTGTCGTACCATCGCCGTGCAAGTCGATATTAACTATTACAACATGATCATCTCATACATCCAATATATCACATCACATCGTTGGCCATATCACATCACAAGCATACCCTACAAAAACAAGTTAGACGTCCTCTAATTTTGTTGTTGCATGTTTTACGTGGTGACCATGGGTATCTAGTAGGATCGCATCTTACTTACGCAAACACCACAATGGAGATATATGAATTGCTATTTAACCTTATACAAGGACCTCCTCGGTCAAATCCGATTCAACTAAAGTTGGAGAAACCGACACATGCCAGTCATCTTTGAGCAACGGGGTTACTCGTAGCGATGAAACCAGTCTCTCGTAAGCGTACGAGTAATGTCGGTCCAAGCCGCTTCAATCCAACAATACCGCCGAATCAAGAAAAGACTAAGGAGGGCAGCAAAACGCACATCATCTCCCACAAAAACTTTTGTGTTCTACTCGAGAAGACATCTACACATGAATCTAGCTCATGATGCCACTGTTCGGGAACGTCGCATGGGAAACAAAAATTTTCCTACGCGCACGAAGACCTATCATGGTGATGTCCATCTACGAGAGGGGATTTCCGATCTATGTACCCTTGTAGATCGCACAGCAGAAGCGTTAAGAAACGCGGTTGATGTAGTGGAACATCCTCACGTCCCTCGATCCGCCCCGTGAACCGTCCCACGAACCGTCCCGCGATCCGTCCCACGATCCGCTCCGATCTAGTGCCGAACGGACGGCACCTCCGCGTTCAGCACACGTACAGCTCGACGATGATCTCGGCCTTCTTGATCCAGCAAGAGAGACGGAGAGGTAGATGAGTTCTCCGGCAGCGTGACGGCGCTCCGGAGGTTGGTGGTGATCTAATCTCAGCAGGGCTCCGCCCGAGCTCCGCAGAAACGCGATCTAGAGGTAAAACCGTGGAGGTATGTGGTCGGGCTGCCGTGGCAAAAGTTGTCTCAAATCAGCCCTAATACCTCAGTATATATAGGAGGGAGGGGGAGGGAAGAGGCAGCCTCAAACCCTCAAGGTTTGGCCAAAATTGGAGGTGGAGGAGTCCTACTCCAATCCTACTTGGAGTAGAATTCCACCTTCCCACTTGGAAACTCTTTCCACCTTGTGTTTTTTCCTTCTCAAACCTTATGGGCCTTAGTGGGAACTTATTCCAGCCCACTAGGGGCTGGTTTATCTCTTCCCATAGCTCATGAGACCTCTTGGGGCGTGACACCCCTCCTGATGGTCCCCGGCACCCCTCCCGGCACTCCCGGTACACTATGGATGAGCCCGAAACTTTTCCGGTGACCAAAACAGGACTTCGTATATATCAATCTTTACCTCCGGACCATTCCGGAGCTCCTCGTGACGTCCTGGATCTCATCCGGGACTCCGAACAACATTCGGTAACCAACCATATAACTCAAATACGCATAAAACAACGTCGAACCTTAAGTGTGCAGACCCTGCGGATTCGAGAACTATGTAGACATGACCCGAGTGACTCCTCGGTCAATATCCAATAGCGGGACCTACATGCCCATATTGGATCCCACATATTCTACAAAGATCTTATCGTTTGAACCTCAGTGCCAAGGATTCATATAATCCCGTATGTCATTCCCTTTGTCCTTCGGTTTGTTACTTGCCCGAGATTCGATCGTCAGTATCCGCATACCTATTTCAATCTCGTTTACCGGCAAGTCTCTTTACTCATTCCGTAATACAAGATCCCGCAACTTACACTAAGTCACATTGCTTGCAAGGCTTGTGTGTGATGTTGTATTACCGAGTGGGCCCCGAGATACCTCTCCGTCACACGGAGTGACAAATCCCAGTCTCGATCCATACTAACTCAACTAACACCTTCGGAGATACCTGTAGAGCATCTTTATAGTCACCCAGTTACGTTGTGACGTTTGATACACACAAAGCATTCCTCCGGTGTCAGTGAGTTATATGATCTCATGGTCATAGGAACAAATACTTGACACGCAGAAAACAGTAGCAACAAAATGACACGATCAACATGCTACGTCTATTAGTTTGGGTCTAGTCCATCACATGATTCTCCTAATGATGTGATCCCGTTTATCAAATGACAACACTTGGCCTATGGTCAGGAAACCTTGACCATCTTTGATCAACGAGCTAGTCAACTAGAGGCTTACTAGGGAAAGTGTTTTGTCTATGTATCCACACAAGTATTGTGTTTCCAATCAATACAATTATAGCATGGATAATAAACGATTATCATGAACTAAGAAATATAATAATAACTAATTTATTATTGCCTCTAGGGCATATTTCCAACAGTAGGGTTGTTACCTCCACCACAGAGGGGGCTGAACTCATACAACCTCGCCGTAGCTAGGACTCTGCCCATCTCATTCGTATCCTACACATCTACTGTCAGGCTTATAGCCACGACAGTTGGCGCCCACCTTGGGGCAGGCGTCTAAGCGACTTCCGGCGAGTTTGCGACTACTTCCTTTCGTCATATCGTCCGGTGGAGGTTCGAGCATGGGTCACCAGATCCTCTTCGGCGCTCTCTCCTTCGTCGTCGACGATTCGGCGTGGCTTCGGGATGCACCTCTTGACGTCGAGGCGCTTCCCCGTCGCGGGGCCACACACTTCCGTGCCGGCGCTCGCGGTGTTCTTCTTCTCCAACAATCGGCTCCATTACCGGCTTGCACCTTCGTCACGCTCCGCAGCAGGCGATCTTGCAGTCCGCGTCTACAACGTTGGGTGCAACATGCCCGAGCATGCCAATTCGCGTCCTCTCAAGTGGCGGTTCTGGAGTCTGTTGTGGTTGCCCCGCGTCCCCAGTGCTCGGGCTCGGTTCCGACTGAGCTCCCTTCTGAGTACGTGGGCCGCGGGCCTGCAGCAGAAGTTCACATGGCCAACACCCATGAAGATCCCCAACAAGCCGGCCGGAACGAGCGCGAAGTCGGTGAAGCATCCGGTGCACGCCGTCCGCCTCGCCGTTCTGCCAGTCGGCACACCTGGCAGAGCAACGTAGAGTTGTTCCGCACGCCTCTCCTCAACTTGGCTGTGGCAGCCAAGATCGCCGATTCCCTCCAGCCGACTGATTCAGAGGCAGGAAGAGGAATCGAGCAGATCCGTGCTCTGTTGCACACAGCGCAGCAACAGAATTCGGCAGTCCCCCAATCGCACAATCGGATCCACAATAGTTCCGCCCATGCGAACACGCATCGGTCGGTTCATAGCCCCGGCTCCTATCAGCACAACAGAGGAGGTAGTCGTTCCATGCTCCGTGAAGGTCGCCACCGTTCACGCACCCCTCCGCGGGGTGGACCCTATGGGTCCCGACATCATGATGATCGGCGTTCAGTCGGTGACGCTTACGACCCAAGACCCGACGCAAGTGGCCGAATCGCCCAGCGAAGAGTCGACAGGGGTCGAGCTTACCGCGATGGCCATGATCTGGATCGTCCGAGTGGTAGCAGGACCATCGTGTCCGGCCCCGAGTGTTTTATTCGAGCCATCCGCTCGGCTGACATCCCGCCCAACTTCTGATTGGCAGCGGGAATCGGTAAATTTACGGGGGAATCCAAGCCTGAAACATGGCTAGACGACTACCGAGTGGCAGTCCAGATCGGAGGAGGGGACGACTACGTCGCTATGAAGCACCTCCCTCTGATGCTGGATGGCTCGGCACGAGCTTGGCTGAACCAGTTAGCCCCCTCAAGCATTTACAGTTGGGCAGATCTTGCCCGAGTGTTCATCAGGACCTTCGAAGGGACGTGCAAACGCCCTGCAGGCCTTGTGGAGCTTCAGCACTGTGTCCAGAAGCCGAATGAACCCTTGCGCGACTTCATCCAGCGATGGACGACTCTTTACCACACGGTGGAGAGTGTCACCGAGCATCAAGCGGTTTGCGCATTCAAGGCAGGCGTACGGTATAGAGAGTTGTACTTAAAGTTCGGCGGGACAGGCGACATCTCCATGAGCAAGATGATGGAGATAGCTGCTCGTTATGCAAATGGCGAGGAAGAAGTCCGCATCCGGAGCGGCAAACACAAGACAGTCGGCGATACCGACGGAGGTAACACTCGGAAGCAGAAACAGAAGGTTCCACCCACACCGCAGGCAGAAGCTGCAGCTGTGACCACCGCCAAGTTCAAGGGCAAGGGGAAAGCGCAGTCCGCCCCCAAGAAGAAGCCGTTCAACAATCCCATCCTGGATGAGCCTTGTCCAGTACACACGAAGATGGACGAAGAAGGCAATCTCATATACGCGAAGCATACCACTCGGCAGTGTCATCTCCTGATCCAGGGGTTCAGCGAAGGACAATCGAGTGAGAAGAATCCCGAGCAGGAGGGGAAGACAAGGAGGATCCGTTCCCCCAAGTCCATGCAACCATCATGATTTTTGCTGATGTCGAAAGCAAGAGTCGTCTGAAGTTAGTGAACAGGGAGGTCAACATGGCCGTTCCGAGTGCTCCCAAGTTTCTGAAATGGTCTCAGACTGCAATCACCTTTGATCAGTCGGACCATCCAACACATGTCCCCACTCCAGGAAGACAGGCTCTGGTCGTCGACCCAGTGGTGGAGGGAGTCCGTCTGCGCAAAGTCCTCATGGACGGCAGTAGCGGACTGAACATCATGTACGCCGACACCCTCAAGGGAATGGGCATTCCGATGTCCAGACTCAGCGAGAGCAATATGCAGTTCCACGGAGTCGTCCCCGGACGGAAGGCCAAGTCACTCGGCCAGATCGCGTTGGACGTCACTTTCGGCTCCGACAAAAACTTTCGGAAGGAGAAGCTCACATTCGAGGTGGTAGATTTCCAGAGTGCTTACCATGCAATTCTGGGCCGCCCGGCGTACGTGAGTTTCATGGCACGCCCGTGCTATGTGTACTTGAAGCTGAAGATGCCGGGCCCAAAGGGCATTATCACCATCACCGGCAACCGCCAGCGAGCTGAGGAGTGTCTGCAAGAGGGATCAAGAATCGTCGACCATCAGATGGCGGTGCTCGAGCTCGACGAATACAAGAAGACAGTCGACCCTGCCGACTTGATGCGCTTGAAGGAACCAGCTTCCGAGTCCGCGTTCCAGTCGGCGGGGGAGACAAAGAAAATCAGCATCCACCCGACGGACGAGTCTGCCGCCCCGACGAACATCTCCACCACCCTCGATCCTAAATAGGAAGCCGAGCTCACCCAATTCCTCCGTGACAACTGGGACATCTTTGCATAGAAACCTTCTGACATTCCGGGTGTACCCAGGGAGTTGGCTGAGCACCGACTGCATGTGGATCCTGTCGCTCGGCCCGTCCGAGAGCGCCTGCGTCGGTCCGCCGCGCACAAAAGGAAGGCAATCGGAGAAGAGGTGGCCAAGCTGCTGACTGCCAACTTCATTCGCGAGGTTCACCACTCCGAGTGGCTCGCCAATGTCGTCATGGTACCCAAGAAGGACAAGTCACTCCGAATGTGCATTGACTTCAAGCATCTCAATAAGGTTTGCCCGAAAGACCATTTTCCGCTCCCCTGCATAGATCAAATTGTCGATTCGACTGCGGGATGCGAGCGTTTGTCATTCCTTGATGCCTACTCGGGTTATCATCAGATCCGTCTGTATGGTCCCGATGAGTTCAAAACAGCCTTCATCACCCCGTTTGGGTGCTTCTGCTACATCACCATGCCTTTTGGTTTGAAGAATGCAGGGGCTACCTTTATGCGCATGATCCAAAAATGCCTCCTCGACCAGATCGGTCACAATGTGGAGGCATATATGGATGATATCGTAGTCAAGTCACGCAAAGGTTCCGACCTGCTGACTGACTTGGCAGAAACATTCGCCAACCTTCGTAGGTACGATATCAAGCTAAACCCGGCCAAATGTTCATTCGGCGTTCCCAGCGGAAAGTTACTCGGTTTCTTTGTTTCTGAACGAGGGATCGATGTTAACCCCGAAAAGATCGGGACCATCGTCCGAATCGATAGGCCGGTCAGAATACACGATGTTCAACGGCTCACAGGTTGCCTGGCGGCTTTGAGAAGGTTTATTAGTTGACTCGGCGAAAAAGCACTTCCTCTGTACCGACTCATGAAGAAGTCAGATACCTTCGAGTGGACAGACGATGCCCAAATCGCATTCGACGACCTCAAAGTCCTAGTTTCCACCCAGCCGGTTCTTACTGCTCCGCTCAGTAAAGAGCCCCTTCTTCTATATATCGCGGCCACAAATCAAGTGGTTAGTACTGTTCTTACAGTCGAGCGAGAGGAGGAAAGCAAAGCTTACAAAGTTCAGCGGCCAGTGTACTACGTCTCCGAGGTCCTGACCCCTTCCAAGCAGAGGTATCCCCATTATCAGAAGCTTATCTATGGGATCTATTTGACTGCGAAGAAGGTTGCCCATTATTTCCAAGACCACTCGGTATCTGTCGTTTCTGATTCTCCTTTGTCGGAAATTCTCCACAATCGAGACGCGTCAGGCCGAGTGGCGAAGTGGGCGATGGAGATGCTGTACTGTGACATCAAGTTCGAGGCCAAGAAAGCTATTAAGTCTCAAGCCCTGGCTGACTTTATAGCAGAATGGGTAGAACAACAGCAACCGAATCACATCTACTCGGCTCATTGGACAATGTTCTTCGATGGGTCTAAGATGTTGAATGGATCCGGCGCTGGTGTTGTGATCATATCGCCAAAGGGTGACAAGCTCAAGTACGTGCTTCAGATACACTTTGATTCCTCTAACAACGAGGCAGAGTATGAAGCTCTTCTCTACGGATTGTGCATGGCCATCTCACTCGGCGTCCGTCGCCTAATGGTCTACGGTGATTCGGACTTGGTGGTCAACCAAGTGATGAAAGATAGGGACGTAAGGAACCCCACCATGAAAACATACTGCAATGCAGTCAGGAAGCTGGAGAAGAAGTTTGAAGGTCTAGAACTTCATCATGTTCCAAGACTGAAGAACCAAGCAGCTGACGAGTTGGCGAAACTCGGATCCACTCGGAGACCAGTCCCGAGTGATGTCTGCCTCGAGCACCTCCATCTTCCTTCAGTCAAAGAAGATCCCTTCACGGAAGAACCAGTACAACCCAAGAGCGCAACAGATCCGACTGAAGTCGATGTGCCTGCTGTGGTTGATCTGGTCACAGAGATTCTGGTAGTCATTCCCGATTGGACTGTGCCGATCACGGCATATATCCTGAGACAAGAACTTCCAGAAGATGAAGTCCAAGCCCGGCAAATAGTCCGCAGATCGAAGGCATTCACTGTCATTGATGGTCAATTGTACAAGGAGAGTGTTTCAGGCGTCCTCCAACGTTGCATTTTCCCAGAAGAAGGATAGTTGATCCTAGAGGATATTCACTCGGGAACCTGCGGCCATCACGCTTCTTCGAGAGCAATCGTCGCCAAGGCGTTCAGAGCTGGGTTCTTCTGGCTGTAGGTCAACGAGATGGCCAAAGCTATGGTCGACCGATGTGAAGGCTGTCAGTTCTACTCCAATAAGTCCCACAAGCCAACATATGCACTAAAGACAATCCCACTTGTGTGGCCATTTGCAGTTTGGGGATTAGACATAGTCGGACCATTCAAGATAGGCCAAGGAGGCTACACACATCTGTTGGTGGCAGTCGACAAGTTTACAAAATGGATAGAAGCCAAGCCCATCAAGAAACTCGACGCCTCCACAGCCATTAAGTTTGTCAGGGACATCATCTCCAGATTTGGAGTGCCTCAAAGCATAATCATGGACAACGGGACAAACTTCGACTCGGACAGATTCAAAGGTTTCTGTACGAGTCAGGGTATCCGAGTGGATTTTGCTTCAATGGCACATCCGCAATCCAATGGACAAGCTGAGCGTGCGAATGGACTTATCCTTCAAGGTTTGAATCCTCGACTCTTGCGCGAGGTAGGACATGCTGCTGGTGCATGGGTCACCGAGTTACCCTCAGTGCTTTGGGGCCTCCGTACCACTCCGAACAGATCAACGGGGCGATCACCGTTCTTTCTCGTCTATGGGGCAGAAGCGGTCCTTCCAAGCGATCTGCGTCACAATGCCCCGCGAGTCGAACTCTTCTCCGAAGCGGAAGCAGAACAAGGAAGGGAAGATGGAGTCGATCTTCTAGAGGAGGAGCGCGAGATGGCACTCACTCGCTCAAAAATTTACCAGCAAGATCTGCGACGCTTTCACGCACGTCACGTCAAGAGTCGCACGTTCCAAGCTGGCGATTTGGTGCTTCGAGTGGATCAGCAAAGACCACACAAGTTGGCTCCGGCCTGGGAAGGGCCTTTCATCATTTCCAAGGTGCTGAACAATGGAGCATACAGACTCTACAATATTCAGAGGGAGATAGATGAGCCGTGCGCATGGAACGGAGATCTCCTCAAGCGTTTTTATACATGATCGTCGACTGAAGCAGTGTAACGAACAAGTTTGAAGAAATAATATATTCCGCAGATTCAGTTTTGTGCAGATTCAGAGTTCTCACACACAAAAAAAACTTAGCTGCAATCATGAATCGCCTAAGTATTAACTTCCTCCGAGTGTGCACTATACGTCACACTCGGGGACTTAGCTGCGATCCTGAATCGCCTAAGTATTAACTTCCTCCGAGTGTGCACTATACGTCACACTCGGGGACTTAGCTGCGATCCTGAATCGCCTAAGTATTAACTTCCTCCGAGTGTGCACTATACGTCACACTCGGGGACTTAGCTGCGATCCTGAATCGCCTAAGTAATTACTTCCTCCGAGTGTGCACTATACGTCACACTCGGGGACTTAGCTGCGATCCTGAATCGCCTAAGTATTAACTTCCTTCGAGTGTGCACTATACGTCACACTCGGGGACTTAGCTGCGATCCTGAATCGCCTAAGTATTAACTTCCTCCGAGTGTGCACTATGCGTCACACTCGGGGACTTAGCTGCGATCCTGAATCGCCTTAGTATTAACTTCCTCCGAGTGTGCACTATACGTCACACTCGGGAACTTAGCTGCGATCCTGAATCGCCTAAGTATTAACTTCCTCCGAGTGTGCACTATACGTCACACTCAGGGACTTAGCTGCGATCCTGAATCGCCTAAGTATTAACTTCCTCCGAGTGTGCACTATACGTCACACTCGGGGACTTAGATGCGATCCTGAATCGCCTAAGTATTAACTTCCTCCGAGTGTGCACTATACGTCACACTCGGGGACTTAGCTGCGATCCTGAATCGCCTAAGTATTAACTTCCTCCGAGTGTGGACTATACGTCACACTCGGGGACTTAGATGCGATCCTGAATCGCCTAAGTATTAACTTCCTCCGAGTGTGCACTATACGTTACACTCGGGGACTTAGCTGCGATCCTGAACCGCCTAAGTATTAACTTCCTCCGAGTGTGCACTATACGTTACACTCGGGGACTTAGCTGCGATCCTGAATCGCCTAAGTATTAACTTCCTCCGAGTGTGCGATATACGTCACACTCGGAGACTTAGCTGCGATCCTGAATCGCCTAAGTATTAACTTCCTCCGAGTGTGCGATATACGTCACACTCGGGGACTTAGCTGCGATCCTGAATCGCCTAAGTATTAACTTCCTCCGAGTGTGCACTATACGTCCCACTCGGAGACTTAGATGCGATCCTTAATCACCTAAGTATTCACTTCCTCCGAGTGTGCGATATACGTCACACTCGGCGACTTAGACGTGACCAAGAATCACCTCAGTCTTAATCTTCTCCGAGTATGCACTAAGTGTTGCACTCGACACATCATTCAAACAATAGAATAAATGTTTTCATTCCGACGACATAAGTTCAAAAATGATAGCTGACTCGGTGAGGATCAAGCTTACCCACACCGATTTAAAAGTACGACCGCCAACAGAAGTGGGCAGAGTATATTAGAGGTAAACACTCGGCATACCGAGGATAAAGTTCGATCATGCGTCAGCTGGGCCGGCGTCAGGACTGGAGGGCTCCACAAAAGTGTCCAAGTCGATTCCATCTGCGATGCGGTTAGCAGTCTCAAGGAACGTCTCCATGAAGTCTTCGAATTGAAGCTTCTTCGTGTTGGCGACCTTCAATGCTTTCAGCTTATCTTCCCGCACCTCCTTACAATGGACTCGGACCAAAGACAACGCAACGTCAGCACCGCAACGTGCTGCCGATTTCTTCCAGGATTGCACTCGGGCCGTAATCTCATCCAGTCACGCCAACAGACTCCCCATCTCCTGCCGCGACTCGTCTTCCGGCCAAAGCTCTTTCTCAATGCGGCCGAAGACTTCTCTCAATCGGCTGATGAAAGGACCCACTTTGCCTACCCGGATATGCACACGGAGCAGATCCCGGTTGGCGCCTTCGCTGAGTGGCACATTGTCCTTCATGGACCGCTCCGGCATCATTACAAAAATCTGCACCAAACAAGCAAATAGACAATCAAAACTGAGTGTTGGTCACACGGTACAACCACTCGACAAAGCATAAGACTTACCTGCCAGACAAGACATCATCTGGACAGCCCAGTCGTTGACATACTTCTCCTGAGCTGTCCATCGTTTGTTCCGAACATCCATTTGATTGTGCAGTTCGGTCCTCTGTTTCTTCAGCCTTTCCACCTCCGCCACCAGCACCCTGTTTGCCTCCAGCGCCTCCTCCAAGGACTTCTCTCGTACTTCCAGCGCACTCTTCATGCCGGCCACGGCGAGCATTGCAGCTTCTAGTTCACCAGCGTACTGGTTCCTCTCTGCTCTCAAGGCTTCATAAGCAGTTCCCATTTCACAAGTTTTCTGCATCAAGAAGCAAAGGGTAATCAGCAAGTTTATCAGTTCACAGGCTAAGTTCTTAAGACCCCTGCCGACGCAAGCAGTCGACAGCGGTCTCGGGGACTACACCCAGTGGGTTCACTGAGAGTGACCCCACTGGCATGCACCTCACGCAGGTCCGCCCTGTTGAGATGCATGTTTTCCTACGCCTCAAAGGCTAATTCTACTCCACCTACGTGCAACTTACTCTCGGCGACTCTTAACGCAAGAGCGCTCCGACTGCAATAAGTACTCGCACTCGGAAATATTGTCTACGGACACAACCAAAATAAAGACCAAATATATAAAGACAACTATCGGTGCAAGCACTCGACAGAAGTCTCGGGGACTACACCCACTGGGTTCACTCGGAGTGAACCCATTGCAACAACAATACCACCCAGTGGGTTACAGAAGAAAAGTAAGTACTTACTAGGCTACTTACTCGGATGTCATCGCGCAGCTCCAAGCTCTGCCGATACAAGGCCGCAACGGAGTCATAAGCCCTCTTGGCCTCTCCGGCCATCAGCTCCACCTGGATCATGACCCCCTTGGCCGCCCCCACCTGTTCCTCTGGGACACGCCGAATGCTAAATTCAGCATTCGACGAACCGGGAATCGTGGAAAGTTCATGGGGCATCCCAAGGTTCGCCCCAGTAAGTTCTTCACCCACCGGCACCGTTTCAGTCGGTGGAGGCACTTCAGTCGGGGGAGGCATTTCGGTCGGGGGAGCGTTGGCGGCGGGGGCGGCAGCAGGAAGAGCGGCCTCAAGGACAGGCTCCAGGACAGGCTCTTGGGCAGGCTCCACGACGAGGTCAGCTCTCCCCTGGTAACCCTCGTTCAGGCCGATCGCCCCTGACAAGCCAAATAACATAACGCCTCAGAAAAAGAAAAGGATGGCGCAGTCTACAGAAATAAAATACCCGACTCTCCCACAGCATACCTGGTTGAGACGAAACGACGTCGTCCGTGTCCATGGGGTCGTCCCCTTGGCGGGCCGGCGAGGTCGCAGAAGTGGCAACCCTGTCGAGTGAAGTCCATTCGACATGTAAAACAGGAGTTCACTCGGTCAATAGAAAGAGTCGAAAGCTAGATTCACTTACATAGAGGTGACGGGGACGACCATCCTCATCCGCGGCAGAGCCTTCTTAGGTTTGGGCCCACTCGGCTTGGGCGCCCTGGAGGACTGACCCGCAAGTTCAGTGGCTGCGTCCCTGGCCCTCTTGGTGCCTCTAACACTCGGTACCGCCGTAGCAGCAGGCGGAGCACTCGACGACGTAGGAGGGGCTGAAGTGACGGCAGGCTCATGCCGACGCTTACTCCGATGCTCTGGCCGCGGAGGTGGCGAATCCGACTCTTCGTCCTCTTCCTCTTCCTCGCTGTTTTCCTCCTCCGACTCCCCGCTGTCGGAGACGTATTCGGTGCTCTCCACGCTCCCCTCCTGGCTGCCTTCTTCCTCCTCCTCCTCCGGATTCCCGTTTGATACGGGGGAAGACCAGTTGGTCCACTCCTGCATGAGGTTCAGTCGAAAACATTAAGCATCACACGGAGATATAAATAAATGACTGAAATCAAGACAGTTCAATGCACTCGGCTAATGCTGCTCAGCTGATTCAGTGGAGGGTTGTTCGCGCTGTAAGGCGCCACTCGACGGGCTCCTTTGGGGTTCTCACAGGGACCCGTGATTTGGAGCACCCATGAGGTCACCTTCTCCTCAAGAATGCCCTCCATGTTGGTCCCAGTGGAATCCTCGGGCCCTGAGTAGTGCCACATAGCGTGGTGGCGGGCCTGCAGAGGCTGGACTCGCTGACCGATGAAGACTTCCAACAGGTCAATACCGGTGACCCCCCTCCTGACAACATCCACGAGTGCGTCGACCAAAGGCTGGATGTCGTTCTTCTCGGCTTTCGAGAGGGCGAGTTGCTTGGGTGGAGCAGGGCGGTCTAGACTAAATGGAGGCAGCCCAGTCGACGCATTCGGACATGCTATGTCCTGGCTGTAGAACCACGTTGACTGCCAGTTCCTAACCGACTCGCTCAACTGGAGAGCAGGGTAGCTACTCCGACTCTTTTTCTGAAACCCTAAACCCCCGCAGAGCTGGAGGAGATGCGTCTTGTCATCCGACTGACTAAGACGTTTGATGGTTTGAGAGCGGGCGGAGAAGATATGTTTGAATAAACCCCAATGGGGGCGGGCAACCGATAAAGCATTCACACAGAACAATGAAGGCAGAAAGGTGGGCAATGGCATTCGGAGGGAAGTGATGGAGTTGAGCACCAAAATGATTCATGATGCCTTTGAAGAAGGGATGCGGGGGGAGAGAAAAACCTCTGTGAACATGGCTGAGGAGCAAGACGCGCTCCCCCTCCCGTGGCGCCGGCTCGACCTCGTCGTCCGTCGGCAGCCTCCAAGACTTATGCACGAGCTTCCCGTGCTCTACCAGCTCTAGCAGGTCCCCCTCCATCACCGTGGAGGGGAGAAAGTCTCCCTGGATCCACCCCGCTGGCAACGGCCGCTGCCGCCGCTGAGCAGCCGCCGCCTTGTTCTTCTTCTTCCTTGCCTCCATCTTGCTGGTCTGACCTTTGGTCATGGCGGCGAAGGCGAGCTCTCGAGAAAGAGGAGAAGGGAAGGGCGTATAGGCGCAGGAGGTGGCGAGGAAGACGGAGCAAGCAAGAGCGAAGGATTCGGCGATTGTAACCGAAAGGTCTCGTCGCCCAGAGTTAAATAGAACACCGACTGGGTCGCTGGCGAGCGGTGTCCGAAA
Source organism: Hordeum vulgare subsp. vulgare (assembly GCF_904849725.1). Lineage (NCBI taxonomy): Eukaryota > Viridiplantae > Streptophyta > Magnoliopsida > Poales > Poaceae > Hordeum > Hordeum vulgare. Next base: position 223,953,472 of record NC_058520.1, read on the forward strand.
TCTTATCCACCCAACCAACCGCGACGATATCGGTGGAGGAGTTAAAGGCGCGAGGATCGAGGAGTCAGGCGCTACTCGAGCGCGCTGACGTCGCCCCCGCTGAGCGCGCGGAACCCGAAATTTGAGATCCCAGAAAATCCGATGCTGTCAGTTGACCGGTCGCGTCAAAAGATGCCGTGGAAGTACTCGGTTTCCGACTGTCTGTTTCGCAAGCAATTCCACTCGGAGCGTTGGTCGAGAGACATAAAATGGATAGAGGCAAGCAACGCCCAAGCCGAACCTAGTTCAGTCGGATCTGAACCTCAAGCACCGCTTCTACGTTTCAACCCCAATCCATTCGGGGACTAATGATGGGGTCATAGTCCTAGGGTAGGGTCATAGGCCTGCCGTAGACGTCCTATCCAAGGACTACCCCACACAAAGGACAGGACCCTAAGTCTGCCCCGACTGAATCAAGGTATCCCCGTCATCCTGTCGGTAACATGCCTTGAATCATCCAGTCGGTAACTAGCATTCGGAGGACGCCAGGCTCACCGACTGGATACACTCGATACGTCGTAACCTCTCCGGAGGGAAACTGCCGTACGTTTCCGGGTGCATCTATTAGCATTTAGAGCATACGTTACCTGTAACGTCCGCATTCAATCGCCACTACTCAACCCCTGAGTCAGAACCGTTGTGGGGGGCAGCGCACTCTATATAAGCCGCCCTCCCCCACTGGTAAAGGGGTTAGCAAATCTTTGTAATCATATCACACTCGGTAACAAGCTCCGAGAGCACTGAGACGTAGGGCTGTTACCTCCACCGCAGAGGGGCCTGAACTCATACAACCTCGCCGTAGCTAGGACTCTGCCCATCTCATTCGTACCCTACACATCTACTGTCAGGCTTATACCCACGACACTCAGTTACAATTCATTTGACGAAGTTCGTAAATATTCACTCGAGGAAGGAAACATAACAATAAGCGTCACAAGCATCTTGGTCAGGAAGTCCTTCACAAACTTTTCCACGGCGTTTCCCCTCTTCGCCATGGAATCAATCTTTTTACCCCATTCAAGTCTTTCTTTCTTCAATTTCGCATTTTCATCCTCCAACTTACCAACGTCCGTGAGCTTCTTCTCAGCAGCTTTGGACCTTTCTTTAAGCTTTGCAAGGACCTTGTCCTTGTCTTCAAGTGCCTTCTTCAAGGCCTCGAAATCATTGGTCTTCACCTCTAAATCCAGCTGAAGCTAGTTCTTTTCTGATTCCACCTTGGCGTACTTAGATCCAATCTCACACTTTCTAAAAAACATCAAAGGAGTAATTTTCCTACTTCCGAGTGGAGAAATACAGTTCAGTCGACACTAGTAATTTTTCTACTTCCGAGTGGAGAAATACAGTTCAAATAGCCACCCGCCGCACCCACACAAGTTCTTAAGACTAATGCCCTTCGTAAGCGATCGATATTAGTCTCGGGGACTACATCCAGTGGGTGCACTTATCGTGCCGCAACTGGATATGAAAACACTCGACCAGGTCCGTCCTGGCCGAGTCAAGAAAAAAAACAGAGAGTGTTTTCCAATTAGAACCCTGCTGAGGCAAGCACTCGACATCGGTCTCGGGGACTACCACCAGTGGGTGCACTCAGCGTGCCCCCACTAGATACAAAGCCACCCGACCAGGTCCGGCCTGGCCGAGTCAAAAAAGGAGAATAACTCTTCAAATCAGACCCCTCCCGATGCAAGCATTCGATAGCGGTCTCGGGGACTACACCCAGTGGGTTCACTCAGTGTTCCCTCACTGGAATAAAAACAAATTACCATACAACGTACCCGAGTGAGTGTAAAAACAAGATTGACAAGATTCAATCGAAAAGCATGGTTGACAAGATTCAATCGAAAAGCATGGTTGACAAGATTCAATCGGAAATTAACATACGATTGCACTTACTTGGATCTTCGTTTGAAGCACCGAGCCGACACCATATGCCAACTTACTAGCCTCGTACGCTTCTTTGGTCCTCTGCATCATTGGCCCAGCCTGGATCATAGCCTCTTTCGCGGCTCTAGTCTCATCCTCCGGAACATGTTGCATAGAATATGCAAGTGTCGAAGGAGTCGGTATTGCAGAAGTGATAACGTGAGTTTCCAGAGGAGGCGCAGTCGGCACAGTTGTCACGACAGTCGATCCAGTCGGAGGAGCTGTAAGCAGAGCAGTCGAACTGGCTGGACAAACACTCGACATAGGCGCTACAGGAGTGCCCTAAGTTTTTTCCGCAGCCGTACGCTGCGTTTCGGGATCATCATCCAAGAGAATGACATCTGAGGCTGTTAATCGACAACGTCGATTAGTTCAGCCGACAGATTCTGTCTAGAAAACAGAGTAAGACAAATACTTATTATACCTAGTTGGGGAGCAGGCATGTCCACAGTGTCCAAATCCATAGGATCTTCTTCGGCTCTGCAATGCCCCAAGAGTGTATGTTTCCCTATTTGGAACCTTCTCTATGTGGGTCCACCTTGTCATTGATATGAGAGCTCAATGCATATGATTTCATGTGTGTCACCTTGTATTGTTCTTCCTTTGCATGCATGCATCAATCATTCACCCATGTCTTGTGTTTGTGCCTTTGTGAATCCATGTGTGTTTGTGGTGTGATGGTGTTATGTGAAATGATGTGAGTGCAAGTGTTAGTAGTAAGCACCATGTGGATTTCCCTTAGGGTTTAAAGCTTCCCCCCTCTCTTTTATCTCAAGCCCAAAAGTTGCTTGATCCTTTCCTGTTTTAAAAATGCCTATGCTTTAGCATGTATTATTGGTGTTTGTGAGGATGTGTTTTGCTGATTTGAAAATATGTTTTAAAGGTTCTAATACTCACAAAACAGATCCAATAAATTATGTTTTGTTAAAATTTAATTTCTCCAAATATTTCTTTTCCAATTTATTTAAATAGGTCATAAATCCTTATGACCAGGGGAATTTCTGTTTTGTTTTTAACCCCAACAGATTTGACTTTGCTCTATTTTCTTTCTCTGGTTATTTTGTAATTGGAAAACCCGAGGGCTTTAAATTTCCTTTTATCTGGCGCCACTGGTTGGCTTCCTCCCCCTGCGTGGCCCAAAACCCCTCCCTCGGGCGTAGCCCATGCCTGTAGACGTCGTTTCCCCTGTCTCCTTCCTCCGTGAGGTTTCCTCAGAGAGCAGAGGCAGAGCGGCAACAACAGACGGCGTCACGGACGTCGAGGCGCGTCCCTCGCCTCCTCCTCCTCCATATAATCCCCCCTTGGCGTCCGTGCAGCCTAGGGTTCCTCTCTCGCTCCGCCACCTCCATCCCATCTCCTTCTCCCTCTCTGCATCGACAACAGGTAAGGGGATCGACCTCCTCTGCCATGGACGCAAGCTGAGAAGCTCCTCGCCGTCGCGCCCGTACACCTGCGACCTCTCCAACACCTCGGCGAGCATGCGGGATCCTCCAGGAGCCCATTCACGCGGCTAGGACGACAAGATCGGCACTGCTAGATCTCCTCGACAACGGCGGCCTTCTTCCCCGACGATCTTCCCCGAGCGTCTCCTTCCCCTTCTTCCTCTACTTCCTCTCCGACCGACGCAACCACCTCGTCCAGTAGGTGAGGTAGATCCATCTCCCCTTCTTCCGTGTCCTAGATCGTGAGCAGTAGGCCGTAGCTTCGTCGCCGTTCCTTCTCTGTCGCCGGAGCCGCCGTGCCTCGTCGAGCCGTCGCTGTAGGCTCTCTCGAGTAGTGCTAGTAGGTGAATTGGAACCCTGGGAGCAAGAGCTTCCTTCCATTGAGTAGTCGTAGCTTGATTTAAAGTGTATCACCGGCGAGCATCGTCCCCTGTTCCGGCCACCGTCGGGCAGAGGACATGCTGAGGGGGTTACTCAAAAGGGTTAACGCCCCTCCCCTGTTAAGATCCCAACGAGCAGCAGAGTGGTAGTGGTAGTTTTGGTGCAGTGGCAGGTCAGGGGTTCGAATCCCCTCGGCGCACCCCTTTTTATTTTGTGATTTCGGCACAGTAGCTGCAGCAGAGAGTACACCCTGCTCTCTTACCTGTTTCTATCGAATCAGAGCACATCAGCAGAGTGGTGTGGTGCTGTGGTTGAACTAGGAGATCCTGGGTTCGAATCCCCCATTCTTTTTTTCACTTTGCTATTTCTTTTGTTGATTTCTTTGTTTGCTGGGAGGTGTTGTGGTGTACTAGGTGACCTTGTGTAGTGTTTTATTTACCTCTCTACAGTAGGTGTGCCTATCTATTTTGCTAGCAAGTGTAAAATGCATGTGTAGTGAAATATAAGTATGTATGTGTGCTGAGTTAGCTTACTATGTTGTGTGGCATGCACTAGGGATGTAAGTGTGGAAGCATGTCCTGATGTACATGCAGGGTGGAATTCTTGTGTAGTGAGTTGATCTTAAACACTAGCTTGTGCAATGATGTGTATGTGTGTGTGGGTTTCCCTCCACATACTTTGTGTGTGTGTGTAGGTGTACATGTGTGTGAGTGTGGTATAGTTGTTCTTATGAAGTTGTGAGTGCTTGTGTGTGTGTGTCACACACATGCCAAGGCATGTTGTGCCTTGGTAGCACATGTGCAAGTTATATGTGTAGTTGTAGGGAGGCATGATGTGTGTGTAGTTAGTGGGTGTTCTATCTAGCATGTGTAGGTATTTCTATGTTATGCTTGATGCAAGAGTGTGTGTGGTGATGTGCCATGGCACACATACATGAGGTCTAAACCCTCATGTCACCATTGGTGTTGTGGACATGTGCAAGAACATGTATAAGTGATGAGCTGGTGGAAGCACATATGATGATGCACTATTCACTCTATGTGATTCCATGTAGATTTTCCTTTCAAGTTTGTGCCAAATTATTCTATGCAAGTGCCTATGTTTTATATATGTTTTTGGGGTAGAATCATCCCAGGAATCCAATGGTGGGTTCAGATTCCACTTTAGAACACTTTCTGGGAATGTCATATTTCAGCTTTGTTCCATGTTTAGAGCTTGGTTCCATGTGATGTGATGAGCCCAAGAGGTTGATTCTTTGTTGTGGCAGTAGAGGGTGAACCCCTCTACCACATATTGGTTTTGTTTCATGCTGAGGAGTGCATGTGTGCAAGCTGTGCCTAGTGAAAGTAGGCATGTGGCTGAAATTCAGATTTTCACTAAGTCTGAGAATCTGCTTATATTTTCTTCTCCTGTTGTTGTGCTTGTATAAGTCCATGTGTTGGGAATCAGCCTTTGCTATCAACTGGAAAGTTGTAGCTTTTGTGTTTGTATATCTCTCTATCAATTTTCATTCCATTTGGAATCCTGTAGATATTGTTTTGGGTGCTGTCAAAATGCTTCAGAGCATAAACAGCTAGTGAGAATCTGGAATTTTCACTAAGTCCCTGAAAACTGATATTTTTATCCAAGTTAGCAGCTTTGTAACTTTCCGTGTGAAACCCCTTTGTATTATCTTTTTGCTTGTGCTTGTAGTACTCTAGGATAGATTCTGCCACATATCCTATTTGGCATATTTGGGTGGCTGTAGGTGCTTTGCATGAAGCCCTCAAAATGTTATGATGCTGTTTATGGCAGATTGCATAGTTTTGATGTTTTGATGCTTGTGAGTGCATAGATGATGGTGTGGTGATATTCCTTGCACCATCCCATCCATACTTGTTTTTTTATGTCCTGGCAACCTGGGAATACCAGAGATATGCCATTGGAGTGTGTGGTGATGTATTTGACACGTAGGACTCTATTTACTTGTTTCGTTGTTTCCGGTTGATCCGTAGCTCCGTTCGTAACGTTCTTTATATGTTTTTGCATCATTTTCGCGTGACGCATCTGTTCATGTCATACTCATGCATGTCAAGATAGCTTAGAGTACAGTTCTGTCCAGGAACTTGTATTTACTTCTCATGCTTGTTCTAGTGATTAGAATAGAGATGCATGTTCATTTTCATCTCATGCATCATGTGCTTGTTGCATCTTGTGGTGCTGTTGTTCATTGGATGTTATTCCTAAGTTGGGCAGCACCGGGATCAGAGAGCGATTACGTGGATCCGGGAGAATACGTGCACGACAAACCAGAGCAGTTCCAAGCTGAGGACATCACAGGCAAGATGATATGACCTTGATTCCATCTCTAGACTTGTTATGCTAGATTACGTTTCTTCCGCCATATGCTCGCTTCCTACCATTGAAATAATTGCCTCGTGATATTGCCATGAAACCCAAATACTTATCCCATCCTAGCAAATCTTGAATGGCTAAGTAGGCTTTGCTCAGCTTCTAATGTTAGCGTTGCTAGATGCAGGTGCAGTTGTCTCATGTGATAACATGAGTTTGATATCATTATGTTAAATCTGTTATTTAATTAATGCACCTATACACTTGGTAAATAACGGAAGGCCTAGCCTTTTGCCGGGTGTTTTGTTCTGTTATTGCCGCCATAGTTACCGGCTACCGGTGTTTGATTCCATAACTGATCGCTCCTAACACGTTCGGGGTTGTTATGGGGAACCCCTTGATAAATCGTGTAGTGTTAAGACTTGTCCAGCAGGACCCAACATTGGTTTTAATTTGCTAACCACTTAATAATAATCTGCATAGGGAATAGCTACCCCGAGGAATTTGATCAACAACCCGGGCTAGTGCTCCTCATGAGTGTTGGTCCACCAATCTAGCAGTCGGCAATACCACCTCTGGGAAACTTGAGGTTTGGTCATTGTCGACTATGCATAGACGGTGTTGTCCTGAGACTGAGATACACGACTCTTATCAGGGTCGTCGACACACCGGGAGGTCCTGCTAGTCTTGTCTTACCTTAGCGATATATCTTGCGTATAGGAATCCCGGTGAAGCTTCGATTCTCCCCAGAGTTGAGGTTTTCCTCTAAGGAATCTGACGAGATCACGAGATTCGTGATAGAGGATTACTTTGCGGCCCGTGACCTTTTGTGATGGACTAGTTGGAGCACCCCTGCAGGGCTTAATCTTTCGGAAAGCCGTGCCCGCGGTTATGTGCCAACTTGGAATATTTGTTAACATCCGGCTTTAGATAACTTAAACATAACTCTAATAAAATTTCCAACTGTGTGTGTAACCGTGACCGTCCCCTTCAAAGACCTCTCTTCGATCGGGAACACGGTGGGGTTATGATTGACGTAAGTAGGTGTTCAGGATCACTTAGTGATCAGAAAATCATCGATCGCTAGTATAGACCACCTTCAATACATGATTTACGTAAGTTAGCCACCATATATGCTTAGGATGCTGCAACCTAAATACTCCACCTTCCTTACCTAGTAACTTGACTAGTTTTGGCACCGAGGTCATAGATTGCTGAGTCCCCGTGGCTCACAGATTCCTTCAAAACACCAACAGGTTCAGGTACCCCCGAGACAGGTGATCCCGATGGCACACAGCTGATGTGGCAGTACGATGAGGAGAACGACCTCCTGTACCTGAACTATCCAGAAAACTGAGGCGTGGTCGTGATCGTGGGCAAGCATGCAGGGTAGCATAGCCATTTCTCATGTTTTGTAGTCCGTAGCGGAACTACCTTGTTTGAATGCGTGATGTAACTTTGATATTATTTATGAGATGGCAGTTGAAACCCTAATTTTCACTTATTTTTATGTATGTGCTATGTTACCGTGCTTGCGAAACGCTTAGATGTGCTTCTTTCCTCTTTGGGGCCTCGTTCCCCAAAACCGGAAAGGACCGCATCTTAGTCGTTACAGGCTCTTACAGGAGTCATCACCGAGGTAGCAGCTCTGGCAGGGAAATTTCACTCGGTCATCAGAGATACAGGAAACCATAACGACATACCACAGAAAGAGACGAATACTCACGCTGAAGCAACTAGAACGACAATCCTCATACATGGTAGAGCCTTCCGAGGCTTGGGTGCGTCAGGCTTAGGCTGCTCGGCGGCCTTCTCCTCAGAGTCGGTCACGACAGCCCTGTCGCGCTCCACGTTCCTGCTGCTCGATGCCAAGGTCTTGCTCAGGGCAGCCATTGGGCCGTGGCGTTGCTTAGACCGCTGTTCGGGGGCATGGACGAGACTGGTTTTCTTCTTCACTCTCCTCTCTATCATCAGCGTAATCATTGTCGATGCTACCGCCTTCACTTCCCCCCCGCCCAATGTCAAACTGCTCCCCGTTGGGTACATGAGAATGCAAGTTCGTCCACTCCTACAAGGAACAAAAGTAGCAAAATTAGTCGGACAAATATTCAGTCAGTCGACAGAGTCATGAAAACAATATGAAAGGATACAACATACCAGATTCCATGGTTTATTCTCAGCAGGATAAGGTGCAACTCGCTTGGCTCCTATGGGATTGTCACAAGGTTCGGTGATGCTCTTGATCCACTCAGCGATAGTTTCTTCTGAAACTTCCTCAGGATGCGACCAAGTGGAATCTCCACGGCCCGAGTAGTGCCACACGGCATGGTCCCTCACCCGAAGGGGTTGGATGCGCCGACCAAGGAATGTCTCAAGCAGATCCATTCCCGTGACTCCACTCCGAACCAAGTTGATCACCTCAGCTACCAACATCTCCACCTCAGCCTTGTCATCTCCGAATAAATTTATCGACCTAGGGGCAGTCAGACGATCCAAGGTGAAAGGAGGAAGGCCAGTCGACATTTTCGGAGACGCAATGTCATTGCAATAGAATCATGTCGATTGTCAATTCCTAATCGATTCAGGAAGAGTCATTTGGGGATAAGTGCTCCTACCCCTCTTTTGGATCCCTAAACCGCCGCATAATTGGATAATATTGGTCCTATTGTCACTCGGGTTCACTTTCTTTACTGTCTGGGATCGCACAGAGAATATGTGCTTGAACAGCCCCCAGTGCAGAGGACAACCCAGGAAATAGTCGCATAGTGTGATAAACGCAGAAAGATACGCAATGGTGTTTGGAGGGAGATGATTAAGTTGTGCTCCGAAGTATTAGAGAAAGACGCGAATAAAAGGATGCAGAGGCAGAGAGAAACCTCGCTCGATGTGGGTTAGGAGAAGGACACGTTCCCCTTCGCGGGGCTCTGGCTCGAGCTCTCCCTCCGGCAACCTCCAAGATTATTTGGCTACCATCCCCTGCTCAACAAGCTCCTGGATGTCCTCCGTCTTGACGGTGGACGGGAGAAAGTCCCCCTGAATCCACCTCGGCGGAAGCGCAGTTGGGCCGCCTGTCTTCTTCGTCTTGCCGCCCTTCTTGGCACGCTCGAGCTTGGAGGTCTTGCTCTTCATCATGGTCACAGTGGCACAGACGAGCCCAAGCAATGCATGTGGAACGGAGGTGGGGTGGAGGCGAGGAAGAATCAAAGGAAGGCACGACCTCAACCCTAGCACCGACCGGATTTATATAATCGCCTGAGTGAGTCGCTGACTGGCGGGCCCCCAAGATCCCAGCATATCGCGATAATACAAGAGATGAGATGCGTGGCGATAATGAGGGCGCGACAATCGAGGCGTCTTTGACCACTTGCCCTAGCAGTTGCGTCATCTCCGCGTAGTGCGGGGAAACCAAATTTCGAATCCCGTGAAATCCGAAAGTGACAAAGTGATCCGTCACATACCAAGATCTCGTCAGTCATTCGGAATAACTTCAACCACTTAAATTCACTCGGACATCCGTAGCAAGAGAATCGATTAAGGCGAATGACCAAGATTTCAGTCGACACGAAGTTCTATCGAACCCAGAAGAATGTCCAAGGTCAGTATGGCTCGACAGAATCCGCATCGACCCCTTCTTCACTCGAACCCCGGTCCATTCGGGGGCTAATGATTGGGATATGTACCTCAGGTAGGGTCACAAACCTGACCTAAGTGTCCTACCTAAGGGTACCTCATTATTAGCTGGAGGGTCACAGAGAAGATTCCGACTGGATGGCCATGGCACCTGAAAAGTCACTCGGTAGGAAGTCACTTGGAAGATATTCCCCTTCACTCGACAACCAACTTTCATTCGGAAGATACCAGTCGACCTAGAAGGCCAGAAGCCACCTCCAGGGAGGCCAACAGGGAGGCGTTCAGCTAATATTCATGAATATCATTAATTACATATGTACGTTATCAATAACGTACACCTTTAAACCTCATTGATCGGACCCATAGATGTTGAGTCCTTGATGAGGGGTAGCGCCCTCTATATAAGCCACCCCTCTCCTCTGGCACAAGGGTTCACACCCCTTGTAACACACATTCCACACTACAAGAGCTCCCGAACACTGAGACGTATGGCTATTACCTCAAAGAGAGGGGTATGAACTCATACATCTTGTGTACAAGCTTGTCGTAGCTAGGACTCTGCCCTCTCCATTTGTACCCTACACCTCTACTGTCAGGTTAAATCCCATGACACAGGTCGTCCAGACGATGGAGACGCGATTAAAAGCAGATGAAGAAGACTGGGGCACGCCATGGCTACGATCTCATCCATCCACAGTTTCAGGTCGCGATCGGAGGAGGTATAGGTCGTGGCCTGCATGCCACCGGCTCCCATAGCTGGCAGAGGAAGGAGTGGTGGGGTGGGCGCCATCCTCCGAGAAGATATAGGTGCACCTGCACCGTTGGCCGCTCCTGCTCTGCCGACCCACTGTCGCTGCTGCCATTGGTGATGCCCACTGTTGCCGTCCGAGACAAAAATATATTTCTGAAACGTTTCCCTTCGGTGCACCAGCGGAAGCAACGCACCGTTCTCTCGCTGCCCATGCGTCTCGCACGCGACCTGCGTGTATGGACATGCAACATTTTCCCCTGTGCTGATCGTTTAGATTTGCAAAAACCGGTGTCCAAATTTGCTACATTTGTCCACTAAGAAAGTTGCATATACGTTTGGTTGCAACCTCATTTCATTGGACTTTTTTCTACAACCGGTATTTTTTTTGCTACAACCGTGTTAATTTTTGCTACAACCGGTATCATTTTTTGTTGCAACCGTTCACTAAAAAAGTTTCATACACGTTCGTCAGAGTTGCAACCCGAGTTCACCGGATTGTTTTGCTACAACCCTTATTTTGTTTTGCTACCACGCATCATCAGCTTCGTTTTTTTTTGTTATGGCCACGTTGATATTTTATTTGCTACAACTATATTTTTTGCAACCGTGGACGAAAATTGCTGCATCGTGGACGAATTTTATTGGATCGGGAAATTTTGCGGCATGGAGATCTAACGCTGCGGCCCGCGTGTTGTGGGAATGAACCTGACAGTAGAGGAGTAGGGTACGAATTTAGAGGGTAGAGTCCTAGCTACGACAAGATTGTACACAAGATGTATGAGTTCAGGCCCCTCTCTTGGAGGTAACAGCCCTATGTCTCAGTGCTCGGGAGCTCTTGCGGTGTGGATTGTGTAATACAGGGGGTGCGAACCCTTGTGCCAGAGGGGAGGGGTGGCTTATATAGAGTGCGCTACCCCTCATCAAAGCCTTAGCATATAAGGGCTCGATCAATATGAGTTAAAGATATATGTTACTGATAACGTATGCAAGTAATAAATGCTACTAAAGACCATTGGATGAATGTATGACCGTTGGCCTTTGTAGGTGACTTCTGGTCTTCGATGTCGACTGCAATCCTTCCGAGTGGATACAGGTCGTCGAGTGGATGGAATATAGTCCGAGTGTTTGCGTACCGAGTGACTCTTTAGGTGCCATGTCCATCCACTCAGAATCTTCTGTGTGACCTTTGGCCTAATAATGAGGTACCCTTGGGTAGGACATTCAGGTCAGGCGTGTGACCCTACGCTAGGTATATATCCCCATCATTAGCCCCCGAATGGATCGGGGTTCGAGTGACGAAGGGGGAGATGTGAGTTCATGTCGAGTCATAGTGACCTTGGTCATTTTCCTGGGATTGATAAAACTTCATGTCGACTGAAATCTTCGTCATTCGCGTTGATTGATTCTGTTGTGAAGCGTGTTCGAGTGATTTTAGGTGCTTGAAGTTATTCCGAGTGACAGACGGGATCTTTTGATATGATGGATCACTGCGGCAAGTCCGGATTTCATGGGACTCGAAATTTCTGTTTCCGCATGCCTCGTGGGGATGACACAACTGTCAAGGAAAGTGGAGCCACGACACCTCGATTATTGCACCGTCATCATTGCCACGCGTCATGTCTCCTCTGATATCGGGATAAGCTGAGATCTTGGGGACCCACGAGTCGGTGACTCAGTCGGTCGGCTATATAAATGTGGTCGGGACTATGGTCACGACTGCGCCTTGATCTTTGATCTCTTCTTTGTTTTCCTCCACCTTCATTCCACAAGCTTTTCTCAGGTTTCTCTCCACCGCCACGACCATGCCGAAAAGCAAAACCTCCAAGCTCGAGCGTGCTAAGAAGGGCGACAAGGCGAGGAAGCCAAGTCGGGCCGCAGTGTCGCCGGGGTGGGTTCAGGGGGATTTTTTCCCGTCCATCGTGATGAAGGAGGACATCTTGGATCTTGTGGAGCACGGGATGGTGGTCGAGAACTCTTGGAGATTGCCGGAGGGGGAGGTTGAGCCAGCGCCTCGCGAGGGGGAGCATGTCCTTCTCCTCACACATGTCGAACGAGGTTTTTCTCTACCTCCACAGCCTTTTTTCCGGGGCTTCCTATTTTAGTTCGGGATACAACTTCACCACTTTCCACCGAATACTGTCGCGTACCTTTCCGAGTTTATCACTCTGTGCGAGTGTTTCCTGGGCTGCCCTCCTCACTCGGGGCTGTTCAAGCACATATTCACTACATGGTCCCAGATGGTGAAAAAAGCGAATCCAGGGGACACTAGGACCAATGCCATCTAATTGTTTGGCGGTTTCAGGATCCAGAAAAGGGGTAGGAACACTTATCCCCAGATGACTCTTCCTGAATCGGTCCGGAGCTGACAGTCGACATGGTTCTACTGCAATGGTATCGCATCCCTGAACATGTCGACTAGCCTCCCTCCTTTCACCTTAGATCATCCGACTGCCCCTAGAATACTGACTGTATTCGAGGCCGAGAAGGCAGAAGTGGAGATGTTGGTGGGTGAGGTTATCAACTTGGTCAGGAATGGACTGGCTGGAATGGATCTGCTGGAGACGTTCCTCAGCCAGCGCATCCAACCCCTTCAGGCGAGGGGCCATGCCATGTGGCATTATTCTAATTCTGAACATTCCACTCGGTCGCACCCTCAGGAAGTTTTAGAAGAAAGGGTAAGCCAGTGGATCAAGAGCATCACCGGGCCTTGCGATAACCCCGTGGGATCCAAACGAGTCGCGCCATATTCTGCTGAGAATAAGCCACGAAAAGTGGTAAGTAATATCTTTTCCGATTGTGTTCATGTCTTCGTCCAATGACTGCATACTTGTCCGACTGACTCTGTTGTCTTTGTTCTTTGCAGAGTGGAAGAACTTACACTCTCCTGTACCCAATGGGGAGCAGTTTGATCTCGGGGTGGAAAGTGAAGGCCGCAGTGCCGAGAGTGAATATGTTGATGATAGGGAAGAAAGAGAAGACGCCTCAGACAACAGTGAAGAAGAAGAACATCCTCCTCCGCGCTACGAGCCGCGATCCAGACAACGCCATGACCCCGCGGTTGCTCCGAGCAAAAGAGTGGCCTCCCGTAGCAGGAATGTGAAGCGTGACCGCGCCGCTGCAACTGACTTTGTGGAGAAGGCTGCGAAGCAGCCAAACCCTGACGCGCCCAAGCTTTGGAAGGCCTTGCCTCGAATGAGAATTGTCGTGCTGGTCGCCTCAGCGTGACTATTCATCTTTTTCATTTCGCCATTATGACTTTCCAAGTTTTTGGTAACCGAGTGCAATTTGCTCGTCAGTGCTGCTACTTAGGTGTCAACTCGTGTCGGGGCTGGAGAGGACCACATGGACTTGGACATCGTGGATAAGCCTGCTCCTCGACGTGGTCCGATAAGTATTAGCTTTACTCCGATTTATGGGTTGGATCTGTCGACTAACTTGACCATGACTGCTGCAGCTTCGGACGTCATTTTCTTAGATGGCGAACAAGAGCCGCAACATACAGCTGCAGAATAGACTCCTACCGTGCCTGCAACATTTGCGCTAGGAATGCTTGTGATGCCTGTGTCGACTGTACCTCCTGTCGGTTCGGGTGCTATGGCAGCAGCCCCTCCGACTGGTTCGACTATTGTGACGACTGTGCTGAGTGCGCCTCCGGTAACCCATGCTACCACTGTTATGATGTCAACCTCCTCATCACTTGCATTTTCCCTGCATCGCGTCCCAGTGGAGCAGACTGGAGATGGCAAACATGCTATGATCCAAGCTGACATGATGATGTAGCGGACTAAGGAGGTGTTTGAGGCCAGTAAGTTGGCGTATGACGCGAGTTCGACGTTACAAGCGAATATCCGAGTAAGTTCCACTGTAAGTTAGTTTCCGATTGAACCTTGTCAGTCTTACTTTACACCCACCTGGGGTTTGCCGTGTAGTTGTTCGTCTTTATTCCAGTGGGGGCACGCTTAGTGAACCCACTGGGTGTAGTCCCCGAGGCTGTTGTTGAATGTGTGCATCAGGAGGAGTCTGAACTAGAGAGTCATGCTCTGTTTTTGACTCGGCCAGGTCGGACTTGATCGAGTGTTTTTGTATCTAGTGGGGGCACTCTTAGTGCACCCACTCGGTGTAGTCCCCGAGACCGTTGTCGAGTGCTTACCTCGGCAGGGGTCTGATTGGGAATCACTTAATGTTTTACTCGGTCAAGACGGATCTGGCCGAGTAGTTTTAGATCCAGTGGGGGCACGCTAAGTGCACCCACTGGATGTAGTCCCCGAGACTAATGTCGATCGTTTACGAAGGGCATTAGTCTTAAGAACTTGACTGGGTGTGGCAGGCCGCTAATTGGTTGAATGAATTGTATTTCTCCACTCGGAAGTATAAAAATAATTGTGTTGACTAAAACTTATATCTCCACTCGGAAGTAGAAAAAATTTAAAGCGTCGACTGAAACAAATTGTCGATGTTTTTCAGAAGGCTTGCGAGATTGGTCGCAATACACTCAGATAGAATCTGAAAAGAACCAGCTGCAGCTGTAGTACGACGCTATGAACAAGGTGCTTGAAGACGAGGACCAAGTCCTTGCAAAGCTTAAGGAGAACTCTGAAGGTGACGAGCAGAAGCTTGCGGACTTTAATAGGTTGGTGGAAGAAAATGACAAAATGAAGAAAGAAAGAGATGTGTGGGCAAAAAAGTTTGATTCTATGGCAAAGAGGGGAAACACCATAGAAAATTTTGTAAAAGTTTTCCTAGCGAAGATGCTTGCGGTCCTCATTGGTACGTTCTCTTTTCCAAGTGGATTTTTATGAATTTCGCCGAATGAAATGTGACTGATGCTTCGTTTTTCCTCTGCCATAGAATTCTGTCTGGACTTCGAGAAAGAGACCTTTGAGGTGGAGCCGTACCAGGACCCCATTAAGATGCATGTCCCTGATGACTTGGCCGTAGATATGTACCACCTCAACTATCGTTTCGTGAAGGTTCAAGGGTACCTCACTCGGTTGCGAGCTGCTCTAGGGGAATTGACAAGGAATTGTGGCCTGAGGATACATTCCTTGTTGATCTGAAGGTTGTGATGGACCGCCTGGGTCGGGTTCCTGATAGGGTCCAAGCGTGGAAGAAATCCACTGCATGGTGTGGAGCTGATGTTACCCTCTCACACGTCAGGGTCCATTGCAAAGAGGCGAGAGAAGACAAGCTGAAAGCGCTCCAAGTGGCGAGCACGAAGAAGCGCCATGTTCGAGAATTTCATGGAGACTTTCATCAGCGCTGCGACTCGCATTGCTGATGGAATTGATATCGATACTTTCGTCGAGCGAGCAAGTCCCGGGGGGCCTTGAGAAGGAAACTAGTGTTATTCCCAAAAAACTTTAAATTTGCCTCGGTATGCCGAGTGGTTTATGTACCGTTAAACTTCGTTCAGGTGTGGAACACGAGTACTTTATGGCTGCACGGATGGCTTTGATCCGTGTCGAGCCCTTTTGCATTTACCTACTTCTGAGATTTGCGAGATTTGCTTGGTTTCCCTCGAGTGAATAGATTGCTATTCATTCTGGAAAAGTTTTTTGACTCAGGAGATTTGCTCGCAGCTAAGTTTCAGAGCGTAATGTTTACTTTTCACCCGGATTATAATTTTACTTAGGTGAACCATGTTCGCAGCTAAGCTCCCGAGTTTGAGAATTTTCTTTCACTCGGAGTACGTTTCGTACTTAGGCCAAGACTGATTCGCAGCTAAGCATCCGAGTGAATAGTTTTGTTCACTCGGAAGAGTTTTGTAACTTAGGTGAATCATGTTTGTAGCTAAGCCCCCCGAGTGTGAGGATCGCTCTTCACTCGGAGTACGTTTTGTACTTAGGCGAAAACTGCATCGCAGTTAAGCATCTGAGTGAATAGTTTTTATTCACTCGGAAGGGCTTTGTAACTTAGGCAAATCATGTTCGCAGCTAAGCCCCCAAGTGTGAGGATCGCTCTTCACTCGGAGTATGGTTTGTACTTAGGCGAAGAATGGTTCGCAACTAAGCATCCGAGTGAATAGTTTTTATTCACTCGGAAGCGTTTTGTAACTTTGGCGAATCATGTTCGCAGCTAAGCCCCCGAGTGTGAGGATCTCTCTTCACTTGGAGTATGATTTGTACTTAGGCGAAAACTGGTTCGCAACTAAGCATCCTAGTGAACAGTTTTTATTCACTCGGAAGGATTTTGTAACTTAGGCGAATCATGTTCGTAGTTAAGCCGCCGAGTGTGAGGATCGCTCTTTACTCGGAGTATGGTTTGTACTTAGGCGAAAACTGGTTCGCAGCTAAGCATCCGAGCGAATAGTTTTTATTCACTCAAAAGCGTTTTGTAACTTAGGCGAATCATGTTCGCAGCTAAGCCCCCGTGTGTGAGGATCGCTCTTCACTCGGAGTATGGTTTGTACTTAGGCGAAGACTGGTTCCCAGCTAAGTATCCGAGTGAATAATTTTTATTCACTCAGAAGCATTTTCTAACTGTGGCGAATCATGTTCGCAGCTAAGCCCCCGAGTGTGAGGATCGCTCTGCACTCGGAGTATGATTTGTACTTAGGCGAAAACTGGTTCGCAGCTAAGCATCTGAGTGAATAGTTTTTATTCACTCGGAAGAGTTTTGTAATTAGGCGAATCATGTTCGCAGCTAAGCCCCCGATTTTGAAGATCGCTCTTCACTCGGACTATGATTTGGGCGTGTAGACACTCGACCGGAATCGACAAAAATTGTAGTAATTATGACTTTGAAAGGCAACATTGTTCAGCAAACATCATCCTTTACAGTGAATCAACCAACGATCAAGCATAAAATTGTTTGAGTAGATCTGCATTCCATTTACGCGGCTCGTCGATCCTCTTCTGGAGATTGTAGAGTCGACAAGCCCCATTGTTTAACACCTTGGTGACGAGGAAAGGCCCTTCCCGAGCAGGATCTAGCTTATGAGGTCGTTGCTGATCCACTCGGAGTACCAAATCGCCTTCGTGAAATGCCCGACTCCTTACATGCCTTGAGTGAAAATGCCGTAAGTCTTGTTGATAAACTATTGACCGAATCAGCACCATCTCGTGTTCCTCCTCCAAGAGATCCAATCCTTCTTGGCGTGCTTGCTCGGCTTCAACTTCTGAATAGAGATCCACTCGGGGTGAATTATGAAGTAAATCACTTGGTAGAACGGCTTCAACTCCATACACCAGAAAGAAAGGCGTTCGCCCAGTCGACCAATTCGGGGTTGTCCTCAGGGCCCAGAGAACAGAAGGTAGTTCAGTCACCCAAGCGCTCACAGCATACTCAAGGTCTCGCATGAGTCGGGGCTTCAATCCTTGGAGGATAAGGACATTCGCTAATCCACTCGGGTCCCTTGGTTCGTATAGAAACGTCTAAATTCATCCGAGTCGAAGTTGGACCCATTGTCCGTGATGATGCTGTGCGGGACTCCATATCGGAATGTAATTTCTTTCACAAACTTGATGGTTGTGCGAGAATCTAGATTCTTGATTGGTTTAGTTTCGATCCATTTGGTAAGTTTGTCGACTGCAACGAGAAAGTGTGTAAACCCACTCTGACCCGTCCGGAAAGACCCGACCATATCTAAGCCCCAGACAACGAACAGACACATGAGAGGGATATTCTTCAAAGCAGATGCATGTTTGTGTGATAGGTTGGAGTAGACCTGATAACCTTCACAACGGTCGACGAGATCTTTGGCCATTTCATTCGCGCGTGGCCAGAAGAATCCAGCTTGGTATGCTTTGGCAACAATGGTCCGAGAGGACGCATGATGGCCACAGGTCCCCGAGTGGATTTTTTCCAGAATCAGTTGGCCCTCCTCACGGGAAATACATCGTTGAGCTACTTCGGTCACGCTCTCTCGGTAGAGCCGATCACCCATCACAGTGAAAGCCTTCGACCTGCGGACAATCTGTCGGGCTTCATCTTTGTCCTCTAGCAACTCTCATCTTAAGATGTATGCAATATATGGTAATGTCTAGTCGGGGGTGATGGCCAAGATTTCCAAGATCAGATCGACGACTGCTAGAACATCAACTTCAGTCGGATCGGATGGTTGCGGCGGCTCTTTAGTGAAAGGATCTTCTTGCACAGACGGAGTGTGCAAGTGTTCCAAATACACATTGCTGGGTATAGGCCTTCGAGTGGACTCAGTCTTAGCCAACTCGTCAGCTGCTTGGTTTTTCAATCAGGGACATGATGGAGTTCTAAGCCTTCAAACTTCTTCTCCATCTTCCTCACTACATTGTAGTAGCCAGTCATGGCGGGGTTCCTGACATCCCACTCCTTCATCACGTGATTGACCACCAAATCTGATTCGCCGTAGACCATCAGGCGTCGGACGCTGAGTGAAATGGCCATACGCAACCCATAAAGGAGAGCTTTATACTCAACTTCATTGTTGGAGGAGTCGAAGTGAATCTGGAGGACATAATTAAGCTTGTCACCTTTTGGAGACACCAAAACCACACCAGCACCGGACCAATTAAACATTTTGGACCCATGGAAGAACATTGTGCAATGCACCGAGTGAATCTGGGATGGCTGTTGCTGTTCCACCCACTCGGCCATAAAATCAGCATGGACCTGAGATTTGATGGCTTTCTTTGCCTCAAACTTGATATCCAAATATAACAACTTCGTGGCCCATTTAGCCACTCGACCTGTTGCATCCTGATTGTGAATGATCTGTGATAATGGGGCATCACTGACGACTGATATAGAGTGATCTTGAAAGTAATGTGCCACTTTCTTTGCTGTCAAATATATTCCGTAAAGAAGCTTCTGGTAATGGGGATACCTTTTCTTCGAAGGAGTCAACACTTTTGAAATATAATAGACTGGACGTTGAACCTTGTAGGCTTTTCCTTCTTCTCTCTCAGTAGTCAAGACTGTACTGACGAGTTGATTGGTGGCTGCGATGTATAGGAGTAGTGGTTCTTTGCTATGCGGAGCAGCAAGCATCGACTGGGTGAAAAGCAGAGCTTTCAGCTCTAAAAACGCTGCTTCTGCTTCATCATTCCAATCGAATACATCTAACTTCTTCATCAGTCGGTATAAAGGCAGTACCTTCTCACCGAGACGAGAGATAAACCGACTCAATGCTGCTAGACATCCTGTAAGTCTTTGTACGTCATGCACTCGCACAGGGCTCTACATTCGGACGATGGCGCCGATCTTCTCGGGGTTAACGTTGATCCCTCATTCGGGAACAAGAAAACCAAGTAAATTGCCGCCAGGAACGCCAAAAGTGCACTTAGGTGGATTTAGCTCGATGTCATATGTCCTAAAATTAGCAAATGTCTCTGCCAGGTCAGTCAGCAAGTCAGAACCTTTGCGTGACTTGACCACAATATCATCCATGTATGCTTCAACATTCCGACTGATCTGGTTGAGCAGGCACTTCTGGATCATGTGCATGAAAGTTGCACCGGCATTCTTCAGACTGAAAGGCATGGTCATATAACAGAAACAACCGAAAGGGTTGATGAAGGTTGTTTTTATTTCGTCTGGACCAAACAGACGGATCTGATGGTAGCCAGAGTAAGCATCCAAAAAAGACAAACGCTCACATCCCATAGTTGAATCAACAATTTGATCAATGTGGGGGAGCGGGAAGTGGTCTTTCGGACAGAACTTATTAATGTTCTTGAAGTCTATACACATGCGAAGGGATTTGTCCTTCTTGGGGACCATGACAACATTTGCGAGCCACTCGGAGTGGTAAACCTCGCGAATGAATTTGGCCTCCAAGAGTCGCGCTACCTCTTCGGCGATTGCTTTCCTCTTCTCTGATGCAGACCATCGCAGGCGCTCTTTGACTGGCTTCGCCTTCAGATCCACTCGCAAACGGTGCTCAGCCAGCTCCCTGGGTACACCCGGCATGTCAGCAGGCTTCCATGCAAAGATGCCCCAGTTCTCACGGAGGAACTGGGTGAGCTCGACTTCCTATTTGCTATCGAGCGTCGTGGATATGTTAGTCGGAGTAGCATTGGGATCCATCGGGTGGACGTGCACTGGCTTGACCTCACCTTCCGACTGAAAAGCGGTCTTAGAAGCAGGCTTCTTGGAATGCATTAGGTCGGTTGGGTCGGCAGTCTTCCTGTACTCTTCCAACTCTACTACGGCCATCTTCTGATCTCCAATCTTTGATCCTTGTTGCAAACACTCTTCAGCTCTCCTCCGATTGCTTGAAGCAGTGATGACCCCTTTAGGTCTTGGCATCTTCATCTTCAGGTACACGTAACATGGTCGTGCCATGGAACGTGCATAAGCAGGACGACCCAGAATGACATGATATGCACTCTGGAAATCCACCACTTCGAACGTCAGCTTCTCTTTGCGGAAATTCTTGTCCGGGCCAAAAACAACATCTAACTCGATCTGACCGAGTGACTTGGCCTTCTTCTCTGGTATAACTCCATGAAAAGACATGGTGCTCTCGCTGAGTCGGGAGATCGGAATGCCCACCCCCTTGAGAGTTTCTGCATATAAGATATTCAGTCCGCTTCCTACATCCATGAAGACTTTACGAAGCCGAACACCCTCAACAACTAGGTCGACCACCAGAGCCTGGCGACCTGGAGTCGGAACAACAGCTGAATGGTCCGACTAATCAAACGTGATGGTGGTCTGCGACCACTTTAGGTACGTTGGGGTGGAAGGTACTGCCATGTTGACTTCTCTATTGATGACTTTGAGTCGACTTTTGCTCTCTACGTCAGCAAAACTCACCAGAGTTGCTTTGAATTTGGGGAATTCATCTTTTTCTTCATCATTCTCTTCTTCAGGGTCTTTTCCACTCGACTGACCTTCCTTGAACTCTTGGATTAACAGTCGGCACTGCCGATTGGTATGCTTTGGCAATATCAGATTGCCCTCTTCATCTTTTTTCATGTGAAATACACATGGCTGATCCAAAACATCCGACTGCATCTTGGACTTCTTTGGGGGAATGGTGCCTTGGACTTTCCCTTGAATTTTCCCGTCGCTAGAGCGGCTGCTTCTGCTAGTGTAGCGTTTTCAACCTCTCGCTTTTGCTTTTGACTGGAATTGGCATGAATGTTGTCGACTGCTTTACCTTTGCCTCTACAGAGGCGGTCTTTTTCTTCCTCGTTTGCACAACGGGTGGTTATTTCCATCATTTTTCTCATTCACATGTCGCCTGACCAACCAAACTTCAGATATGACTCTCGGTACCTGACACATGCCTTGAAGGCACAGACTGCTTGGTGCTCGGTAACATTCTCCACTTTGTGGTGGAGAGTGGTCCAGCGTTGGATGTAATCACGCAAGGACTCACTCGGCTTCTGTACGGAATGTTGTAACTCAGAAAGGCCGGCAGGGCGCTTCCAAGTGCCCTCGAAGGTCTTGGTGAACACTCTGGCCAAATGTGCCCAACATTATTATGATTGAAGGTGCCAGCTGATTCAGCCATGCACGGGCCGAACCATCCAACATCAAGGGCAAGTGCTTCATCGCAACGTTGTTGTTGCCGCCGCCAATCAGTACTGCAACTCGATAATCATCCAGCCACATTTCGGGCTTGGAATCTCCTGTGAACTTGCTGACCCCAGCCGCCAACTTGAAGTTAGGGGGAATATCGGCAGAGCGAATTGCTCTGCTGAAACACTCGGGACAGGAAACTGCGGTACCACTTCCACTCGGGTGATCTCTATAGAGACCATCTCTGTAGGCTCTGCCTCTGTCGATCCTTCTCTATGCAAGTACATCTCTCGCATCAAATCCGGGATTCTTCTTGTCATCGAACGGGCGCCGGTCATCGTAGTGTCGGGACACATACGAGCCGCTCCGCGGAGGAGAATGCACTCGACGGTGGTCATCATGGTGATAACGCGGGGGAAACTGGTTCCGACCCTGGTCTCGATGCTGATACTCTCGGTGGCCCCCATCTGTGCGACGCTGGGGTGAACCTGGACTGTAAACTGAACAGATTGTATCTGCTCTTGCTGAATTACTGTGTAATGTATTGAGCGACTGTGATACAACTGAGTTCTGCTCCTCTGCTGCTTGAAGGAAAGTGCGAATCTGCTCAAAGCCTCTACCTTCCTCTGCTATCTTAGCTGCTGCTGCGACATTAAGTACCGCAGTATGATATACCTGAGTATTGTCCTGATTACCGCCTGAGAAGAGATGTCGCTGACGTCGACTGGCAGTTGGAGGACGACGACAACCGCGTCCAGGCGACAGTTCGCTGACCTCGTGCTCGCTATTGGGGATACACAAAATGGGTAGGCCCATGAAGGGTCGAAATAGTATGGGGTCCACACATGAGGTGGGCCCATAAAAATACATACATACTATCCACTCGGACGACGGTAAACCAATCGGCCATATGTCTCACTCAGATATGCGAAGACCAACAAGGCAGTCGAAGCATCATACTCATAGTGGAGGTTTCGTAGTGGGCTGTCATCATGGCACTAATGCTCCATCTTGTAACATAGGAGGTGAGGGGGTGACACACTCTATATAAGCCACCCCAACCACATAGCTCAAGGACTAGCTTCCTCTCCCCATGCGGGCTCATTCTTCTCCTGGAGCTTTGGCTCTCTCTAGTCACAGAACTTAGCTAGGAGATCCGTTCTCTCCTCTGTCAAATATACTGTGTAACTCATGTCCATGACAGATAAAACAAAGCCTCTTTGGAGCACGAGACGTAGGGTTTTTATCTCCACCGTGAGAGGCCCGAACTCGCTAAAACCACCGTGTCACCCATTTGCGTCTCGATAGATCATGCTCCGTTATCCTACACCTTTCTAATGTCAGGATTGTTCCCGTGACACTCGCCGCGACCGAACCCAGGTGGGCTCTCCGCGGAGCCCGCCATGAAGACCTCCGTTGCTGGGTTGCAGCTCTCGCACTCGGAGGGAGCGTCAGACTGATCTGACGCCGAGTGGATAGGGTCCCGAAGGGGCACATCAGACTCTATGGTTGCAACCTGAGGAGTCGACGGAGATGACGCCTGGCGAGCCACTGCGTGCTTCACCCATCGGTGGAGTCGAGAGCGACCGGATCGCTTGCGATGACGAACAACGGAGTGAAGAACCGACAGGGGAGTCGACGACTGCCGAAGGAGTACGCCGAAGGAGCTTGCACGGAAGTGCATTGCTCCACGGATTGGGAGAGCCTCGATGTTGAGTGGCGCTTCCTGAACCCATGCCGAGTCGTCGGCGACGAAGATGAGGGCGCCGAAACGGATCTCACCACCCATGAACGAATCGTCGCCGGAAGACATGACGAAGAGTGAAAAATGCAAACTTGCCGGAAATCGCTTAGACGCCTGCCCCACGGTGGGCGCCAACTGTCGTGGGAATGAACCTGACAGTAGAGGAGTAGGGTACGAATGGAGATGGCAGAGTCCTAGCTATGGCAAGCTTGTACACAAGATGTATGAATTGAGGCCCCTCTCTTGAAGGTAATAGTCGTACGTCTCAGTGCTCGGGAGCTCTTGCAGTGTGGATTGTGTAATACAGGGGGTGCGAACCCTTGTGTCAGAGGGGAGGGTGGCTTATATAGAGTGCGCTACCCCTCATCAAGGCCTCAGCATCTAAGGGTCCGATCAATGAGGTTTAAAGGTGTACGTTACTAATAACGTATGCAAGTAATAAATGCTACTAAACACCATTGGCTGAACGTATGTCCGTTGGCCTTCGTAGATGACTTCTGGTCTTCGATGTCGACTCGAATCCTTCCGAGTGGATACAGGTCGTCGAGTGGATGAGAATATAGTCTGAATGTTTGCGTACCGAGTGACTCTTTAGGTGCCATGTCCATCCAGTCGTAATCTTCTATATGACCTTTGGTCTAATAATGAGGTACCTTGGATAGGACATTCACGTCAAGCATGTGACCCTATCCTAGGTATATATTCCCATCATCACGCGCAGCTGACGAATCGACCGATCCGTGTGCGTCCTGTCGAAAATTTTGACCGGACGCTCGCACGGAGCACTTCCCAAAAAATTTGGGGGAGGAATAGGCTTCGCGGCTGTTCGCGCTGAGGGGTGACGTGGTCGGTCAAAACAGAACTAATGACCGAGATAAGTGACCTAGAGATATTTCGAGTGTTCCTTCAACGGTAAATCCTCATTAGAGATAGTGAAAAAAGTCAAAAAAAGGAAAAAGTGAAAGCTTCCCGATTCAGTATTTTTACTTATGTGGTTTGCCAGAAATTACGTTTGGCTCCCAGCCTTCATATGGACCCTTGTTTATTTGAAATTTAAATAATTTAGAATTACAAAAACTTTTGATATTAAAAAATAGGAATTTTGACTTAAAATGCTGACGAATTTTTATTTTGAATTAAAAATAGGATTCAAAGAAAGCGCCGGATTTTTTTTTTTTGCAAAATCTAAAACAATGTCCATGAATTTAATAAATATATTACTGATTTATAAGAATGTTTGTTTATTCAGAAAAACTTCATGCATTTCAAAAAAATGTTTGTTAATTTAAAATAAAATCCTCCAACATAAAAAAATATGTTTGTCTTTTCTTGAATTGGTCACCAATTCAAAAGAAAATATTTAAACCTGTTCGAAATATAAAAAATAGTCACGATTTTTAGTAAATGTTTGTAAATTGTAAAAAATGTTCTTGATTTTAAAGTTGTTTCCATATTTGTAGAATTGTTCACCAAAGATCTAATGTATGTAGTTAAACATTAATGCTTCTAAGTCTTTGTGACAATATACTTGTTTGAATTTTGAAGAATTAACTGTTTGATGGATCGGATTATTATTGTATGTTTTTGAAAAACAATTATTGAAATTCAGAATAAATCTTTGAGTTATCAATATTTTTGACAACCATGATATATATTTTTTAAAAAGGTAAAGATTGCTTCAACTTGTGAATAAGTTTAAAGGAAGAAACAATTTCTTGCATTTGTGCACAAAATTTAAAAATCAAACAATGATATTTGAACATAATATGGTCACCATCATTAAAAATTATGTTTTTTTCTTCCGTGGCAACGCATGGACTTTTTGCTAGTGTAATTACAATGGGAGGACCAGCCCACCACCGCAACCTCTCCTCCTACCTCCGTTACAGTGGTGGCACATGGGGTGGAGGCTACCCGCCATGGCCATAGGCCACGCACCGGCCATCCGGCGGCCTCCGTGGAGGTTAAGAGCACTACCCCGCACTCCCCCGGAAACCCTAGTCCACACTTCTCCCCGCCCTCGCTTGCCCTCGCCGTTTCCACTCGAGCCCGAGTCGCTGTCGCCACGCTCGTCGTCGATCTCGTGGCACCGCCGTCCCTCGTCGGACCAGCACGTCGAGGAGGACAGCCATCGTCTACTTCTTCCATCCCGGGCATCAAGTCGAGCGGGGCCGCCTCATACGCATGCCATTGAGGATGTTTCCATCGCGTACATCGCCGTTGTTCGTCGCCGTTCCCCGCTGCTCTGTGCCATCCCCGGCCTTTCCGACCTTGCCATCGAGCTCCTGGTGAGCATCTCCCTCGGATCCCCCCTTTTCCTAGCCGAATCCGTCGCCGTAAACACCATAAACAGCCACGACCGAGCTCGGCCGGAGCTTCGCTCGCCGTGCCCCTAGCCGTACCTGCGATCAGGAGGCTGCGCTCCCGCACGACCCTGCATGCTCGACTGCGCCCTTGGACACTTGCCGGCCTGCGCTCGCCCGTAGCCAACAGCAGCCCTCCCGCTGCTCTACTACCACAGCGCCCGTGCCCGCCCGCTCATGCTCGCCTCCGTTACTACTACTGCTCCGCTGCTCCTTGCCACTGTTGCCACTGCTTGTTGCTCTTCTGCTCACTACTGCTACTGCTGTCTACTGCTGCCGGACATAGCCACAACTGCTGAAGCTTGCTATTGCTACCGTTCTATGTTGCTGCTTGCGGCTGGCCATGGATGGATGTCCCTGACTCCCTGTGTGGTGTGTGGAGCTCGTGTGTGTCCAGCCCCCATGTGTGTGTCTTTGTGTTTGTAGCCCGTGTGTGTGCTGTGTGTGTGGCCGGTGTGCTACTCTCTACTAATTAGTCAGTGCTAATTAGCTTAGTTAGATTATAGTCTAGTTGTTTATAGTTAGTCTAATGTGTGTGTGACATGTGGACCCATGGTTAAATTTAAATGCGAGATTACATTGAAAATATCTAATCCTATGACATGTGGGCCACACCTGACTATTTATTAGGAAATTGACTTGGTCAATTCAGATTAAACTAAATACAAAAATTCAAAAAATGTATAAAACTTTGGAAATTCATAGAAAATAAACCGTAATTCAGATGAAAATATATATATATATATATATATATATATATATATATATACATATATATATATATATATATACATATATATATATATATATAACGAATCTGAATATGCTATCCACGTAAGTGTCACACCCTCTAACATAATGACCATGGACTTTTTGCATGAGGATCATCTGTCGAAAAATACCTAGAGCCGGGAACCTTATTTTAATATGCTTAGGAATGCATAAGGGCTTGTCACCCACACATCTTGTCGTGCCATGGAATTTGTGTTGCATTTGATTGCTCCATTATTTATTTATTCCCCCTCTATTACTTCTTTTCTGGTAGACCTCGATGCTACGATAGACCCCAAGACTGCTGTTGACCGTGAGTACAACTACATCGTCGACGACCCGTCTTTTTCAGCAAGGCAACCACGCAAGCAACCCCCCTTGATCATTCCTATAACGCCCATTCTTTCCCCCCTCATGCTTGCATTAGATTTTGCAATTGTTGTAGATAGCTCCTACTCTGATGCATAGCCTGTTTTTGATACACTGCTATTATACTCTACTGCACATTAAATGCTTAGTATATGTGGATAAGTGACCCCCCATTGACCCCTTAGTGCTAGTTGCCCCCACTATATTGTCGAAGACTACATCAACTGATCGACGAGCCAAGACCTGTCACATCACTCACACCCCCTTGTTGTACGACACTGCATAGCTACTATCGAGTATCGATGGTGACACCTCATTATGTACTCCTGATGTTAGCTTTGTAGTGTATTTAACTGGCGGTGGTTTACGGAGGGTGATTCCTCCTTCACCACCTCCAATAACCACTCTGTCGTGCAACCCCTCAAGCATGAACCATCGAGGGTGATTTCTCCTGGTCACCTTGAGAGTTACATCCTTCGAAATCCATCGAGGGTGATACCTTGGATCCTTTTGATGTTACAACCACATGGTTACTTGACCTTACTAATGGGAACATGGTGAAAGGTGTGTTGCGGGTGGATTCCCGCGTGGATGTGACGATGCGTGGTCGGGCATTCTTGGCCCTTACCACACATCCTCCAGACGGGGTGACGGGACCACATATCGGGGATTGCTGATCGTCGCCGTAGTGTTAATTAAAAATGCTAATCGGATTTGGCTATTTGATCTAAGTTGTTCGTTGACCTTTTCACACTAACCTTCATGTCGGAGAAGTTATGGTACTCGATGTCGTAGTACCAACTGAAGTTCTTTAGACGTCAGCAATGGAGCGGCGTGCGCCCGAGTGGTCTGGGTAAGCATTGTTCTTGTACAAGAGGTGGTAGAACTGACCTCAGCTACCCACACATCATGTAGGAGTGCAAAGGGTGATGGGCCCATGACCCGTGTGTGCTTAGGATTTAGGTCGACGGGTTGGCCTCTCTGTTGAGCCTAGGTAGGGCTACGACGTGTTGATTTTTCGAGGCCCGACATGATCGAGTAAAGTGTGTCCAGCCCGAATTGATCAAGCGTGTTGGGTAATTTGGTGCAGCCCTGCAGGGATGAAAATTAACTATTGGAATAGCCATGTCTATGGTTACAGGACGACTTGGAATTGTATCCCGATCTAATACAACTAGAAATCTGACTTAACTGGAATGTTTGGCCCCGAGGTTTTTTCTCACTCAGAGTCGAGGAAGAATCTCTGGGCGTGACTAAATTAAAATTTGCTTCAACAATATGACTATATATGTGTTATTTCTCTACTCTCTTCTAATGCTGCAAGACACTGAAGATGCTAGTCTTTGATAGGAGTAGTCCCTTCTCTCTATTCTTACATTACTGCAATCAGTCCAGATATAACCCCAATCCTTTGATACCGATGCATACATAGCATAGTTCGGACGTCAGTCTTGCGAGTACTTTGGATGAGTACTCACCGTTTATTTGCTCCCTCTTTTCCTCTTGATACAATTGCCGCGACCAGATGATGGAGCCCAGGAGATGGCATATCCCACCGACAACGACCACTACCCCGACGGTGCCTACTACTACATGGAGACTTCTGAGTAGTTTAGGAGGTTCCTAGGCAGGAGGCCTCGCCTTGTTCGATCTATGTATTTTTTGTGCCATGCTTCTCTAAGGGATTAACTTGTTTTATGTCTGCACTCAGATATATTTTCTTCCGCTGACTCGTGTGTTTCTGAGCTTATGTATTCGAGCCCTCGAGACCCCTCGCTTGTAATATGAAGCATGTATGAGTTTTATTTGTGTCTAGGGTTGTGTTGTGATATCATCCCGTGAGTCCCTAATCTTAGTCATACGCATTGCGTGTATGATTAGCGGATGATCAAAATCGGGGGCGTCACATGGAGATTCTTCATTCTTATCTATCTGACGCATATAGCCAAGGAACATATGACTTGTCATTTCCTCTCTACTATATGTGTGCACTCATGAATTCCAAAGCAACTATTCCTTAAAGGGGATTGCACATATTTAGGGGGAGCTTGTACTAGTCATATGCCCATGAAATCTATCATGTATCACTGCGTATTTTAAATTGGAACTTTGATTGTATGTTGTCATCAATTACCAAAAAGGGGAGATTGAAAGCACATATGCTCCCTGGGTGGTTTTAATAATTCATGAGAGAATACATTATCTTGTGTACTAATGGTTCTACCTAGTGTTTCAAAATCAGTCCAAGAGATTGCTAGCTGGGAATGTGAGGAGAAGCCCCAAGGAAGGAGGAGAATAGGATTGGCAATGCATCAAGCTTGAAAACTGCACATTTTGCATTTTGTGAGAAATCACATTTGAGTCCATAGGAAAGCCAATACTATTAAAAGGGGATGAGGTATCTATGATGATCTGGTTGCTTAAGTACTTAGAGTTAGACACCAAAAACCCTCATGCATTCTCCCACAAATACTCTCTCCAAACCTCAAAGCCTAAATTCGGTACCACAAATATTTCCCATTCGGTCCTACCGAGTTTTACCCTAGACAGAATCCAAAGCCAACCCTAATCTCTTGGTGATACCAAGTTCCATTTTGGTCCTTCCAAAAATCAGTGACAAACTCCCTGGTGTGTGTGTGTGTGGTAAAAGTCATAATCTCCGAGTTTTACAAATAGGTGCCACTGAGTGTGTGTGACTGCCTTGGCCAGCCAAAATCGGCCTCACCGAGTTCTATATATTGGTCTGACCGAAACGCCGAAACTTGCCACATTTTGGACTTGTCGTTTTAACCGAGGTTTTACTTCGGTTCCACTGTGTTGGCCAATAATATTATAACTGGTGGATTTTTGCAAATGGCTATATATACCCATCCACCTTCCTCTCATTCGCCAAGAGAGAACCTATAACAAGCCAACACTTGCCCCATCCCTTTCCTAAGAGAGAACCACCTACTCATGTGTTGAGATCAAGATATTCCACTCTAACCATATGAATCTTGATTTCTAGCCTCCCCAAGTTGCTTTCCACCCAATAAATCTCTTATACCAAGCCAAACCTCCGAGAGAGTGATTGAGTGTTGAGGAGACTATCTCTGGAAGCACAAGAGCAAGGAGTTCATCATCCATACCACATATGTTACCTTTTGGATAGTTGTGTCTCCTGGATTGGTTAGGTATCGCTTGGGAGCCTACAACTTCATGTGGAGTTGAACTAAGAAGTTTGTAAGGGCAAGGAGATCGCGTACTTCATGAAGATCTACCACGAGTGAGGCTAGTCCTTCATGGAAGTAAGTCATGGTGGAATAGACAAGGTTGTTTCTTCGTGGTCCCCTTGTGGGTGGAGCACTCCATGGACTCGCACGGCCGTTACCCCATGTGGGCAGAAGTCTCCATCAACATGGACGTACGATAGCACCACCTATCAGAACCACGACAAAAATCTTCGCGTCATCTTTGTGTTTGATCTTCCTATCTCCACTCCTTACTTTTATGTGCATGTCTTTACTTTCCGCTGCCATACTCGTTGACTTGCATGTGTAGTGTGTACTAGACTTGCTAGAATTGCTAAAAATTGCCAACAAATAAAATTAGGAAAATGGTAGGGCTTTAGTATGCGAAGTAGTATATTCACCCCCCTCTAAACGTCCCTTCTTGATCCAACACCAATACATCATGGATCCCCGAAGAAAGCCAGCTAGGTGTGAGCCGGCCATGGAGATCTGACGATTGGGAGCATGCCAAGGAGCCATCGATGTGAGTGCTCATCAAAGCCCCTAGGAGATTGGTACTCCAGCATCCTTTATAGGAGCACTATGCACTATGATCTCTGATCTATTTGTCTTTGTTTAGCCAAATTTGGTGGACGATCTTCAAGAGGGAGTTCTCATGTAGTTGGGGTTAATCTTGTAAGTAATCTCCTAAAGTGAAAGAAATTGAAAAGGGTTTGTATTGTATTGTTGCCACTGTGAATAAAAAATGATTGCACCGTTGTCCTTAGAACGTAGGGTAAAGACAATATATCGTCTACTTCATGTCATCATATTTAATGTAATACTCTATTATATTCTTAAAATTTTAATATGCATGTTGGATAGTTGTGTTTATAATTATAGAATTACTGTTTTGCTTCGCTTACACTTAGTAGAGCATTGCAATAGTTCTGTTAAAATATTAGAACTCTTTTGCTTCACTTATCTGTTTTCGAGATGAATTGTAATTGATATTTGGCATTGGTTAATATGATGGTGACTAAAATTATAAGTATGGTTGTGGGCACCGCGACTTGTAAGTCGAGATCGCCGAATGCACGTGTACAGTGATCTCAGGGATCAATGCTCAATTAACACACAGATACTGAATAACAACAGTCTTACATCCATACATAACGTCTGATAAATATAAGGCCATGAGGGCCAAGTAATTACATAATATGGCCTCGAAGTCCGCCACACCAAGATACTAGTGAATGCGGATAACTTGGAGGATAACCTGAACCCATGCCATCTGCCGTAACCTAGAGGCATTTTGTCCGAGAAGCGTCCTAGATCGCATGCTCGTCCTCGACGAACCCTTCTCCAAACTCCGGTTCTTCCTATTGGAAATATGCCCTAGAGGCAATAATAAATTGGTTATTATTATATTTACTTGTTCATGATAATTGTTTATTATCCATGCTTGAATTGTATTGATTGGAACCTCAAATACATATGTGGATTCATAGACAACACACTGTCCCTAGTGAGCCTCTAGTTGACTAGCTCGTTGATCAAAGATGGTCAAGGTTTCCTCGCCATAGGCAAGTGTTGTCACTTGATAACGGGATCACATCATTAGGAGAATGATGTGATGGACAAGACCCAAACTATAAACGTAGCATATGATCGTGTCAGTTTATTGCTACTGTTTTTCTGCATGTCAATGTATCTGTTCTTATGACCATGAGATCATGCAACTCCCGGACACCGGAGGAATACCTTGTGTGTATCAAACATCGCAAAGTTACCGGGTTACTGTAAAGGTGCTCTACAGGTATCTCTAAAGGTGTATGTTGGGTTGGCATGGATCAAGACTGGGATCTGTCACTCCGTGTGACGGAGAGGTATCTCGGGGCCCACTGGGTAATATAACATCACAACAAGCCTTGCAAGCAATGTGACTAAGGATTTAGTTACGGGACGGAACGAGTAAAGAGACTTGACGATAACGAGATTGAACTAGGTATAGAGATACCGACGATCGAATCTCTGGCAAGTAACATACCGAAGGACAAAGGGAACATCATACGGGATTAACTCAATCCTTGACATAGAGGTTCAACCGATAGAGATCTTCGTAGGATATGTAGGAGCCAATATGGACATCCAGGTCCCGCTATTGGTTATTGACCGGGGAGTGTCTCATGTCATGTGTGCATAGTTCTTGAACCCGCACAGTCCGCACACTTTGGGTTCAGTGACGTTTCGATATAGTTGAGTTATAGGTGTTGGTGACCAAAGGTTGTTTGGAGTCCCGGATGATAACCAGGACATCACGAGGATCTCCGGAATGGTTCGGAGGTAAAGATTGATATATAGGATGTCCTGTTTTGGTCACGAGAAAAGTTTCGGGCTCATCGGTAGTGTATCTGGAGTGTCGGGAGGGGTGCCGGGGACCATCGGGAGGGGTGTCACGCCCCAAGGGGCCTCATGGGTAGTGGGAAGAGATAAACCAGTCCCTAATGGGTTGTAATAAGTTCCCACTAAGTCCCATAAGGTTTGAGAAGGAAAAACACAAGGTGAAAAGAGTTTCCAAGTGGGAAGGAGGAATCGTACTCCAAATAGGATTGGAGTAGGACTCCTCCTCTCTCCTTTGCGCAAGGGAAGAAAGGGCTGCCCTAGGGCGCAACCCTCTCCCTCCTCTCCTCCTATATATACTATGGGTTTTGAGGGTTTTAGACACAACAGAAAACATCCACGTGCTGCCCTCTCTCTCTAGATCTGTTTCTCCTCTAGTTTCAGCGGTGCTTAGGCGAAGCCCTGCTGGAATAGCATCACCACCACCACCACCATGCCACCGTGCTGGAGAAATCATCTACCTCTCCACCCCCTCTTGCTGGATCAAGAAGGTGGAGGTCGTCATCGAGCTGTACGTGTGCTGAATGCGGAGGTGCCGTACGTTCGGCACTAGCTCGGGATGGATCGTGATGGGATCGCGAGACGGATCGTGATGAGATCGCGGGACGGGCTGCGATTTGAATTGTGAAGATGTTCCACTACATCAACCGCGTTATATATATGCTTCCACTTAGTGATCTACAAGGGTATGTAGATTCACTCTCCCCTCTCGTAGATGATCATCACCATGGATAGGTATTGCATGTGCGTAGGATTTTTTTTGTTTCCCATGCTATGTTCCCCAAAAGTGGCATCATGAGCTAGGTTCATGCGTAGATGATATCTCGAGTAGAACACAAAAGAGTTTGTGGGCGTTGATGTTCAATTTTCTGCCCTCCTTAGTATTTTCTTGATTCGGAGGTATTGTTGGATTGAAGCGGCCCGTACCAACTTTACTCATACGCTTACGAGAGACCGGTTTCATCGACTGACATGCAACTTGTTGCATAAAGATGACTGGCGGGTGCCTGTTTCTTCAACTTTAGTTGAATCGGATTGGACCGAGGCGGTCCTTGGAGAAGGTTAAATAGCAATTTGCATATCATTGTTGTGGCTTTGCGTAAGTAAGATGTGATCATACTAGATACCCATGGTAGCCACGTAAAACATGCAACAACAAACTAGAGGTCGTCTAACTTGTTTTTGCAGGGTATGCATGTGATGTGATATGGACAAGGACATGATATATTGGATGTATGAGGTGATCATGTTGTAATACTTAAATATCGACTTGCACATCGATGCTACGACAACCGGCAGGAGCCATAGGGTTGTCTTTAAACTAACGTTTGTGCTTGCAGATGCTTTTACTATATCGCTAGGTGGTAGCTTTAGTAGTAATAGCATAGATAGCGCGACAACCTCGATGGTGGCACGATGATGGAGATAATGGTGCAGTGCCGGTGACGATGGAGATCATGCCGGTGCTTTGGTGATGGAGATCAAAAAGCACAAGTTCATGGCCATATCATGTCACTTATGGTTTGCCTGTGATGTTAATCCTTTTAGGCACCTTATTTTGCTTAGAACGATGGTAGCATTATAAGGTGATCCCTCACTAAAATTTCAAGATAAAATTGTGTTCTCCTCGACTGTGCACCTTTGCGACAGTTTGTCATTTCGAGACAACACGTGATGATCAGGTGTGATAGACTCAAAGTTCACATAAAACGGGTGAAAAACAGTTGCACACGCGGAACACTAGGGTTAAACTTCACGAGCCTAGCATGTAAAGACATGGCCTCGGAACACAAGAGACCGAAAGGTCGAGCATGAATCATATAGTTGATATGATCAACATGGATATGTTCACCATTGAAACTGTACTCAACTCACGTGATGATCGGACTTGAGTTAGTGGATTTGGATCATGCACCACTCGAATGACTAGAGGGATGTCTATTTGAGTGGTAGTTATTAGTAATATGATTAGCTAGACTCAATTATCATGAACATAGTCAAAAGTTCTTTGCAAATAATGTTGTAACTTGCGCTGTGGCTCTACTAATTTTTATATGTTCCTAGAGAAAATTTAGTTGAAATATGATAGTAGCAATTATGCGGACTCGGTCCGTAAACTAACGATTGTCCTCACTGATGCGCAGAAGGCTTATGTCCTTAATGCACCACTCAGGGTGCTGAACCTCGAGTGTCGTGTGTGGATGTTGCGAACATCTTACATACACATTTTTCATAACTACGTGATAGTTCGGTGCGTAATGCTTAACGTCTTCAAATTGAGGCGCCAAAGACGTTTTGAACATCACGGAACATATGAGATGTTCCGAGAGATGAAAATGGGATTTCATGCTCGTGCCCTTGTTGAGAGGTATGAGACCTTCGACAAGATTATTTGTCTATAAATTAAAGGAGAAAAGCTCAATCATTGAGCATGTGCTCAGATTGTGTGAGTGCTACAATCGCTTAAATCAAGTGGGAGTTGATCTTCCAGATGAGATAGTGATGGTTCTTCAAAGTCACTGCCACCAAGCTACTAGAGCTTCGTGATGAACTATAACATATCAAGGATACATATGATGATCTTTGAGCTATTCGCAATGTTTGACACTTCGAAAGTAGAAATCAAGTAGGAGCATCAATTGTTGATGGTTAGTAAAACAACTAGTTTCAAGAAGGGCAAGGGCAAGAAAGGACACTTCATGAAATGGCAAACCAGTTGCTTCTCTAGTGAAGAAACCCAAGGTTGAACCCAAACCCGAGACTAAGTACTTCTGTTATGAGGGGAACGATCACTAAGGCGGAATTGCCCTAGATACTTGGTAGATGAGAAGGCTGGAAAAGTCGACAAACGTATATTGGATATACTTGATATTGATGTGTACCTTACTAGTACTCCTAGTAGCACCAGGGTATTAGATACCAGTTCAGTTGCTAAGTGTTAGTAACTCGAAATTATAGCTACGGATTGAATAGATACTAGCAAGGGTGAGGTGACGATGTGTCTTGGAAGTAATTCTAAGGTTGATGTGATCAAACATCGTAGGGTCCCTCTACCATCGGGATTAGTGTTAAACCTAAATAATTGTTATTTGGTGTTTTCGTTGAGCATGAACATGATTAGATCGTGTTTATTGCAATATGATTATTTATTTAAAGAGAGTAATGGTTATTCTATTTGCTTGAATACATATCTTCAATGGTTTAGTGAATCTCGATCGTAGTGCTACACATGTTCATAATATTGATGCCAAAAGATACAAAGTAGTAATGATAGTACCACTTACTTGTGGCACTGCCGCTTGAGTCATGTTGGTATAAAATGCATGAAGAAGCTCCATGCTGATGGATCTTTGTACTCACTCATTTTTGAAACGTTTGAGACATGCAAACCATACCTATTGGTATAAACGCATGAAGAAACTCCATGCAGATGGATCGTTTGGACTCACTTGATTTTGAATCACCTGAGACATGCAAATCATACCACATGGGCAAGATGACTGAAGGCCTCATTTTCCAGTGAGATGGAACTAGAAAGTAACTTATTGGAAGTAATACATTTGGATGTATGCAGTCCAATGAGTGCTGGGGCACGAAGTGGATATCGTTATGTTCTTACTTCACAGATGATTTGAGTAGATACTAGTGTATTT
Organism: Hordeum vulgare subsp. vulgare; assembly: GCF_904849725.1. NCBI lineage: Eukaryota > Viridiplantae > Streptophyta > Magnoliopsida > Poales > Poaceae > Hordeum > Hordeum vulgare. The sequence goes on from NC_058520.1 coordinate 223,989,929, forward strand.
GCTTGATGAAACACACGTCTGAATTACTAAAAGGTTCAAGTAGTTTCAGAGTGAAGTTGAAGATCGTCGTGACAAGAGGGTAACATGTCTACGATATGATTATAGAGATGAATAACTGAGTTGCGAGTTTGGTACACAATTAAGACAAAAGTGGAAATTGTTTCACATCTCATGCCACCTAGAACACCATACTGTGACGGTGTGTCCGAACGTCATAGCTGCGCCCTATTTGATATTGTGCATACTATGATGTCTCTTGTCGAATGACCACTATCGTTTATAGGTTATGCATTAGAGACAATTTCATTCACTTTAAATAGGGCACCACGTATTTCCGTTGAGGTGACACCGTATGAACTATGGTTTGGAGAAACCTAAGCTGTCGTTTCTTAAAAGTTTGGGCATGCGATGCTTATGTGGAAAGGTTTCAGCATGATAAGATCGAACCCAAAGCGGATAAATGCATCTTCATAGGACACCCAAAATAGTTGGGTATACCTCCTATCTCAGATCCGGAAGCAAAGTGTTTGTCTCTAGAAACGGGTCCTTTCTCGAGGAAAACTTTCGCTCGAAAGAATTGAGTGGGAGGGTGGTGGAACTTGATGAGGTTATTGAACCGTCACTTCAACCAGTGTGTAGCAGGGCATAGGAAGTTATTCGTGTGGCGCCTACACCGATTGAAGTGGAAACTGATGATAGTGATCATTAAGCTTCGGATCAAGTTACTACAAACCTCGTGGGTCGACAAGGTCGCATACTGCTACAGAGTCGTATGTTAACCTTGTCTTAGAGGTCATGTTGTTGAACAACAATGAACCTACGAGCTATGGAGAAGCGATGGTGGGCCCGGATTCCGGCAAATGGCTGGAGGACATGAAATCCGAGAGAGGACCCGTGTATAAAAACAAAGTGTAGACTTTGGAAGAACTACTTGATGGTCGTAAGACTATTATGTACAGATGGATCTTTAAAAGGAAGACACACGATGATGGTGAAAAGTCACCATTAACAAAAGCTCGACTTGTCACAAAGATGTTTCCGACAAGTTCAAAGAGTTGACTATGATGAGACTTTCTCACTCGTAGCGATGCTAAAAGTCTGTTGGAATTATGTTAGCAGTTGCTGCATTATTTATGAAATATTGCACATAGGATGTTAAAACATTGTTTCCTCGACGGTTTCCTTGAGGAAAGGTTGTATGTGATACAACCAGAGGGTTTTGTCAATCCTAAGGATGCAAACAAGTATGAAAGCTCCAGCGATCCTTCTATGGACTGGTGCAAGCTTCTCGGAGTTAGAATATACGCTTTGATGAGATGATCAAAGTTTTTGGGTTTATACAAGGTTTATGAGAAACTTGTATTTCCAAGGAAGTGACTAGGAGCACTATAGAATTTCGGATGAGTATATGTGGTTGACATATTGTTGATCAGAAATGATGTAGAATTTCTGGAAAGCATATAGGGTATTTTGAGAAGGTGTTTTCAGAGGAAAACCTGGATTGATCTACTTGAACATTGAGCATCAAGATCTATAGAGATAGATCAAGACGCTTGATAAAACTTTCAATGAAATGCATGCCTTGACACGTTTTTGAAGGAGTTCAAAATAGATCAGCAAAGAAGGAGTTCTTGGCTATGTTGTAAGGTGTGAATTTGAGTAAGACTCAAAGCCCGACCACGACAGAAGAAAGAGAAAAGACAAAGGTCGTCCCCTATGCCTTAGCCGCTCTAAAGTATGCCATGCTGTGTACCGCACCTGATGTGTGCCTTGCCATGAGTCTGTCAAGGGGTACAAAGAGTGATCCAGGATTGAATCACTGAACAACGGTCAAAGTTATCCTTAGCAACTAGTGGACTAAGGATTTTTTCTCAATTATGGAGGTGATTAAAGAGTTCATCGTAAATGGTTACGTCAATGCAAGCTTTGACACTAATCTGAATAACTCCGAGTAGTAAACCGGATTCGTATAGTGGAGCAGTCATTTGGAATAGTTCCAAATGGCACGTAGTAGCTGCATCTATACAATGACATAGAGATTTGTAAAGAACATACATATATGAAATGTTTAGATCCGTTGACTAAAAACCTCTCTCACAAGCAAGACATGATCGAACCCCAGAACTGTATGGGTGTTAGATTCATTACAATCACACAGTGATGTGAACTAGATTATTGACTCTAGTGCAAGTGGGAGACTGTTAGAAATATGTCCTAGAGGCAATAGAAAATTGGTTATAATTATATTTAGTTGTTCATGATAATCGTTTATTATCCATGCTAGAATTGTATTGATTGGAACCTCAAATACATGTGTGGATACATAGACAACACACTGTCCCTAGTGAGCCTCTAGTTGACTAGCTCGTTGATAAAATATGGTCAAGGTTTCCTGGCCATAGGCAAGTGTTGTCACTTGATAACGGGATCACATCATTAGGAGAATGATATGATGGACAAGACCCAAACTATAAACGGAGCATATGATCATGTCAGTTTATTGCTACTGTTTTTCTACATGTCAATGTATCTGTTTCTATGACCATGAGATCATGCAACTCCCGGACTCCGGAGGAATACCTTGTGTGTATCACACGTCGCAACGTTACTAGGTGACTATAAAGGTGCTCTACAGGTATCTCCAAAGGTGTGTGTTGGGTTTGCATGGATCAAGACTCGGATTTGTCACTCCGTGTGACGGAGAGGTATCTCGGGGCCCACTTGGTAATATAACATCACAATAAGCCTTGCAAGCAATGTGACTAAGGAGTTAGTCACGGGATCTTGTATTACGGAACGACTAAAGAGACTTGACAATAATGAGATTGAACTAGGTATAGAGATACCGACGATCGGGATTAACTGAATCCTTGACATAGAGGTTCAACTGATAGAGATCTTCGTAGAATACGTAGGAGCCAATATGTACATCCAGGTCCCGCTATTGGTTATTGACCGGGGAGTGTCTCAGGTCATGTCTGCATTGTTCTCGAACCCGTAGGGTCTGCACACTTAAGGTTGAGTGATGTTTCGATATAGTTAAGTTATAGGTGTTGGTGACCTAAGGTTGTTTGGAGTCCCGGATGATATCTCGGACATCACGAGGAGCTCAGGAATGATCCGGAGGTAAAGATTGATATATAGGATGTCCTGTTTTGGTCACCGGAAAAGTTTCGGGCTCATCGGTAGTGTACCGGGAGTGCCGGGAGGGGTGTCACGCCCCAAGGGGCCGCATGGGCTGTGGGAAGAGATAAACCAGCCCCTAGTGGGCTGTAATAAGTTCCCACTAAGGCCCATAAGGTTTGAAAAGGAAAAAACACACAGGGTGGAAAGAGTTTCCAAGTGGGAAGGAGGAATCCTACTCGAAATAGGATTGGAGTAGCACTCCTCCTCTCTCCCTTGCGCAAGGTAAGAAAGGGCTGCCCTAGGGCGCATCCCTCTCCCTCCTCTCCTCCTATATATACTAAGGGTTTTGAGGGTTTTAGACACAATAGAAAACAGCCACGTGCTGCCCTCTCTCTCTAGATCTGTTTCTCCTCTAGTTTCACCGGTGCTTAGGTGAAGCCCTGCTGGAATAGCATCACCACCACCACCACCACCACGCCGCCGTGCTGGAGAACTCATCTACCTCTCCGCCCCCTCTTGCTGGATCAAGAAGGTGGAGGTCATCATCGAGTTGTATGTGTGATGAACGCGGAGGTGTCGTCCGTTCGACACTAGATCGGGATGGATCGTGATGGGATCACGGGACGGATCGTGATGAGATCGCGGGATGGGCTGTGATTTGAATCGTGAAGATGTTCCACTACATCAACCGCGTTATATACGCTTCCGCTTAGCGATCTACAAGGGTATGTAGATTCACTCTCCCCTCTCGTAGATGATCATCACCATGGATAGGTATTGCGTGTGCGTAGGAAATTTTTTGTTTCCCATGCTATGTTGCCCACCACTTCCATGCCTGGCCAATTAAATAAGAAGTGGCAAGCCAATGAGTACTTTTAGTGCACTCGTAAGCAACCCATGATATGGAACAAGGCAATAATGAAGCATGAGATAACATTAGTATGCTGATTTTTGCAGAAAGCAGATTTTCCCCTAGTGCAACAACATGATCAAGTTCTCGTGCGACATCCATCACAATGCATAGCGGTAACCCAGTGAACATGTTACATATATCAATATCAACTGAGGGTCGGACCTCCCATGTCCACCAATCATGCCAAGTCATTGGACTTAGCTCGAGCATCATGTTTCCCCATGTCACCATCTTTTCCTCATACTAACCCCCACACACACACACACTTGGTTTATGCGCAAACGACTCCATGTAGATTGAGCAGGATTACCCAACTGTCCTTGACCATGAACATGGCTATTTGAATGGTTTTACACTCTGCAGAGGTTGCACGCTGTACCCACAAGACTCGGGGAACTTCCGTGTCATACCCGAGGTAAGCACCCGAATAGTGTTTTCCCCTGGCGACACTAAAGAAAGAGTCCACTCGTTTGCTACACAGCCCACATGATGTACATCATATGAGCCTCGCTCTAGATTGTATCATCCACGGAGGCACCAACGGTGTGCCCGGAACTTGTAAAAACAGCATAGTCGTCCTCCTTGGCACGACCCCGTCTCGAGAGTGACCACGTCACTCCCGTCACTAGTAATGCGGGATCTCTACTAGCATCGACCAAAGTACTCAACAAAGCCCCGTCCCTTAAGGGGTATCGTGGTCGCACATGTAAGGTTGGGACGGTTGAATTTTTTTAAATCTAATCCCGTTTCCGAAAACACTCACACAAAACCTTTCTTGGTGCACCACTTATTTCTCAAGTGGTCATTCATCTCATCATTATCACCTTCGGGCATTAGTGGCACCCGATGAGATATTTGAAAAGCCTTTGTAACACTCCCTTCAATGCCACCATGCATATTCCCATTCCTTCTTGCGTAGCAACTACTTGCAACTAATTCATCCCACATGCACAACCCTCATAGGTGGTAGGGTCATGCCTGAATGCAGGTTTCAATGACGCGTTCTTCGGGGACAACCCAACAAGGGGGTCTACGATCCAACAGGAATATATATGCATAATTAAGGTATCAAATCACATGCAGCTAAAAGTTTATTAGGCATGGTCAAAGGGCTGCTTGCCTCGGTCAACAAAGTCTTCGGGGTCTTCAAAGTCTTCGGGTACAACTCCTTCATCAACCACATGATCTATCGTCACGATAGTTATAACAATAATAAGAATCACAACAAAAACAAGACACAAAACTCACTCCTCAAATGTTACATTATTCTTTAAAATTTTAACTTCACATCTAAAAATATTTATCTTTGTTTTTGGAGTGAAAAAGGTTTTGAAAACTATTTTAACACAGGCTGAAAATACTCAAAAGTAGGTTTTAAAATAAAACTATGTATATAAGTTTTTGTAAAAATTACACAAGTAGTCTTATTAAATACTATACATTTTTACAAAATTTATGGTGGAAAAATAAATAGATTTGGAGGATGATGTTTCCCTGTGGAATTTTTGGCAAATGCCAAATAATAGAAAAGGGAAAAGGGCTCAACACCCTGGGCCAAACTAGGCTGGCCGCTAGGCCTGCCCAGCCAGCCAACTAGCCATCCAGCCAAAGCGCGTGCGCGCTATTAGGTTTGAACCTGACGCACGGGGCTGTGTGTCCAGTGACTGAGAGAGGGAGAGAGAGAGACTGAGGCCGACAAGTGGAGTCATGCTGTCGGGGTCGTCTTCTACCTCACTGGTGTCAGCTCCATCGATGGCAAGGGAAGGATAGCGCAGAAATGGACTCCTCACACTTCCACCATTCGGATGGTTGTCGAGGGAGTAGCTGAGGTGACCGGAGTCGCCAGTGACGAGGAGGCCACGGTGGAAGGTGTCAGGAGGTGGTTGGTGTCGACGCTCAGCGAAGGGAAAGGAGCGGGGTAGTGGTGGAGGTGAAGCAAGGGCTTGTTGAAGTCACGATGGAGGTTTAATGGAGGCTCGAGCGGGCCTGTGTCCGGAGATCGACGGAGCCCCGACGCAGTGGCACCTCGATCGATCTAGAGCAGTGGTGCTCGGGGAGCTCAAGTGGGGTGATTTGGTCGTTGATTGAAGGTGAGAGAGAGGTTCCAGGGGGAGAGAGGCCGGGGTGGCCTCTATATAGGCGGGGCATGGTCCATCGAAAGGTGGTGCGCCAGCGAGGCCATGGCAATGGCTAGAGGAGGAGAGGAGGCTCGGGAATGAGCCCATGGTCTTTGTGGGTGAGGTTTACGTACGAATGAAGGACTGAGGAGGAGCGGGGCTAGCTCTCTGGCGCGTCGTAGTGGCAAGCGCCACCTAAAAGGATCGATATGTTTGAACAAATTAGCGTTAGCAACAAAAGGTTCTCTATATGAACGACTAGGTGAGCAACCTATATGATGCTAACTACAAGAATAATATGTGCAAGCAATGAGTACACCACCACAACAACAAGTACAAAGTAAAGGTAAGAGATAACCGCAAGTGGAACCGGTGGAGACGGGGATGTGTTACCGAAGTTCCTTCCCTTTGACAGGCAGTACGTCTCCGTTGGAGAGGTGTGGAGGCACAATGCTCCCCAAGAAGCCACTAGGGCCACCGTATTCTCCTCATGCCCTCACACAATGCGAGGTGTCGTGATTCCACTATAGGTGCCCTTGAAGGCGGCGACCGGACATTTACAGGCAACGTTGCTGCTATCTCCACACAAAGCCTGGAGGCTCCCAACTAGACCACAAAGCTTCACCACAATGGAATGTGGCACCTGATGATGAGTTGATGGATATACTTCTCACCCCTCGTTGGTTACCCCAAGTGGAAGGTGGAGATGTAGTCAGCAGCAAATTTTCCTTACATGGAGACTCTAAGATTTATCGAACCATGAGGACTCCTAGGCTCAACAAGTAGGTGTCTTCCAGCCTGGAACACACAACAAATAACTTTGCTACCAACGAGTACAGAGAGGTTGTCAATCACTCCGGCCTTATAGTTTGCAAAGGATCAAAACACAAGCAGGAAAGTAATAGTGCTTGCAACGAAAAGTAAATGAAAGCGGTAAAAGATGGAGGTGTAAACAATGATGGTGATATGGACCAGAGTCACATGATGTTCACTAGTAATGTCTCTCTCCCAAAAGACGATAAACAACTATGCTTGGGTAAATAAATCATAGTTGGGCAATTGACAAAATTATGATCGCACCGCAATGCTAATTATGCTACTTGATAATTAGAGGTTTAATAGTAATGGGCAGTACGGCAAGAAAAGTAGACCGTTTGTTCATCAACATCTACTTACTAATCATCCACCTTGAGATATCTATCCAGAACATCTCTCAGATATTAAGTTGCGAGCACCACCCAAAGTGTAATCTCAAAGCAACGGACAACTGCATTAACGAACTATGCGTAAGGTAAACAATCCTTGCAACCATGGTCACAAGCACCATTGTTTTCTCCCTGGTGGCAACAAGCACATCCCCTAGTCTCATGTTTCTGTCACTCAAGCTAGACATTGAGGGGCATGAACCCACAATCATGAATAACGCTTCCTCTTGGAGTTACAATCTACTACTTGGCCAAAGCAATAAATAGCAACGGAGAACATGCATGAAATATAAGGAACATAGTATAAAAGGATAATAAAATATATAACTCATAATGATCTGAACATAATCTCGTAATCCATCGGATCCCAACAAACCGAGAATAGCAATAGCAAGAGAATTACATAGATGCCTTGATCATGTAGGGCAGCTCACAAGGACTAACCATTGAAGCACAAGATTGGAGAGAAGACATCACATAGCTATTGGTCGTGGACTCATGGTCCAAGGAGGACTACTCACGGCACGTCCGGGAAGCGTCCATGGCGGTGGAGAAGCTCCCGGAGGTCAATCCTCCCTCTGACAGGGTGGTGGGAAGGGGTCTCCTTGTTGGGGAACGTTGCATGGGAAACAAAAAATTTCCTACGTACGCGAAGACCTATCATGGTGATGTTCATCTACGAGACGGAGATCGAATCCACATACCCTTGTAGACCGCTAAGCGGGAAGCGTTAAGAAACGCGGTTGATGTAGTGGAACACCTTCGTGGTTCAAATCACCATCGTCCCACGATCCGTTGTGATGTAGCACCGAACGGACGACACCTCCGCGTTCATCACACGTACAGCTCGATGATGATCTTCGCCTTCTTGATCCAGCAGGAGAGACTTGGGAGTAGATGAGTTCTCTGGCAGCGTGACGGCGCGCCGGTGATGGTGATGATCTATTCCTGCAGGGCTCCCCCCGAGCTCCGCAGAAAACCGATCTAGAGGAAGAACTACGAAGTAGAGGTTTAGGGTTGCACGTGGCAAAGTTGTGTCTCAAAAACCCTAAAACCTCTAGTATATATAGGAGGAGGGGAGCGGCTAGCCTTGGGGCTTCAAGGGATCTCCTAGGGCGTCAGAAGAAGTGGAGGAGGAGGGACTCCTACTCCACTTCGGTTTGGGAAGGAGGAGTCCCTTCCTTCCTTCCCACCTCCCTCTTTTTTTCTTTCTCCTTGATTTTCTTTCCTTGGTCGAAATATTCCACTTGGGCTGGCCTCACCAGCCCACCAAGGGCTGGTGCGCCACCCATGGACTATTAGATTCTCTCCCAGGTGGGTGGCCCCCTCCCGGTAAAAACCTGGAACCCATTCATCACTCCCGGTACACTGGTGGCAATGCCCGAAATCTTTCCGGAGGCTAAATGAAACAATCCTATATATCAATCTTCATTTCTAGACCATTATGGAAACCCTTGTGACATATGCGATCTCATCCGGAACTCCGAACAAACCTTCGGTCACCAACACCTATAACTCAACTATACTGAAACATCACCGAACCTTAAGTGTGCAGACCCTGCGGGTTTGAGAACTATGCGGACATGACCTGAGACACTCCCCGGTCAATATCCAACAGCGGGACCTGGATGTCCATATTTGATCCTACATATTCTACGAAGATCTTATCAGTTGAACCTCTGTGCCAAGGATTCATATAATACCGTATACTATTCCCTTTGTCCTTCGGTATGTTACTTGCCCGAGATTCGATCGTCGGTATCCCTATACCTATTTCAATCTCGTTACTGGAAAGTCTGTTTACTCATTCCATAATACAAGATCCCGTGACTAACACTTTAACCACATTGCTTGCAAGGCTTATATGTGATGTTGTATTATCGAGTTGGCCCCGAGATACCTCTCCGTCACACGAAGTGACAAATCCCAGTCTTGATCCATGCTAACTCAACGGACACCTTCGGAGATACCTGTAGAGCACCTTTATAGTCACCCAGTAATGTTGCGACGTTTGATACACACAAGGTATTTCTCTGTTGTCAGTGAGTTACATGGTCTCATGGTCATAGGAATGAATACTTGACACGCAGAAAACAATAGCAACAAAATGACACGATCACATGCTACGTTTAAAGTTTGGGTGTTGTCCATCACATCATTCTCCCAATGATGTGATCCAGTCATCAAGTGACAACACTTGCATATGGTCAGAAAACCTTAACCATCCTTGATCAACTGGCTAGTCAACTAGAGGCTTACTAGGGACATAGTTTTGTCTATATATCCACACATGATTTATGTTTTCATTCAATACAATTATAGCTTGGATAATAAATGATTATCTTGAAACAGGAAATATAATAATAACTATTTTTTCATTGCCTCTATGGCATATTTCCAACACTCCTGACGCTTCTGATCTCGGAAGCGCTGCGGCGGCCGAACGAGTGAGAAATTTGCGATTCCAGAAGTTTTTGAAGGGTTTCCTCTCGGGACTCTAAATATAGGCCAAAGGAGGGCACCAGATGAGGTGGGACCCACCCAGGCGGCCTCCTGGCGCGGCCTAGGGCCTGGTTGCGCCAGGAGGTCGCCTGGGAGGCCACTGGCTCCCCTGTGGCCCATATTCGGTGATCCGGAAGCTTTTGTTTCGCTGGTTTTTTTATATTTTTTCTGGAATTTTTCGGGTTGCGGAAAATTGGGTAAAAGCCCATGCAAAATATATATCAGCAAACAGAAATGGGCACTGGGTGCACTGAGTTAGTAGGTTAGTCCAAATATGTGTAAAATGATATTAAAGTGTAGCAAGACATATACCAATGTCACCCAAAAGATCATGGAACAAGCAGAAATTATAGATACGTTTGGGACATATCAACATCCCCAAGCTTAATTTCTGCTCGTCCTCGAGTAGATAAATGATAACACAATAATTTCTGTGGTGACATGCTAATACACATTTAAGAACTTCAAAGTAAATGAAGTGAAATATGAAATTCAAGTCAAGACAATAACAAGCAAGAGTCTATATTTAGTATTGAGTTTACCAAAGTAAGAACATAAAGGTGCAAGAGCTCTCGCTGTCCGTGCCTCGAATGTATCCAAATGGTGTTTGCGTGCAAGAAGTGGGAGTTGGGATGAGATCATAAAATATTTTTTAATTGAGAACTCAATCTACTAAACCTCACACTTAGTCTCCTTCGGAATCTTATTTTGACTCATCCCCAGACCACCAGTCAGGCACAAATCAAAATGATCCTCTCCCTTTCGACTTTGAGCACTCATGCAATGGATGAGGGTAAGAAAAATATGTTGGCACTTAGGATGGAAAATAGAATAATGATGGGGAATGAAGACAAAAATGTGTGAAAGGCTCACATCAATGCGGACAACCATAGGCGAGATAAACCCAAATGATAGATATGATGTGAGGAGTAGGGATTGCCGTGTAACGGATTGTCACAACCTAGCTACCCCTCTTATGAATAGCAAGATTGTGCTCATATTTTCATTCTTGCATTAAAAATGAAAATGGAAATCAAAAGAAAATCCCTAGCAACTTCCTATTCAAAACAATTCAAGTGGTGACAAAACAATGAACCCAAAATGGCCCTCATAAAAGTCCATCATTTTTTGTTAAATCTTGGAAACCACAATTCAGGGGTGGATTTATTTTTAAAACTACTTTGGTATTTTATTTCAAACACAAAGACACTGAAATCAAATATAAATTTGATTTCAAATATTTCAGAGTTGCATAAAATGTTGAAAACTTTATGTGGGTTTGGAATTATTTCAAATAACACCCCAACATTGTTTTTCCTATTTCAGAAATAGTTTGGAGCCAAAATAAAATAAAATCAATGCTTGAAATGATTTAACAAAAAAGAGAAAGGAAATGAAAATGAAAAACAACTAAGTCTCGCTTACCTTGGCCCAGCCCACCGTAGCGCTGTCGTCTTCCTCGCGCCAGTAGGCAGCAGGAGGTGGGCGCCGCTCCCTCCGGTGCGGCCATGCTCCTGCGTGCTTGTCTGGGCCCTCCATCGCGCTGGCAAGGGAGATAAGCCTCCTCGGAACCCATTCCCGTCCTCATCTTCTCCCCATTCGCGCTCTCTTCCCTCTCCCTCTCGGCCGCCATTAGAGCTGAGCTCGAGCTCGAGCTCGCCATCGCTCCAGCCCCCCTCTCTCTCTCCCGTGAGCCGCGCAGAAGACTCGCCATGACTCCGTGAAGCTATCCAGCAAGCCACGCAAGCTCTCGAGCCGTGCATCGCCCCGACACCGTCATCTTCTTCCTCGGATCGCCGACGTTCACCGCCGCCGTTCTCCCTCTCGAGGCCGTCCCCGAACCCGCTTTCGACGTCTCTGCACTCCTGTGAGCTCAGGGTGCATTCCCCCTTGTTTTCCCCCTCGATCCCGTGCCCTAGCGTCCGATTCCACCGGAGCCCGACGAGGTCCGCCGCTGTAGCTCGTTGCCGGTGACCATACGGTGATCGGCTGGTCCTTGTGAGGCCTCAATCAGCTCCAGCTCGTCGCATAGATGCTCTAGGAGCCCAACCCCGCACGATTTAAACTCAGTTTCGATGACCTCAATGATGGCCAAGCTCCAGCAGCTGCCGAGCTCGTCGCCGGCGTCGATTCCGGTCACCTCAGTCCCCGAGACTTGGTCCATCATACTCGCGATCGAGTGGCTGATAGTTTGAGCCACTCCACCGTCCTTTTGGTCGCCGAAAATGAAAATCGAATGCCCTCCGCCGTCTCTTTGGTCGCCGGAGCCTCTTCGTAGGTGGGTTTGACCCCATCGCCGGTGGGGTTGACTCCCCAGAGTCACTCGCAAGTGGGGCCAACCCCCTAGCTAATTAAGTTTAGTTTAATAAAATTAATTAGTTAACTAAATACCTAAACACCCACTAACATGTGGGCCAGCCCATGTTAAATAACTAATTAACTTTAAATTTAATTAAAATCTGGTCAGAGTCACTGACCAGTGGGTCCCACTCGTCAGGTTTGACTTTCAACGGCCAATTGGACCTGCTTATGTCATGCTGATGCAGTAACTATATTTCTGATTTAATATAATTCTAGAAAATGCTAAAACTTTGTAAATTCATAGAAATATGATTATAACTCCAAATTTGACAACTAATATATGCAAATTGAATAGAAAAATTCAATGAACACAATGGTGCTACTTTCATGTATGAAAAACAAAGTTATGAAACAACATCAGGTCAAATCAATTAAATGAATGATAAATATATTATTTCAATTAATTTTTGAATTTGAATTCAAATCAGCATCATCCTAAAAGTTTGCTAGCCACATCAACTCATGCTATAATTCATTTCCTGCCATGTTCATGCATCATATTGTTGCATATGAATGTTATTGATTGATTGTTATTATTTCGGTAGGCTCTACCCTTCCGGATATGTCCGAATATCCGTCTGACGGATTTAACCCCTCTGCTGAGCAACAAGGCAAGCACCCTTTTGATAATTCCGATATAATCCCATGTTCTTGCTCCTACTCCCACTTATTGCATTTGGACAAAATATTTCAAATGCTTTACTTCGGTAGCTGAACCTATTCCTTTGCAAGACGTGTCATTGTCACAGTAAATAGGAAAACCTTTCAACCTAGCATACCTAGTAGATGCTTGAGCTGTGATGTGATTTATGCTGCTATGCTTGCTATGCCTAGACTTGTGTCATGCCTGTTTCATCTGGGTGATGAACCGGAATAATTGAATGTGTTCTAGTGACAAAGAATAAGTGCGGAACCTGATTTGGTAAAGGTACCGATAAAAGGCTATGTAGGAGTACATGGTGGGTTGTTTCATTGGAACCGTCGTTAGGAACCGAGTTCCGTGTATCTAGTCCAAGTCGAGTTACTACCTGCTACTTCTCAAACAACAGCGCCAGAAATTGACACGTATGTATTTCCGTCAGTTTGAGAACCAAGGTATTAATCGAGTAGGAGAATCTCGTCAAATCTAGAGTACCTGCACAAACACAAAAGAGCTTGCACCCAACGCTATAAAGGGGTTGTCAATCCCTTCAAGATTGATTGCAAAGTGAGATCTGAAGGCGGAAAGTGCAACGAAGTAAAAGAGTAAGGCTGAAAATATGGTGTGGAGTAGACCCGGGGGCCATAGTGTTCACTAGAGGCTTCTCTCAAAATAGCAAATAATACGGTGGGTGAACAAATTACTGTCGAGCAATTGATAGAACCGCGCAAAGTCATGACGATATCTAAGGCAATGATCATACATAAAGGCATCATGTCCGAGACAAGTAGACTGATACTTTCGGCATCTACTACTATTACTCCACACATCAACCGCTATCTAGCATGCATCTAGTGTATTTAGTTCATGATGAACAGAGTAACGCCTTAAGCAAGATGACATGATGTAGAGGGATAAACTCAAACCAATGGTGAAAACCCTATCTTTTTACCCTTGATGGCAACAACATGATGCGTGCCTTGCTACCCCTTCTATCACTGGGTGAGGTCACCGCATGGTATGAACCCAAAACCAAGCATTTCTCCCATTGCAAGAATCATAGATCAAGCTGGGCAAACAAAACCCACAACTCGAAGAGAATTACAAGGATATTAAATCATGCATAAGAGAGATTAGAAGAAACTCAAATAAGATTCCTAGATAATCTGATCATAAACCCACAATTCATCGGATCTCGACAAACACACCGCAAAAGAAGATTACATCGGATAGATCTCCATGAAGATCATGAAGAACTTTGTATTGAAGATCCAAGAGAGAGAAGAAGCCATCTAGCTACTAGCTATGGACCCATAGGTCTATGGTGAACTACTCACGCATCATCGGAGAGGTTATGGTGTTGATGAACAAGCCCTCCGTATCCGAATTCCCCCTCCGACAGGGATAAGATGCGGAGTAGGTATCCATCTTTGCAAATCGAGATACCGAGGCCTCCTATACCTGTAGGGTAGAGGGGGGATAGAAGAGAGGGTATGTGGGCTTCTATCAAATAGTGAAGACCCGGGAACGACAGTCGCTCGACGTAAGGAGTGGAACGAAATATCAATAGAGGCACGAAAACTGCTGGGTATGAAATTTGGGTAGGGTTGGCAGGGAAAGTCCAACTGACACTTTCTTTGATGCCCTTTTTTCTCCAACTGGCTCAGAGATTGCATTTGCCCTTAACCTCCTTTGAATCCATCGTTTAGACCCTCTCAATTGGTATTGGCATTGGCTCGAGAGCAAGGACCTTATTTGATCGCTTAGAACTTGATGGAAGGAAACTCACTCGCTCGAGATATGCTTAAGCTAGCTTAGGAAGAGTACTAATTTTATATGCCTTAAAGAGGGGATTCAAAGAACATTTAAGTTTGAAGTGAAAACAAAACAATAACTAAAAAAATTGACTGAGGAACTATCTAATACAACTATTACTTTCGAGGACAAGAAGGATGCTCTATATCTTTTTCCAATCCTGGCAAAGGGAAAGCCAGTAGAGTATGCCTTGGTTTAAGAGAGGAGCTCAGGTCCATCTTGTGCTCACAATACATCTTATTTAGCAGGACATCTTGGGCTCTTTAGAGAAAGGCGAAGTCTCTACTTGTTAACCATGGATGCCTGTTATATTTACTTATAGAGTGAAGAACAAGCCCACTTTCCATATCCCTTTCGTCCGGATGATCGATTGCCTCATTCTTCTTCGAAAATAAGTGCATTTGGCCATTGTGTTTTTCCAACTTTCGTAATAGATCTGGGCATGCATGGTTTTCAATAGATAACCCTAGGCCTTCTTCGTTTCCCCACGGGCATTCACTTCTCTTCAAGCTCGGGATTAGCGAAACATGGATCCGATGCCCATCTCTTTTTCCACTTTGCAAGGCTGAGAGACTTTACCAATTGATAAAAAAAAGCATGAGCAGGATCAGCAGAGGCAAAATCGAATAAAATGGCTTATTTGCACCTTTCTTTGGTAGGCAACGAATCTCACGGAATGTGGGAATCTTTTACAGATGTGAATTCTCGCTTTAACGCTTCGATAACATACTTAGAATCAGGTATCTTCGGGACCGGGGCTCGCCCTCAACAGATATTGTCTTTGCTTCCGCTGATGTCGCGTCAATTGCCCGAGGGAGCATAACACTGCAGGCCGCAATGAACATGCCCGCCGCATCTCGGATAATTGCTCCAGTTGCGCCAATTCCAGTATCCGAGACAGAAAGCAGCATCCACGTGAACTTTGACTGTTCATAATATGGGAAATTCCGAGGTGAAGGATGCCTGCTCAGGTCATGATATCACTGATCCAAACTACCAAATCTGAATCCTGACTAGTTAGCGAATCGTGTGCTCTGTGCGAATGTCTTTATTAGTCTATTTCATTTAAGCCCAAAGGATCTTCGAATACCGACTGGTCGTCCCAATCCAATCTCCCATCTGCTTATTCCAATTTTTCCTATTCCTAGCGAATCAAATGAGATTTCTGTTCTTCCATCAAGAGGAGATAGTTATAGTTATCGATAAAGCTAAAAAAAACCTGTTGACATCGATAAAGCTAAAAAAAACCTGTTGACATAGAATGCAATCGAAATAGAGACAACTAGGCGAAAAAAAGACCGAAAACAATAAGAAACTTCTACTCCCTAGGTGGTTATTTGCCGCATAAGACAGCGGTGGAAGCTGAAGGAAAGAGTGGGCTTTGAATCTAGGTATGCTTTCTAAGGATTGTTCTACGCCTAGCCTACCTTTACGAACATACCTCTGTCTTTCAAACAAAGCCCTGTGTGTGGAACTACTTATATTTGTTTTCTAATTGCTTTTATCGGGCCATCGAGAAGTCAGTCAGCGGTTGGCTTGAGTCCTCAAGTTGGTCTTTAAGACTTAGCAGGGCCCTACACACAGTACACCTTAGTAGAAGGTAGATTTCTCTCACCCTATGTGCAATCAAGCTCAGAGACTTGAGCCGCAGAATCCCTTATTTCTTTTCTTTCTCATCGATCGAAAAAGGATGAACTAAAATGACTTGATTCGAAGCCACTTCTGACTTGGATTGATGAAACGAGAAGATTATTGGATTGGATTGTTGGTCTTTCACTAATGGAGCATCTCAGCCCTAGCCTTGAAGTTGAACATCCGGGGATATCTAAATATTGAACCAGTGATTCAAAAGAATGGCAAGTCAGCGGTTATGTGTTGACTTCAGAAACAGGAATCTTGCCACTCCAAAGGACGAGTATCCAATGCCGATAGCTGACCTACTGGTAGATTCGGCAGCTTGTATTGAGCCTCTTGGATGCCCACTCAGGATATAACCAGGTGCCAATCGCCGAAGAAGATATTAACAAGAATTTAGATGCCCTGGTCCAGTTGGTGCCTATGATTTGTCGATCAATTCCTCGGGTCAAGGGCGCACCTATGATGTATAATCTTCACTACTAGTCAATCCAGGGAAATATTCCTTCTGGCCTTTTATAGATGGATACCTTTTTCTTAGAAAAAATCCCCTTTCAGGTTTAATGATCAAGCAGCGGGGTACCGATTATCCTCTTTTTGCCGGAGGAAGCGAGGAAACAGAGCTAACGGAATTTCATTGTAAAGAAAATGACTCATAAGGAGGTCAGTCATAAAATCCTTAAACACTAGATCATGACTATATACCCGGATCTCATTCCTTGAAAGATCCCAGGTCGCTTCGCTTAATCAAAGATAAGAAATATCATAGCTGCTTACGAATGCCATCCAACGAGGTAGAACCACCTTCTAATCCTTATGGAGTTTAAGAACAACGTCCACTTGGATTTTCTATACTAGTTAGCCGCAGAAAAAGACGAAAGCGAGCCAAAACATGTAAATCAAAAAACAAAAGAAGGGAACATCCACTGCTGAAATACACTTGCATCGTCGTTAAACAGGAACTCAAAAACGGCACTATAGCATTGGAATTATGGAATTTGAATGGATTGAGTACATCAAGATGAAGAAATTAACGTAATAAGCGATATTCTCAAAAGATTCGGTCATGCCAGAAACCTCAGTGTGCATGGCACTAAAAAAGGGTACAAAGAACCTGAGATGCAAGTAATGGCTGAATAGCCGGGGAAACACTAAATAAAGACAAGTGTCATCCGGACTTACTTGATTGATTGAATCGAGAGATGGAAATGCCATTGAGAGATTAGAAGGGATAGAGAAAACGTCAGATAGAGGTCGTGCTTCTGCTCAGTCCAAAAGAACAATCTGAGTGAGGATAAGGTGGTTTATGTTAGGGTCCGAGAAAGCAACTTGACATGCCAATCCTAACAAGAATTCCACTCTTTCTGGTCATGTCAGAAACCACCTCTTGGAAAGCAGATCGAAAGCCAATCGTTTCAGAAGATGATGACCCTCTTGTGCTCCTACGTTCCTGCTAGTTGGTGGATGAAGAATAGGAGAGAGCTTGCTTGAGTAGAAGATAACCCGCGAGAAGGATGTTTTGTAGCGCTTTCTCATACAAAAGGAAAAGGCGTCACGACCGATCGATAAAGAAAAGAACCGCAGCGCTGTCGCCCACCCCGCTTTGGGCACGGGGAGGCGAGAACCACCGCTTTTAGGAAAGAAGCCTACAATTTGATTCTCGTCTCGTTTCACTTGCATTTTCTTTCGTTCAGTCTCGTTCTGAGAGTGGAATCGAACCACTCACTCCGTTTGGATTTCGAGTCCAAAGGGCCCAGCCAGCGAAAGAGGATTTACAGTCCCACGCAGCCTGCCAGAACCTTTTTCTTGCTTGATTTTTATACGATTTTTTGAGCAACTAGCGCGAAATCCATTGCGCGTTAGCGCATCCGTTTTCTTGCTTGATTTTTATACGATTTTCTGAAGTGATCTGTCCAACTAAGTAGAAAAGGACACTAGAGTGTGGCTACACGTGGTATAGGGCTGCTCGTCCCGCCTGGTGTTGAGAAATGACATCCAATCTTTCGGTACCTAGAATATATTCTAGGTGGATAAACTTATTTTTGATCAGCATCAATGGGAGATCTGATGTTTTAGAATGACCTTCCCCCGATCAGAGAAGGGGCTTGGTCTGGAACGGATTGAGACGGAAAGCGGTAATCAATCGCCGCGTGGTGGAACGCTTGTTGGAGAAGGGTAAGCGCCTCCATGTCGTAGGGGTGGGTAGGCCAATAGAAGACTAGGGAACTTAGCCTAGCCACTCAGTTCTGCCCCGAGCCAAGTCTATTTAGTGTCAGCGAACACATACCACTATCTATATATAGGTTTTTCTTTTTCATAGAGGTTGTCGCTTAGGTCCTTGGACCCTTCCTTCATGAAGCTTGAGGAAGCACTCACTTTTCTATCCACGACATTCTTGGTTCTGCACTTAGTCTTGAACCTGTGTTGGTTTGGGACGTCAATCTCATTCGTCAGCGGTGTGTGCCGCGTACTATGATTGCTTTCTTCTTGCTGTCAAATCCCAGTCTATCTTTCACTGAGCTTCCTTCGCTTGGAATTCAAAGTCCAAAAAAAAGAAAGAAAGCGTACTGTGAGGTATGAATGATCAAATGTCTACGGGTGTCATTGAATATCATGGGGTACGAACTTCTAAGGTCATGGCGTAGGGTATTGGATAGGCTGGTCCGCTGGTCGAAGTCATTGCAGGGTGTGCTACGGACAGCTATTGTTCCAGGGCATTTCCTTTCTCTCGTCATCACGCCAACATACACAAGGCTTGCCTTCACAGGGCCCCACCTTGACTTGCCATCATGGCTACACTCTTTTCATCAAAGCAACTCTTCTTAAGAAGACCCCTTGGTCCCCACAACGAAGTTCCTCCATAGAGAACCCAACTGCACAGCACCATCGCAAAGGTTTCTTCGTAACTCGATTAGTCTCACTCAAGAGAACTCATCTACACGGAAGGTCTTTTAAGTGCCAGTTGTACCCGCACAGAAGTTCTGCGCCCTCAACTACACTAGGATGCCCCCTGCAGTAGCATCACAACTTTTCTCACCATGGACAGCTCGCCAGTCTTCTTGCATCAGCCACACCTAATTACAAATGACCTTGGCCTCTCCATGCTCGTCATTTACATTTAAACTGCACACCCCCTTGTTGAGGTCTTACTCCAAAGGTACGGCCTCTAGCACATGACCATTCCTCACTCAAGTCATCGACACCCTCGTCGATGTACGTGTTGAAAGAAGAAATTCCACTATCTCTCAAACGAAATGAGGTTTTTGAACTCCTATATAACAGAGTTTCATTGATGCCAAAGGGGGTTTTCCTCAAACGATTGGAACCAGAATAAAATAAAAAAAAGAATGAAAGAGTCAATCTATCTTAGTCAAGGCGCTCGCTCTGCCATAAAGGGAGGCACTGGCAAAATCTAAATAGAAAAGAATAGTGTGGTTCAGCATTGCTATCCCTCGGTCTCCCCAATCAAGGGCTTATAGCAACCTCTATCAACACAACTATCCGAATACCTATTGCTTGCTTTAGCTCCAACTACTGCTAGCTTTAGCTGCAACTATCTTCCGACTCTCTACTTGTTCGTTGCCCGACGCGGCTCTGCCTCTGCCTGTTTTTGAGCTCAATAAAAGAGAAAGTTTCATGCCAGTATGGGCGAAAACCATCAATTTTCACATTCCCCTAATAAATGGGTGTTTTTGAGGTCCTTTTTCCGATCAGTTTCATGCCAGTATGGGGTCAAAGTATACAAAAATCACATTCTCCCCGTAGAACGCTGTTTTTAGAGCTCTCCTTTTTTGGAAAGTTTCATTGCGCATAGTACGAAAACCAACAGAAATCCCACTGGCAAAGGTGTTGTGCCGGTTGCCGACCAGGCGATCGACCAGCTTCCGACCAGAAGCGTTGGTGCAGTGAGGTGAGCCACGACCAGAACAGAGCTGTTACAAAGGAAGCCCACTCCCTTATGTTCTGATGGGAAATAGGACTAGGATCTGTAATAGTTGTATCTGCTTTCCTTTGGTTTGCATGGGCACGTGATACATTCCTAGCATGATGTTGGAACAAGCAAGGACCCAGCGTGATCCAGAGGGCAAGCCCATCCCGGGTAACTTTGTATCCTGACCCAAGCCGGAAGTTTGTCGAACTTGTAGTCTAGGACATTGGTAGGGATCCGCATGGGCACGCTGAACAATCCGATGGCCACCCACAACACGAAACATCGGCCCCGCTCGTAGCGCTTGCCGATCATCCCTATCTCTACCGGGCCCGTATTCCCCGCCTCGCTGATACTTATTCATTTCTTTGAATCGATAAAGATGGGTATCCATGCCTCTTAGTTCCGGGGAGATACTGGTTATGCCAGTGTGGACAAGTTCAAATGGAGCAAACCCGCAAGAGCATGGAGCATAGGATTTGAATTAGCCCAGGAGGCGCGGGCGAGCAACTAAAGCCGACTTCCTTCCTCTGATTGGAATTGGTTGAAAGGAAACCGGAACTGGAAGATTGACTCGGGGAAACAGGAAATCCTTAATGCCGTGGGAAATCCATTGAGTATCCAAGGAAAAGGCAAGCTCAAGGTATTCTCCCCAATCTTTCCCTTTCGGTCAGACAGCACTGGTCAATAGGATCGGGTGGGCTGGGCACATAGCCGGAGATAAGAAATGGCAACAAGGCTCAACAGAGCAGAGAGACAAGAATACCTATATAGAGACATGAGAAAGAATAAGCCAAGGACAAAACGAGAATTCCGCATCCGGTGAAAGCTGAAGTCACATAGGGAAGGGAGTTTCTGCAGATGGAGAAAAGGGAGATATCACACTGTGTGTGATAGGTTATTAGCTGGAGGATTGAGATTGGTATATGGCATTCAGATAGTCCTTCTGAACTGAAATCATGGAAAGACTAGGCTCACCAGGCAGGGAAAGCTAGATATAGCCTAAAAAACCTCCACTTACGGATTCACATACTGGTTGGTATGTTCATCAAGTTCTCGATTACTACTTACGGTGCCCACTGACTCCCTTTAATGGTACGCCAAGATATCGCTCATAACGACTGCAAAGGCATATTTATTAGCCAGCTGTGGGATACTGCCCTAAAGCTGCTGTTCCGGTGATTAGATCAAAATAGAGTTCTTTCTACAAGAGCATCTCAAGTTGGTCAGGCGTCCCCAGGAGTGTTTCGATATCAGCAAGCACATTCTAACTATCTATAAATGGCATTTCGAGGTGAGAGAGAGTTCCAGCATATTACACAAAAGAGTGGGTAGACACATGCGTTGAGGCATTCCCTACAACAGGTGGATAAAGCCGTTTCTAGGCCATAGAAAAACATAGCATGTGACATTTATTTACATAGGACCAAGCATAATCGTTTTAGATAAGAATCAATCAGCAGGTGAAAGGCAAGCACTTCCTTCCCTGAATCCTACTCTTGCCCTAAAAAAGTACTAACTAAAGCCAAATCGAATGAAATATGCCTCTCTACGCGAATAAGCAGAAGTGAGCCCAATAGAACAGATCAGGAAAGAGTTTACTAAGCTATCGCGCGCAGTAAAGAGAATACCATATCTAGTTCCTGGCTAGCTCCCATCTTCGATGCATGGATCTGACTAACCGGAGATCGGACTCGTGTGCTTGAATCAAAAGAAAATACCGGTATTCTGTTCCAAATTAGGCTTGTAATTAGAGTTACCAATGGTAAGGATTGGCGTGGGTTTAGAGTGGGTAGCCCGCTCGCTATCTATGTCTTTCATTCCCATGGATTGGAAAACATCTTACTCGCCATGGGGCGAAACTTCTCATCGTCAGCCTAAGTGATTGTTTCTGTAAGCTAGAGAGAAGTACCCTTGATTGGGTGCTTCGAACGCCCTTCGGGAAGTGAAAGTGAAGGTTGATCAATAGCTTGAATCAGGACGATGCCGCTTAGAAAAGTCTTCTTTCTTCCTTTTCATTGTGACTCAAAAGCCACAAACAAGGGTTACTATTCAGGAGTGGAATTGCATTCTGTACAATGGACATTTTCATTTCTCTTTCTGTGCTATGGCTATGGTTGACTTCTGTCTCTCGACATGTAGAGAAGCTGATCAAAAGGAAATAGTCTTCCAGATGGCAAATATGTGAACCATAAACCGTAGATTTACCACCAATTGTGACTCAGGGAGATGAAAGGTAGAGAATGGCTTATTCGTAAAAGAAGGCTCCCAGCCAAATATAGAATAGAAAGGAAGGGGCATCCCCGTGAGAAAACCAGGTGGTGTTACTTTCCTGCTTCCACCTGAACCTGCTTGCAGGCCTTATAGAAAAGTCTTGTATAAGATAACTAGCTTGACAACAGGAATTCTCTAACTTACTTGTAGATAACGAACTTGCTGAAGGAGGTTAAGATAGTTTTCCGTTAATGGGGAGAGAGAAAAAGAGTCCTCGCTTTCATAATCGGTAATCAGAGTCCAGGCTTCCAAAAGCCATATTTTACGACAACCTATGAACCGACTAACTCAACAGCTGGCCTTAGAGAAACTGTCCTAACTTATCCAAGTAGTCCTAATAAATAGCCATGATGAAATACTCTTCCTTTCCCTGCGGCACTCGCTTGAAGGACTCGAAAGCTGACTAATGCTGATAGGAAAACAGAGCTTCCTTCAAACGCTGATCGATACCATCCACCAGAAGAAAACGTGACCGCAACTACTTCCCGAATCAGCACCGTCTGGAGGCTTTGCATCTGTATTTGGAGCTGGGCATGCATCCATTGATTCTAGCACTTGGAGCTTTGAACGCTCGAAAGAGAAATACAATCTCCGCCCTAGAAGTGGATCGATAGGTTCATACATCTTGTAGTCGGTGCAGTTCTGGGAAGGAATGGGCTAGTATGAGTTCTGGTTTAGTCAGTAGTTCACTTCTCCCTTCTTGTCCGCAAACAAAGCAAACTAGAAACCTGCTTTTGCTGAAGACAGTGCTCAATGAGAGGAGGTGGGCAAGTATTAGTTAAGGGATATCAGGAAGGAGGTCGAAGAAAGGGGAAAGAGCTTCATCGTCGATTAGCAATTGAAAGTAGGGGAAACTATGATTCTATCGAATGTGCGTATCCATTGGGGCTAGTGAAAGATTACGGTAGGGGAACCCGTTTCACTACTGACTTCGTGTATGAGTGACAAAAAGTAAGGGCAGAATAGCCCCTTCAAAGTAGGGGCTTCACAACCCGCTTCTCTTCCTTAATTTAGTGAATGGTGGGTGCGCAAAGTCTTGAGTTTTGGACCTGTTACGGACAAAAGGAGAAGACAACCATTGTACCAATCCACTACTTGAATCTACGAGGACTAGTTTAGTCGGATCTATTGTTTTACCACTCACTAACAGGACTTTCCTGCTTAGGATTGATAAGATAAGAAGATCGTTTTCTTTCTCTTGCTCTGTATAATAGAAATAGTGTACTAAGGTAAGTTCCATTAAGTTAGGGCTGGTTAGTGAAGTTAAGTAAGAGGGAGTTCTAGTTAAGTATGCCCATAGCTCTTGCTTCTAATTGGTTAGTGCAGGATACTACTCTCCCCGTCCAGTTCTGGAGAAGAGAAAGGTTGCGTTCCTTCTTTTCTTTCAGATAGTGGGATGCGTTGATCTGCTGAATCAAGAAGATCAAGTCCTCCCGGGCAAGGCGAACCTAGTGGTTTCTAGTTCAGTGCAGCCTTTTCCTCAGAGCTATTTGACAATGGGCCCAATGAAGACTTCTTCCCCCCGAGGATAAGTCGATACTAGTTTCTGGTCTGCTTTGGAGAGTAGAAGTCGATATTTGTTTCTGGTCTGCTACTGAACTTCGCATCGCGCTAGGTGAGACGAGAAGTGCCAGCAAAGGCCTCTGTTACGGATTACGGGAAACAAGCAAACAGAACAGGTTTGATAACTTACTCGGGTGCCGGGGCCTCGGATCCAGAGGTTCCAGGAAGGAGGAAGGCTCGTTTCATTATCGAATATCGTGTAGAACTCACTTGCCCTGCCTTTTGCTAGGAATCCTATCGTTATGCTTTGGTCGGGTTATCCCATAAATCAAGGGCCCTACTATTCTATTATTTTTTGTTCAGATCTGAAAGGACAGATAGAAAGCTTAAACCCAGCTTGGGGAGAAAGATGAATCTTGGCGAGAGTAAGGAATCGCACCCTTAGCGTGAGGGGAATAGCCGGTTTCCTTTCCTTAACTAGACTACCTTACGGTAGCTCGACTGGGCACGTCAACGTATGTATTCTGTCTTCCCAATCAAACATTAGTCATTGCAGCTATTTCATCTGGTCTACTAGAGTAGAGAGATCTCTCACTTCACTGCACATCGCACTAACTAATAGCTAGCCGCCTCACGGATCACCTTATTATGTGCAGCTAAAGCGGGGTGTGTGCATTGTTCAACTAGAGCCGAGGAGGACAAAAGAATAAGGAACAATAGGTTCGCTACCCGATTTCAATAGTTTCCTTGATTTGAAATCAATCCAATATCCTTTCGAGAATCTAGAGTGATATCAACAACCTCCTAGTTGAAGTACAGACGAGGAAGCAGCCTATTAGTTTCAGTCCAGTCCAGGAAAGGAGCGGAGCCTATTGATATAGCTTAGTAGAGCTTTGCCATGATAGCAGTTTGTTTTAACAAGTAGTAGGAATGCGTGCTGATGTGCCAAATCTCCTCGTGCTCCTTCCGGATAATCCGAAATCTAGGGGTAAAGGAAAGATCAAGGTTTTCTCCTTGATCAATCGACTTGCCTGCTTCCTTTCATCTGGCCAACGGTTCCTGTATCATTAGCTAGATCTGTTATGTCAACCTCAGAGACAGATGCTTATGTAAGAAGAAGGTATCCCGAGGGGAACATGTCAAGTATCCGCCTGGCATCGAACTCTATTTTATGTATGTTAATGAAAGGTTTAGACTAAAGCGGGGTAGAGGAATTGGTCAACTCATCAGGCTCATGACCTGAAGACAGCAGGTTCGAATCCTGTCCCCGCCTAATCACGTGTACGATTCAATGAAATAGCTATTTGGAGTCCACTGATGATTTGCTAATTGTTTGATGATCCTTGACTAGCTATATAGACCCTAGGAACTTGCATGTGCTATTACTGCTGTATAAAGGAAAGGTGGCTCACGTTACCACTCTCCCCTATTCCTACAGGAAGGAAGAGTCCATCAAATGCAAGTCGCTACCAGTTTCCTATTTTGGATGAATACCATCGCACCATTTGACCTCGAAGTAACGAGTACTCAAGGAATCCTCTGGAATTCCAGTCATGATGATCAGGTACCCGGAGTACATCACCCTCATCAGGAAGAAAAGAGAGAGAAGTGGAGTAAAATGGATTCAAATGCCGCATTGCAAGTGAACAAAAGAAACCAGTGGAAATAGAAAGAGAATGAACAAGTGTATCAATTCATGAGTTAAGGAATACTATTGGGAAGATTGGGTGACTAATATCCTGAGAAAACGATCTCTTGCTTCCCTTGAAACATGCTGAGAGGACCATTTCGATTAGTGAGAAGCTCAGTTCATGGGTCATGACGACAGATCATATCGTGTACCAGTGCACTGTTCTTTAGAGATCTATGTTCAGTGAACAAGAATGTAGTGAGGGGTGCTACTTTAGTGTTATTCCTAGACTGATGAAGTGAAGACTTTAGGCCTCGCTAATAGTGGACCAACTGAGAATGTTTGTTTCTCTTTTCTGTAGATATCTCAATATTCCTTGAAAGCCTTATGAATGGTGGCGAGGATGTGGAAGAGCTAGTCATATAGTCCTTTAAGCTTGATTCCTTTTATCGGTTGGCAAGGAGTTTGAAGCTTGAGTACTTTCATTCAGCTTTCGTTCCTGTGGAATGAAGTTGGTTCAGAGGTCTCAAGTAGATCTTCTCAGACAGCGAGTAATATCTCTACTACACTTTCCTTCCACTTTATGTTGAGCAAGTTCACCTGTTAGCTTTCCCGCCAAAGGACAGCAAGCCAGTAATGTGAATCATCATAGTTTCTGTTTTCAGACAAGTACAGCGTCCACCTTTATCATATTAGCAAATAGCTGATCTTAAGAGATCTCAAATAAGGGACATATTTTTTCGTATTTCCGAATGGAGCAGAATAGTCATTCAACTGATGCTTTGAAAGTCTTAAACGAGGCGATGTGTTTATCTGTCTTTCCTCATTGCATTCCTATACTTTCCTGCTTAGTATCAAAACCATGTGATGGTACACTATTTTGGCTAGAACTTGATTTCTCTAACAACTCAATATGACTTTCTTTTTCGTGTTGAGAAACATGTTCGGATGCAACTTTCATTGAAAAATAAGCATAATGAATTAACTGGCCAGTGGAATTTTATGAAATGAGGGCTCTCGGGAAAGCAAGACTTAAGGAAGGTAGGCAATTTCATACCAAGAAGAGCATTTAAGAACAGCTCATAAGCAATTCCAAGTGGCAGAGATGACTCGAGGGACCTCGTCAGATAAGCATATCCTATAGTAAATGTGGTACCTGGTCCAGTCAACTTGGAAGTAGAAACTGACCACTAGTGGGTGTCAATTCAAAAGTCACTCTGTGGCTAACGCTTCTACTGCTATCGGCAGGGCTTAGTCTCTCGTGGTTCATTTCCACCGGAGAGCATCTGTTTGAATAATTAGCATATATAGTTGATCACTCTAATGACAACGGATTCGATTCGCAAATTTCTCGTGATTGACCGAAGGAAAGGTTAGCGACTGCTCTCCCTACGGAATCTCAAGTAGAGCCATTGCATAGCTGGCAGACACGATGGGCTCAGGGTTTCGACTGCTGTTCATTCCGATCTTAGGTCTCGCTCAGCGAATTCAGAAGGGTTGGGTCCTTTGTCAATGACTTACTTTCCTAGTAGCAGAGATGCAAGAATAACTACTTTCTTCTGCTAGGCTATTCTTTGTTTTTGAATCCAAGATAAGTCATTCCCCAGGGAAAATCTATAATGAGCATGAGGTAACAATTCCATGTTGATCCGAATCAATCCGTATGCTCCCATCTTTCAGAGGATTCCCGCTAAAAGCATACATGTACTGTCCCGAACTCCGATTAAGAAATAAATGGAACCACCTAGACTTTGGGAAAGGGGAGTAGCGGACCTTAGGCCGAGATGTGCAATCCTACGGCACATTCCAGTCATCAAATAAAGGAAATCGCAATCCTAAATCCGGAAAGGAATAACGATTTAGGGCCTGGTTTTACTAGAACAATACGTTCCCCACGAGAGGCGGGCAATGCCCACTAGAGACTAAGAAAGCATGCCTGTGGAGAAGAGGCGTATGCCAAGTCAATTGGTCCGATTGTACAGGCAGATCGATACTTGTTTCCGGTCTGCTTTAGGCAGAGGGCAGAATCTATTGATTGAGGAAAGGATTGTTATCCTACATACAAAGGAAAGAATACCCGGCAAAGTCATTCAATCTCCAATTCTTCCTCACCTGGATCAAGCCCAAGGCGAGAAATACAAGCTTCTTTCCTCTCGGCCTAACCGGTCTTAGCTTTTCCTGTTCACGACTCCGATCTTCTTTCATCCGTAGTTCTTGCTAATGTCTTCACTTTAAAGGGACAGAAGTTTCAAGAGAAATGGTCTCTTTTGATGGGCATTTGTAGATGATGGTTGATACTGCAAACAATGCCTTCTTGACAGCTCTAGCATCACCAGTTATCTATTAAGCATAAAGATACATTCAAGATAACAATTAGCAGAATATAAGAAACAAAGAATAGATATTGAATAAAGAAAAAAAAGAGCAGAGCCTCATAACCGTCCTAATAGAGATAATACCACGTTCGTCTTGTTCTTTACGCCGAGCCAACTCGTGCTTTTTAGGATGGATTTCACACGGAATCAAGGGAGGTGCGGGATACGACCCATATCACATTCCTGTGCCATAGCTTGCAAAATCAAATAAATCTATCGAAGCTAGGGTGCCAGGCCTATCAGAATCAGAAGAACAATCCACACTAATGTAACCGTAAAGAAATGGCGGCTCTAACATAGATTTTTCTCAATATGTCATGTTGTTGAAAAATCCTGTGGTAGCATGGGATGATCGGCACTTTAGTTTTAGTTATTGATTTACGCATCACGCATTAACTAATATTTATGGGGCTGGAGACTTCGCTAAAGCATGCACATAAATAGATGAATGAGAGATTACAAGGCAAGGAGATACAGATCTGGGGGTTGACTCAGAACTTGTACATAGGTCAGCTCACTAATGCTTAATAACCAATAAATAGTCAATCAAGAGATATGCACCAGCAAACAACATTATACTTAAATAGTGTATTAGGCGGCAAATGGCACAGAAGAGTTTAGACGATAGATTCTCTACAACAGGTAGGGATCGGGGGTTATACGCTCTTTTCTATAAACAAAGTAGGCTTGTGATTGTCCGCATCCATCACTCAATCATGCAATTCAAAGAAATGGTTTACTTATCTTCTTCTAAAGGATGGAATTGCTAGATTGTCAGTAATATCAATTGAGGAAGAAGCTAGTCCCACTTAAATTCGAAAAGAAGACCTCTATTGTGACAGAAGATTCCTCGCCCACAGCATCTCACTTATTGATTGTGACATAGCTCTCTATCTCCGCTCATAAGAAGATAGCGTTTCATTCACTCGCTCTAGAAACCATAGGAGCTACTATTCCCAAGTTTATTAAGAATGGGCACTCACTGGATTCAGGCTTCCACCGTTCTAGCTTCTCTTCGTAGTTCACTAGAATGTATCGAGCATGTTTATCCGGATCAGGAGGCTTTACATAAATTGCTACGATTGCCAAGTCGAAAAAGAACTGGGCATGAAAGTGAAAGTGGAAAGAGAAGGGAGCGTGACTTGTTTCAAGAATTGGATGCCCTTGTTAAGGAAATCTAGTATAAAAGGATAAATTGGGCCTATTTATCACTTTTGGTACCTAACCACCTGAACTGGGAATCCAGTACCCAACTCTCTACTTTGTTTTTGCACCCAGGGCGAAGACCAAGAGCTGGAGATAAGAACGGAAGAGGAGAAGGTGAGGCAAGCCATGCTATCAACAAATCCTATAAGCATGCGATCCATCAGCCCGGTCCGGTCCTTTGATTATCGATCTGGAAAAGAGAGAAGAACCGGAGATGGGGGCAGATCCTTCTAGAGATGGACGCGCTTTTTGACTCGAGAAAGTACTAATTAATTAATAGGGGCGCACTTGAGGTGCAAGCCGTTTCTTGTTGCGCCAGAGGAGAAAGCGTGTCGACTGGCTCTAGTGAGTGGTCTTTAACAAACCTAGTCTAATCTTAGCCAACAGCCGATCTCTCTTGATCGATCAATAGAATATGAGACCTCCGGGTCAGCATTTCCTGTATCTGGTTTCGGGAAAGCTAAGCTATTCGTTACAAAGGAAGCAAGTTAACCACGAATCGATGAGTGTGTATCACTTTGAGATGGAGAAAGCGGCTTTCTTGCCTTCACTATAAATGAAGAAATTTTTAACTGATCTTGACGTCTGCCTGATACTGGATGCGGTAAAAGCTCGAACGACCTTCAACCACTCCTGCCTGCCTGCCGGAACTATTAAGCTGATAGGAATGAGAAACAAGCTGAGCTGAAACATTACGGGCAGCTACATCTAGGCTTATAGTAAGCGATTCAAACTCTCTCTTTAGTGGACACACACGACATGATAAATGTGATGGAAGGCTGGAGACATCGCTCCATCGGGCATTAGACAGAAGCGAGTGGTATCCAGAGTGTACTACCCCGGCTGGACCAAAAAGGGATTAATACTACTTCAAAGTCGAAAATCCGGTAACCGTGACCGCTACGGTGAGCAAATGCATCATCAGTGCTGTATTTAAATTGTGTGCTATCCTTGAAAAGGGCTTCACATTTGGATGGAATTGCAACATGCAGGCTTTCTGACTACCACTGATGCTTGCTGTGGGCTGGGCAAGTATGGTGGCCTATTCATATGTGTTCTTCCACAGATGGCGTGCAGCGACGCGTCAAGCCATGTCTGGTTGGATGAATTCCTCCCGACAGATGCTGTGAAAAAGTTGTACAACGAAGGTGAAAGAAAAGCAATTCCCTGAAGAACTTGCAATGCTGCATCAAAATTTCCCCTCTGATATTCCAGTCTTCCCAGCAAATCGGGCCTCCTGATATACAATCAAATAAACCTTACCAGTGAGCAAATCAGCAAAAGAAACTACTACTATTTCCTTTGAAGAGAGAGGGCTTCAGCCAAACCCAAACCTCATAATTTATCTCTCTAAGGTCTGATTCCACTTCATTTACGTGGCTATCATCAGGCGTCGCTTCTCGATTTCCTGTCCTCGAAGAACCATTTGCTGAGAAATCCCGTGTTGCAAGAGATTCTGGCGATCGAGGCATCTCTTCAAACTTGGATTGGTCCCCGCTGCAAGTACATAACATGATGGCAGCCATTTTCTGCTTTGCGGATACTTTCACTTAATTTAGATTAAAAATGTCATCTCTGTCTGAAGATTTTCCCTTGGGGCCAATGGTATTGACCATTCATCAATAAGAACCTGGGAAGGAGATGATGTAAGGGTCGGCAACAATGAATAAGGAATCGATCGGAGTTCCAGGCACAAAACAATTATACAGAACTGGGTATACCAAACAGTTGATCAGCAAGGCAAATGTCCACTAAACCAGCTAAACGGCTCACGAATTGTTTGGAATGCGACGGCAAATGTGATCTCCCAGCAATATCTCGAGTCCAAAACCTCACCCATCTACATATATCATCATCTGCGGCAAGAACATAGCAACACCAAAATCCTACCAGCAACTGCAGCAATGCACCCTCCTCACGACAGCCAACCATCGACGGTGTCAGACTATGATTCAGTTGCAGTACTACTCCTCTTTGTTCTGTTTCATGTTTTTGGCGGTTTCGTTCTTGTGTCTGAGTCCGAAGAAGACGGTGGATGTTGATCCAGTAGCAAAATTTTGCTTCCTGTTGCAGGATTTATGTATCGTGCCGTGCGTAGTAGTGGTAGAGTATGTTCATGTGATTGATCACTAGCCTGGCCGATATGGTCGAGGAGAACATCGGTTATTTTGCTCTTCATCTAGTAGCTGAACCATTATATGATATGATCTGATCTGAATGGATGCAGTTTTGCTTTCTGCTGCTACAATGCTTCTTGCTCTGCTCTGTCTGGTAATTTCTCCTCTGTGGAATGCCCTTTAGCTCTGTGCTGCTATATTGCTCCTTGCGCTCTGCTATGCTAGTTCACCGCTGTATACGACCAAGGAGAATTGGTTTGCACTAGAGACTAGTAGGAAATCCTTGCAAAACAGAGCTTTCTTAATTAATTAATTGGCCATGTCATGTCGCTGCACCTGACTGAGATCAGCATACTTGATTCATTCTGTATTTTGGTGAGGTGTCCTGGCCCTCTTTTTTTCTTATACCTATATATATATATATATTATTTGCGAATCGTCCGGACGACTCAGAGATTGTCCGTCTTATTCCTTCATTTCATATATTTTTTTTTGGTAAGATCTATTGACATCAAAATATAGCCATAAACATACTTCCACCTTCGGTGGGCTTCTAACTCAAGTTTTCCGGAAAGGAAAATGGTCATACAGTCGCAAAAGCTATGGTACCAATCGAGCAAAGTGCCATTCTAGAGCGAGACCACCGAAGAGAGGTCGGCCCGCCATCTGCCGCCGAAGGAAGAATTGTTGGCGAAAGTCAGGTAGTAGGAAGCCCGCCCCCTCTGTCAGACCACGTACCATCGTGCCTGGCGTAGATACGGACGACATGGATAAAATCCAGGTTTATGTACGACATGCTCTTTCCTTCCTTCATTCGGTGACGCACAGAGGTGGCAGAGTCTTGTTCCTGGAGTCGCTCACAACTTTTGGGAGCACCGAGATCCTGAATAAGATGCTGCACGAATTGGCTGAGGTGTTGGGAGCCCCCAATAGAGAAGGACGATGTGGAAAGGTATGGTGGGAATACAAACAGGCCTGGACAGAAGAAGTAGACGAAAGACCTCCAGGCTGTGTCGTCATTCTCAATCCTGAAAAGGGAGCTCATAAACGCCTATAAAAGTAGAAATGTTTTAGTTCGACCCGAGCTAGTCAGCGACTTCAATGCCTTAAGCGATCTCGATGTCCCGATGCTTTAGGCTCCCGGTAGCAAAGCAGGGTTCCAATCATACCTTTCTAGTGCCAAGCACAGAAACAATCCATGGTTTCGTGTCCCGAACAACACTTTCATCCCTTGAGGCTCCCTCTTCTGTACTTCTTCATCCTCCGAGTCCCATCTCTATTCTGTGTAATAATTGTACCCGCCGGGTAGTAATTTGCTTCTCCACCCCTATGGGAGATCACTAGCTCTCTCCTGCCACAACAGCTTCCATTTTGGAACTTCGGTATTCTTTTACTCCGCGTCTGCAAGGCTATCGTCACCTTCGCTATATACCTTTGTTATCACTGCTTCTTCGCTCCAAAACTACCTCCTCTTTTCTAAAAAAACTGTCGTTAAGCTCCCTTATTCTGATCTGATTGATCGGTGTATTAAAAGCAACATGGCACCTTTTGACAAAACTTGAGTTTGAAGAGGTCAAGGTTGGATTGTACCTAACAGGATTTGAGTGGTCTTCTCTATTTAGAGCCAATCGTGGTTCGGGTACCGAGTCCTAAAAGTGTTTCATCTGGTTCCGAAAGAGCTGGGTCGTGCCTCGTTGGAGTTGCTGAAGTTGTTAAGCGATGGAGCGAATCCGTAATAGAACTTGCGCCCAGTAAGCAATTGAAGTAGTGGTCTCGAATTCCTTAACAAAAGTAAAAATTAAAGTAAGGACATGGGAGAAGCAACATCTCATCTGGTCTGGTGACGGGTGCAGGCCTTGCTTGACTGTATGGCCTTTCTTTTGTTCGTTCGAAGCGGCTATTCCTGATTCAGAAAGGAAAGGTATGTGGGTAGACATTGAGTTAGAGATTGAATGAAGGGGCACACTAGAGAAAAGCAAGGACAAGTAGCTAGTTGACTAACGCTTTCGAGCACGTACGCTGGCGCTCTTTGATAGAGCATTATCTACAACCCTGAAGCGAACTATGAAAAAGAAATCTAGCAGTCTCTTCCAGCAATGAATTGTAGCAGGGCTTGGTCTCGAAAGGTATAGATACCACTAGAAGCTTGGAAAGAAGAAGGAATGTCGACCTACCGCTCCGTGGGCTTTGAACCTTGCTTTTCTGTCAAATTCTCAGACGCTATAGCTGTGTAAAAACAGTACTCGATTTCTCACTAGAAAAAACAACAGTCTTTATTGTTGTGTGCATATTAGTCACTGATTATAGCTTTGAATAGGACAAACTACTTTAGTAACTCTTGACTATTGCTTGAAACAAGCGTTGAAGCAATGGAAAGAAGCGAACGGTTAAGCTAATGCAGCAAGAAAAGGGATGCAGCAAGTGTCCAAAAATCGGATATGCCCGGTGAAAATTATAAACAAGGCTGAGGAAGGATTTCGTACTGCCACAATGCTCTTGATAGAAGGAAGCATGAATACCGAAGGCCTACCTAGTTGAAATAGGAACAGCTATGGAAGTCCTCGGCCAAACGAATATTTCACGGAAAGCCGACAAGGGATTTTCTTAATAACTGGGCGCTTTGATTCTTTGGAACAACTCGATGAATTTAGTAGATCTTTTTAGGAGGCCTTCCATGACCATAGATCGAACCTATCCCATTTTGACAGTACGATGGTTAGCTGTTCACGGATTAGCTGTACTGGAATGACAACACATATGAGAATCTGTACACGATACAGAATAACGACACGACACGCAATCTTATGACTACAGTATGGCCTTCATCTTTGACAGCAATCATGACAGGCCGCGGTATTAGCGTTAGAGAAAGGAAAGGACTTGAGGTCCGTCCACCTACAACTAATAAAGCTCCGCCTTTGGGGACTACTACAACAGATAGGCATTTGAAGGACCAAACCACCTACTGAGGACTTTGACACCCAGCCCTTAAGAAGCAGAATCTACAACTTTGGGATACGTATTTACAGACTGCAAAAGATAGATACAATGCTGTTACCCACCATGCATGCAAATCTTAGTTCTATGGACTACTAGTACCAGGAACGTCATCTACTACTGCGAAACTCCCGGGGGACGCTTTTCTAACTGGTTTAGCCTCTAGAGTGGGGAGGAAGAACACCCTCTAGACCAGGATAACTTACTAATTCAATTGACAAAGCGTCCTATTTGCTAGATTTCTAGTCGTTAGCTCTTAGTGAAGACGAATTGCTATCATCTGCGGGCGGCCCTCATTATTGAATTTATCCGCCTTCGATGCAACCAAATTCACTATTGACTTACGAGTTTATGCATGCTTCATTCCTATATCGGCATGTATTATCCGTAGGCTGGTTGTGAGACATCTTCCTCTTAGTGCTACAAATGGCTTCTTCCTTAGTTCTTTATAGCTCTTTCACCTCTTTTAGACTCTTTGCAATGTTTAGTGCGGGGAACTCTACACTATTGTACTCAGATGCTATTCCTTCAAGAAAGTATCGGAAAGCAAAAAGGGACTCGTTCACCGTATCGCGTCCAATACAGCTATGCCACAAGTTGACCTAACCAACTGGTAAACAAAACCCAAGTTAACGGATCGACCTAGGAATAGGATGAATAGAACCATTGAATCGTCACCCAATGGAGCAGAGAGCCTTCCTTTAAGAAAGAAATAACTCCCTACAACAACCGTGTTTCGAAACTCGATTCATTATCATACGAGAAATTGCATGACAAGAACCTTCATTCCTACAGAGAGGTTGAAGCTAAGTTTCAAGACCTAGTACGGGCAAAGCGCAGTTCAAAACCGAAAGGATCAAAGAAAAGGGAATATCACGAAGGTAAGCACATTCTATTTTTCTTAATTGACAAAGCAAAGGGAGTTATCAACCCTTTTTTCCGAAACCCTATAACGGCTAGTTCCCAATGCTCGGCTTCCTACCTCCTCTAACAAAATCAAAGGTAATATCCTCCGTTTTCCAAGAAGATAAGTTCTACGGCAAAGGATGTCAACGGAACAGTTTCGGCAAAGGCAAAGCCCGGGAGAAATCCAATAGCGTATGGCGATAATGTCATCCGCACCGAATCCTCATCTTCAAAGCATTTTCTTGCAAGGGCCTATCGCGAAAGAACTCAAGCCAATACTTTTGCATTTTCATGTAGTAGATCCTAGGAAACATACGTACGAGATATTTACAGCCCTTCTTCGGCAAGGGTATCCGGTAAAAGGAGGACGGTTCCTAATCTTTTGATCGGCAAAGGGTTCGATGCATTAGTTTTCGACTATGAACGAGTCAATCAGCTAGATCTACTTGCGGCAAACGGCACCTTCCTTTCCCAGCCAATGGTACGTAAGGCAATGGTTGTTATTGAAGTTCAGATCAGATCAGGGAATACCCTAGGTTTCGGCTTTTTCCACGGTTCCGTAACGGTAGGTTTCGGCTCCTCGCTACATCCCTTCCGCTCCTACTAAGGACGCTGCTGAACCGATAGAATTTGCCGAGCGAGCACTACCATAACTTATGGTATCTGACCAGTGTTAAGCATTAGCCATCCAGGGAATGAAACTATGCGACTACCTGCGCTGTCACACGGCTCCATTTATCGAAGAAAGGGATCAGACTGCTGCCATTAAGGCAATGAAATTGACGAGGAAGAGTAAGGAGTTTGGCTGCGCCAAAGCAGAGGAACGAAGGGAAGCAGCCGCCGCTGCACGGGTCCTGCGCATTATCAAAACCAGGCAATGTAGTCAATGAACAAAAGTTTCGTTTACCACTGGGGTTCTTCATATGCACAGTCAGCTCAGGTACCGTCCAGAGGTGTTAATACAAAGCAAGAATTGGATTCTAAGTATTGCCATTTCGTGTTCAGAAGTCTGAAGCACATCATTTGCGGGAAGCAGCGAGGAAGAAAAGCGTACCGTATTGACGGTAGTGCAGAATGATCTCCGTCACGATATCGTACGTATCTCCAGAGCACGAACGTACGGTATACAACCGAGTTGCCCGACGTCGGACACAACAAACTTTCGAGCACCCTGTTCATTTAGCCTCTTAATCGATGGAAAGAAAATAGAGGTCTGCAGCAAACAAGAGCAAGCGACACTAAACTACAGTAGTGATAAATTGGCGGAACCTTCTGATAAAATGACAGATTGGAAACCAACACCAACACGTCCAGAAAGTATGAAGGATAAGGCTTCTCTCGTCCAAAGAACGGTACTGAAGGCGAAAGATACTCAAAAATATGTCATTGGATCCAGCTTCAACAATGAAGAGCGCCGTCTTGAAGAAATCACTTGCTGCTTCCTCCACCATGTTCTCCAGTATCTGGTCTTTTCGAAGTAGCTTATTAGCTGATAAGCACTAGCTGAGGCATCTAGCTGATGAGGTAATCTCTGCATATAATACCAACCAAGTTGGTTGTTGTTACTACATGCTGCGAGCATTTGGGAAAATGACAGAAACATAAAATGGGTTTCTAGCTGCATAAGCACAATTATACAGAAAGCAGTCTCCTTTATTCGTATCTGGGGAAAGGGTTGGTTCTCCAAATTCTCTTTAAAGAATGTTAAAGCAGTACTGTAATTTTCTGGTGAAATGGAAAGTGGTTGCTACCATATTGTTTGTAGTGATTACATCATAATCCTCATCTTCAAAGCAAGGCTATCCACCAGGGCTTCCAATGCTAGGCTAACCTCGGCAAAGAACCCAAGGGATTTGCAAATTCTTGAATCGATAGACTTTCGTACAACGGCAAACAAACAGACGCGATAGAGGGTTTTACGCTACTTCACAGTCAGCAGCAAGAGTGGATGGTATAACTCTAGCCAGCAGGCGGGAGGGAACGAAGCTCTTTCCTGATCTTGAGCTAGAATCCCTGACGTTGGTTGATTTAGCTGTGGTGTAGCTTAGGATCTTAAAGCTATGCAGCTGGGTTGATCCCTATCGATGGAATGGAGCTTATCAACTC
Organism: Hordeum vulgare subsp. vulgare; assembly: GCF_904849725.1. Lineage (NCBI taxonomy): Eukaryota > Viridiplantae > Streptophyta > Magnoliopsida > Poales > Poaceae > Hordeum > Hordeum vulgare. The sequence goes on from NC_058520.1 coordinate 224,027,285, forward strand.
ATGAATAGCATGGATCGCCTTCTACTATACCGGGCTAAGGTGCAACAATGGAAGCATACCATGGATAATCCAGAGATACATCCTACCTATGCCGAGAGCACAAAGATCAAGCTAAGTAAACACGTCTAGTTAAAGCCCACTGGAGTAAGGAAAATACAATAGGTTGCTTTTTTTCCCACCATACCTGGCAATGATTGGTATCCCTTGATATGTTAACACAAACTAACCAGTTGTCCCTTCCCCTAGAGGGGTTTCCTATATGGATTCGTTCCCCTGAGCATCTTCCATGAATTGACGTATATTCACGTAGCGATAGCGGTATCTTTTGATAGAAGCCCACATACCCACTCTTCTATCCCACCTATCCACATAGGGTATCAGTGGCCTCGTGATCTCCATGAACAGAGATCACTACACAAAAACTGCTTATGTTTCCAAATTAGTCCAACTTCGTACCTTTCCGGCATAAACCGTATATCTCAGAGAGGTCGTATTTCTGTGGGTTGGTAGTAATGGAATGGTTTCATTATCTAAAATGAAGAACATTTCCCACCAAAAGATCAGTCCAATAATACCACTCACTGGTAAATAGCGCAATACTTCTTCGTGAATCTCCGCTATTTGAATATTGAACATCATAACCACGAATAGGAATGAAACGGCAATAGCTCCTATATGAACTACTGGGGAGATCATAGCGGAGAAGTCGAGACCTAACAAAATAAGTAAACCAGAAGTGTCGCAAAAGACTAGGATGGGAAACAAAACGGAATGTACCGGTGAATGGAAAATTGATTCTTGGGTAATTTTACTCTAGAAAAAACGAGGAGAAAGACCCTCGCTCACGTCGGCAGGCCCCGTAGGGGCAGTTGACGGAGGAACCAGGGCGGAAACTTCCCCACCAATTGGGTAGATGGAAGCTATATACATATAAATAAAAGGGACATACATAGGTACCCACGGAATGGGTATAGGAAAAAGCGGCTGGCCACTCAAATAATGAAAATGCAATAGAAAAAATAGATTCATTTGATAAAAATTCTGCAATTGAAAAAATAGATTCATTTGATAAAAATTCTGCAATTGAAAAAATTGATTCATTTGATAAAAGTGAAAGTAATGCAGATTAGCATTAGCGGTGAAATAAGGGATACTTGAAATTGGATTAGGGTTAGGGGGAGGAGGGTCATTTGGAGATTCTTCTTCTTCCAACTCCATGTAATTAGAACTCACACTTTCGCCACTCAAAGCCGGTCCATTGACCGAATTTGGGTATGACGACGAAGGGTCAAATTCGATAAGCATCCCGTCTATTGATGATGGAAAAATCCAAGGATCCATCGTTACTTCCCATCTTTTTCAGCTCTGCTCCCGAAAAGAGAAAGGAGACTGATCTTGACGTCGGCGTTGGTTTTTCCAACGAAACATTCTTTCACGAACTAAATGCTAGTTGCCTTGTAACGCATACACTGGATTGTCCGGTGAGTGAGCCTACGACCACCAAACTCTTTTCAGGAGATAGGTCTACCGTTGCAAACTCATCTGCTTGTAAATTCATTGTGTAAAATAACTCGTAAATTCATTGTGCCAGAATTGATCACTGATCAGGTGTGATCAGTCTCATCCGTCTAAGGATCCGGTGCGATGAGTCTCATCCGTGTAATATTTTGGAATTCCTCTTCCAACTCGTCCCGGAATGGGCGTTATGGCAAAGAACAAGAAGAAAAAGACAGAAGGAATTTGTCCAATAGTAACAAATGGTGCCTCCATAGGTTGACATCCGATCCAACCTAGTAGTAAGCAATCCGCCAAAAGCAACCAAAATATTCCTTGGTGAATCGGTCGAAAACTTGAACTACGCACATACATTTCTTTAAAAAAAGGTAAAGCCAAGAGAGATATAAAAACTGGTGCTATTGCGGCTACACCTCCCGCTTTGTCAGGTATACTGCGAAGAATGGCATGGATCGGTAGGAAATACCATTCCGGCACAATATGAGGCGGGGTGGGCATCGGATTAGCAGGTATATAATTGTCGGGATGCCCCAAAACATTAGGAGCAAAAAAAATCCAAATGGAAAAAAAGATAGCAGAAGCTACCCGACCTACAAGATCCTTTACATAAAAATAAGGGTAAGGAGCAATTTTATCCATCTCAGAATGTACACCCAATGGATTATTTGATCCATATTGATGCAATGCGGCCAGATGAAGAAGACTGGCGCCTACTAAAATAAGGGGGAGTAAATGATGGAGACTAAAAAAACGATTTAAGGTGGCATTGTCCACGGAGAAACCACCCCAAAGCCAAGTCACTATGGTATCTCCTACTACTGGTATGGCGCTAGCTAAGCTTGTAATTACTGTTGCTCCCCAAAAGCTCATCTGACCCCAAGGTGGTACGTATCCTATAAAAGCTGTCACAATCATTAATAGGAATATGACAACTCCGAGACACCGAACAAATTCCCTAGGACTGCTATAACTCGCATGATATAGACCACGAAAAATATGAAGGTGAACCACAATGAGAAACATACTTGCCCCATTAGCATGCATATAACGGAGCAACCAGCCCCCTTCAACATCTCTCATAATGTGTTCTACGCTGTTGAAAGCTAGATCCACATGAGGTGTGTGATGCATAGCTAAAAAACGCCAGTCACTATCTGAATGACTAAACAAATACCTGCTAACGAACCGAACCCCCACCAATAACTAAGATTGCTCGGGGTTGGATAATCTATCAAATGCTGGTTAAGTGTGGAGTATATAGGTTGTTTAAGAAGAGAGAATCGTTGGTTCCTTATAGTCATTTCTCTTTTCTATCGTTACAACTCCTCTTCCCCCTTATTTACCCCCTTGCCTTGATGGAAATTGGAAAGGAGAGAATTTGAATAAAGTAACTCTCGGAAACTCTTATTGGACGAGAGAGAGTCAATATTATATTGGCGCAGGTTCTACCAACTAAACGAATAAGTTTTGGATTGGTCTTTCTTATTAGGCCCCCGTTTTAGGGGGGGAGACATGGGAGTTCCTTGGCTCGAGAAGCTGAACCTCCATTCTCATACCGCGAACCCAATAGTAAAATCCAGCAAATAAAGCAAAAACGGCTCCCATAGAAAGTACATAATGGAAATGGGTAGTCAGTATTGGTATAAGATCTATTCCCATGTTCCGATCTTTTCATTTTATGTACCCATTTCTTGGGTAAAATCTCCCAACACCCGCCCCTTCATACTTGGGGGGCGTAGTTGACTAAATCAATCCAGTTGCTAACATCAAGGAATAACCAACTATGAGGTCCACGTAACATGACATCATAATAAGTCTCTCTTAGAAAGTCTGGCATTACTATTATGTTTTCGTTCACAGCCCGAAGAAGGTCAGGCATGTCCCATTGTGCGGGTATCTGTTTCCCTTCTTGCTCCACTAATCTTGTGCATTCTGCACAAATCCTCATAAACAAGTCGGAAGCCTCCGGCGGAGCGCTTTCCGCATCTGACCTAGTTGATGAGAGACTAAAAAAAGACATATTAGTTTGAGTTTCTTGATAAAAGCGTATATCACTGGACGTGATATCTCCATAGAGAATCAAATCTCTATCATTCATTGGAATTTCCCATTTTTATTCAGCTCTGCTCCCTAAAAAAAGGGGGACTTTCTAAAGTGACTGGGTTTTTTACCCAAGAACCTGCTATTAAAGAGAAAGAGACAGACTAACAAGAAACAGCCTTGACTTATTCCTACCTGGGACTGAACACCTACACAATAGAGATTTGAAGAAGTAACAACATTGTTCTTTTTAAGTACAGTAAGATTTCGACAAAAAGAATGGGGGTCTTCCCCTCGCTTTGAGGGTCGCTTGAATTTGAGTTCGTTTGCTGGTCAGGATCGCCTCGAAAGCCGTTTGCGGGCGCATACGTTTTCTCGCTTCATTGTTATACGATTTTTTTCAAACGATATCCCTACCTACGACATAATTAGCGGGTCAGCCTGCCTTTAGCCTTGGAAGAACTATTTGGTTGGTACTTGATAATTTCTATCTGTGGCTACTCCGCGAGCCCTTGCAAAATGGGACTTCCCTAGCTATCAGTCTAAGAATGCTTCAACGAGAAAACAAGCTGGCACATGACATCGTCTACCAACTGAGCTATTTTCATCGCCATTGAAGCAAGTTTAACGCAAGCTCTACTCCCGGAAAGACATGAACTCGGTTCCCGTACTGGTCACATGCAATTAGAGCCTATCATCCGCAGATATGGGGCGTATGTCTTTACTATACGCATATTTTTATTCATCCGTGATAAATGAGTGCTTCTCAATCGTTCCAGTCCCATCCTTGCGTCTCTCTCCCGGTCATGCCGTCTTCTTCGAATCCTCCTTTACGATGGTGGTATTTTAGATAGCCTGAAAGGCCCCGTCAGCGATAGAAGCAATGGGTTTTTTACTTGCGGTAGACTGTACCTTTTTTATTTATTTCTTACCAAGACTCTCTTCTACGGAATTCCTGGCGTAAACCCCCGGAGGGCGTGCCCCGCAGGGCGTTTGTTCAACATAACAAGAGCAGAGCTTCAAATCAGCTCATTTTCTTTCTCATGTAAAAATGGGTACTCCGCTGCTTTGTTTTTTCCTGAGGATACCAACTTAACCGATGGAATGGAATGCATTCATCATCGGTATGGATTTGATACCAACTCCCTATCGTTCTTTCGTCTATTATGAGATTAAGACATTAACATGCGCCAGTAACATTAAGCATGATCGTATCCGGAGGAGCTAGATTGTCAAAAGATAAGGAAACCTTAGATGCTTCATGATTTTCTCTTTGGCTCGATTGCTTTATATTTGTCTTATTTTATGAAGGCCTAAGAATGGAAGAGAATGAGAGATATTCATGTTATCGCGAGCCGCAGGAGACGACTAGTCATGTACAACCATTTCGATCGCTTTAGCGTGCTGTCTTCTTGTCTCTACTCGAGATCTATTCTATAATTTGACATGTGTGGCATGGGGGCCGGCGGTATTGTGTGTTGTTGAAACACTGGTAGCGAAAACTAGAGTGGAATGCTTGACGAAGACACTGGGGTTCCATGACGGCTACGCTGTAGACAGTGAGGGACGAAAGCTAGGGGATTTCCCAAAGTGGTCATACTCTCTTACTGAGTTATCAAACCTGCCTGCACCAGCCAACCTACCGCGACACTTGGTCGGTACGTGCTGTTTATCTCCACGCTATCTGTGACAGTTAGCACGCTCCTTTATTACAATCTGTGTATTATTCAACTTAATTAGATAAAGGCCTCTCATTATTTGTTTAAATCTTTGCTACTTACAGATGTGATTGGTGTCGGGAATCCTACCCAAACTTGGAAAAGAACTATTCTATTTGGCACTTGAGAAACCGATATAGGATTTAGGTCGTCCCGACCAGTAACAAAAGGGAAATTGGGCCCATTCACAAGAAATGAGAATTCTCGTTCGTATAGTATAAAAGAAGGAGGTCGGCACCGTGCTTTGGACAAATTGACTTTCTTCGCCATTCTCCTTTTTCATCTATATACACAATTCTACTTGATTTGCCCTTGAATAGTAAGCCCCGGAATTACTAAATTGTATGGTTGTTTTCCGCGTGGTGAGCAGGATCCAACCCATCGAGCGGTGGCCCTATCCAACGGTTGGTTCTTGTTATAATGGTTGGGGAGACCTTTGATTGTGAATACCAAGTGGAACAAGCGAGTAAAGAGGGAAGGCAGTCTAAGTTTCCAATCCAGTGTCCTAAGCGCCCTGCTTTCGTCTTGATTTATTGCATAGGTAGTGTGCAGCTGCTGCCCGTTTCAAACTTGTACTCCTCTGGTAGTGTAGTAAAGCCCATTAGAAGTGAGATTCGTTGATTCTATCAATAATCTTAAACTTAAACCTCGTGAAGCCCTACCCTAGGTAAAGGGCTTCTGCTACCAGACGGATTGAGTGAGGAAACGTATGCACGGCTTCACTATTTAGTAAGGGCAGCGGCTTTAGAGTAGGAAAGGGTGTGGCCATAGTTTCCTGCACACCGAAGCTATTAGTGACCCGCTTTGGAGACTCATCCCAGGGAAAAGGTAGGAGCGCCAAAAGCATCTGTTGGTGAGTAATCAGCGGAGCAGCTTCTTTACACGCCGAAGTAGATATGTATGGTCAGGGGAAACCGACAAAGGAACCATAAGCTAGAATACTGGTATCAAGAGATGACAGGTACAACCCCATCTTCTATTCTGAAAGGAAAAAAGAAGAGGTGCACACGGCTAACTAATCTAAATAATGAGTGAGAAAAGACCTTCCTTCGTGGGCATTGACCGCTAAAGATGCCACTGCTTCTCAATCCGAGACAACAACTAACGCTTCTTTTGGTGTTACTACCCCAAACCCCAATCATTCTGTTCGCTCATACCACGTATCAATAATCACTCCAATCTGACACCTGCGCCATGTTTCTCGATCAAAAATGAATGAACTTCTGGTTCAGAAACCAATCGTGTGGATACGTGGACACAATGGGATTATTCCTGCGAGTAAGAAGCGTTCACAATCGGGTAATTCGTACCTCCAGCTGTCTAAAAATAAATATCTCACCTAGCAGGAACCTAAATCCCAACTAGATTAGATGGAAATGCGTATCATGTGAGGAATCAATCCTACACTCCTTTCTGGTTATTTGAAAGTCGTGCTAGCATTCTTTTTTATAAACAGGAATGGAAACAGAGCTTTAGCCTTACTTAGCTTTATAAAGAGAAACAACTTATCTCCTTTCCTTTGCAACATTACCGAAGGAAGCTCGACGTAAGGATTGCATACTTTCTCTTTATAGATATTATTGTTATATATAACTTGTGTCTTTCATCATGACTAGGGTTTCGTTTCCTCGCGCAGCAGTGAGTACCCATAGTATCTATCGTTTACGGCTAGGACGCCCTCTAATCCACCTCATGCTAGGAATCCATCTCTATGCTTTGGTTGGGGTCTAGCGGATTCAAAGCCATCGGATCTTAGTCAAATGCACTTTTTTTCCAAAGAAGACAGATTGAGAAAGGCCTAGCGGTATTAAAGCAAACCAAGCCCTGACGACTCCTTTCCTTTTTACAGGTGTACAGGACCCGAAGGGAGAAATAGACCCGCACCGGACGAGTTAAGCGCTAGGCGTTTTCTCGCTGGTTAGCGCATCCGTGTACCATGGACCCCATAACCCATTGTATGCCCTAAAGCCCTGAACCCCACTTTCTCCGCCTTTCGAAGGTCATACCACTAGTGTAGTACTGAAACGAGGATTGCGCCTAGCGTAGGACACCTAACTTGACTCAACATCCCTTGCTAAAAACAAACAAGGTGGGTTTGTTTAAACAATGGGTACTTCCGGAATCGAAGCCAAACAAAGGGCGAAGCCTAGGACTTGAAAGAAAACGGAAGCAGTGATACGAAAACCAAAATAAGAAAGAATTAGACGAATAGGACTATCTTATCCACAGTGTTTTTCAACACACCCTCATCAGATCATTTACGCGGGTCTGACACAGGCAGTGAATAAAAAACTATAGACGATATAGATTCGTAGCTCTCGTCGTCTCTTACTCGCTCTAGAAATAGGTGGTGATCAGGAACTTAAGCTCATAGAAACGGAATGTTACAGAGAAGGTAAGGCACTACCAGTTACTTCGCCTTGTGCTATAGAGTTCAAAGAGCCGGACGTAGGTAGCTCTATAAATACATCACCAGCGTAAGTTCTTTCTCTCAGGTTCTGTCTGCTCCGAGTGAAGGAGTTGGGAAGTCAAAAGATGCTCCGAAGGAAGATTCCCACCTTTGTTCAGCTATTGAGCTGAGCGCACTACACTAGGTCGAAGTCCGTTGCTTGTCATTTTCAAGGTGACGACACCGCTCGAGACATTGGTTCACACGTGGGTTCGAATCCCAAAAGCCAGATCGCTTACTAATCGCGAATATAGTTACTCGCTCGATTTCTAGGAATTTGAGTTGCTCAAAAGGAGTTGCTTGTTTGTTACGAACCAGTGAACCTACTCGCTTCCTCGGAACCAGAACTTAACCGGATGCTGGCGACCAGACCCCAATCGTTGAACTCGCTTTACCCACCGATAGGAACCTGATTAGTAGGTTTAATAGAATATTGATTTCTATTTCTTGTTGCTAATGGACATCACATCGTTCGCTTGTGGCTGAAGTGGAGATAGGGCAGTAGATCCGGAAACCAAGCAAGGGATAACATTTCTTAACATCCACCCCCATACCGCCTATCTAGGGGGCTTCATGGATAGATGCGGGCTTTCTTTGTGCATATGGTTTAATGATTCATACATACCTTCTCTTCTCTGATGAATATCCCTATTCTGGATCTATTGCCTTAGTTCATAGCATAGGTTTCGCTTGAGGTGGAGCGCTAAGCAAGAGAAAGCGTTATCGCTATACGAAAGGAAGGGGAAGATGCCTACTTAACCGTATATCTGCCTTTGTGGCTGAGCACAAGAAATGACACTCTACCTAGTAATAAGCATAACAATAGCAGCACGATTACCTTGACTTTCCTTCTTCCGGACTAGAGAGATAGTTTCGACTCTGGTCCCGGCACTTGTCCTATCATACCTTCTCTTGTGGCTTTAGACTGTGTATATACTTGACCTTGCCAAGCAGAAGAAGCAGAAGCCCTATTGGAATCCGAGTCAGGGTCATTGTTGTTACAGTTTCCCATTTTGGTAAAGGTTGGGTTGAAGGGATTGGGATTGGCTTATCGAGATGTGCGTGTATCTCATATCGTTCTAGTGACTCCGCTTTCCTGACCAGGGAACTGCTATCTCAAGGATAGTCAAGTCCCGGATTCGAAAGTCGACATGATACGCTTGATTGGTCTGGCATCGCCGGTTTCGCAGGATCACTTATGCTATTTCGAGAACAGAACCTGGCCCATGGGGAAGAAGTAGTAGCCAATGCCGAAACTACTTGCTTGCTTTTACTTTCCGACGCCAATGCCAACAAGTGCTTTCCTGACTCGAGAACGAGTACATACGCTTTCTCCGATGCTTGCTCTTGTTACGAGCTTCTACCCGACCGATTAGCCCAGAGCACTAATACGCTTTCTTTCCTCGAACAAGTACCTTTCCTTCGAACGAGAATGCCAACTGCTTCCTTCCAACAATCCAATACGAATACGAATGTACGAATGACAGGCCATTCCCCGGAGTAGAGTAGAAATGAATTCATTCACATCTGCTAGAAACCAGAGCCTGAGCTATGAACCGATCTAAGAGCGGACAAGCAAGCCTATTCCTATTGTTTTGGGTGGCAGATTCCATATGTTATTTCTCATTGCGAATACAGATTCTTCTTGTACCGTAGTAGCTCGACTGCTTTCCTGACTTGACTCGATAACTGCTTTCGCTTCCCCAATCCCAGAGCATCCAAGAGATTCGTTTCCACACGCCTGATCCGCAGTTCGATTCGTGCCGGTGCCGGCAAGAGATCCTGTTCCTGTTGGGCAAGGGATTTGATAGCTATCAAGCCAGCCGCGTTAAAGCACTCGCATCTGTTTTCTTGCTGGGATGGACTAGTGCCGGAGCAAGCTTTCAGGGTTCCCAGGTGGATGGATCAAGACTGCTCTTCTCTGCGAGGAACGATCCTGTGCAATACTAGAGTGCTCCTGTGCAAATTCTAGGCCAAATGAGAAATATCTCGTAGACAACGGAAAGGAGAGGCCCTTCAACGAACGGACCTTTCTACTCAAGGCACAGCTCCTAAAACATATAGGATAAATCATACCAGTCCGGGCCGGGCCATGGTGAGAACCACGAACTATAGACTTTCAACCGGAGAATCTCCTCTGTTCTGCTCATGTCTTTTCATTGCTTAGCTTTTCAATTCATATCCTTCATCCAAAAGAAAAGGAATCTCCCTTTGTTAGAAGAAAGCGGGTTGTTGTTTTCGAGGATATGGTTATAGTTCTTTAGGAAGAAGACAGCTCACTTCCCATCATCATATTCGAATTCGAAGGATCCCGCACCTGTAGCCTTTACTTCTCAACTACTTCTCTGCTCTTCTTGGCTCTTTTAAGACTGCTCAATACTGCTGCTCTACACAGCTCTTATCTCCAAAACCGAGGAATTCTTTGCTATTCTTTTCCGATCTTTCCTCGATTGATCGACCAGGATTGGGAATTAGCGACTAGTTATTTGAGGAAAGTAGTCAACAAAAGCACTTTACTTGGATATACCCACAACTAAAATCAAATAAATGAGATCACATCCCTTCCCACCCCGTCTTTCAACGAAGGAAGCTTTACCGATTCCAATACCGGATATGCAGATAGTGATCTACAGGGGCTACTACTACATTGACTTATCTTGCTAGGGACCTTTCGACTCAAGGAAATCCCAACACCCATTCTATACTCAGTCTTTCAGGGAGAGCCCATAAACCGGATACGAACCTATATCTGTACCTTTACAAAAGATAGCCCTAAGCCGGGAAAGGAGGATTACGAATTCATGTATCCCCTAATTCAAATATCGAAAGCTCAAGGAAAGGTTTGCTTCTAGTGAAACTGAATGGTAAAGGAGGGCGGGCAAAGGAGGTATATGTAGAGGTAGCAAGTGTAAGGTAGGAAGCTCAAGCTCAAGGTGTTGAGGCAAGTGAAAGGGAATGTATAGGTAGCTGGTAGAGTCATGACAGTATTCTAGTAGGTAGGGATTTGTGTTGGTAAAGCTTAGCAGAGGTATCCATGATTGTAGGGATAGTCATAGTCATTGGAAAGCCTGCTTCTTTCTAGTAATCTATATAGGACTAGTCATACTTCCTTATTGGAATCCCTATTTCTTGTTTGTTATTCTAGTAGGATTCCTCCCCCCATGAGCATGAGATCAGATCCATTTCCATTGCCTGTGTGTGAAGACTTGTGATAGTTCTTGGCATGCATGTGTTTGTATTGCTTTTGATTGTCCACTTGTGTTGTGCTTGTGGTTGTGCTTGCACTTGTGGTGTGGTACTGCCTAGGATGGGATAAGCATCAGGAAAGGATGGGTTCTCGTAATATCTTCCCTTGTTTCTTAGGATTGGAGTTTGCTTGACTGGTTCATAGGTTGAGGTGGAAAGGCCTATTTGCTTGCCGGGAGATAGAAAGGAGGCTAGGGAAAGGGAATTCTCTCGAGCAAGGGCCCGTTCTTGATATCATTATGGGGGGAAGTGGAAATGAGAATAGTGCCGGGTCAAGGGAAAAGCAAGCATCTAAGTATTTCTTCTCTAGGGTTGGTTCTCCCGTTTCATAGTCTAAAAGAAGAGGCTTATGTGTTTGAACTGTTTATAGGTTGAGAAGCGCGGACTTCGATCTTCCGTTCTGCTGGAAATAGGCCAGTGCTTCCCTAGTTTCTAACCTGAGTGGATAGACAGGAAAGGACATGAACGTATCTATTCTCTCTTTGAGTTCCAGCTCCCCTCCAGAATGTAGAGATGATCGGTGCTTTACTTTAAGAGGCCTTCCCAAGCCTAATGATGAGGAGGCTCCCTCCAATAGGACTTGACTTCCCGACCCATATAGAGGACTAGACCCGGAGTGCTAACCCAACGAGAAGAATCCCATGATAGGCCAAGACAACTGCGAGCTGATACCTGGCACTGTTTCTGACCCTTCGTCGCCGTAACAGGTAGGAGCATTCCAGCTGAATCAATAGGAACACCAGTAACCCTAAGAATCAGTATTCGAAATGAAGAAACTATTCTTGAATCAGAGTAAGACTATCTTTCCCAAAGATAGTCTTGCTCATCACTTTCTAGTATAGTTTCAAGGGTAGATCCAAGCCCAAGCTATGATATCCAGTCCAGATCCAATATCCAGGCCAGACAGCTGCTTGCTTCCAACAATACCCGAGCTTCCTTCTCCCAAGCCCGTATCCAGTATCGATCTCCGCTGAACATACGAGTGCATTATCCCAAACCGAGGAGTGCTTTATCCCTCGATCTTAGGTTTATTTCAATATGGATCTTAGGCTTAGGGAAGTTTGTAATCTCTCTGTGCTTGATCGGTTTAACCTGTGATATGTCATAGCATTGCTGTAGTTCCGAGAAAGACTCTATTCGGGGAATAGAGGATTTCTCATCCCTATCATCTTACTCAGGATTGTTTTTTCTCTTTTTTCTTTTAGTCAAATCCCATTTCTATACAATCTAGATGAGCCTTCCCTTATCTTAAACATGAAGAGATAGAAGATTAATCCTATCTTTGGTAAATCTAGGATTACTCTTAGACTACTTACTTATTTTAGATTATGCTTCCCCTATTCTTCTTGGAAATAAGAAGATGTATTTTCAATTGATATGTTTCCAGGCTCAAGGTCTACTGTTTCATAGGTTACCATTCCAGGATTGATCTCTATTTCATACCAAGTCCAGAAGCCTCACCAAGTGGAATAGCTTTGCTTGGCTATCGACTTTGAATTCAAGTAGGAAGCATTGCTGTTTCTTACCTTGGCATGGGTATCTAGTGGAGTGGATATTCGAATACTGAATCATAGCTAACCTTTCCTGGTGGAGTGAGTTCATAGCGGGAATCCGAAGAGAAACAGATATAGTACTAGTCTTCGTCAGCTGTAAAAGGTTTCATCGAATCTTTCTTCTCGTGATGTGTCTTTCTTTCCCAGTGCTTACTCGAACTCTGCAATCTGGTAAGTAAAGTAGTAGAGATTGAGTGAAGCCGACCGCTCTCTTCTCTCTAGAGCTCTCTCTCCTTTAAAGGGGAAGGTACAGAACAGATATTATCCTACGTTTGCTTAGCTTGTCTATCTACTTGGTTTCAGGGACTCATCTACGCTACGTAAATGTGTCGTCAAGTAATAGGGTTTCTAGTGGGAATACCCATTCTCATAAAACTAATGGGGCGGCCGATTCGCGCTACATCCATACTCAGAGATCCTTAGAAGAACTTTTTTTGAAACTGGACGGAAATTATCAAGGATAAGCCAAACCCGCTTTCTTCTTTCTGACGGGCACCTTATGTGGAAGATCTACATTATGGAAATTTCCAAGTAGGAACTCAATCGTCCTTTCTCGGACAAATTCCCATCCTTTGTTGAAAACGATTTCCGGCACTTCAGGGCCCCTTCTAAATGAATTTCATTCAGCTTATTCTTCACCAAAACCAGATCCCTATGATCCATGAGCACAATATCACTATGGGCTGCTCCCCAAGTAGTGGAAACCTGTCAAGGCGAGCACTGGGCGGCTATAGACTTCAATCTAGAAAGACTCTTTGCATGCCAAGGATTCTATTTATTGTGACCCCATCCGCAAACCATTCCCTAAGGGCTACCTTTACAAAAAGGGATCAGAAACATGCCAGCCTAGTAAATATAGATAGGCGCACTAACTAATAAGGGGAGCGGGAATAACCCTATTTCTCATCAAAACAAGATGGATGTGCTCTAAAGATTCCTGGCCAGTACCTACTTTTACTTGTGAAACATTAAAAAAGCAAGGCGAGGTTATTACCGACTTCTGATTTGGTTCCAGATCTGTATGTGATCCGCGCTGCTCAGCTCTCATATCTGCAACGAACCAGTTTTGAGACAGGAGTTTTTATAGTTGATCCACCCCTTCCCTGTTTTCGGAGCCATTTCACCCCAGATACACACCCCATAGAAACAAACTATTAAGAGCTCCACATGGCCCCCCACACCCAGCCGTCTATAAAGATAAGCTTGAAAAAGAGGGACCGATCAACGGCCATCATTTATAGGTCTGGTTAAATACTGGCTATATACATAAAGGGGTGTCTTTCTCTAGCCAGCAACAACGCTAGAGGTGGCTTACGCCACAACACGGGTATTGGTATTGACATCATTCGACATAATCCCGAAACAAAAAAGATACAGAAAAAAGAAATAATGATTCTCAATTTCATTTTACTAGTACAATATTCTACTTATTTTTACATAGGGACTAAAGATAGCTATAATATGAATGATATTAGAAACTTCTTGACTTTGAGAAATATTTCATCCGAGAAATGCAATCAGAATACAATACAAACAATTACTTCATTGATCATACAACTCACATAGAATCGTACACTAGTAGTGAAAAGGAGATATTCGATAATACAAATACTAGTGACCAGAGCGAAATCACAGATATAATTGGTAGTCTAATAGGCAAAGAAAGGATATGGTTTTGAACAGAAAGGAATCAAGCGCGCGACGTGGATGGCACCGCAGGATTGGGGGTCTTCTTCTATACTATAGATATGATGGGCGACTTTCTCCCGCAAGAGGGCGCTTCTTATTAGTGGAATCCGGGAAAATATAGGAAGCAGGAAGGTGAGCCATAAGCACTCTCAGGTAACATTTTCTAAAATTCGACGTGCACTAGCCCTTTCCAGTCCAGTAAGAGTTCTCTTAACGCCCTTGTGGTTAGTAGATTCCCGCGGATGGTAGGTCATGTGTGCCACTTACCGCTTCATCCCAATGCCTTTATTATTAGACAAGGAATCGTGGCAGAGCTTTTGCAGGTGGTTTTCTCGGAGAATCTGACTCTGTTTTTATGCGCCAGAAATTAGTGAATCGGGGATGGATTTAGACAGGATCCTCTTTATTTTTCTTTTTATTATTAACATATTTCCGGTAGATCACATATCCAATCCATTTCCTCCGCTACTTTTCTTTTGCCTAAACTGCATGTTGAAAACGCCTTCCCTTTACTTTCTGTGCAGCGTTCAATGCTCATAATACATACCAGCACTAGTAGTTCCCTCCTCCCTGCAGTAGTTTAAAGCAATAAAGCTAGGTCAGGTAGATACAGGGCGTCTGAAGTCCCACAAATACTTCTCGCCTCTTTTCCTTGTGAATATAGGCACTCCAGGACCTTCATCTTTTGCAAAAAGAATCTATTGATATGAATAGCCGGCAGATGCTTCTGTCTCTCCCCCAACAGAAGCTGTTAAAGGCGCAGCAAGCGATTTATCCTAAAAAAAGGCAGAAAAGATCGAAGTTCGTCCCCGACCAGAGCCCCCAATTCCAAAGAAGAAATAGAGAAACGGAGTCAGAGAGACCCTATGATGCAGGGGAAAAGGTAGGAGAAATCCATATGTAGAATGGCCACATCACAGATCGTGGCATAAAGCGATATGGCAATAAAAGTAAAGTCAACTGTGGGTGCAGCCCTCGCATGATTAGTAAACCTTACCCTCCGGTTGAGAAAAGCCTACTCTTTTGCCAGCAACGGCTTGCTTTATTTGTTCCGTGGGCAGGAAGAGGGGCTCTATTTGGTAGATCACACCCGGGAATGCTGTTAGAGAAAGTTCCATTCAAGACGAGAGTGTAGCACCACCTTGGTTCTATGAACCCCGGTAGAAGCAGGCAAGAAGAAATAGGTAAGGCAGGGAAGGTATCAATCAGTCGCTCTTTTAACAGCACGTGAACCCCCAAAGGGTATCAGCAGGCCGGCTGGCCCCCTTCAGTAGTAGGCCGGCTGGCCCCCTTCAGAGTGGGCCCCACCACAGCCCCACGCCCGGTCCGTGGCGTAGTTTGGAAGGACTCGTTGACGCGCCGTTCATCGTGGGCCCCAGCATAAGTATAAGCATTAAGGGCAAGGAGCCCAGTGCTCGACCGATCTATTCGAGTCGAATTCCGCAGATTGGGGGTTTCCTTCAGTAAAGACCGCTTGTGATTGATTCTTTCTCGACTCCTTCTATATGAATATGATGTAGTCAATGGCGCGAACCGAACGCATCTTGCTCAAACGAGGGCTATAGGCTTGTGGAGACAGGATACAGAGTTTGCAAAAGGGACTGAGCACAATAGCAAAAGGGTTAAAGGATTTAGCGTGGGCTTAAAATATCCCATTACTTCCTCTAGCTCTTTCAAAAGGGATTAGAACGTAGACTGACTACTACAAGAAAGGGTACGAGGTATAGATAGAAATAGGGGTACTTACGAACCAAGGTAACTGATGCAAAAACGGACCACCCATACTCCTTGATAACTCCTTTTTTCCTGCCCAATCTAGCAACCCACGGAGCGGTAGACAACCGAGGCAACAAAGACTATGATTATCCTTTAGAATTGAACCCACTTAGGCTGGTTCATTCAACCATTTTTTATTCCATCCTTCTTCTACGAGAAGTGAAAGAGGCTGTGTCATGACGACAGCAATGCCGATAGTCATCCGTCTTATCCGTCAACTTAAGCAGACTAGTGGTAGTCGAACGAATTGCAATCCATGCTGCCAACTAGTAAACCAAGAGGTTTTGTTTGGTCGAAAGTCTCCTCCGCTTCGTCTTTGTACCACCGCATTCTTTGCTTTGCCCGTATCATATGATCGCGAAGTGTGCTTCGCAACAAGATTTGTATTGTAGACTGGAAAAAAAGATCAAAAAGGTATCAACATCGGCTTTTTTCTCGAAACGAAATAGACTAATTGGACTGAAAATCTGCACTTAAAAATTATCTATTTTTGTTGAGTAGTCATTTTTTTTATATCGTCGTGTATCATCGAATTTCCTTATTCCCGAATCTAAGGACTGGGGAGTTCTAATCTCGGGAAATGTCCCAGTTCGACGAGAGGAATCCAACTCAGCCGGTCACACAGACTTCGTTCGAATTACGGATTTTATGATGCAAAAAGAAATGAAATTCAGTAGAAGAAGATCTCGTCGCTCCGCTTATTGCTGCCACGCAAGATTGATGGAAAGCTCGGTGAGTGAGTCGTGCACAAGCGTTGTCTCAGCTAGGCATCCTTCTATGATGTGACAGATTGGTTAGGAGGTTAGTCGTAGAGCCAGCCCCTGAGTCCACTTCCCATTGTCATAGAAAACCAGATGACGTAACGTAATAGGAAAGTCTGCCGCCGAGTCAGAGTACTCAAGGAGTAGCAAGGAGAAGTAAGGAAGTAGGCGCCGAAGTAAAAGCTAGACCAGCATCTTCTCCTATTGAAATTCTTGGAGAGAAAGGAAAACTGAAAAGCTTCTCAGAGTAGGAATTCGATCAATCGCTATCAATGCCAGGAGGCAGATCCAGATTCGTGGGAACGAGAACCTTTTCCGAGAAGAGTCAAGCGAGGGATAGGATAGATGAATAGGTTTAAGCCTTTATCCGCTTTTAGGGATTCATTTACAATTTATAAGGCTTCGTTTTTCTCCGGCAAGCTGCTAGGGAAGCATTTATTACCAAGCGATAGGGCTTATCGTTCAGATTGATGCCTTAGTCCACTCGGAAGATAGAACTAATAATGGAAAAAGATATGCTTAAGAACTCCAACAGTAAGTTGATCAGTTACTATCGGTAGGGACGGGATACAAAACTGCCACTGATGGGAAAGCGATAAGAAGCCTGAAAGCGATTCTTACACAAGATACGATGACAGGAAGGGAGTTCGATCAGGAATGGAACCGGAGAATATGAAATTGGCTCTCGACCCAGGCCTTGCTTTGTTTACCTGTCCTATCGTATCGAATAAGGTTTCCTAGCCTCGGTGTCTGCTACCATGGACTCACATTAGTCATGAAGAACTCACATACTTGTTGCAAAAGTTTTTATTAGTAATTGAAACAAAGTGCTAAACGCATACTCCTAGGGGAAGGGTTGGTAGGAGTTAACCATCACGCGATCCCGACCGCAACACAAAGGATGACAATCAATAGATCAATTATGCTCTGACTTCCTAACATAGAGGTTCACCATACGTGCATGTTACATGAATCACTAACTTCAACACAAGTATTTCTAGATTCACAACACCCTACTAACATAACTCTTAATATTACCACATCCACGTCTCAAAACTAATTGAGAGGAATCAAAACTTCTCTTTCTACTCAATGCACATGAAGATGGAGGTTTTTGTATCCTCTTTGGGTACCTATCACCTTTGGGACTACTTTCATAGCACAAACCAACTACCGAGTCATGCACCGCCGTGCTCTAAAAGATCTAAGTGAAGCACATAGAGAAAAATTATCTAGGCTCAAAAGATATAAGTAAAGCACAATGAGCTTTCTAGCAAATTCACGATGAGTGCATGTTTCTCTCAAAATGTGTGCAGCAAGAATGATTGTGACACAACAAAAAGAATAGAATCCTACGATACAAGACGCTCCAAGCAAAACACATATCATGTGGTGAATAAAAATATAGTTCCAAGTAATGTTACCGATGGATTGAAGACGAAAGAGGGGATACCTTCGTGGGGCATCCCCAAGCTTAGGCTTTTTGGTGTCCTTGAATTTGGCTTGGGATGCCTTGGCCATCCCCAAGCTTGAGCTCTTTCTACTCCTTATCTCTTTGTCCATGAGAACATCACCCAAATCTTGAAAACTTCACAACACAAAACTTAAACAGAAACTCGTGATAACATTAGCACAAGAAAACAAACCACCACTTCTTTAGGTACTATAGCAATCTTGATTTATATTTATATTGGTGTTAGATTACTGTATTCTCACTTTTCTATGGCTAGTACTCCCCGATTCTATCCCTAGTTTCATCAAAACAAGCAACCAACTCAACAAAAACAGAATCTGTCAAAAAGAGACCGGTCTGTAGAAATCTGTATACTTAGTATACTTCTGATACCTCAAAATTCTGAAAACTTACGACTGCCTGGGAAAAAGGCATATCAACCAGAAGAAAAAAGAATCAACTCCAAAGCTCTTTCCGAATAAAAATGAAAAATAATCTTGTGAGCGAAAAGTTTCTGTCTTTTTCCAGCAGGATCAAACAACCATCACCGAGACTAGTCATAAAGGTTTTGCTTGGCTCAAACACAAAAAGAAATACAAATAACACAATCATAACAGAATTATGATGGTGTGGACGCAACAAAACAGAAAGCAAAAAGCAAAGATAATTTCATTGGGTTGCCTCCCAACAAGCGCTATTGTTTAACGCCCTTAGCTAGGCATTGATAGTTCAATGATGCTCACACAAAAGACAAGAATTGAAGCACAACGAGAGCATCATAAAGCATGTGAAAATCACATCTGAGCATAACATACTTCCTATGCATAGGCATTTTATAGAAAAACAAATTATCAAGACAAGCAATAACTGCCATTTGCAAGGAAGAAGAAAGAGACAAGAGCAATCTCAACATAACGAGAGGTGATTTAGTGATATGAAAGTTTCTACCACCATATTTTCCTCTCTCATGATAATTACATGTGGGATTATATTCGAATTCAACAATATAACTATCACATAGGATATTCTTTTCATGATCCACATGCATGCAAAGTTGACGCTCTTCAAAAATAGTGGGATTATCATCAACTAAAGTCATGACTTCTCCAAACCCACTTTCAATAATATTGCAAATATCATATTCATCATGAGGCTTAAACAAATTTCAAGATCATAAGAAAAATCATCACCCCAATCATGATCATTGCAACTAGTAGTGGACATAGGAAAACTAGCATCCCCAAGCTTAGGGTTTTGCATATTTTTAGCATGATTGTCACTAATATAATTTATAGTGAAACCATTGCAATCATGCTTTTCATCCAAGGAGCCCTCGTGAATCACTTCATAAATTTCTGCCTCATGATTTTCAGATTCACGCATCTCAAGCAAAACTTCAAAAAGATAATCTAGTAAGCAAAAGTCACTAGCAATTGGTTCAATATAGTTGGACCTCTTGAAAAGATTAGCAAGTGGATGAGGATCCACATCACTAGATTTTTAGCAAGAGAATATGCAAGCATATTGAAGGCACATAACACACGAGCAAAGGAAAGGCAAACAAAAAAGGCAAACGAAAAAAGGCAAATATTTTTGTAAATTTTTGTTTTTCCGAAGTGGGGGAGAGGAAAACGAGAGGCAAATAAGTAAATGCCAGAGATGAGTTTGCGAAACTTACTTGGGTGAGTTCTTGACTTGATACTCCCCGGCAATGGTGCCAGAAATCCTTCTACTACTTGTCAAACAACAACACCATAAATTGACACGTTGATGGAGACTTGCTTGCGTTGGTTTTTCCCTTGAAGAGGAAAGGGTGATGTAGCACAGGAGCAGTAAGTATTTCCCTCAGTTTTAGATCCAAGGTATCAATCCAGTAGGAGAATCTTGTCAAGTCCAGAGTACCTACACAAACACAAAAGAGCTTGCACCCAACGGTATGAAGGTGTTGTCAATCCATTCAAGATTGATTGCAAAGTAAGATGTGAAGGCGGAAAGTGCAACGAAGTAAAAGAGTAAGGCTGAAAATATGGTGTGGAGTAGAACCGAGGGCCATAGTGTTAACTAGACGCTTCTCTCAAAATAGCAAATAATATGGTGGGTGAACAAATTACTGTCGAGCAATTGATAGAACCGTGCAAAGTCATGACGATATCTAAGGCAATGATCATACATATAGGCATCATGTCCGAGACAAGTAGGCCGATACTTTCTACATCTACTACTATTACTCCACACTTCGACCGCTATCCAGCATGCATCTAGTGTATTGAGTTCTTGACGAACAGAGTAACGCCTTAAGTAAGATGACATGATGTAGAGGGATAAACTCAAACCAATGATGAAAACCCCATCTTTTTACCCTTGATGGAAACAACAGGATGCGTGCCTCGCTACCCCTTCTGTCACTTGGTGAGGTCACCACACAGCATGAACCCAAAACCAAGAACTTCTCCCATTGCAAGAATCATAGATCAAGCTAGCCAAACAAAACCCACAACTCGAAGAGAATTACAAGGATATGCAATCATGCATAAGAGAGATCAGAAGAAACTCAAATAAGATTCATAGATAATCTGATCATAAATCCACAATTCATTGGGTCTCGACAAACACACCGCAAAAGAAGATTACATCGGATAGATCTCCATGAAGATCATGGAGAACTTTGTATTGAAGATCCAAGAGAGAGAAGAACCATCTAGCTACTAGCTATGGACCCGTAGGTCTATGGTGAACTACTCACGCATCATCGAAGAGGTCATGGTGTTGATGAATAAGCCCTCCGTATCCGAATCCCCCTCTGGTAGGGCACCAGAACGTGCCCCAGATGGGATCTTGAGGAGACAGAAGCTTGCGACGGCGGAAAAGTACTTTCGATGATTTCCTGATTTTTTCTGGGATTTTAGGGAATATATAGGCGAAAGACCTAGGTTAGAGGTGGCCCAGGGAGCCCACAAGCCTGGGAGGTGCCGCCCCCTGGCCGTGGCTAGGGGGCTTGTGGGGTCCCTGGTGGCTCCCTGCCTTGGTTCTCAAGTCCCCCGATCGTCTTTTGTTTCGGAAAAAATATTTTTGGAAGTTTCGTTCCGTTTGGAGTCCGTTTAAAATCCTCCTCTGAAAAGGATCAAAAACACAGAAAAACAGGAACTGGCACTTGGCACTGAGTTAATAAGTTAGTCCCAAAAAAGATATAAAAGGCATACAAAGCATCCAAAGTTTGACAAGATAATAGCATGAAACCATCAAAAATTATAGATACGTTGGAGACGGATCACTACCACATGCTGGGCCCTGAAATATGACCCCGCTCGACTTATTAATTGCCTAATACTCGGTCCAGGAGTTGCAAGTAGTTTCTGGTGTTTATAGTCATGTTGGAGGCCGTGCATAGTGCTGACCTTAGAGGTGGGCTATGATGCAATAGGCAGTGGCACGGTGTACCAAGTGGCACCCGGATGGTGGGCTTGGGAACCCTGCGCACATCGTTTGGGGCCATGGCGGAAACCTCGGCCGAACTTCCGTGCGGGTTACTCTCAAATAGGCCATAAACATGGACTAGGTATTAACGTGGTTAACGGTCGTGGCCGACTCCCTCGCTGGGCTTCCGCTTGAAGGTTGCTGAGGTGCATGACGTGCACATAGCGATAAGTGGCGAGAGCGTGTGTGAAGAAGTACACCCCTGCAGGGTTATGATCTATTCGAATAGCCGCGTCCGCGGATATGGACTACTTGGAGACATATGTTGTTCATAGATAACTTTAATGGCTACTAATAAAAGTATCAAGATAAGCGTGCGTATCATGTATGGCATTTCCGTAGGGAGACGGAAAGGAGTTCATGATAGTGTATTGTTGTGGTGGTAGTGGACTCGTGTACGACTTATCAAAGTTGCTAAAACTATTTAAAATTGTATTTTAGTCTAGCCAAGAGTCAAAGCAGGCTTGCTACATGAAACACCAAAACCCCCTTTATTGATACTTGAGCATGAGTAGATAGATCTGTTCCAAAGTCTTGCAGAGTACTTTTGTACTCATGTTTGCTTAATAATCGTGGCAGAGGATACCCGCGAGCCAACAGGTGGGTTCTTTCTAGACATCGATGATGACGAGTAGCTGGTGTCCCAGATACGACCTGGCCCCTTTCAGAAGTGATCTGTATATAGCCAGGCTTTATGCCTTATCTTTTCAACTGTCTGTACTCAGACAACTTTTATTCTTCCGTTGGTTTGTATGACTCTGTCCGTATGGCTTTGAGTGTCGGGTCGTCTGACCCTATTTGTATGAACATATTATGCAAGACTCTTCCGAGTCTTCTAATAAATGTCGTGATGTTGTATGGTTATGTTGTGATGCCATTGTTGTATCTATGCATATCTAGTATGTCATGCATACATGTGATGCACTATGATATGTATGGGATTCGACACCTAGTCGTATGCCCTTAGTAGCTCTCTGTACAGAGAAATGCCCCTTTGTGATTCTACCGAGCCTTGGTAGTTCTCTAATGCTCCGGACACATTGGTTGACCGACATGTATCCTTCTTAGCTGCTGTGTCTGTCCCTATTGGGAAATGTCACGCAATGTAATGGAGTCCTTGTAGCTTGCTACGAATCGTCTACACTCGCTGATGACCGACACCTGCTTTGCTGCGTTATGTATGCCTGTCTCTGTACAGTTGAGCCACTTGAGTTTATGACTAGATATGTCGACCCGGGTTCTTTGACATTGGAATGCTAGCGACACTAATGCATACATGCGTCAAAAGGCACAAACTGTCCCGGCTAAGGTAAGGTGGGAGCCGTGGGGTTAACCATGCGTGGGACCGCAAAGGGATGCAATGTGTTACATGCTGGATTCCTATGGCTTAGGATCGGGGTCCCGACAGCGTTTGTATCAGAGCTTGACTGACTGTAGGATTACAAGCCAAACTGGTCGAAGTTGAGTATAGAATTACTTTAGTTATATATAAGGGAATTGTTGGTGGAAGGGAACGTAAGATTCTTGCTTCTCTTCTCAAGTCATTCTATTCTGGTCATCCTCGTCATTTCTGCGGGGATTAAGAACTAGGTTACTCATCTATCTCTCAGGATCGCATGTTACTAATCAGTAGATTGTAGGAAAACGGGTCGAGAGTTACTCCGAGTTTCTTTTGTTTCAAGGAAAAGAAAATAAGTTTTGATGACCATGGAATTGAACTTGATAGTTGAGTGGTTATGCTATCCTATCTTTTGTGGGTTGTCTCAAAATAGTTTTTGACCATTTACAGCCGTTATACTGCCCAATTTTATCTCCAGAGGTCTAATGTCTTTTGCATTACTCTCTATTTCAGATGCCTCGCCGTCCTTCTCGCCAGGTGGTTCGTTTGACTAGGTGCATTGATGTGCCGGGTCACACGGCCATGCTGGTCAGGATGATGTTAGTAGCCGGTTACCGCTGGTACCCAGAGTATACATTGGAGGAGCAGTACCGGGATTTCAACCACAGTCAGTACGTGTGCACTGTTAGGGTATTCCCAGATTACCCTCGAGCCGAGGAGCCGATCCATTGGTCTTATGGATTGGGGGTTACTGTTGACATGGCGGTACAATATGCTGCCTATTCAATGTTGACCATCATGAGAGCCAGACATCCACCGCTGCAGAATTCAGAGTTATGCTATGTTCTCGCTTCTCAGCCAGGAGAAGAAGGATACCTCAGTGGGGTCTACTTTGATTCCTCTATGGAGGATCCGTTGCTGCAGTCCACCGCTGAGATGTTAGAGAATAGAGACAGAGATGCTCGTGCCCTTCGGATGGATCTCTATGCTACTCGTGCCCGTCTGTGGACAGCTTTGACACATGTGGCACATGTAGTTCAGACAAGGTATGGAGATATGGAGATATGGAACCGTGTTAGGACTCATCTATCAGGTCTTGTTCACTGGCCTGCTATAGGAGGTGTTACCCCTCTTCCGAGATCTTTTCTACCACCAGTCAGGGGACCAAGGCCACATCCGTGTCCTTACGGTTCCCACGGGTCTCAGGCTCGAGTATTTCCCGATCCGCCGGTTGAGCTCCCAGGCCATGGAGGCAACCTTTATGAAATGTTTTATGCGGATGCTTGAACCCGTGAGTGGAAGAGTAGTATGGTAGTAGTTGTACTTCCACAGTCCTATGTGTCTTGTGAAGTACGCTCGTGTCGTGAGATGAGTTCCGGAGGCATAGATAAATAGTGTATAGGAAGCTTGGAAAGCCTCTGATGAGTAGTATCATCTTTTCAGTAGTTTGCTCTTCGGTTTGAGGTTGTACTGAACTATGTGATGGTGTGTATGAACCATGGTGTATATATAGGAGTTGCTTGTTACCATGTTGTTCGGATGTTCATTTCCGCATTCCATGTGTTCAGTGCATTCTTAATTGATGTTGATATTAGTCTAAGCTGTGAGTTTGTTTGCCAGGATGGTGTTCACCAGGCTGAACCGTGCCCCTACCCTTGAGCAGGGAGAAGGTAGTCAGGCAGCACAGGAGTAATTGCCTCACCCGCCTTCTCTGGAGGAAGTTATGCTTGAGGCGGAAAGAAACAAGAGAGGGACCAACCGTCTGCTAGAGTGTATTGAGAAAAATACGGCTTGTCAGCCGCGAAATGATGCAGTGTCCCTCAATGACTTCGTAAAGCTGAATCCCCCGAAGTTCCATCACTTCGTCGATCCTCTCGACGCTGATGACTAGTTGTGCAGTATATCGCGCAAGATACGCTGTGCCAATGTTTCTGAGGCCGACAAGGTAACCTTTGTTTCGTACTTTCTGGAAGGCCCCGCCAATCTGTGGTGGGAAATTTTTGAAGCCATGCGTCCTGCCGGAGCAGCAGCCACATGGGCAGATTTCAGTGCAGCCTTCCGTCTGCACCACATTCCAGAGGGTCTGATGGACCGTAGAGAGGAATTATGTGCCTTCACCCAGGGGGAGTTGAGCGTGGATGCTTATAGCTGCGAGTTTGGTAATCTCGCTCGCTACGCAACTGAAGAGGTGTCAACTGATGCCAAGGAGCAAGCAATATTTCGCAAGGGTCTGAGCCCTGAACTTCGTCGTGACCTGCGCCTTCATGAATGTAAAAGTTTTCAAGCTCTTGTCAACAAGGCGATCAGTGACGAGACTGGTCATACCGACTATGAAGCCACGAAGAAGCACTCTCGTGATTCGGGCTCCTCATCTGGTTCCGCGTTTCCAAAACGCAGGCTGTGGGTCCTGAATAGCTCTCTGCCGCCAAGATATACCCCGAGGCCATCCTATGTGGCGCCTCAAGCGAACCAGACCAACCCTCTAGCAAAGACCTATGGTGGTCCAGCTATCAATGCTGCACCATGTGCCAATCAGGTGATCTGTTAAAAGTGTGGAGAACCAGGGCATTACTCACAAGAGTGTCCCCAGAATATAGGTGCCAAGCAACCTGGAAAGTCTGTTGGGAAAAGCATACTATCTGAAGCCAACTCCTGCACGTGGCCGCATGAATTATGTTTCAGCAGAAGATGCTGCAAAGGATCCCGACGTCATTTTGGGTACGCTCCTTGTCAACCATCACCCAACGTCTGTTCTTTTTGACACTGGGTCATCTCATTCCTTCATTTCCTAAAGTTATGCACAGTTTCATAACATGTCCTTTTGTGATATGCCAATCCCATTAGTTGTCCAAACCCCTGGTAGTAAGTGGAAAACTTCTAGGATAAGTTATGACAATGAAATCCTAGTAGACATGCTAGTTTTACTAGCATCATTGATAGCCCTGAAATCCTCGGATATCAATATCATCTTGGGCATGGACTGGATGTCAGCTCATTATGCCAAGATTGATACCCATTCCAGAAATGTTCAGCTTACCCATCCCTCGGGTGAGATAGTTAATGTCTCCACTCGAGTAGCCAAATGCCAACTGTATTCCCTCAATGCCAATCCTCTTCCAGAACTTGAAGACATTCCGGTAGTTCGAGACTTCTCGGATGTTTTTCCAGAAGAACTGCTAGGAATTCCACCTGACAGAGATGTAGAGTTGTGATAGACCTTGTTCGAGGAACTGTCCCAATAGCCAGAAGACCCTATAAGATGGCACCATTGGAGCTAGCCGAACTTAAGAAGCAACTAGATGAGGCTTTCGATAAAGGTTTTATTCGACCTAGGTATTCTCCTTGGGCTTGTCCCGTCCTCTTCGTCAAGAAGAAGGATGGAACGGACATGATGGTTGTAGATTATCGACCAATTAACCTCGTCACCATAAAGAACATGTATTTGCTCCCCAGGATCAACGATCTGTATGATCAGCTCGCTGGATCCTCAGTCTTCTCCAAAATGGATTTGAGGTTGGGTTACCATCAAATCAAGATCAAGAACGGGGACATTCCAAAAACGGCTTTCGTTACTCGTTATGGCCAATACGAGTATACCGTCATGTCCTTCGGTTTAACCAATGCCCCAGCCACCTTCTCTTGCTTGATGAATTCAATCTTCATGGAGTATTTGGATAAATTCGTCGTGGTATACCTCGATGACATTCTCATCTACTCGAAGAATGAACAACAACATGCCGAGCATCTAAGGTTGGTATTGATGAAACTTCGAGAGCATCGCCTATATGCCAAGTTTTCAAAATGTGAATTTTGGTTACTAGAAGTGACCTATCTAGGCCACGTAATCTCTGGTAAGGGTATTGCTATCAATCCCGAGAGAGTTCAAGCTGTCCTTGATTGGACTCGACCTGAATCAATTAAGCAAGTTAGGAGTTTTCTTGGACTACCGATCTATTGTCGCCACTTTGTCGAGAATTTATCCAAGGTTGCAAAGCCTCTAACTGAACTCCTCAAGAAAGATAAAAAGTTCGAGTGGACACCACAATGTGAGCATAGTTTTCAAGAACTGAAAATACGCCTGACTTCCGCACCTGTGTTGCTACCACCAGATTTTTCTAAGGACTTTGTTATATATTGCGACGCCTCGCGACAAGGATTAGGTTGCATTCTCATGCAGGATCATCATGTGATTGCATACACATTTCGACATTTGCATCCACATGAGGATAATTATCCCACCCATGATCTTGAGCTTGCAGCTATAGTCCATGCACTTAAAACTTCGCGACATTACCTTCTTGGTAATCGTTGTGAAATATTCACTGATCACCAAAGTATGAAATATATCTTCACCCAGCCGGATTTGAATCTCAGGCAAAGACGGTGGGTTGACTTGATCTCAGATTACGACTTAGGTATAACTTACACACTCGGGAAGGCCAATGTTATGGCTGCTGCACTAAGTCGTAAATCTTATTGTAACAATCTGATGCTACAACGAGGTCAACCACATATCTATGAGGAATTTCGGAAGTTAAACCTCCAGATTGTTCCTCAAGGATTCCTTTCTACCCTGGTGGTGAAACCTACTCTTAGGGATCAAATCATAGCTGGCCAAAAGCGTGATAAGGGTATATCACGGATCAAGGAGAATGTCATTAGCGGAAACGCTAAGCAATTCTCCATGAATGATCAAGATGTTGTGTTTTTCTAGAACCAATTAGTGGTTCCTAAGAATCCACATCTGAGGCAGTTGATCCTTAAGGAGGCTCATGATTCTCCTCTCACCATTCATCCTGGTAGTACTAAGATGTATCAGGACCTACGCCAGAGGTTTTGGTGGACTAGGATGAAGAGAGAAATTGCTGAGTTCGTTGCTAACTCTGACATTTGTCGTCGAGTTAAGGCAGAATATCAAAGGCCTGCTGGCACCCTTCAACCCTTAGCTATTCCTGAATGGAAATGGGATAAAGTTAGTATGGATTTCATCACTAGTTTTCCCAAGACTAAGAAAGGAAATAATGCTATCTTTGTGGTCATTGACCATCTTTCCAAAGTAGCTCACTTTCTTCCGTTTGTGAGAGTATAACAACTAGCCAGCTAGCAGAGTTATCTCTCTCTCGAATAGTGTATCTTCATGGTGTTCCTCTGGAGATTAACTCAGATCGTGGAAGTATTTTTACTTCTTGCTTCTGGGAAAGTTTTTAGAATGCCATGGGGACTTACCTATCTTTTAGCACTGCTTTCCATCCTCAATCAAGTGCTCAAGTAGAAAGAGTGAATCAAATCCTAGAGAATATTCTTCGAGCTTATGTTATAAAGTTCGGTATGAATTGGGAGAAGTGCCTTCCATTCACCGAATTTTCTTATAACAATAGTTATCAATCAACTTGGGCAAATCCCCTTTTGAAGTTCTTATGGACGAAGATGTCGAACACCTCTTAATTGGTCAGAAACCGGAGAGAGGCAACTCTTTGGTCCGCACATGATCCAGGATGCAGAAGAGCAAGTTCAAATTATTCATGAAAAGTTGAAAACAGCCCAGTCTTGTCAAAAGCGCCAATATGATCGTCATCATAAGGTGGTGACCTTTCAAGTTGACGAGAAGGCTTACCTTTGGGTTACACCTTTGAAGGGTACCCATCGTTTTGGTATCAAGGGCAAATTGGCTCCCCGTTACATTGGTCCTTTTCGCATTCTTGCCAAACGAGGAGAAGTTGCCTAGCAGTTGAAACTCCCTCCGCATCTTTCCAAGGTTCATGATGTTTTCCACGTCTCGCAACTCACGCGTTGCTTTTCGGATCCTATCCGTGAAGTGGACCACGAAACGCTTGATCTCCAAGATAACCTTTCATACCGAGAATACCCTATTCGTATTCTTGATCAAGCTGAGCGTACCACTCGACGCCGAAACCTCAAGTTTCTTAAAGTTCAATGGTCAAATCATTCTGAAAAAGAGGCAACATGGGAAAAAGAGGACCATGTTCGATTTGAGTATCCCGCGCTATTCCCGACGAGTTCCAAATCTCGGGATGAGATTCTTTTGAGTGGGGGTCAGTTGTCACATCCCTAGCTACCCCTCTTATGAATAGAAAGATTGTGCTCATATTTTCATTATTGCATTAAAAATGAAAATGGACATCAAAATAAAATCCCTAGTAACTTCCTATTCAAAACAATTCAAGTGGTGACAAAACAATGAATCGAAAATGGCCCTCATAAAAGTCCATCATTTTCTAAGTCTGAAATGGACAAGACTGTTCAGGAAATGCCCATTGACAAAGCTCCTGGACCTGATGGTTTTAATGCTGGCCCATTATCTCCCCTGAGTTTTATCAACTTGCTGCTGCTTTCCATGCTGGTCATGCTCAACTTGAGAACATGAACTCATCCTATACTACTCTGATTCCCAAGAAGAGATCACCTGAACAAGTGGGAGATTACAGACCAATATCACTTACTGGGATGGGCCTCAAATTTCTGTCGAAAATGATTGCTAACAGGTTACAGTTGCAGATTGTGAAGTGTCTTCACAAGAATCAGTATGGTTTTATCAAGTCTAGAACCATTGAAAATTGTGTTGGATGGACTCTGGAGTACCTGCACCAATGCCATCAATCCAAGAAACCTATAGTCATTCTCAAGCTGGATTTTGAAAAGGCATTCGACTCTGTGGAGCATGAGTTCATTTTTCAGATTCTCAAACACAAAGGCTTCAATGACAGATGGATACTTTGGGTAAAGCAGCAACTAACTTCTGGCTCATCTTCGGTCCTGATCAATGGTGTGCCTGGAAAGAAGTTTATGTGCAAGAAAGGAGTGAGGCAGGGAGATCCCATGTCCCCACTGCTTTTTGCTATTGCTGCTGATTTTTTACAGACTCTGGTTAACCAACTGCTGGTGGAGGGTCTGATTCAGCTGCCCATACCTTGTCATGATAAGGATTTCCCTATAGTGCAATATGCTGATGATACCCTTATCATCCTCCCTGCTGATAAACCTCAATTGGTACAGTTCAAGAAAATGCTCTTACTTTTCTCCCAATCCACTGGATTACAGGTGAATTATCACAAATCTGTGCTTCTACCTGTCAACACACCTCCACAGCAACTCCAGGACCTGGCAGACTCCATTGGCTGCAAAGTGGGATCTTTGCCATTCACATACCTTGGCCTTCCAGTTGGAACAACTAAACCAAGAATCAATGATCTCATGCCACTGGTTGATAACATGGAAACAAGGCTCAGTGCTAGTTCATCTTTTCTGGCTCAGGGGGGAAGGTTACATTATTTAAACTCAGCACTGTCTTCTGTGCCTATCTTCTTTCTATGCAGTCTGGATATCCCACCAGCCATACTGAAGCAGCTTGAAAGAATTCAAAGGCAATGTCTATGGAGGAAAAATGGGCAAGGTCATGCACCCTTTCTTGCTGCCTGGCAACTGGTGTGCAGACCTAAAAATAAAGGGGGGTTAGGTATTATGAATCTAGTAATCCAGAATGAAGCACTGCTGCTCAAGCATGTTGATAAATTTCTAAATCATGCTGATATCCCATGGGTTCACTTAATCTGGAACACTTACTATCATGACAAAGTACCTCAGGGAACTGCCCTTTGTGGTTCTTTTTGGTGGAAGGATATCTGTAAACGGCTTGCCAAATTCAGATCAGTTACATATGTTCAGCCTAACAAGGGTGACTCCTTCCTGTTTTGGTCTGACTCCTGGTTGATTGGAAACTCCACTAGGCCCCTGGCTGCTAGATTCCAAAGACTTTTTTCTTTTGTGGCTGATCCTTTCTGCAGAGCTCAAGAGGTCTTTAAACCCTTTTACGATGATAGCATGCTCTCTATGTTCCACTTGCCACTATCTGCTCAAGCTTACCAGGAGCTTCTTTCAGTTCAATCTTTGCTTCAAGACCTGTATATTGATCATCAGGCCTCTGACAGATGGGTATGGGGAAAGGATGCTAAGGCCTACACAGCCAAGAGATACTATACTCACATTCACAACAGTATCACACCAAACCCTTTACTCAAGTGGATCTGAAAAAGCTGTTGTACCATGAAGATTAAGATGTTTGCGTGGATGCTCATCATGGACAGGCTTAACACTCAAGACATGCTTGAACGACGTCACTGGAATGTTTCCGACTCCAATCTCTGTGTTCTATGCCATGCTCGAGTCAAGGAAGACAGAGATCACTTATTCTTCAACTGTCTTTTCAGTACGAGGGTCTGGAATTACGTGCAAATCACATGGCAGGGTCCATCCATGTGGAGTGCTACTGTAGCTGCTAAACGAGATTTCCATAACCCCTTTTTTGCTGAGGTGGTCTTCACTGCCTGTTGGAACATCTGGACTGTCAGAAATGCAAAGGTCTTTAACCTGGAGCAGCCAAAGTTCAGAAAATGGAGATCTGGCTTCCTCCATGACATTTCCCTGTTAGCTCATAGGATTAAGGCTAGTTTCAGGGATGATCTCCTTAAATGGGTTTCCTTTTTGCCTCCTTGAGGTTTGTAGCCTTTGCTCCTCATCCCATTTGTACATTCTAATTTCTTCTTGTACATACTGCTCTTTTATATGGGAATAAAATAAAAAAGGTTGTGGGGGTTTTTCCCTACAGTAGCCGGTCAAAAAAAAGTCCATCATTTTTGTTAAATCTTGGAAACCACAATTCAGGGGTGGATTTATTTTTAAAACTACTTTTGGTATTTTATTTCAAACATAAAAGCCACTGAAATAAAATATAAATTTGATTTCAAATATTTCAGAGTTGCATAAAATGTTGAAAACTTTATGTGGGTTTGGAATTATTTCAAATAACACCCCAACATTGTTTTCCCTATTTTAGAAATAGTTTGGAGCCAAAATAAAATAAAATCAATGGCTGAAATGATTTAACAGAAAACAGAGAGGAAAAAAAATGGAAATCAACTAAGTCTCGCTTACCTTGGCCCAGCCCACCGTAGCGTTGTCGTCTTCCTCGCGCCAGTAGGCAGCAGGAGGTGGTTGCCGCTCCCTCCGGTGCGGCCACGCACCTGCGTGCCTGCCTGGCCCCTCCATCGCGTTGCCAAGGGAGATAAGCCTCCCCGAAACCCATCCCCGTCCTGATCCTCTCCCCATTTGCGCTCTCTTTCCTCTCCCTCTCGGCCGCGATTAGAGCCGAGCTCGAGCTCGCCGTCGCTCCAACCCCTCTCTCTCCCCTGAGCCGCGCAGAAGACTCGCGAGGACTCCCTGAAGCTATCCAGCAAGCCACGCAAGCTCTCTAGCCCTGCATCGCCACGATGCTGTCATCTTCTTCCTCGGATAGCCGACGTTCACCACCGCCGGTCTCCCTCTCCAGGCCGTCCCCGAGCCCGCTTTCGACATCTCTGCACTCCCTGTGAGCTCAGCATGCTTTCCCCCTTGTTCCCCCCTCAATCCCGTACCCTAGCATTCGATTCCACCAGAGCCCGACGAGGTACGTTGCTGTAGCTGGTTGTCGGTGACCCTACGGTGATCGGCTGGTCCTGGTGAGGCCTCCATCAGCTCCAACTCGTCGTTTAGATGCTCTAGGAGCCCAACCCCGCACGATTTGCACTCGGTTTCGATGACATGGACGATGGCCGAGCTCCGGCAGCCGCCAAGCTCTTCGTCGACGTCGGTTCCGGTCACCTAAGTCCCCAAGACTTGCTCCATCTTGCTCGCGATCGAGTGGCCGATCGTTTGAGCAACTCCGTTGTCCTTTTGGTCGCCGGAAATGAAAGCTCGATGCCCTCCGCCGTCTCTGTGGTCGCCGGAGCCTCATCGCCGGTGGGGTTGACTCCCGAGAGTCACTCGCAAGTGGGGCCAGCCCCCTGGCTAATTAAGTTTAGTTTCATAAAATTAATTAGTTAACTAAATCCCTAAACAACCACTAACATGTGGGCCAACCCGTGTTAAATAACTCATTAATGTTAAATTTAATTAAAATCTGGCCAGAGTCACTGACCAGTGGGGACCAGGTTTGACATTCAACACCTAGTTGGACCTGCTGATGTCATGCTGATGCAGTAACTATATTTCTGATTTTATATAATTCTGGAAAATGCTAAAACTTTGGAAATTCATAGAAAATTGATTATAACTCCAAATTTGACAAATAATATAAGCAAATTGATCGGAAAAATTCAATGAACACAATGGTGCTTCTTTCATGTATGAAAAACAAAGTTATGAAACAGCATCAGGTCAAATCAATTAAATGAATAAGATAAATATATTATTTCAATTAATTTTTGAATTTGAATTCAATTCAGCATCATCCTAAAAGTTTGCTAGCCACATAAACTCATGCTACAATTCATTTCTTGCCATATTCATGCATAATATTGTTGCATATGAATGTTATTGATTGATTGTTATTATTTCGGTAGGCTCTACCCTTCCCGATACGTCTGAATATCCGTCTGACAGATTTAACCCCTCTGCTGAGCAACAAGGCAAGCACCCTTTTGATCATTCCGATATAATCCCATGTTCTTGCTCCTGCTCCCACATATTGCATTAGGACAAAATATTTCAAATCCTTTACTTCGGTAGCTGAACCTATTCCTTTGCATGACTTGTCATTGTCACAGTAAATAGCCAAACCTTGCAACCTAGCAGACCTGGTAGATGCTTGAGTTGTGATGTGATTTATCCCAATATGCTTGCTATGCCTAGAGTTGTGTCAGGTCTGTTTCATCTGGGTGATGAACCGGAATAGTTTAATGTGATCTAGTGACAAAGAATAAGTGTGGAACCTGATTTGGTAAAGGTACCGATGAAAGGCTATGTAGGAGTACATGGCGGCTTGTTTCATTGGAAC
The DNA here is from genome assembly GCF_904849725.1 of Hordeum vulgare subsp. vulgare. NCBI lineage: Eukaryota > Viridiplantae > Streptophyta > Magnoliopsida > Poales > Poaceae > Hordeum > Hordeum vulgare. Next base: position 224,061,126 of record NC_058520.1, read on the forward strand.
CGTCCTTAGGAACCGAGTTCTGTGTATGTAGTCCAAGACGAGTTACTACCACATGCTGGGCCCTGAAATATGACCCTGCTTGCCTTATTAATTGCCTAATACTCGGCCCAGGAGTTGCAAGTAGTTTCTAGTGTTTATAGTCATGCTGGAGGCCGTTCATAGTGCTGACCTTAGAGGTGGGCTATGATGCGGTAGGCAGTGGCACGGTCTACCAAGTGGCACCCGGATGGTGGGCTTGGGAACCCTGCGCACATCGTTTGGGGCAGTGGCGGAAACTTCGGCCGGACTTCCGTGCGGGTTACTCTCAAATAGGCTATAAACCAGGAGTAGGTATTAATGTGGTTAAGGGTCGTGGCCGACTCCCTCGCTAGGCTTCCGCTTGAAGGTTACCGAGGTGCATGACGTGCACATAGCGATAAGTGGCGAGAGCGCGCGTGAAGAAAGACACCCCTGTAGGGTTATGATCTATTCGAATAGCCGTGTCCGCGGATATGGACTACTTGGAGACATATGTTGTTCATAGATAACTTTAATGGCTACTCATAAAAGTATCAAGATAAGCGTGAGTATCATGTATGGCATTTCCGTAGGGAGACGGAAAGGAGTTCATGATAGTGTATTGTTGTAGTGGTAGTGGACTCGTGTACGACTTATCAAAGTTGTTAAAACTATTTAAAATTTTAGTTTAGTCTAGCCAAGAGTCAAAGCTGGCTTGCTGCATGAAACATCACAACCCCCTTTATTGATACCTCAGCATGAGTAGATAGATCTATTCCAAAGTCTTGCTGAGTACTTTTATACTCATGTTTGCTTAATAATTGTTGCAGAGGATAACCACGAGCCAACAGGTGGGTTCTTTCTAGACATCTATGATGACGAGTAGCTGGTGTCCCAGCTACGACCTGGCCCCTTTTAGAAGGGATCTGTAGATAGTCAGGCTTTATGCCTTATCCTTTCAACTGTATGTACTCAGACAACCTTTATGCTTCCATTGGTTTGTATGACTCTGTTTGTATGGCTTTGAGTGTCGGGTCGTGTGACCCCTGTTTGTATGAACATATTTTGCAAGACTCTTCTCAGTCTTCTAAATAAATGTCGTGATGTTGTATGGTTATGTTGTGATGCCATTGTTGTATCTATGCATATCTAGTATGTCATGCGTACGTGTGATGCACTGTGATATGTATGGGATTCGACACCTAGTCGTATGCCCTTAGTAGCTCTCTATACAAAGAAATACCCCTTTCTGATTCCCACATAGTTATGCCTGAATGATAATCTCTATGTAGTACCAATATAGCAATGGAGTACGACTGTGGATATTTCAAAAGGAATATTAGTGTTGCCCCCTTCTCATTTTATTTTATTTTTTGTGGCCTCTTTGGCTCTTTCTTTTTATCTCTCATTTATTCTCTGTGGGATCTTTTGTTTTGTCCACTTTGGGATCTTTTCCTCAGTTAAGGGCAACACTCTATGTTTTACATGAATAAAAAGAAAAATCATCACACTTTATAAGAAGTACTCAACATAAAGACAAGTGAAAACTATCATGATGTATGCAAATGTATGCCTCTGCCAGTGTAGCAGGATATGCAATGATACTAGCGCCTCATGTAGTAGTAATAAGGGCAAGGCCCAACTATCATGCGGATCTACGATCAAGCAAAAGCATGTATGACATGAAGATCAAGTCATGAGATGGTGGATGTTGCATGGCAATGTATCTCGGTAAGGCTATGGAAATGCCTTAATAGGTAGGTATGGTGGCTGTTTTGAGGAAGGATATAATGAGGCTTATGTATGACAGAGCGTATCATGTCATGGGTTTGGATGCACCGGCAAAGTTTGCACCAACTCTCAATGTGAGAAAGGGCAATGCACGGTACCGAAGAGGCTAGCAAAATATGGATGGTGGAAGTGCCAGCAATTGAATACTCACATTAGTCCGAAGAACTCATACACTTATTATCGGTAACTCTCTATCTAGTTAGGAAATTCACGAAGAGACAAGTACCCCAAGGAGGAGTGTTTGGGGGTTTGGTTATCCTTGCACATCCTCGACTCATGGTAACGTGAGGGTACTCTATATATTCCAACCCCTCCAGAGGTTAGCGATCAATCAAGTAGCTAGAGTTCTCAACTAATTTTTATTTTTTTTAAAAACACACGGATTTCCCAAAATACGACACCTATCACTAATAGGATTAAGCTCTTGGCACCAATAGTCCAAACATTACTCAAATCAATACCTCAAAACTATTGCAAGTTACTACTATACTTAAATAGCAACCTCAGATACCTACTCATGCAAGACACACAACTCAGTGCAACGAGCCAACTCTCTAAACAAGATAAGCATGATAACTCAAGAGAGTTCCAAAAGCAACCTAAGTAAAACCTCTTAAAAAGATTAGCATGAAAACTAAGAGCTAAGCATGACAGTAGCTACAAAAAGATAGAGAACACACAAAAAAAGATAAGCATGAAAACCTATGTTGTGTTCTAGAGTGGAATGGAGCGTGTATCTCACCGAAACAAGGTAGGCTAAGTTCCGACTTGTTATGAATAACAAGAAAAACTAAAATAAACTAAAAAGTAAAGAGCGGGACGCTCCAAGCATAGCAGATAACATATGAAGTGATAAAAATATAGCATGGAGATGGACGAACTAATGATTGTTGATAGAGAAGTGATGCACGGGGTCATACCCAAGCTTAGACGCTTAAGTGTCCTTGAATATTTCTTGGGGTGGATGGGGGCATCCCCAAGCTTGAGTGCTTGACACTCCTGTATCTTCTTTCATCATCTCCCATCGCATACTTGAAAACTCCCTTCATAGGAAACTCACCATAAACTGATTAGAGTCGTTAGTACCCTTAATAAAATAATTCATTACGTGGTGGAAATAAAGATTTTCATGAAAAGCTACTGCTTCTCATGATTGCCAAAAGGTTTTTGCAAATAAAAAGTAAGCTTTGGATTTGCAAAACAATGAATATGCAAAACATGGCAGAATCTGTGAAAAACAGAACAACAGGCAGTACATAATTTATTCGGGGCACTTCTGCAACTCAAATAAAAAAACTGAAAACAGATGCCAGAAAGGCAATTATATAGAGCTTGTTGTCGAAAAATTCAGCTCAAAAAGATGATCTGGTGAGTTTTGGCCATTTTTTCCGTCAAGCAGACAGAATCTGTTTCTGGAGATCATGTCACAATTTTGGAACTATCTCGCAATCGGAAGCTATAACTTGGCACAAAGATTAAAAATAAAGATACAATGATGTTGCTACAGTAGTAAAAAGCATCAAGACCACTAAAACAGAAAGTAAAAACTCAAAGTAAAGATAACAAGGGTTGTCTCCCTAGAGCTCTTTCTTTATAACCATAAAGATAGGCTTAAGATTTAATGATGCTATCGTAGGAATAAGAGTTGTAGAACAAAAGAGAGCATCAAGAAGCAAGTACCAAGCACATTTCAGTCTAACATGCTTCCTATGCATAGGAATATTGCAATAAAATAATTCATTGAAGAACAAAGCAATAAGCATAGGAAGGCAAAACAAGTGCAGTTTGAAAACCTTCAATGTAAACAGAGAGAACTTGATATTACTGAAATATCTATAAGCATATGTTCCCTTCCCATAATAATTTTTAGCGGGATCATGAATAAACTCAACAATATAAGTATCACATAAATCATTGTTACCATAATCCACATGCAAAAAGGTACTCTTACTCTCCACATAAGCATAATCTTTGGGGAACCCATGGTTAGGACATTTTAGCATTAAAGTTTTCAGTCTCCCCAAGCTTGAGCTATGCTCTCTCCGTCATGAGGATATAAATTATAAACATAATTCCTATTCTCATGGACTTCATGAAGAGGATAAAACTTAGAGTAAAAGAGAGACTGAATCTCTTCCCAATCCCGTAGGTGAGAATCATCTAGTAGCCTATACCATTCAAATGCTTTTCCTTTCAGTGACAAGGCAAATAATTTCCTCATGAGTCCATCTCTTGTCAAACCTGAAATCTTAAAAAACTCACAAAGTTTTGTAAGTTGCAACAAATGAATACTAGGATCGACTATTCCATCTCCTGCATAACAATTATTCCTAATTACTTCAATTATCCCAAGTGATATTTTGAATGGGATACAATCAGTAGCTGGAGGAGACTTCTCTACCACGGGTGTGGTAAAGTGGCCTTCCCCAAGCAGCGAACTAAGAGTGCAGTTTTCCATAAGCCTAACTAGTCATGCCAATCATGAAAAGCAAACTAACAAGACTAGAAAGCAAAGGTAAAAGATAGCGTGCAACTCCCCTATCTTCAAGTCGAGATTCCCCGGCAACGGCGCCATAAATTTGCTTGATGACGAGTTGATGGATATAATTCTCGCCCCTTCTTGGTTACCCCAAGTGGAAGGTGGAGATGTAGTTAGCAGCATATTTCCCTTACACGAAGACTGAAAGGTTCATCGATCCTGGAGGACTCCTAGGCTCAACAAGTAGGTGTCTTCCACCCTGGCGCTAGCAGAAGATGTGGACCTGCACACACAACAAATAATTTTTCTCCCAACGAATACAGATAGGTTTTCAATCTCTCCGGCCTTGTAGTTTGGAAAGGATCAAAACACAAGCAGGAAAGTAATAGTGATTGCAACGGAAAAGTAAATGAAAGCGGTAAATGATGGAGGTGTAAACAATGATGGTGATATGGACCGGAGTCACTTGATGTTCACTAGTGATTTCTCTCTCCCAAAAAATGATAAACAACCATGCTTGGGTAAACAAATCACAGTTAGGCAATTGACAGAATTATGATCGCACCGCAATGCTAATTATGCTACTTGATAGTTAGAGGTTCAATAGTAATGGTCAGTACGCCAAGACAAGTAGACCGTTTATTCATTCGCATCTACTTACTAATCATCCACCTTGAGATATCTATCCAGAACATCTCTCCGGTATTAAGTTGCGAGCCCCACCCAAAGTGTAAAATCAAAGCAACTACAACTGCATTAACGATCTATGCGTAAGGTTAACAATCCTTGCAACCGTGATCACAAGAACCGTTGTTTTCTCCCTAGCGGAAACAAGCACATCCCCTAGTCTCATGTTTCTGTCACTCAAGCTAGACATCGAGGGGCATGAACCCACAATCATGCATAACGCTCCCTCTTGGAGTTACAATCTACTAGTTGGCCAAAGCAATAAATAGCAATGAAGAACATGCATGAATCACTAAGAAACATAATTTAAAATGATAATCAAATATATAACTCATAACAATCTGAACATAATATCATAATCCATCGGATCACAACAAACCGAGCATAGCAATAGCAAGAGAATTACATAGATGCCTTGATCATGTAGGGCAGTTCACAAGGACTAACCATTGAAGCACGAGATTGGAGAGAAGACATCACATAGCTACTGGTCATGAACTCATGGTCCAAGGAGGTCTACTCACGGCACGTCCGGGAAGTGTCCATGGCGGTGGAGAATCTCCTGGAGATCAATCCTCCCTCCAGCAGTGTGCCGGGAAGAGGTCTCCTGACGCTCCGGATCTCAGAAGCGCTGCGGCGGTGGAACGATGGAGAAATTCGCGATTCCAGAAGTTGTTGAAGGGTTTCCTATCGGGACTCTAAATATATCCCAAAGGAGGGCACCAGAGGAGGTGGGACCCACCTAGGAGGCCTCCTGGTGTGGCCTTGAGCCTGGCCGCGCCAACAGGTCGCCTGGGAGACCCCTGGCCCCCTCTTGCCCATCTTCGGTGATCCGGAAGCTTCTATTTCGCTTATTTTTTTTATATTTTGTCTGGAATTTTTTGGGCTTCCGAAAATTGGGTAAAAGCCCCTGCAAAATAGACATCAGCAGACAGAAACTAGCAGTGGGTGCACTGAGTTAGTAAGTTAGTCCAAATATGTGTAAAATGATATAAAAGTGTAGCAAAACATATAACAATGTCACCCAAAAGATCATGGAACAAGCAGAAATTATTGATACGTTTGGGACGTGTCAGCACCGACGAGACCTCAACCGTCTAGGGTAGTCAAACACCCAAGAGTAACATGATCTGGAAGGGATTAGTGGGGGAATCAAATATTTCTTGGTGGAAGTGTAGATCAAGGCCCTCTCAAGCAATCCCTAGAAAATCAACAACTTTGATTGGCTAGGGAGAGGGATCGGGAAAGAATAAGCTTATGGAGCAACAATGGTGCTTGGAGAGGTTAAAAAAGATGAGATCCTCGAACAAGAAGACACCTTTATGTAGGGGGGTACGATCCAACCGTTACCCACCCACCACAGCAATAGCCAAGCAGTACCACCACTGCTAAGAGCGGTACTACCGCTCCTAAGAGCGGTACTACCGCTCTGCATCTCACCAACCACGTTAGTAATAAATTACTACCATGCCTACTACTGTGTGTGGGGGGGAGTATGCGAAAAAGTCCATCGGAGCGGTAGTAAAAAAATACTACAGCTCTGAGGGCGGTAGTACCGCTCATGGAGCAGTAGTAAAAAATTACTACCGCTCTTAGAGCGGTACTACTATTGTCCCCTTTTGCATGAACATAAAACATGGGTATGGAGCTCCATTGTAGCTAGGGAAAAGGTGGTGCACTAAATGTGTACGTGATGATTCCACCCAAACCTTTCCGACGCGGACCCCCTCTTAATAGTACGACTTTCCTATGACTCAAATCCAGCAAAGAGAAACGTAGAAAGCAACCGTCTTCGAGAGATTCCGAGGGGCATCAATTTGTCTTGTGCCTAGATATGAATTATATGAAATGCTCAATGCACACAATTAGTCCACATAGGCATTGTCATCAATCACTAAAACCACTTAGGGAGAAATATGCCCTAACACCACCTGTCCGCTTCGGGCGGGCACGGGCACGCGTTGCCAATGGAAGGAGAAAGGGAGAGAGGAGGGGCTCGACACGATTATTTTGAGCATAGAGAATCCTATGCCAAACATATTTCAAGCTTTCTCCTCCACTTTTTTCAAAATTGACAACATCATTGTTGGTGTAACGCGAACAAAGGTAGAACTAGCCATGACTTCGAACAAAAAAACTAGTGACAAGCGAAGATAAATATGTTTGTATTTTTATTTTCTTTATGAGATAAACTGAATATACCAGCAAATAAAAAGAGGAATAAGTGAATGAAATTTTGTGTGGAGTTACTTGGTAGTTGGTGATGATATTCCCCGGCAACGATGCCATAAATCCTTCCGCATACTTGTGATCTACGTTGGGTTTTTCGTGAAGAGGAACAGGTTATCGTAGCATAATGTGGTAAGTATTTCCATGAATTATGAAACCAAGGTTTATCGAACAAACATGAATATCAACGGCGGCCGCACACAAATGAAAAACAACTTGCACCCAACTTGGGCAAGAGGGCTATCAATCCTCTTGTCTTGTTAGTTGCAAGGAAGTGAGGTGTGTAGATAATTGTAGATGTAAAGATAAAATAAAAACAAGTTGTTAGAGCATATTTCTCCATATGTGGTTTTGGTAATTAATGACAATCCTATGGAATAATTGCATTGAGTTATATTCGAAGGATTTTTCCATAGGCACTTCTTGAAGTCCATATGTTGGTTTCAAGGAGTTTATATGATGACCATGGTGGTATTCAAGGTATTATCCAACGAACGGTCATAAGGACACAAGGTTGATCAAGACTAAGACAAAGAGTAAATCAAGATGATCAACACTGAAAGCATACAAAATTTACTATGAAGGATCAAGTGATCCCATGTTATGGTAAGCATTGTCCATAACGCTTTGGTGTGCTAACCCATGGTCTTTGTGAGAGTTCTATGTTGGGTTAGGTGTGTTTCCATGGATTTGCGTCAAGAGGAAGATCTCATTCAACCCATGAAGGATGACATCAAGTGGTGATCGTCATCAAGATTGCAGTCTACAAGTTCAAGTCGAGCATCACGAGATATCATGCTTGAAGCTTGCCTTCCATTGTGGTGGAAATGGACTTGTGAAGTTGTTCTGAAGAGTGGCTCACCCATAGTGAGTATGGGGGAGAAATCAACTAAGTCTTCATCAGGCCAACTCTATCAAGAAAGGTGGTCCATCTTGAGGAAGTCAAGATCATCATCATCTAGATCAAGTGGACTAGGTGCAAGGTATAGGTTTGCCCTTGATAGGTTTTTCTATTTTAGGATAGATTGTCGTACTTTCAAGGGGGTCTCAAGTGAGTAGCTTGATCATGTCGTTCATTGAGAGCTCAAACCATTCGCATTCTTGCATCATATTTCTTGGTTCTTGTTTTATGTTCCTCTTTGTGAGTATTATAACTTATGGGCATCTTTATGAAAAGCTCGAGTTCATCGAATACGGAGTTCACGTGCATCTTCTATGATGTTTTTGATGTTGGATTTTTTGCCGGTTCTTCATTCATAGAGGTCTCACATCTCTATATCGTTGGCATTTTCATAACTGCCTCATATTAACATTTCCAATCACTGTTGGATAGCTCTTGTCGTCCTGAATCCAACAAGCTTGAGTTTGCTCAATTCGGAGCTGATTTGCAGAAGTTATGGCAGTTGACGACAGGTTTTCTTTCTCAAGCGGAAGTACCGCTCGGGCAGAGCGGTAGTACGGTTCTGGCAGTACTGTCGCCCTCCCTTGCCGGCCTCTCTTCCGCCTATATTTTTCTTCTGGCACCTTTAGGGTCTTTTTCCATTTTCAGCGGTAGTACCACTTGGGGGGAGCAGTAGTACCGCTCCAGCGGTAGTACCGCTGGGGCGAACGATAGTACCGCTTCGATGGCACTACCGCCCCAAGATCTTTGTCGTTTGCACGTTTTTACTTGAAACTTCCGTTCCAGCGGTACTACCACTTGTGCACCTACTGAGTGCATAACGATTCGATTTCGGGAGGCCTATAAAAGGGGGTCTTCTCCACCAATGCTTTTCTATCTGTTGAGCTCGTGTTCTTCCCCCATTGTTGACCTTCTTAGATCTTGCTAACTCTCAATCCCTCCAGTGATTCTTGCCAGTTCTTGAGGGAAAAGAGAGAAGATATCTAGATCCACATTTCCACCAATCACTTTCTCCTCTATGTGAGGGGAACCCCTTGGATCTAGATCTTGGAGTTCTTCGTGTTCTTCTTCGTTCTTCCTCTCATTTTCTTCCATGGCATTACTTGTTGTGGAGGGATTTGGAAGAGAAGGACTTGGGCACTCTGTGTGCCCTTGACATTTCATTTGGTGGATAGGCTTGAGTTCTCCAGGGCCATACATGGAAGTGAAGTTTGAGAAGCTTATTACCCTTGGGTACTTGGTACCCTAGAAATTGTTCTTCATGGATGCTTTAGCGTCTTGGAAGCTTGGTTGTGCATCGGAGCTCAATCATTGTGGTGTAAAGCTCCGGGCAAGCGTAGGGGTATCCAATTGAGTTGTGGACATTGCCCCGAGCATTTGAGGTCACCTCGAAGCCATATGCCATTGTGGTGAAGTTTTGTGGTGCTGTTGGGAGCCTCCAATTAAGTTGTGTAGATTTCCCCAACCTTGTTTGTACGGGTTCGATGACCGCCCTCACGGATCCTAAGTGGAATCCCTACATCTTGCATTGTGCAAGGGAGTTAGGAGATTATGGTGGCCTTAGTGGCGTCTTGGGGTGCATTGTGCCTCCACGCCGCTCCAAACAGAGATTAGCATCCGCAAGGGTGTGAACTTTGGGATACATCATCGTCTTCACGTGCCTCGATTATCTCTTTCCCGAGCCCTTTACTTATGCAGTTTACTTTGTGATAGCCATATTGTTTCTTGTTATATATATTGCATCATATGGATCATATGGATCAAAGCGAAGATGCGATGATCGTTGTATTGAAGATCAAAGAGAAAGAGATTCCCATCTAGCTACTAATTATGGACCCGTAGGTCTATGGTGAACTTTTCACACATCATCATGAGGGCAACAAGGTTTGTGAAGAGGCCCTCCACGATCGATTCCCCTCCGGCAGCGTGCTGTAACAGAGCTCCAGACGGCCTCCTGATACGTCTCAAACGTATCTATAATTTTTGATGGTTTCACGCTGTTATCTTGTCTTCTTTGGTTGTTTTATGTACCTTTTATATATTTTTTGGGACTAATTTATTAATTCAGTGCCAAGTGCCAGTTCCTGTTTTTTCCGTGTTTTTGACTCTTTTCAGATCTGATTTTGGAACGGAGTCCAAACGGAATAAAAACCTCGAAATGATTTTTTGCCGAACGGAAGAAGACCAGGGGGCCTTTGGGCCAAGCCAGGTGGGCTCCAGGGAGCCCACAAGCTCCCACCACGGCACCAGGGGGGAGGCGGCGGTGGGCAAGCTTGTGGCCACCCTGGCCGCCCCCTGACCTAGGTCTTTGGCCTATAAATTCCCAAATATTCCGCAAAAAATCAGGGGAGCCTCGAAAATACTTTTCCGTCGCCGCAAGCTTCCGTTTCCGCGAGATCTCATCTAGAGACCCTTCCCGGCGCCCTGCCGGAGGGGACTTTGGAGTTGGAGGGCTTCTTCATCATCATCATCGCCCCTCCAATGACTTGTGAGTAGTTCACTTCAGACCTACGGCTCCGTAGTTAGTAGCTAGATGACTTCTTCTCTCTCATGGATCTTCAATACAAAGTTCTCCATGATCCGATGTAATCTTCTTTGGCGGTGTGTTTGTCAAAATTTGATGAATTGTGGATTTGTGATCAGATTATCTATGCTATATATTTGAGTCTTTACTGATTTCTTATATGCATGATTTGATATCCTTGTAAGTCTCTCCGAGTCTTGGGTTTTGTTTGGCCAACTAGATCTATGATTCTTGCAATGGGAGAAGTGCTTGGTTTTGGGTTCTACCATGTGGTGACCTTTCCCAGTGACAGTAGGGGCAGCAAGGCACACATCAAGTAGTTGCCATCAAGGGTAAAAAGATGGGGTTTTATCATTGGTTTGAGATTATCCCTCTACGTCATGTCATCTTTCTTAAGGCGTTACTCTGTTCTAATGGACTTAATACACTAGATGCATGCTGGATAGCGGTCGACGTGTGGAGTAATAGTAGTAGATGCAGAAACTATCGGTCTACTTGTTTTGGACGTGATGCCTATAGAAATTATCATTGCATAGGTATCGTCACGACTTTGCGCGGTTCTATCAATTGCTCGACAGTAATTTGTTCACCCACCGTCTACTTGCTTTCATGAGAGAAGCCACTAGTAAACACTACGGCCCCCGGGTCTATTCACATCCATCGTTTACATCTCCGCTTTTACTTTGCTTTGTTACTTTGTTGCTTTCAGTTCTCACTTGGCAAACAATCTTTAAGGGATTGACAACCCCTTCATAGCGTTGGGTGCAAGCTTTTGTGTTTGCGCAGGATCTTGAGATACTCTTCCTCCGGATTGATACCTTGGTTCTCAAAGTGAGGGAAATATTTACCGTCACTGTGCTACATCACCCTTTCCGTTTCGAGGGAACACCAACGCAAGGCTCGAAGGCTACGGGGGAAATCCTTTGCATACTTGCCTAGGAAGTCCCTTAAGGCGTAGCCGTAGCTGAAGGATTCCTGGTGCCGTCGACACAACTATTTCTGGCGCCGTTGCAAGTGATACACAACAAACATCAGAAGTATTTTTGGCTCCATTGCCGGGGAGGAGAAATCAAGATCTATCCAAGTAGGTCTCACAAACTTTTCTCTTGCATTTACTTTTGTTGCCAATTGCCTCTCGTTTTCCTCTCCCCCACTTCACATTTGCCGTTTTCATTCGCCTTTGCCGTTTTCTTTTGCCTTTGCCTGTTTTCTTGTTTGCTTGTGTGCTTGTTTGGTTGTTGAAGTCATCATGTGTGAAAACACCAACCTTTGCGACTTCTCTAGCACTAATAATAATGATTTTATTAGTACTCCGATTGCTCCCGCCACTAGTTCGGAATCGTATGAAATCAACGCACCGTTGCTGAACCTTGTTATGAAAGAGCAATTCTCTGGCCTTCCTAGTGAAGATGCCGCATCCCATCTCAATACCTTCATTGAGCTTCATGATATGCAGAAGAAAAGAGATGTGGATAATGATGTGATTAAGTTGAAACCTTTTCCTTTCTCGTTGCGAGATCGCGCAAAAACATGGTTTTCTTGTTTGCCTAAAATTAGTATCGAATCTTGGGATAAGTGCAAAGATGCTTACATATCCAAGTATTTTCCGCCGGCTAAGATCATCTCCTTACATAACGATATCATGAATTTCAAGCAACTTGATCATGAACACGTTGCACAATCTTGGGAGAGGATGAAGCTTATGATTAGAAATTGTCCAGCTCATGGCTTGAGTTTGTGGATGATTATACAAATCTTTTACGTTGGCTTGAATTTCGTTCTCGCGATATCTTGGACTCCGCCTTAGGTGGAACGTTCATGGAAATCACGTTAGGAGACGCTACAAAACTCCTAGACAATATCATGACCAACTACTCTCAGTGGCACACTGAAAGGTCGCCTGCTAGCAAAAAGGTGCACGCTATAGAAGAGATTAACTCACTTAGTGCTAAGATGAACGAGTTGATGAATTTGGTTGCTAGTAGAAACACTACCGTAGATCCTAATGACATGCCACTATCTTCTTTGATTGAGAGTAGCAATGCTAGTTTGGACGTGAATTTTGTTGGTAGGAACAATTTTGGGAACAACAATGCTTTTAGAGGAAACAATGTTCCTAGACCTTTTCCTCGTAACTCCTCTAACAATTATGGCAATTCCTACGGAAACACTTATGGAAATCACAACAAATTACCCTCTGATTTAGAGGAAACATTTAAAGATTTTCAATGCGTCCATAGAGGAAAAACTACTCAAAATAGACGATTTGGCTAAGAGCGTTGATAGGATGTCTTGTGATATTGATGCTTTGAAAGCTAGATGCGCTCCTCCTAAGGTCAACTTGGATGAAACTTTGAAAGCTATGCGTATCTCCATTAATGAGAGCAAAGAAAGAACCGCCCAAATTCGCGCTAGACATGAATGGTTTAAAAGGGTGCGTTCTAGTGATACAAATCACGAAGATCTTAAAGTGCTTGGTGTGTCTCCTCTTGAATCCTTGTTTTAGCGTGTCAAACCTACTTATGGAGGGGCTGGATATGAATCCACTTTGGTTGAAAAATGCCCCAATGATTCGGAGTCCACCTATCTTGATGATAAAGGTGTGGAGAGTGGAGTAGAAGAAGTCAAAATTTTGGGTAGTAATGAAACTCCCACTTTGGATTTGAAGGAATTCAATTATGATAATTTCTCCTTGTTTGAATGCATTTCTTTGATGCAATCCATTGTAAACTCTCCACATGCTTATAGCCAAAGCAAAGCCTTTACCGCGCATATCGTATATGCTATGTTGAAATCTCTTGAAGAGAAGCTCAAACTAGAAGTATCTATACCTAGAAAACTTCATGATGAGTGGGAACCTACTATCAAAATCAAGATAAAAAACTATGAGTGCAATGCTTTGTGTGATTTGGGTGCTAGTGTTTCCGCGATTCCAAAGTCTTTATGCGATATTCTTGGTTTTCATGAGATTGAAGAGTGTTCTCTTACTTTGCATCTTGCGGATTCTACTGTCAAGAAACCCATGGGCAGGATCGATGATGTTCTTATTGTTGGAAATAAGAACTATGTACCCGTGGATTTCATTGTACTTGACATGGATTGCAATCCTTCATGTCCCATTATTCTTGGTAGACCTTTCCTAAGGACTATTGGTGCTATCATCGATATGAAGGAAGGGAATATTAGATTTCAATTTCCTTTAAAGAAGGGCATGGAGCACTTTCCTAGAAATAAAATAAGATTGCCTTATGAATCTATGATGAGGGCTACCTATGGTTTGAGAACCAAAGATGACTATACGTGATTTCATCACTTTCGCCTATCTAAGGGCGTTAAACAAAAGCGCTTGTTGGGAGGCAACCCAACGAATCTATCCTTTTTGTTTCTGTTTTGTGTTTTCCACACTTTCATAATTCTATTATGATTGTGTTTTTTGTGTTTCTTTTTGCGTTTTTGCCAAGCAAAACCGTTATGATTAGTCTTGGGGATGATCGTTTGGTCATGCTGGAAAAGACAAAAACTTTTTGCTCACGAAAAGAATTTTCATTTTTTCTGTAAGAGCTTTTGAGTTGATTTTTTTGATGATGATTTCTATGCAAATTCTTCAGATTGTCATAAGTTTTCCGAATTTGTGAAGTACGAGAAGTATACGTAGTATACTAATTGCCACAGACTGGTTTGCTGTTAACAGATTCTATTTTTGTTGAGTTGGTTGCTTATTTTGATGAAACTATGGATAGTATCGGGGGGTATTAGCCATGGAAGATTCAAAATACAGTAATCCAACATCAACATAAGTATAATTTAAGTTTTCTACAGTACCTAAGGAGGTGGTGGTTTGCTTTCTTATACTAATGTTATCACGAGTTTCTGTTTAAGTTTCGTGTTGTGAAGTTTTCAAGTTTTGGGTGAAGTTCTTATGGAGAAAGAGATAAAGAGTGTCAAGAGCTCAATCTTGGGGATGCCCAAGGCACCCCAAGTTGATTCAAGGATGCCATAAAAGCCTAAGCTTGGGGATGCCCCGGGAAGGCATCCCCTGTTTCGTCTTCAATCCATCGGTAACGTTACTTGGGGCTATATTTTTATTCACCACATGTTATGTGTTTTTCTTGGAGCGTCTTGTATCATAGGAGTCTTTTATTTTTGTTATGTCACAAGCTTCCTTGCTGCACACCTAGAGAGAGACGTGCACTCACCGTGATTTTGCCGAGCTTCACTTATATCCTTTGGTTAGACAATTCAGCTCACATGTGCTTCACTTATATCTTTTGAGCTAGTTGATTTTGCTCTATGTGCTTCACTTATATCTTTTGAGCTAGTTGATTTTTCTCTATGAGCTTCACTTATATCTTTTAGAGCACAGAAGCACGTGGCTTGGTAGTTGATCTATGGTATGATAGTAGTCTCAAAAGGGGTAGTTATCCAAAAGGATATGAAAACTTCCACCTTCATGTGCATTGAATAGTTAGAGAAGTTTGATTCATCTCAATTAGTTTTGAGTTGTGGTTGTGGTAATATTGAAGTTATATTAGTAAGGTGTTGAGGATCTAGAAATACTTGTGTTGAAGTTAGTGATTCCCGTAGCATGCACGTATGGTGAACCGCTATGTGATGAAGTCTGAGCATGATTAGTATATTGATTGTCATCCTTTGTGTGGCGGTCGGGATCCCGCGATGGTTTATACCTACCAACCCTTCCCCTAGGAGTATGCGTCGAATGCTTTGTTTCGATTACTACTAAAACTTTTGCAACAAGTATATGAGTTCTTCATGACTAATGATGACTCCATGGTTTAGATGCACTGTCACCTTCCACCATCACTATCTTCTTTAGTGTCGTGCAACTTTAGCCGGTGCACAAAACCCACCATTAGCCTCCCTCAAAACAGCCACCATACCTACCTACTATTGCTTTTTCAAAGTCATTCCGAGATATATTGCCATGCAACTACCACCATGACATGTGCCACCACGTCTACTTTGCCTTTGCACGATCGTAAGATAGCTAGCATGATGTTTCCATTGATGTCTATGCCATGCTAGATCATTGCGACGGTACACTATCGAAGGCATTCCATATAGAGTCATCATTACTCTAAGTTTTGAGTTGAAAGTGTGATGATCATCATTAATGGAGCATTGTCCCATGTGACGAAATAAAAGAGGCCAAAGAAGCCCACAAGAAAAAGAGGCCAAAGAGACCACCATATAAAAAAATGAGAGAAAAAGAGAGAAGGGACAATGCTACCACCTTTTTCCACACTTGTGCATACTAAGCACCATGATCTTCATGATTGACAGCCTCTCGTTTTGTCACCACCATATAGCTAGTGAGAAATTTTCATTATATAACTTGGCTTGTATATTCCAATGATAGGCTTCCTCAAAATTGCCTTAGGTCTTCGTGAGCAAGCAAGTTGGATGCACACCCACTAGTTTTCTTTAAGAGCTTTCACATACTCGTAGCTCTAGTCCATCATTTGTATGGCAATCCCTACTCATTCACATTGATATCTATTGATGAGCATCTCCACAACTCATTAATATGCCTAGTTAATGTGACTATCTTTTCCTTTTTTGTCTTGCAACCTCCACTACATTCCACACCATCTATAGTGCTATAACCATGGCTCACGCTCATGTATTGCGTGAGAGTTGAAAAGGTTTGAGAAAATAAAGGTGTGAAACAATTACTTGGACAATACCGGGGTTGTGCATGATTTAAATTTGTTGTGCAATGATGATAGAGCATAGCCAGACTATATGCTTTTGTAGGGATAACTTTTTTTGGCCTTGTTATTTTGAAAGTCCATGATTACTTTGTTAGTTTGCTTGAATTATTATTGTTTCCACGTCAATAGCAAACTATTGTTTTGAATCTAATGGATCTGAACATTCACGTCACATAAGAGGAATTACAAAGGACACCTATGCTAGGTAGCATGAAAGCATCAAAAATTCATTCTTATCACTTCCCTACTCGAGGACGAGCAGGAGTTAAGCTTGGGGATGCTTGATATGTCTCAAAAGTATCTATAATTTTTGATGGTTTCATGCTGTTATCTTGTCTTCTTCGGTTGTTTTATGTACCTTTTATATCCTTTTTGGGACTAACTTACTAATTCAGTGCCAAGTGCCAGTTCCTGTTTTTTTCCGTGTTTTTGACTCTTTTCAGATCTGATTTTGGAACGGATTCCATACGGAATGAAAACCCCGAAATGATTTTTTCCCGAACGGAAGAAGACTAGGGGGCCTTTGGGCCAAGGCAGGTGGGCTCCAGGGAGCCCACAAGCTTCCACCACGCCACCAGGGGAGGCGGCGGTGGGCAAGCTTGTGGCCACCCTGGCCGCCCCCTGACCTAGGTCTTTGGCCTATAAATTCCCTAATATTCCGCAAACAATCAGGGGAGCCTCGAAAATACTTTTCCTCCGCCGCAAGCTTCCGTTTCCGCGAGATCTCATCTGGAGACCCTTCTCGGCGCCCTGCCGGAGGGGACTTTGGAGTTGGGGGGCTTCTTCATCATCATCATCGCCCCTCCAGTGACTCGTGAGTAGTTCACTTCAGACCTACAGGTCCGTAGTTAGTAGCTAGATGGCTTCTTCTCTCTCTTGGATCTTCAATACAATGTTCTCCATGATCTTCATGGAGATCTATCTGATGCGATCTTCTTTGGCGGTGTGTTTGTCGAGATCCAATGAATTGTGGATTTGTGACCAGACTATCTATGATATATATTTGACTCTTTGTTGATTTCTTATATGCATGATTTGATATCCTTGTAAGTCTCGCCGAGTCTTGGGTTTTGTTTGGCCAACTAGATCTATGATTCTTGCAATGGGAGAAGTGCTTGGTTTTGGGTTCTACCATGTGGTGACCTTTCCCAGTGACAGTAGGGGCAGCAAGGCACACATCAAGTAGTTGCCATCAAGGGTAAAAAGATGGGGTTTTTATCATTGGTTTGAGATTATCCATCTACATCATGTCATCTTGCTTAAGGCGTTACTCTGTTCTTATGGACTTAATACACTAGATGCATGCTGGATAGCGGTCGATGTGTGGAGTAATAGTAGTAGATGCAGAAAGTATCGGTCTACTTGTTTTGGACGTGATGCCTATTGAAATAATCATTGCATAGATATCGTCACGACTTTGTGCGGTTCTATCAATTGCTCGACAGTAAGTTGTTCACCCACCGTCTACTTGCTTTCATGAGAGAAGCCACTAGTAAACACTATGGCCCCCGGGTCTATTCACATCCATCGTTTACATCTCCGCTTTTACTTTGCTTTGTTACTTTGTTGCTTTCAGTTCTCACTTGGCAAACAATCTATAAGGGATTGACAACCCCTTCATAGCGTTGGGTGCAAGCTTTTGTGTTTGTGCAGGATCTTGAGATACTCTTACTCCGGATTGATACCTTGGTTCTCAAACTGAGGGAAATACTTACCGTCGCTGTGCTACATCACCCTTTCCGCTTTCAGGGAACACCAACGCAAGGCTCCACGGCCACGGGGGAAATCCTTTGCATACTTGCCTAGGAAGTCCCTTAAGGCGTAGCCGTAGCTGAAGGATTCCTGGCGCCGTCGACACAACCATTTCTGGCGCCGTTGCAAGGGATACAAATCAAACATCACCTTCCATTGGAATAGAGACTTGTGGCAGCGTAAAAAGTGTTTCTGGACTCCCTCTAGTATTTTCAGGGTAGATGCGAATTTATAAGCCAAAGAACAGAGTCATAAGGTCTACGAGGGAGGCACAAGCTATCAGGGTGCCCCCAGGTTGAGCCATGTTGGCTTGTGGGCCCCTCGTGAGGTCTCCAACCTTATTGCGATGATTGTTTGTCTTCTTTTGGTACAGAAAAAAATACTAAACATTTGTGCCTCCACACCGCTCCAAACGGAGATTAGCATCCGCAAGGGTGTGAACTTCGGGATACATCGTCGTCTCCGCGTGCCTCGGTTATATATTTCCCGAGCCCTTTACTTATGCACTTTACTTTGTGATAGCCATATTGTTTCTTGTTATATATATTGCTATCACTTAGTTGTTTATGTTGCTTAGCATAAGTTGTTGGTGCACATAGGTGAGCCTAGTTGTTTTAGGTTTTGTGCTTGACAAATTAAATATTAGTTTTATTTCGCATTTGTTCAAGCCTAGATCATAATTATTTTAAAGCACCTATTCACCCCCCTCTAGGCGACATCCACGTCCTTTCAATTGGTAACAAAGCTAGGTCTCTCATTATTAGGTTTTACTACCTAGATAGTAAGGATGTCAACTAGGGGATTAGGATTCTCTGACAGTCTTAGTTTCAGTGGCACAAATTTTGATGTTTGGGGAATTGGCATGCTTAATCTCTTTAGGGTCATGGACCCAAATTTAGAGAAAATTGTAGATATGGGGTTTTCTCCTCCAAAGAATTCTGAAAATATATCTTTAGAGGATGAGAAAAACTCTTATCTCAATGCTCAAGCTTCTAATGTGCTTTTTGATGTTTGAGAAATGTAGTTATATTTCAACTCATGGAATTCCGGGGTGCTCATGAGTTGTGGACAAAGCTTCAAGTTAAATATGGTGTGTCCAATATTTGTAGGGATGATTGTTCTCCCTCCACCTCCGGTCGTGTGGTCTTCTCAACTTCATCTACTTGACCTACATGTGGATTGCCAGAAAGTAATAATATGGTGAGTAGTGGTGATCATTACAATGATGACAGTGGGGTTATTATTGATGATCCTTCATCACTATCTTAATGCAATGTTTCATCTTTCGACATTAACTCTTCGAGCACTCTAAATTTTTACATGCTTGTGTTGGTAGTCCTTGCATCATATAGAAATTTCTTGACTATATATCATTATGATATGCTTGCAATATCTTTTTTCCATGATAAAAATGTATCTATTTCCTCGAGTTGTTGTGCTAACAATGTAGAGGAAATCCATCACTCCATGGAACTAGTTGTGGCCTCGAATGATACTTCAAGGGATCCTACATCATCATCTATTGTTTCTCACTTTTTCCTTATGGCTAAGGCTTCAAAGGTATATCCTAACATGAACCCCAGTATATCTCTTGATGATTATGATGATACTGAGGATGATGATAATGATGAAGAGAGTGTTACCATTGCATGCTTAAAAATTAAGGGTGAAATGATTTTTAAAGCTCTTCATAAGAATAATATTGCTCGTTCCAAATTAATGGAAATCATGTCTATTGCCATTGAGGGCAGGAAATATATTGAGGAGTTGGTTGCTCATCTTGAGTAGCATGAGGCCACCATTGGGACAATGGAATGTCATGGCGTTATTACGCTGATGAGATAGAAGAGCTTTCTCAATCTCTTGAAAATGAGCAAACCACCACGGAATCTCTTGAGGAGACCTTTGCTCTAGAATTATCTAGATTAAAGGAATCCCATGATAAAACTCTCGAGGTCGCTAATGTTTTAGAACTAAAAATGATAAGCTTGAAGTTGCACATGCTAAACTCCTTGAGGACTATGAGCACTTCAAAAATGGATCAAGGGCTATTAAGAGTTCGCTCATCGACTTCACCGAGTCTTATGCTCAACTTGAAGCTTCATATGCTAAAGAGCTTGCCAAGTTGACTTCTCCTATCGTTGTTAATGGTGATGCTTGTGCTACTAACTCTATTGGTTGTGAAGCATCCATATTAAAGGAGAATGTTGAGTTAAGGGCTCAACTTGAGTTGATATCTAGCAATTATGGGAAATTTGAAGAAAGTCATGTAATGCTCACAAGCTCTCATGATGATCTTCTAGTATCCCATATTGTGCTAAAATTATCTCGGGAGGCTATTACTACCAAGGTAACATCAAGTGAGCCTCATGTGGACACTGGCACTACTTCGAGTCCAAATGCTATATTGTCATGTGCTAGTCCTCGTAATTCATCTGCTCATAGTGTTGCTACATCCTCTGATGAATTACTTTCCTTGAGTTGTTGCTCTAACAATGATGCTTACACTTTCTCTAGTACTTGTGTTGATACTAACCATGTAGAGGAAATAGAAGAGCTCAAGGACCAAGTCACTTCCTTAAAGAAAGACTTGGAAAAGAGTCATGAAGGAATGTCCACACTCAACAATACCTTGTGTGGACAAAAATCTCCAAATGACAAAGGTGGACTTGGATTCAACTCCAACAAGAACAAGTCCAAAAGCTTCAATAAGAAGGGCCAAGAACAAGTCAAGAATTCGGCTAAGATTGTTTTCTTCAAGTGCAAATTGAAGGGCACCATGTTAGATCTTGCCCACTAAAGAAGAAGCCCCAAAGTCATAAGCAACAAGGAAAGCAGCCACAAGTTCAACAAGTTGAAGAAAGGCCTCTTCCCAAGAAGACCCAAGCCAACACTCCTCAAGTTGAGAAATCAATTGGGAAGAAAGTAAAGGGTAGATGTTGCTACTTATGTCGTGAGAAGGGTCACTTCGCTTCTTGTTGCACGGGAGGTAACTTATACAACCCAATAATTATTAATGATATCCAATCTCTTGGGATGGATAAGGTTGGCACTGTGTTTGCCAAGTTTTTTGGTACTCAAAGTGGTGTCAAGAAAAGTACCATTTGGGTTGCCAAGCCTATTGTGACTAACCTCTTAGGACCCAACTTGGTTGGGGGCCAACAAGCTCAAAGTTGATCAATAGGTGATGTTGGAGGACATTGGAGACTTGGCTACATCTTGAAGAATTAAGGGATCTTCATAATCATATTATCTCAAGCGAAGTCATTTGGATTATTGATTTTCTATCTTATATCCAATGTGTCTCCTTACAGTAACTTATACTTAAATTGTTTACATTGCTATTTGCTTTCCCTTTTGCATGTCGTGGTTTTGTACCTTGCATGTGTTTGTATATGTTGTGCTTTCAACTTGCTTATCTTGAGTAATCAAGTATCTGTATATTGGTTTCCACATCATGTACTTGTGAGTCTTGAGTTGAGCCTTTTTGCATCTTCTTTGTATCTTTGTTGGCTTTTTTGAGAGATTAATGGATTATCCCATTTTGGGGGAGTGATGTTCCTTGCGCACCTCACAATCCTATGAATGTGTGTACATAAGTAATACCACTTATTATTCATATTACTAGTTTATCTAGTCTCTATGTGGTATGTCCTACTCGTGATAAATTCAAATTCTAAATGCTCCATTAATTATCTCGTTTTGGATTTCATTTTCCACTTGTTAATTGTCACACCCTCTTTTCACAATCACTTTTTCTGTAATTCAATAATCTGAATTTATTAAAACTTTTTCAAAACTAATGTTGTGAATGCCATGATTGTCATTGTATGCTTGTATGCTTGATTATGTGATATCAAACACCACATTTCTCATGACCTAATTATTTTCAAAACCCTTTTTCTTATTTTTGGATAATTCAAAACCATGCTTTGGGTTGCACTACAAGTCCTTGATGGGAAGGAGTGCTCTTACCCAAATTTGGTGATTTGGTTCTAAAAGCATTTTAGTTCACCAAAACCATAAAATAATTATTTTACGAATTATTTCCCTATTTTATTTGCATGTCCATTTCTGAGGCCAGAAATGATATTCCTATATGGAAAAATACTTTTCTGCCTTAGAAAAAACTGAGAAAATTTGGAGATACTCAGAAGGACATATATTTTCCATACATAAGGTTTTCAACCCCTATTTATATTTTAATATTTGAGTAAAACCCTAAAAACCTTTTCTGTCTGTTTTGACCTTTTGTAATATTTCCAAAGGAAATATTCTCAATAAATTCCTAAAAAATTCCAGTGGTATCCCTAAGCCATATTTGGTGCCCATATGAAAATTCACCTTGATCCAAGGTGGTTAATGTCACCAAATAATTGTAAAGCCCCTTCTATCAAGTATGAAGTTAGAGCAACTATACATAACAAAGTTTATTCAATGGAGCTGAAACTTTGCAGGAGTGCCTAATACCTCAAATGAGGACTCCATGCCAAAAATGGGATTTGTGGGACTTGATTTGCCCACACTCCCTTTGGAAGGAACATATTTGGTCATTTAGGGATGTTTTCAAGTGTATAAAGCTAAACTTGTCCAATGGAGCTCAAACTTGGTGAAGCCCCTTGTTTTAGCACCAAACCCAATCCTGTTAACTTGCATAGACAGTGGTGGGGTGCAACCACCCCAAACCACTGTCGAGCACCTTCTAACAGTTGGGTAAAACCCCTCCTAACCTTAGCCAAACCCAATCCCTTTCTCCCAAACTCATATATTAGGTGGCTGCCATCAATGCCTAACTCCAGGCAAGTGGCCCCTATCTGGTTCAAAGTAGATAAACCAAAATCTCCAATTTAAGGTTCAGCCCAAGGCTGACAGCACCTGTTTCCTTGTCTTTCCTTGACCATCTGAGGCTCGCACGGGACTCCAACGGCTAGGCATCTCCAAGCCAGTGTCCAGGACACACTAGACACCTCCAAGGCACCTTAGAGCGCGCCAGCATGCCGTGGCATGCCAAAGCTGCGCTCTGAGCGCGCTACAGAGAGCAACCGAGGTGGGGGCGACTCCCTCGGACAGTTCCAGCCTCCCCGCGGTGTCTCTCCTCTCCCCCGATAGCCCCTCTGCATCAGGAAGCCCTCATGGCCCCTCCTTTCCCACGCTAAGAGCCGGTGCGACGCGTGCCCGCGTGCACCAGAAACGCGAGAGGAGCGCGACCACTTTAGCTCGCCTGTCCTCTCTCCCTCTCTCTCGTAGTGAGTCCTTGAGGTCCAAAACCACGTCCACAAACCGTTGTTTCGAACCAATCCTCTCTCTGCACCCCCATGCACGCCACGGTTGATCACCGGCGCTCCCGAGTCGGCTCACCATCGCGGGCCTATATATAGCCCCTCCCCTCGCTCCAGAACCCCTCACTCCACCTCACTGAGACCTCAGTCACATCCCAAGCCACCCCATTGAGGAAGCAGAGCCCTGGTGCTCAAGATCGATTGAGGCCCCTTCACCTCAAAGCTCTGGTCGATCCCGGGCTACACGTCGGCTCTCGCGTCCCTCTGCCACCAGAGCACTCCCCATGACACCAGGAAGCTTTCCCCCTCCTCCCCGAGAAAATCTATGCCCGTAGCTGTCACCTCGACCTTCACCCGAAACCCCTCCGTCGTGGCTACGTCGTCGCCGGTGAACCAGAGCCCCTCAGCAGTTGGCTCGACCACCAGCAGGTAGGCGGCGACGAGCCGGACCCATTCATCTCGTCGTTAGGGCCCGAGGACGTCGGTATCCACGCCGGCATGCTCCTCCTCCTCTCTGGCCAGAGGTAGGAGACGACCCCGAGAGGTGTGCCCCACCTATCGGTGACCGATCTCTCTCTCCATCGCTGCCCACGGCCATTGACCGCAGGGGCCCACGCGTCAGGTTCAAACCTGACGGCGCGCGCGCGTGGGCAGGCTGGTTGACTGGACAGTGGGCCGGCCTAGTCATAGGCCAAGCTAGGCCAGGGGCTGTAGTCGTTTTTCTTTTGTTTAAAACTCGATCTTAAATGATTTTTGTATAAAGATTTAACCAGTGAAATAATATGATTCTTTCACTGTTATTTTCTAAAAATGTGTAGTATTTAACATAACCATTGGATGAATTTTTGCAACAACTATTCTGTTTTATAATAATACTAAAGGGTTAATTTGGAATAGTTTTTCTTCTGTTATATTGATTTTAAAAATATTCTTTCACTAAAACCGGAGACAAATATTTTTAAAATAACAATATGGATTTATCAGAATTAAACAACATTTCTAATGTGACTTTTTGATTTGTTTTGGAGTGATCTACTTATTTCTTTTATTTATTACAACCATAGAAAACCCATGTGATGAAGGAGTTGGACTTGAAGACCTCGAAGACCCCAGATACCTAGCTGGGCAAGGCAAGCAGCCCTTTGACCATGTCTGAGCATACATTATATTGCATGCTAGTTAAGAAAGTACTTATGTTGCATGTGATCATAAGTATCGGTAAATCATTGAAGTGATGTTACCGAGGGCTCCTCCGGAGCACTTCCATATTGATCATGATCCTACCACCTATGAGGACCATGCTAATATCATGTTGACAAGTAGAGCTAAACATAGTAGCATGAGCATGAAGTTGGTATAAAAGCAAAGGTTTATGAAAACCCCGTAGGGTGCCACTAATGCCCGAGGGTGATGATGAGTTAGGTGGCCAGTTTTGGTGAAGTGGTCCACCGGGTATTTTGTGTGAGTAAGGTTTCGGAAATGCGAATAGATTTATGATGTGTCGACCGTCCCAACCTTACGTGTACGACCACCTTACCCCTTTATGGGACGGGGCTTTGTTGATTACTCTCGTCGGTGCTAGCAAAGAGCCACATTACTAGTGGCGGGAGTGATGTGTGGTCACTCTCGTGATGGGGTCGTGCCAGGTAGGGCGACTATGCCGTTTTTACGTGTTCCAGGCACACCGTTGGTCCCCGCATGGTTGATAATGTCCAGAGTTGGTGCTCATATGATGTAAAACATGTGGGCTGGGTACCAATCGAGTGGACCTCTTTTTCTAGTATCGTCAAGGGAAAAGCATTGATCGGGTACTTACCTCGGGTATGTTATATACAACGAGTAGTGGATCACACGAAAGTTTCACGGATCTCGTGGGTCCAGCATACTACCTTTGCAGAGTGTAAAACTATTCGAATAGCCATGTCCACGGTCAAGGACAGTTGGGTAATCCAGCTTAAACTATGTCTAGTCGTTACCGCTCAAACCAAGTGTGGTAAATGGTGTTTTATGAAGCAGTTCATATGACCAAGTTTGGTGACTTGGAATATAGGGTGAACCCGGAGTGTTCAGCCCTTGAGAGATATGTTGATATCTATAACATGTTCTTCAAATCAACATTTAACTTGATGTTTATTTACAACCAAGATGTTATCCACCAAAGATGCATATTACTTGTTACCGTTTCAATTGCATTGTTCATATCATGGGCTATTTGCTAGTACATTCAAAAGTACTCATTGGCTTGCCATTGGTTATATTATTGACCACACATGGAAGGACCGGAGTTTGGAGAAGAGTACGTCTTCGGAGATGGCCCTGTGAGCTAGGACGCTTCCCGGTCAGAATGCCTGTTGGTGTAGGCTGATGGCATGGGCACCCGCTTAGCCCTAAGATTTCCGCTACTAGTTGTATCCGTGTGATTTGGCCTTATAGGCCCTACCTTGTGAACTTAACCATTCGATCACATGGTGTAATAATTCGGTACTTGGATGTAAGAGTCTTATTATTCAGCATATGTGTGTTCGGTGAGCATTGATCTCTGGGATCACTGAGCACGTTCATTTTGCGATATCGACTCATAAGTCAGGGTCCCCACAGAGCTGGTATCAGAGCCATCCTGACTATAGGAAGCCTTAGGTAGCATGGACGGTAGCCGAGATGATTAGTGCACCTAGTCTTTACCCTGATATTTTATGCACCCACTAAAACTTACCAACCCTCTCCCCTACATCTTGTACATGGCCACCGTACCTGAGATGCTTCTAGAGACAGGCTTCCCCTACTTTTAGGAGATAGCCTTGAGAAGTGTCAAGTACGCCGCATGCCCATATTCCTCTAAAACGAGCATTGGGTCAACACCGACACCAAGGAATATAACGTGGATGTGATAGTGAAGGCTAATAACTCCCTAACCAGTTGGTTCTTTGAAGGACCGCAGATGGAGGATCTGATGTTGGTAGTAGAGACAGCCGCACAAGAGGCGCTCGTGCGTCTCCGCGACATCCTTTCTGAGATGGCTAATGATCCAGCTACTCGTCGCCTACCTTTTTTTAAGGATGGGATAGACGGGAGTTGGACACTCAACCCATCTTCAGAGGACGGGACGCCACTAAGGTTTCAAACCTACTTAAGTCTCTCGTCCGACACTTTGACGCACCTTTTGATCAAGGAGTCAACGAAGATTCACCAAGAACTACACCAAGTCAAAGACCTACTTTGCCTGGAGAAGATGAAGACCCACAAGGTTAAGAAGGAAGGAGCACCCAGAGGGTGATCATCCATTGCCTTCCGAGGAGGAGTACCACCGCTTCAGGCCACTCCTATTCAGAGTCGCCTCCTGACCGCGTAAGAGTACACTGAGCTCCTCACTGCCTCGCCAACTAAGAGACGCTGCGTTGAACCACTTCCTTCTCCTACCCCTCTGAAGGAGGAAAGCACCGATGAAGATGAAGACGAAGACCCTGCAGAACCCGCCTATGAGACCGAGCAGTCCGTCGCTTAGGATTACAGCTTAGGAAATTTGGAGTCTCCCCAAGCATAGTGAGATCATGTATCGGTTCATGCAAACCATGAGTGTTGTGTAAGCATGTTTGATGCAAGTCGCATTTCTGCCTTAGGAATCTTGTAAGTGACTACATCACTTGTTTTAATCTAATGCATTAGCTTTTTCAAAATATTGGTTTAAAAATCTCACACTAGCACGACACCAAACCCCCTTTATAGAGCATCCTCCCTTATGATTCCCGCCAGTTCGACGTATTAACTTGTCTACTCCCCTTATAGGAAGGTGATTTCAACTCGCACCAGCTCCTTCGGCAAACCCGGCTCTGCCTCTTCGGGATAGCAGGATGGAACCGGAGGGGACGCTGAAGCTGGAGATCACCACGAGGAGCAGCAAGGCGATATTCCACCGCCACCGCCTCCTCCAGAAAGCTTGACTATGGATCAGTTCCTTCAAGATTTCATCGAGGAACGTCAAGCCAGTAATGCCGCTATTCAGCAGCTGGCTCAAGTCTTGGTGAATAACCCACTGTAGAACGGGAATGGCAACGGCGCTCTACTCTATCTGAGTTTATGCAGACTATGTCACCCATATTCACGGAGACGACTAAACCATTAGATGCTGATGACTGGATCTGTACTATCGAAGACCTCCTCACGCTGGCCAAATGCACTGATGATCGTGACAAAGTCCTTTAAGCTTCTCACTGTCTTAGAGGCACGACTAGAGCTTGGTGGGATGGATTCGAGATCATGCGATCAGGACAAGTCATCACTTGGGCAATGTTAAAGGAAGGATTCCGCGCCGCTCACATTCCTCTCGGGATGATGACCATTAAGAAGCGGGAATTCCGAGCCTTAAGGCAGGGCAGTGGAACCATCAAGCACTACTGAAATTCAGAAATTTGCCGTCTGTCACGATGGACGGCAAAGGGGGGAACCACGGACGGCAAAGACTTTGCCGTCGGTCAGGAGACGACAAACTAGACGGTAAAAAAAATCCGGTGAAGAAGTTCTTTGCCGTGTGCTTTTGTAAAGCGGACGACAAAGAATCTTTGCCATGAGGGGACAGACGGCAAATTAACTGAGACGACATATACTGCAACGACCCCGTTAAGTGTTAACGGTAGGCCTCCTCTCTTTGCCGTCTGCCATCCCCCCTTTGCCATGTGGGGGCAGACGACAAAGAGGGGAGAGAGAGGGGGCTTATTCACCCCTTTGCCGTCTGCCCACCCCCCTTTGCAATGTGGGGGCAGATGGCAAAGAGGGGAGAGAGAGGGGGCAGATTCCCCCCTTTGCCGTCTGCCTACACCCCTTTGCCATGTGGGGGCAGACGACAAAGAGGGGAGAGAGAGGGGGCAGATTCTAGTAGTGAAGGATTATTTGTCGTCCGCCTTGTGCCAACTGACGGGAAAGAGCTTCTTTTCCATCAGCCAGCAGACGGCAAAGACACGGCTGACGACAAAGAACTGGATTCCAGTAGTGAAGGATTATTTGCAGAAGTTTAACCTCCTGTCGAGGTATAAACCAAAGGACGTCAACACTGAGGCCGCAAAAATCAAGCGCTTTATGGAAGGACTGCAGCACTCACTCCAGTATCAATTGGTTGTTTGTGAATGTCGGATCTTTTGCGATCTGGTTAATAAGGCCCTTATGTTGGAAGATAAGCGTCGTGCGATGGACGACACCCGTAAGTGCAAGCTGATGGGAAGTAGAGGACCTAGTAATCTGAAGCCTCGACCATGGCAGTCAGCTCCTGCAAGACCCAGTTATCAGCAGCAGCAGTATAAGGCTCCAACATTTTGCTAGAACTACCAGCCTCAGCAGCAAGTCAACACCAAGCCAGCGTTCAACCCACCAAATAACAGTGGATTCAAGACCAACCTTTCAGGACAAGTTACCTGTTTTGGATGTGGACAGACTAGGCACTATTCCACGTAGTGTCCCAACAAGAAGCCCGACGCACCCCGCCCCAATGCGCGAAATCTAGGTCAAGGAGCACCAGCAGGAACCAAGCTCCCTGCAATCAACAGTATCACAGCAGGGGACATATTAATCACATCTCCGCAGAAGAGGCACAGGAAGACCCGGGCTACATTCCGGGTACGTTCCTCGTCAACTCCACCCCAGCAGCAATATTGTCTGATTGTGGTGCTTCACATTCATTTGTTGGTCAAAGGTTTGCGGAAAAAGTGTGGTTTGAATCCTACCCTGCTTGACGAGGAAATGGCAGTACATACCCCGGGAGCAGTGTTAAGGACTAACCTAGGGTGTAGAGGAGGCGAGATTGTTATCAATGGGATAAGCTTCTCAGCAGATCTCATCGTTATTAAGTCGCAAGGCCTAGAAGTAATTCTTGGTATGGATTGGTTGGCCAAACACCAGAGCATCTTGGACTGTGCCAACAGGGCTATTACCATGACAAGAGACCAAGGGGTCAAAGTCAAGTATATCTCTGAGCCAGTATACACTCGTGTACCGCAGGTTAATAGCCTGTCGGGAGAAAAGTTGGACCGAGTGCCGATAGTCTGTGAGTACCCGGACGTCTTTGCTGATGAGCTACTAGGGATGCCTTCCAACCAAGACATCGAGTTCATCATTAAGCTCATGCCCGGATCGAGGCCTGTCTATAAGAAGCCTTATAGGATGGGATCCAAAGAGCTAGTAGAGCTGAAGAAGCAGCTGGATGAGCAACTCAGGAAAGGATTCATTTGTCCGAGTGCATCACCTTGGGGATCACCTGTTATGTTCATGTCTAAGAAGGATGGGACTATCAGACTCTGCGTCGATTACCGTTCTCTCAATAAGGTCACAATCAAGAACAAGTACCCACTCCCTAATATAGAAGACTTGTTTGACTAGTTAAATGGAGCCAAGGTATTTTCCAAGAATGATATCCGTTCTAGATATTACCAGCTAAAGATCCAACCTGAAGACATACCCAAGACTGCGTTCGTGACCCGGTACGGTCTATACGAGTGCACTGTCATGTCTATCGGGTTGACAAATGCACCAGCTTACATCATGTACCTTATGAATAAGGTCTTCATGGAATACCTGGATAAGTTTGTCGTCATATTTATTGATGAGATATTAATCTTCTCCAAATCTGAAGAAGAGCATGAGCAACACTTGAGTTAGTATTGGAGAAGCTTCGAGAGCACAAACTTTATGCCAAATTCAGCAAATGCCAATTATGGCTGAACGAAGTTGGATTCTTGGGTCATACCATGACGGCAAGTGGATTGGTGGTCGATCCTTCCAAGATTACTACGATAACCAACTGGGAGTCACCAATCGATGTGAAGGAAGTCAGGAGCTTCCTCGGACTCGCGGTATATTACTGCAAGTTCATAGAAGGATTCTCCCGCATCGCTCGACCCATGACTCGGCTCTTGAAGAAAGGAAAGAAGTTTGAATGGACGCCGGAGTGTGAAGCAAGCTTCCAAGAGTTAAAGAAAAGATTGACTACCGCCCCGGTATTGGCTACTCTAGATATCAGCAAGGAGTTTGTGATATATTGTGATGACTCCACAACCGGGCTCGGTGGAGTCCTAATGCAAGACGGGAGGGTAGTGGCGTATCTATCACGGCAACTATGCCCGCATGAGGAGAATTATGCCACCCATGATCTCGAGTTGGCAGCAGTAGTGCATGCCCTGAAGACATAGCGGCATTATCTTCCGGGGAAGCGATGTGAAATATACACTGACCACAAAAGTCTGAAGTATATGTTTACTCAAAGGGAACTGAATATGAGGCAAAGAAGACGGTTGGAGTTAATCAAAGTCTATGACCTCAACATTCAATACCACCTCGGTAAGGCCAATGTCGTGGGTGATGGCTTAAGCAGGAAGGCCATCACCTTGAATGTTATGCTCAAGGAAAGGCTACCCGCTTTATATGAAGAAATGGAGAGCTTCAGGTTGGAGCTAGTGGAACCAGGATTCCTGGCTAACCTCGAAGTCAAACCAACGCTGGCCGATGATATCAAGGAGGCCCAGAAGGGGCACATGAGCATTGAAGGCATCAAGAAGAAGATCCAGGAAGGCAAGGCCCCAGAATTCTCGGTGGATGAACAAGCAGTAGTGTGGTTTGGGAAGCGTTTATGCGTACCCAACAGGGCAGAACTCAAGGACTTGATCCTGCAGGAAGCTCATGACACACTCTACTGTATTCAACCCGGTGGTACCAAGATGTATCAAGATCTCCGAGAAAGATTCTAGTGGCATGGCATGAAGCGGCAAATAGCGTCTTATGTTGCCAAGTGCGTCGTATGCCAGCGAGTCAAGGCTGAGCATCAACGACCTGCTGGACTGCTACAAGCTCTCCAAGTGTCTGAATGAAAGTGGGACAAGGTAGGCATGGACTTCGTCACCGGCTTACCCAGGTCCAGCAGAGGGCATGACTCTATATGGGTCATCGTCAACCATGTGACAAGGGTGTCTCACTTCATCCCGGTCATCTCCACCTATGGGGGTGACAAGTTGTCTAGCTTCTACATTGAGCGTATTGTGAGCCTTCACGGAGTTCCCAAGGAGAATGTATCTGACCAAGGAACGCAGTTCACCTCACGATTCTGAAAGAAGTTCCAAGAAGCCCTCAGAACCAAGCTTTCTTTCAGCACCGCCTTCCACCCGCAGACGGGCGGACAGACGGAGTGACTAAACAGATACTTGAGGGTATGCGCCACGCATGTGTCTTGGATCATGGTGCCAAATGGGAAGACTGTGTGCCGTTCGCTGAGTTCTCCTACAGCAACAGCTACCAGTCCAGTCTCCAGATGGCCCCATTTGAAGTGATGTACGGACGAAAGTTCCGCAACGCCCTCAACTGGTCCGAAATTGGTGAAGGGTTGATTTTCGGGACGGAAGTTCTGCAAGAGGCAGAAGATATGGTGCAGGTTGAACGAGAAAATTTGAAGGCATCCAAGTCACGACAGAAGAGCTATGCAGACAGAGAATTGTAGTTCAACCTTCAAGACTAGGTGTACCTCCGTGTCACACCTCTCAAGGGAACCAAGCGTTTTCACGTCAAGGGGAAACTTGCTCCAAGGTTCATTGGACCTTTTAAGATCACGGCAAGGCGTGGAGAAGTTGCTTACCAGTTGGAGGTACCTCCGGAACTTTCGGGTGTGCACAACGTATTCCATGTGTCACAACTTAGGAAATGTCTTCAAGCGCCAAACCGTCCCGATCTTCATAAGGACATTGACCATCAGGCAATCGACCTTCAGCAAGATCTCACTTATCGTGAGAGGCCGATCCGCATCCTGGATGAAGCAGAGCGTTGCACAAGAAGCCGCACCATCAAGTATTTCAAGGTTCAATGGAGCAACCACACTGAAGCAGAAGCAACATGGGAACGTGAAGAATATCTCTGATCTGAGTTTCTGTACCTTTTTACCACCTAGCTTAGGAATCTCGGGGACGAGATTCTTGTAAGGGGGATAGGTGTGTCACACCATGTTTTCACTATCACTTTTTATATAATTCAAAAATCTGAATTTTTTAAACTTTTTCAAAACTAATGTTGTGAATGCCATGATTGTCATTGTATGCTTGTATGCTTGATTATGTGATATCAAACACCACATTTCTCATGACCTAATTATTTTCAAAACCCTTTTTCCTATTTTTGGATAACTCAAAACCCTGCTTTGGGTTGCACTACAAGTCCTTGATGGCAAGGAGTGCTCTTACCCAAAGTTGGTGATTTGGTTCTAAAACCATTTTAGTTCACCAAAACCATAAAATAATTATTTTATGAATTATTTTCCTATTTTATTTGCATGTCCATTTCTGAGGCCAGATATGATATTCCTATATGGAAAAATACTTTTCTACCTTAGAAAAATGTGAGAAAATTTGAGATACTCATAAGGACATATAATTTCCATACATAAGGTTTTCAACCCCTATTTATATTATAATATTTGAGTAAAACCTTGAAAACTTGTTCTTTCTGTTTTGACCTTTTGAAATATTTCCAAAGGAAATTTTCTCAATAAATTCCTAGAAAATGCCAGTGGTATCCCTAAGCCATATTTGGTGCCCATATGAAAATTCACCTTGATACAAGGTGGTTAAGGTCATTAAATAATAGCAAAACCCCTTCTGTCCATTATGAAGTTAGAGAAACTCTACGTAACAAAGTTTATCCAATGGAGCTGAAACTTTGCAGCAGGGCCTAATACCTCAAATGAGGACTCCATGCCAAAAATGGGATTTGTGGGACTTGATTTTCCCACACTTCCTTTGGAAGGAACATATCTGGTCACTTAGGGTTGTTTTCAAGTTTACAAAGCTAAACTTGTCGAATGGAGCTCAAACTTGGTGAAGCCCCTTGTTTTAGCACCAAACCCAATCCTGTTAAGTTGCATAGCCAGTGGTGGGGTGCAACACCCCAAACCACTATCTAGCACCTTCTGACAGTTGGGTAAAAACCCTCCTAACCTTAGATAAACCCAATCCCTTTCTACAAAATTCATAGATTAGGTGGCTGGCATCAATGCCTAACTCCAGTCAGGTGGCCCCTCTTTGGTTCAATGTAGATAAACCAAAATCTCCAATTTAAGCTTCAGCCCAAGGCTGACAGCACCTGTTTCCTTGTCTTGCTTTGACCATCCGAGGCTCCCACGGGACTCCAACGGCTAGGCATCTGCAAGCCAGTGCCAAGGACATGATAGACACGTCCAAGGCACCCCCAGAGCGTGCCAGCATGCCGTGGCATGCGAAAGCTGTGCTCTGGGCGCGCTACAGAGAGCAACCGAGGTGGGGGTGACTCCCTCGGCCAGTTCCATCCTCCCCGCAATGTCTCTCCTTTCCCACGACAGCCCCTCTCCATCAGGCAGCCCTCAGGGCCCCTCCTTTCCCACGCTAAGAGCCGGTGCAACACGTGCCCGCGCGCACTAGAAGCGCAAGTGGGACGAGGCCACGATAGCTCGCCTCTCCTCTCTCCCTCTCTCTCGCAGTGAGTCCTGGAGGTCAAAAACCACGTCCTGAGACCGTGGTTTTGACCCCACCCTCTCTCTGCACCCCATGCATGCCATGTTGGATCACTGGCGCTCCCGAGTCAGCTCACCGTCGCGGGCCTATATATAGCCCCTCCCCTCGCTCCAGAACCCCTCACTCCACCTCACCGAGATCTCAATCACCTCCCTAGCCACCCCATTGAGCAAGGAGAGCCCTGATGCTCGAGATCAACCGAGGCCCCTCCGCCTCGGAGCTCCAGTCGATCTCCGGCTACACGTCGGCTCTCGCGTCCCTCTGCCCACCAGAGCACTCCCCGTGACACCAGGAAGCTTCCCCCCTCTTCTTCGAGCAAATCCGTGCCCGTAGTTGCCACCTCCACCTTCACCTGAAACCTCTCCGCCACGGCTACCTCGTCGTCGGTGATCCAGACCCCCTCCGCCATCAACTCGACCACCAGCAGGTAGCCGGTGACAAGCCGGACCCATTCATGTCGTCGTTAGGGCCCGAGAAGGTCGGTAGCCACGCCGGCGTGCTCCTCCTCCTCTCCTGCCAGAGGTAGGAGACCACCCCGACAGGTGTGCCCCACCAGTCGGTGGCCCATCTCTCTCTCCCTCGGTGCCCGCAGCCACTGACCGCACGGGCCCATGCGTCAGGTTCAAACCTGATGGCGCGCGCGCTTGGGCAGGCTAGTTGGCTGGCCAGTGGGTTGTAGCCCTTTTTCTTTTTGTTAAAAACTTGATTTTAAATGATCTTTGTAAAAAGATTTAACCAGTGAAATAATATGATTCTTCCACTGTTATTTCTCCAAAAATGTGTAGTATTTAACAGAACCATTGGATGAATTTTTGCAACAACTATTCTGTTTGATCATAAATAAAAGGGTTAATTTGGAATAGTTTTTCTTCTCTTATATTGATTTTAAAAATATTCTTTCACTAAAACAAGAGACAAATATTATTAAAATAACAGTATGGATTTATCAGAATGAAACAACATTTTTAACGTGACTTTGTGATCTATTTTGGAGTGAGCTACTTATTGCTTTTATTTATTACGACGATAGAAAACCCGTTGATTAAGGATTTGGACTTGAAGACCTCGAAGACCCCGGATACCTTGCTGACCAAGGCAAGCATCCCTTTGAACATGTCTGAGCATATGTTATATTGCATGCTAGTTAAGCAAGTACTTACGTTCCATGTGATCATAAGTATCGGTAAATCGTTGAAGTGATGTTATAGATGGCTCCTCCGGAGCACTTCTATATTGATCATGATCCTACCACCTATGAGGACCACGCTAATATCATGTTGACAAGTAGAGCTAAGAATAGTAGCATGAGCATGATGATGGTATAAAAGCAAAGGTTTGTGAAAACCCTGTCGGGTGCCACTAATGCCCGAGGGTGATGATGAGTTAGGTGGCCACTTTTGGTGAAGTGGTGCACCGAGTATTTTGTGTGAGTAAGGTTTCGGAAATGGGTATAGATTTATGATGTGTCGACCGTCCTAACCTTACATGTACGACCATGTTATGCCTTTATGGGACGGGGCTTTGTTGATTACTCTGGTCAGTGCTAGCAAAGAGCCACATTACTAGTGGCGCGAGTGATGTGTGGTCACTCTCGTGATGGGGTCGTGCCAGGTAGGGCGACTATGATGTTTTTACGTGTTCCAGGCACACCATTGGTCCCCGCATGGTTGATACTTTCCAGAGTCGGTGCTCGTATGAAGTACAACATGTGGGCTGGGTACCAATCGAGTGGACCTCTATGTCTAGTATCATCACAGGAAAGACATTGATCGGGTACTTACCTCGGGTGTGTTATATACCGCGAGTCGTGGACAACACGGAAGTTTCCTGGATCTCGTGGGTCCAGCGTACTACCTCCATAGAGTGTAAAACTATTCGAATAGCCGTGTCCACGATCAAGGACAGTTGGGTAATCCTGCTTAAACTACGTCCAGTCGTAAATGGTGTTTAATGAAGCAGTTGATATGGCCAAGTTTGGTGACTTGGCATATAGGGTGAACCCGGAGTGTTCAGCCCTTGACAGATATGTTGATATCTGTAACCTGTTCTTCAAATCAACATTTAACTTGTTGCACATACATGATCATGTTTATTCACAACCAATATGTTATCCACCAAAGATGCATATTACTTGTTATCCTTTCAATTGCATTGTTCATATCATGGGTTGTTTGCGAATACATTCAAAAGTACTCATTGGCTTGCCACTGGTTATATTATTGACCAGATATGGAAGGACCGGAGTTTGGAGAAGAGTACGTCTTCGGAGACTGTCCCACGAACTAGGACGCTTCCCAGTCAGAATGCTTGTTGGTGTAGGCTGATGGCATGGGCACCCGCTTAGCCCTAAGATTTCCGCTACTAGTTGTATCTGTGTGATTTGGCCTTAGAGGCCCTTCCTTGTGAACTTGACCATTCGGTCACATGATGTAGTAATTCGATACTTGGATGTAACACTCTTATTATTCAGCATCTGTGTGTTCGGTGAGCATTGATCTCTGGGATCACTGAGCATGTTCATTTGGCGATATCGACTTGTATGTCGGGGTCCCCACATTAATAATGTTGGGTTAACACATTATGGGGGAGTAGTATGCTATGTGCATATGACAAGCCTAGAAAATGTGTACATTTGAGGTATTGCCACTTAATGTTGATATTGTAAAATATCTTGTTCCTAGGTGTCATGTTAGCTCTACAAGTGTCATTTGCTTATGTCTTTGGTGTAAAAATGATACTGGATATAATTGCAATCTATTAATGGAAATTGTTTCCAAATACTTCTTTTCCTTTGACAATTGGTATTCCATTGGTAGAAATTACTAATCATATTTACATTGGATTTTGTGTATCATTTGTCTTCCTTGCCTGTTGTGGATCCTTTTGAACATGTCTAGTTTTTCTATTGATATAGATAAAGTGATAATCCCATGTTGTGCACTCTGTATTTACATGCAAACTCTATATAATGTACATCTCTTGGGGGAGCTATCCTATTTCCTTTAGAACACTATCTTTATGCGTTTATCATAAAATCTTTTGATCCCAATCAAGCGTGCGTTCGTGGGAGGCAAGTATTTCTCTTTATGGTGCTTTGTGCCATCATGAAAATTTGTCGAGGGTTTCGTTTGTTTGGAACCTAGCTCTATTTTTTAAACTATATAGCTTATGTTTGTTTTCCTTCAATTGGTATCTTGTTTCCTTTATTTGGCATGTGCCAATGGATATCTCATTCCATGATGTATTTCTTAATTGGTATCCTTCAATTGATAATTTTTCGTTTGATATCTTATTATCACTTGATACCTTGTCTTTTGGTGTCTTATCAAGTATGTGTTGATTTGATTCTTGAAAGACTTGAGCATGCATATTTACTATGTGTAATTTCTTTGTCATGCTTTCTTACTTTGACCCAATATATAGGAGAAACTCCACCTTGTCATAAATTGTCTAAAGTGTGCATGAAATTCAAATTCATACCTATATGCACATATTTATGTGGAGTTTGTTCTATGTATTATTTGTTATCTAACTCTTTGGTCCAGTGATTTTGGGCACCATTTTGTTTGTGTTGTTGAGCTAGGAACCATAGGAGATAGATTGTATGCTGGGCTCACTTACAAGGAAGGTGTTGACACCATGTGCTTATTGGAGCCAAGTTAGGATGATCAACGAGCAATTATCTACTACATCAATCCAATGCTATCTCGGTAACAAGTATCTACTTCATGCATACATTTCTTGCATTCAACCTTTCGTAGGTTGCATCATGGCATGAATTTCTTGATTCGTTCTTGTGGTACTTGTTTCCTTTCTCAGAGCATCCCAACGATGATGTCTTATTGCTAGTTGAGATGTCTTTGATGTTCGTGAGTAGGAAGTTCATTTATGTACAATAAGAAAATATTAGGTCAGGTGCTATGCTTTCAAGCAAAGATGTTATTGGTATATTTATGACTTCCTTTTGGATATCTTATTTATTTCTTCTTGTAACTATTTCGTGTGTACATCCTTCTTTATGGATATATATATCATCATGATTGTCTTCTACCTAGAATCTTTTACACATGAGATAAGTTACATCTCTAGTTGATATCCTCTCTTCTTCCACGTCCACCGTCGCATTTTTTGGTGATTTCTTGAAAGAACTTGTCTTGAGTGCGAATCTTATATCATTGCATCTTGATGCACTCTTTGGTGGTGAAGATTATTTTTCCTCATGCTTGACTTGACGAGCGTTTTCCATTTCGATTTGTATCCCTCCTCTTGACAAGGTTATTATTTCCTATCTTCACCATGGGTTGTCACAAGCGTTGGTTCTTAATTAGTTTATTAGTAAGCTTGTGAACCCATTTTCTAGTAGTGTGTGTGTGTGGGAAGGATATGTCTTGCACTTTGTGTCTGATTTCATCAAGACTATGTTCATGAGTAATGCTCATCCTTATCTTAGTCTTCTCAAGTGCTTTTGTATGACTGACACACATTAGTTTGATTGAGCCTATTCTTAAGTTGCATCTTTTTAATGTTGCTCAACCATTTGTTTTGTGCAAGTGATATACTTATTATCTTATCTACTTGCTTGCACTTGTTGTGTGTTTTTATCAATTTTGGCGGAGCAATGATCCTATTTTGTGCACATGTATCAAACACAAAAAATTCTTAATAGTGCACAAATCATGGGGAGCTTCTCTAGTTTTTATAAAACACTTTTTCCCATATCATAATATATTTTATTCGTGTGGTTCAAAGGACCATGTGATTGCTTGTTCCTTTTGATATCTTTTGATTGTTTTCTTCTCTCTTTTGTATGTCTTTGTAACATACGATCCTCTTTTGCAATCTTTGGGTCCTCGATATAGTTCGTTTTCCCCCAACTTATTATCATTGTATATGTGTATTTATTTGCACTCATTTGTTGAGAAGTACACACTTTTTGGAGGACCAACTATTATATTGGCTTTCTAAACATTTCATCCATTTTGGGAATCGATGCCAATGGAGGAGCAGTTTAGAGAGTTTAATTTGGAGATGTTTAGAGAGTTTTGCTTTTATTGCGTAAGAATTTGCATCTAGTACCCATGCATTAGTGCTTTGTATGTGTGTGCTTGGTCATGCTTATTTCCTTATATAAACTCTCTTGAAAGTGTATGTCATCAATTACCAAAATGGGGTTGATTGTTAGAGCATATTTCTGCATATGTGGTTTTGGTAATTGATGACAACCCCTATGGACTAATGGTTGCATTGAGTTCTATTTGAAGGATTTGTCCATAGGCACTTCTTGAAGTCCATATGTTGGTTTCAGGGAGTTTATATGATGACCAAGGTGGTATTCAAGGTATTATCCAAAGAATGGTCATATACACACAAGGTTGATGAAGACTAAGACAAATAGTAAATCAAGATGATCAACAAACAAAGCATACAAGATCTACCGAGAGGGATCAAGTGATCCCATGGTATAGTAAGCATTGTCCATAAAAAAAATTTGTACTAACCCATGGTCTTCGTGAGAGTTCTATGTGGGGTTAGGTGTGTTTCCATGGGTTTGCGTCAAGAGGAAGATCTCGTTCAACCCATGAAGGATGACATCAAGTGGTGATCATCATCAAGATTGCAGTCTGGAAGTTCAAGTGGAGCATCACGATGATTTCATGCTTGAAGGTTGCCGTCCATTGTGGTGGCAATGGACTTGTGAAGATATGCTGAAGAGTGGCTCACCCATACTGAGTAGGGGGGAGCAATCAACTAAGTCTTCGTCATGCCAATGCAATCAAGAAAGGTGGTCCATCTTGAGGAACTTAAGATCATCATCATTTGGCTCAAGTGGACTAGGTGCAAGGTATAGGTTTGCCCTTGATAGGTTTTTCTCTTTTAGGATAGATTTGATCCTGAATCCAACAAGCTTGAGTTTTCTCAATTCGAAGGTTATCTGTAGAAGTTATGGCACTTGATGGCAGGTTTTCTCTCTCAAGCAGAACTACCGCTCGTGCAGAGCGGTAGTACCGTTCTCGAGGCACTGCCGCCCTCCCCTGCCGGCCTCTCTTCCGCTTATATTTTTCTTCTAGCATCTTCGGGGTGTCTTTCCATTTTGAGCGGTAATACCTCTTCGGGGAGCGGTAGTACTGCTCCAGTGGTAAGACCGCTAGGGCAAACAGTAGTACTGCTTCGGCGGCACTACTACCCCAAGATCGTTGTTGTTTGCATGTTTCCCCTTGATACTTCCATTCCAGTGGAAGTACTGCTCTCCTAAGCGGTACTACCACGTTTTCACTGACTGATTGCAGAACTGTTTGATTTGGGGAGGCCTATAAAAGGGGGTCTTCTTCCCCAATGCTTTTCTATCCGTTGAGCTCGTGTTCTTCCCCCATTGTTGACCTTCTTAGAACTTGCTAACTCTCAATACCTCCAATGATTCTTGCTAGTTCTTGATAGAAAAGAGAGAGGATATGTAGGTCCACATTTCCACCAATCACTTTCTCCTCTATGTGAGGGGAACCCCTTGGATCTATATCTTGGAGTTCTTCTTGTTTTTCTTCGTTCTTCCTCTCATTTTCTTCCATAGCATTAGTTGTTGTGGAGGGATTTGGAAGAGAAGCACTTGAGGACTCCATGTGTCCTTTCCATTACATTTGGTGCACAGGTTTGAGTTCTCCACGGTGATACGTGGAAGTTAAGTTTGAGAAACTTATTATCCTTGGGTACTTGGTACCCTAGAAATTCTTCTTCGTGGATGCTTTGGTGTCCTAGAAGCTTGGTGGTGCCTCGGAGCTCCATTGTTGTGGTGTAAAGCTCGGGGAAAGTGCCGAGGTCTCCAATTAAGTTGTGGAGATTGCCCCAAGCATTTGAGTTCACCTTGAAGGCATTTGCCATTGTGGTGAAGCTTTGTAATGCTGTTCAGAGCCTCCAATTAAGTTGAGGAGATTGCCCCAACCTTGTTTGTACGGGTTCGGTGACCGCCCTCAAGGGTCCCTTATTAGAATCACGTCATCTTGCATTGTGCAAGGGCATGAGATTACGGTGGCCTTAGTGGCATGTTGGGGACGATTGTCACTCCACACAGCTCCAAACGGAGATTAGCATCCGCAAGGGCGTGAACTTTGAGATACATCCTCGTCTTCGCGTGCCTCAATTATTTGTTTTCTGAGCCTTTTACTTATGCACTTTACTTTGTGATAGCCATATTGTTTCTTGTTATATATATTGCTATCAGTTAGTTGTTTATCTTGCTTAGCACAAGTTTTTGGTGCACATAGGTGAGCGTGGTTCTTTTAGGTTTTGTGCTTCATAAATTAAATGTTAGTTTTATTCCGCACTTGTTCAAGCCTAAACTGTAATTATTTTAAAACGCCTATTCACCCCACTCTAGGCGACATCCACGTCCTCTCACAAGAACACAACAGCAAGGTAATGATGGTTTTATCAATATGTTGTGAATAGACCCACGGTCCATAGCTTTCCCTAATGGCATGTCTCATGAAAAATAGCATACACTGGGTAAACAAATTACTGTTGGGCAATTGACAGAAAATCAGATAGTTATGCGATATTCACGACAATGATCATGTGTATATAGGCCTCACATACATAAACAAATAGGTTGACTCATGACGGCACCTATTACTATTACTCCACTCATCGACCGCTATCTAGCATACATCTAGAGTATTAAGTAAAACAGAGTAATGCACGGAGGACAATGACATGAAGTTGACAAACTAAACTCAAGTAATATGAATAAACCCCATCGTTTTATCCTTAGTAGCATCAACCCAAAGACGCACCTTGTCCCCTACTATTGGTGGCATATAGAAATTCGCTAGGTTGAACCTACCACAACGCACCTCTCTCACCGAAGAAATATTGATCTAG
The DNA here is from genome assembly GCF_904849725.1 of Hordeum vulgare subsp. vulgare. NCBI lineage: Eukaryota > Viridiplantae > Streptophyta > Magnoliopsida > Poales > Poaceae > Hordeum > Hordeum vulgare. Next base: position 224,102,877 of record NC_058520.1, read on the forward strand.
TTGGCCAAACTATTTCAATAGACTGGAGAGAATTACGAAGTATCATAATCATGCATATATGAATCATATAAGTATTCAAAGGAGACTCAAATACTAATCATGAATAATCTGAAGATAAACCCACAATTCATCGGATCCCAACAAACGCACCGCACAAAAGGAATTACATCATATGGATCAAAGCGAAGATGCGATGATCGTTGTATTGAAGATCAAAGAGAGAGAGATTGCCATCTAGGTACTGACTATGGACCCATAGGTCTCTGGTGAAATACTCACACATAACCATGTGGGTGGCAAGCTTTATGAAGAGGCCCTCCATGATCGACCCCCCTCCGTCATAGTGCCGGAACAGAGCTCTAGATGGCTTCCCATTATAACAAAGACTTGCGGCAGCGTAAAATGTTTTTTTTTGGACTCCCTCTAGTGTTTTTAGGGTAGATGAGAATTTATAATCCAAAGAACAGAGTCGGAAGTGCCACGAGGGAGGCACAAGCTATCAAGGCGCGCCCCAGGCCGCTCCCTGTTCGCTTGTGGGCCCCTCGTGAAGCCTCCATCCTTCTTCTGATGGTCGGTGGTCCTCTTTTTGTCGAGAAAAAATTGCTCATTTTTTAAGGCAATTGGACTTTGTGTGGTATGGAAAACCTGAAAGGTGAAAACATGCAGAAAACAACAAGTGGCACTGCGCTAGGCCAATAGGATAGTGCTCAAAAATAATATAAATTTGTAAATAAATAATCCAAAAGTATTCTATAATGATAATATATCAGCATGGAACAATCAAAAAATATAGATATGTTGGAGAAGTATTAACACCCCTCCACCAACTTCTCATTCGAAGATGAATCACTCAGAACGAACCAACACTTGCCCCATCCATTTTCTGAGAGAGATCCACCTACTCATGAGATCAAGATATTTTATTCCTACCATATGAGTCTTGATTTCTAGCCTCTCCAATTTGCTTTCCACCCAATCAATCTCTTCTAGCCAAGCTGAATCTGTGAGAGAGTGATTAAGTGTTGAGGAGACTATCTTTTGAAGCACAAGATCTAGGAGTTCATCATACTACCACATCTACTACCTTCGAGAGAGTCGTGTCTCCTAGATTAGTTAGGTGTCTCTTGGGAGCCTCGGACTTCGTATGGAGTTGAACAAAGAAGTTTGTAAGGGCAAGGAGAGCACCTACTTCGTGAAGATCTACCGCAAGTGAGGCTAGTCCTTTGTGGACATAAGCCATGGTGGAATAGACAAGGTCGCTTCTCCGTGGACCCTTCATGGGTGGAACACTCCATGGACTCTCACGTTTGTTACCCTCTTCGGGTTGAAGTCTCCATCAACGTGGGCGTATGATAGCACCACCTATCGGAACCACGCCAAAAATCTCCATGTCATCTTTATGTTTGATCTTCCTACCTCTGCTCCTTACTTGCATGTGCATTTCTTTACATTCCACTTCTATTCTCTTAGACTTGCACGGCATAATTGCTAAAACTTTCCAACAATTAAAATTGGGAAAAGTCTAAGTTTTATTTTGAAATGTAGTCCATTCACACCCTCTTGATGTCCCTTCTAGTGATCCCACCCTTGGCATGAGAGCTTTTGTCTCCCTAGATTTGGTTTCATCACCATTGGAGGAAAATGGATGTGTCTAGTTTCCGAAGTCTTTGTAATAGAGTGCCTATTCTCAATGGTGAGTACTATAGTCAATGGAAAGACAACATTATTGATATATTTGATGAATTCCATTTGAGAAAGTATGTTGAAAATCCATATGTGCCTCCCATTGATCCCTTACATTCTTCTGACGAGGAAGAAATTGATATGATTTGCAATCTTAGAACTGGTAATCTTATCATTAGAGGATTGGCAAGAATTGTGCTTAATTAAATGAAGAACTTTGTGTGCTTATACTTTGCGAAGAGATTTGGAGAAAAGATATCCAAACTACTACTTGAAAATTCTTGATGTCATTACCATAAATCTATTATCTTTCACAAAATGAAGCCTAGTGATCAAAACTTTGATAATTACTTATGTGAGCTTCATGACCTCATGCGTGCTAAAAGAGATGTCATTACGATCAATAACATCATTATGGAAGCCATTCTGAAAGCATAATTGCTCCCTACAGTGGTTTACATAATTGATCGCAACATATGCACCATTGGACTAATGTGTTTTCCAAGTATATTTCAGAAAAGTTCAAAAGATGCTATGGCTTAAGGTTTATGTGGAGATACCCCTAGTGTCGGTGAAGGATCGACACCTTTGGGGGCCTCAACAGTCCCCTTTTTGCTGGTTTGGCGGGGAGAGGGGTTGCGGCAAGAGGAGAACCAACAGTCACGGCCCGGCAAGATCTTTTTACCTAGGTTCGGGCCGCGTGGTGCGTAAAGCCCTACTCCTGCATGTGTTTAGTTATTCGTTTTGGGTTACTGTAGATCTATCCCTTCTTACAGCCTTTCGATTTGCCAAAAAGCCACTACTACTGAGCCTCGGGCCTCCTTTTATAGGCAAAGGGGTCACCAAAGTGGCTCAGTGGGTGAATGGTGGGTTTACGGGTGAAACAGTGTCGACCGAAAGTTACAGTGTTACTGCCTTGTCAGAGGTGCAATAAATGCTTCGATAGACCTCCCTCACCTCGTCAGGGGGGGTTGGACACGTACCCACAAGTGGCAACTCCGGGGCGTTGCGCTGGCGTGCGGGCGGACGCGTGGCACATGCATCGTCGGTGGAGACGTTCGCACGTCGCGAGGGAGCCCTGGGCCCGCGTCTCTCCTCGGGCCTTTCTCATTCTTCTCGGCAGGATCACCTTGCCGGGGCTCTTCCTGTTCCTCTCGGCAGGGAGGTGATGGCCTGTAGAGGTCTCGTCAGCCTTCGCGGCAAGGGTGGCTTGCCGGGGCTCATTCTGTCTTCCTCGGCGGGAGGGTCTCGTCGTGTCATTGTCTATCTCCCCGACAAGGAACTCCTGCCGGGGTCTCTTCATCCTTCCCAACAAGCGAGTGCTTGCCGGGGCTTGCAATCTCCACTTGGTGGTTTCTGAGTCTCGCTTTCGCCCTAAGCCCCAGCGACGTGCCTTGCCGCCCCGGAGGGGCTGCCGGTGTCCGTGCACTAGTCTGGACACTGGAGACCCCAGTCTTTAGTGCACCGACAGGAGCCCCCGGGCCTGGGCCACACACGCATGCGAGGCGATGTTGGGCAACGCCCAAAGCAGTGTGCGGACTCGCGGACACCGGACTTATCGGGATCGAGCCGTTACACGCTTTCTTTCCCCACGTCGCGTAATGAACACACGAAGTGGGAGGGTGTGCGGCCTACGCAGTGGCCTCTTTACCCCCCTGAGAACACCTAAACGTGTAGGACATGGCCAGCGGCGGTCAGGCAAGTGGCGATCGTGGCCTTAAAAGTCGCGGGCGTGGATGGGCCCGCCCCTGCATGCATTAGTGCAGTTGGGTTGTTCCCTACTCCGCTCGTGACTTGAGGGTGATTGGGCGAGAGGGACGGTGGCTTATGGAGCAAAGAGGGTGGGCCTCCGAGCTTTGCCCTATAAATTAGGGCGTTTGCACGGAGGTTTTGACCGTCCATCTCACTCTCGAAGCCTTCAGCGCCTATCGCCTTGTCTTCTCTTGCTTCTTTCAGGTTTTCCGGTGGCGCCTGCTCCTAACCATGGTTAGGGGACGGGGTCGGCCTCCGTCGGACGCCAGGGTGGCAAGGGGATCCCGTTCGGATCATGAAACAGCTTCAGGGGCCGCAACCAGCGGGAGCCCCGTCGACCGTGGCGGGAAAGGCTTGAGGGGCCGAGGACACCGGGGTCGTGGCCGAGGGAGGCGGAGTGCTACTTCAACGTCTCCGCCTTCTCCTAGGCTCGTTCCGGTGGGAACTCACGTTGAAAGGACCCCATTGGAGTTCCTTGTCCAATTGCAAGGGCGGATCAAGACCCGGATACAGCTCCCCAACGCCTTTGCCAAGGTGATGGAGGAAGATAAGCCCCCGATTCTATGGCAACTGGTACACGGGTGCGGCAATGGTGCCGTACTAGTGGGCATAGTGCATCCGGGGCCTCGGCTCCTGTTCCTCGGCCGTGTGTGGAAGATCTTTGCTCGCGCCCACAATCTCTAGGATTGGCACGTTCTCCACTTCAAGATGACGGCGGACAACCTACTCTCCATCAAGCTGTATGGGAGCTCAGGTGCGCGTCTCGGCTGCTGCAAAGAAAACTCGAGTGGGACTGAAAGCCTTTCCTCATCTGGGGCTGACGAGGAAAGGTCGGACGGCAGCGACAGCTGGGATGGGTCAGATCCTTGGCGGGTTAAGCCTGTGTATGAGGATCTGACCTCGGATTGACCGCCGGCCGCACCATCACCGTCAGCTTGCGACCCACCTCCTCCTGAGCCGAGGTCTGCACGCCGGAAGAACCGACGCTGCCTCGCCTTCTCGGCAGCTTCTGGAGTTCGGCTCCACCTTCCCTCTTGGCCCCGTTCTCCTCTGTGCAATGTTGGTCCAGGAGGAACCAACCTGGGTTGCGCAGTGGGCCGTGCTGCTTTTTTTGTCTTCTTGAACTTCACTCCCTTCGCCCATGTCGTCCCTCGCTAAAAGACAGAGTCTTTAGGTTAGGACAACAATGCTTTGTAAGTGGTATCAAATGTATCCACACAAATGAATGAATAGTTTTATCCTTTATTCGACTCTCATTTTGTATGATTATTTCTTAGCACTTTTCGGAAGCTTGCCGGCTTGACTTATCCTCCCGCGAGCCCTTAGAGAAGCGGATACTTAGAAAACTCAACAAAGGAGGTCATCACCGGCAAGACTCCTTGCCGCACTCAGTGCAACCATTTACATCGTCGAGCGTGGATCGAGGCGAAATAAGGTGCTACGTAGCCGTTTGAAACGTTGAGCGAGTTCGAAATGAGATAAGGGCGCTATGTGGCTGCTCATGTCGTTGAACAGGCTCGAAACGGAGTCGGAGTGCACTAATCCTACCAAGGTCCATCTGTGCCCGGGGTTCTCATACAAAAGTCGATACTTCAAATGGAAACAACTAGTCTACCAAGAGTCTGCTAAGGAGTTTGATTTGGTACTTATCTTGTGCGGCGCGGCATTCCTAGCCACAGCGTCTGAAGGTGCTGCCGGGGAGGAGTATCCATACGCCCTGGCAGGCTGATGTTGCCTCCAGCGTCCTTCTTGCCGACGAGGTTTTCGCCGGTGACCTTTGTCCACTCTAGAGGAAAGAGGCACGCTGGGGTGTAACGCTTTCTTATCTCTTTTGAAAGAGTTTTGCTGGCGTAGCCCCCGAGCGCATCTTTCTCGCGTCACAGCACTGCAAGAAGGAATGCAAGCTGGAGGGCATGTGAAGGGGAGGTTCGGGGCCTCAGACGCGTCCTCGACGACCATGCAGCACTCCGGAGAGGTGCGTTGGTCGGAGTAAGCATCGGAGATCTGGCCGAAGCCCTCTGTCACGCCCTCGACAGTAGCGCAGCGTTCCAAGGAGGTGTGTTGGTCGGGCGATGCGGAGCTTAGGGCTTCCGCTCCTTCCACATGCGCTCATATAGCACCTATGGAGGCGTTATGAGATCTTGCACGGGCAGAGCAGCCACTGCTTCCTCCCACTCAGGGAAGATGCAGCGACGAACTAGGATCCATGCAGCCAACGAGCGGCTCGTCGGATCGGGGTGGCGCTGATGTCGGCCTGCTTCCAGCAATCCCCCTACCTGGCGCACCAAAGATATCCGTGAAGGATCGACACCTTTGGGGGCCTCAACGGTCCCCTTTTTGCTGGTTTAGCCGGGAGAGGGGTCGCGGCAAGAGCAGAACCAACAGTCAGGGCTCGAGAAGATATTTTTACTCAGGTTCGGCCCGCGTGGTGCGTAAAGCCCTACTCCTGCATGTTTTAGTTATTCGTTTTGGGTTACTGAAGATCTGTCCCTTTTTATAGCCTTTCGATTTGCCAAAAAGCTACTACTGCTGACCCTCGGGCCTCCTTTTATGGGCAAAGGGGTCACCACAGTGGCTCAGTGGGTGAACCGTGAGTTCACGGGTGAAATAGTGCCGACCGACAGTTACAGTGTTACTGCCTTGTCAGGGGTTCAATAAATGCTTCCACAGACCTCCCTGACCTCGTCACAGGGGTTGGACACGTACCCACACGTGCTAACTCCGGGGCATTGCGGTAGCGTGCGAGCGGACGCGTGGCGCATGCATTGTCGGTGGAGGCGTTCGCAGGTCGCGAGGGTGCCCTGCGCCCGCGCATCTCCTCGGGCCTTTCTCTTTCTTCCCGGCAGGATCACCTTGCCGGGGCTCTTCCTGTTCCTCTCGACAGGGAGGTAATGGCCTGCCGAGGCCTTGTCAGCCTTCCCGGCAAGGGTGGCTTGCTGGGGCTCACTCTTTCTTCCTCGGTGGGAGGGTCTCGCCGTGGCATTGTCTATCTCCCTGACAGGGAACTCCTGCCGGGGTGTCTTCATCCTTCCCAACAAGCGAGTGCTTGCGGTGGCTGGCAATCTGCACTTGGTGGTTTCTCAGTCTCGCTTTCGCCCTAAGCCCCAACGACGCACCTTGCCGCTGCAGAGGGGCTGCCGGTGTCCGCGCACAAGTCTGTGGCACTGGAGACCCCAGTCTTTAGTGCACCGACGCCTCGATACTAGAAAGGAATAATATTGGCTGAAGCTTCAAGCTAGAAGACTCTTCATTTTATATTTGTGAGGAATCACTTTTGAGTCCACTTGAACGCTAATACTGTTAAAATGGGGTGAGCTAGTAAAATGAACTGATTGCTCAAATGCTCAAAGTTAGCCACCAAGACACTCAGTCATTTTTCCCACATATCGACTCTATCAAGTTCCACATATACAAATTCGGTGCAACCAACATTGCCACTTCGGACCCACCGAGGTTGAACCTCAGAAAGAACCCTAGCCATTCCCACCATATCAGTGCACCCGAAACTGCATCGGTGCTACCGAGTTCAGTGCGACCAACATTCTATTGCCAAGATACACAAAATCAGAATTTCCGAGTTTGAGTATGGGTGCCACCGAGTTTGGTCATCTGACCGTTAGTCACCTTTTCGGTGCAACCGAGTTCTATATATCGGTCTCACCGAGATTCAAAAGTTCACACTTTTAGTACTAGTCGGTACTACCGAGTTGTTCACTTTAGTGTCACCGAGTTTGCACTTTTGGGTGTAATGGTTGGATTTTGGCTGCTGCCTATATATACCCCTTGACCCACCTCTCATTCACGGGAGAAGCACTCAGAACACACACTTCATTTCCAAATCAATTTTCTGAGAGAGAACCACCTACTCATGTGTTGAGACCAATATATTCCAATCCAAACATTTGAAACTTGATCTCTAGCCTCCCCACACAGCTTTCCACCAAATCAACCTCTCCTACCCATGCATATTCTGTGAGAGAGTGATTTTTGTTGAGGAGACTATCTTTAGAAGCACAAGAGCAAGGAGTTCAATTATCTACCACATATATTACCTTTTGGAGGTTGGTGCCTCCTAGATTAGTTAGGTGTCGCTTGGGAGCCTCCTACTGTGTTTTGTGGAGTTGAACCAAGATGTTTGTAAGGGCAAGGAGATCGCCCACTTCCTGAAGATCTACCGTGAGTGAGGCTACTCCTGTGTGGATGTAAGCCGTGTTGTAATAGACAAGGTCGCTTCATTGTGGACCCCTTGTGGGTGGATCCCTGTGTGGACTCTCGCAGCTGTTACCCCCCGTGGGTTGAAGTCTCCACTAGCATGGACGTACGATAGCGCCACCTATCGGAACGATGCCAAAAATCACCGTGTCAACCTCATGCGTTTGATCTCCCTACCTTACTCTCTACTTTACACTTGCATGTTTTACTTTCCCCTGGAATACTATTAGAACTGCATGTGCAGAGTGTACTTGACTTGTTATAACTGCCGTAGCTGCCTCGCAAGTAAAATTGGGAGAAGGCAAAAAAATTATCTTGTCAAGCAGTCTAATCACCCCCCTTTAGACATAATTTTGATTCTACAGGTGGTATCAGAGCTTTGGTCTCCATTTCACTGGTTTATCAACCTAGGAGAGTATGGCATCTAGTGAGGGAAATTATCATCGTAGAGGTCCTTACTTCGATGGCACTAATTTTCCTAGTTGGAAGCATAAAATGAAAATGCACATACTTGGCTTTAATCCTTATGTTTGGGTTGTTATTTGTGTTGGTGTGCAAGGTAACTTCTTGGGAGAAGGGCATGAACCAGATCGTGATGCGATAGCTGATGAAGTGAAGATGTTACTACTTAATGTTCAAGCCTGGGATATCATCTTCAACTGCCTTTGTCCCGAAGAATTCAACAAAATTAGTCGTATTGAGAATGCAAAAGAAATTTGGGATACTTTGGTTAATATGCACGAAGGTACTGATTCTGTCGGATAATCTAAGTTGGATGTGCTTCAAAGTTAGCTTGTCAAGTTCAAGATAAAGGATGGTGAAGGAGTCGCTGAAATGTTCTCTAGATTAGCTCTCATCACCAATGAGATTGTCTGCTTAGGAAGCAAAGAGATGACCGACAAATTCATCATCAAGAAGATACTTAGAGTTCGTGATGGCAAGTATGACACAATGTGCACATTGATCCAACTGATGCCGAATGACAAAGATATCAAGCCAACTGAAGTCATTGGTAGGATAGTTGCTCATGAGATGTCACTCAAGGACAAAGATGAGCTACATAACAAGTCAAGTGGTGCTTATAAAGATTCTTGTGATGCTCCCACTACTTCAAAAAACAACCTTGTCATTGATGAAGAGATAACCCTTATGGTCAGAAAATTCAACAAGTTCTACAAGAGTAGACGCAAAGATAGAAGCTCAAGTTCAGGACATGATGAGAAGCGTTCGTCGAGTCGTGACCTAAACTGCTACAAGTGTGGGAAGCCCGTACACTAATCAAATGAGTGCTCGGCTCCCTACAAAAGAATAGAAGAGTCACCTCGAAGACGTAGCTCAAGAGATGAGTCACCTCGTAAAGAGGGAAGGAGTAGAGAAGATCACTATGAACGAAGACACTCATGAAGAGGCAAGGAAACAGAGAAGAAGGACAAATACACCAAGAGCAGTTCAAGAAGAAGACATCAAGCTCATGTTGGTGAATGGTTCTCTGGTTCTGAATCTGATCACCACTCCGAGAGAAGCTATCACTCCAACTCCGACTATTGTCATGGCGAAGGTGTTGTTGGGATTGCACTTGTTTCCACCAACTCCTATGACTTATTTGATTCGCAAATTGAGGAAGTCGGAAACTGCTTCATGGCTAAAGGCCCCAAGGTATCACATCCTGAGTATCTTGATTTCAATAGTGACGAGGATGACTTGTTTGGACAAGATGACTTGCTTCTAGATAAAGCTAGTGAATGCACTGAAAATGAAATTGCTATTTATCATGCTAGTCAAGATAAATTGAATGATGATGATAAGAAATAAATTGAATGACTAACTCAATAATTAATAACTCTTAAGTTTGCTCATGAGACAACTCTAGAAGATCATAGAGAGCTTGTAAGAAGCCATGAGAAGCTATGCTTCGAGAAGCTCAACTTGGAGCAAGAGCATGAGTTCTTAAAAGCAATCAGTGATGATCTTCGAAAGAAGAGTTATTATTATCTAGCCAATGATTACTCTTGTCTAACTTTGTTCCACAAGTTAAACCGAGGGACACTAGTAACATAGGCAAGAAGGTTTCTTCATCCGCTAATAACAATGCTCAAGCTAAATCGACTAATGTTGTTGCTAGTACCTCTATTGATTCCACTAACGATTCTCTTAGCCAAGTTACACTTGAGCAAGAAAATGATATATTGAAAGGGATTATAGAGAGAGGTGTATTCAAGAGTCTAGTCAGAAGTAAATAATTTGAGGAAATTGTGCGCAAGCAAGGAGGACATCGGAAGAAACAAGGTGTTGGCTATTTCAACGTTAACGAATATGTTTGGGAAGAAGGTCCATATCCCACTCCCAAGTTTGTTCCCCAAGAGGAGAAATCCACTCCTTCCGAAGGAGCATGCTTAGAAGCTGGCCTTCTACCACAAGACTACAATGGCCAGGGAAAGCTTCAAGATGACATTGACCTATTTGAAGAAGAACCCCAAGCCAAGGTTAAGTGGATTCCCAAGGACACTACTAGCTCTACCTCAGCAAGTGCTACCACAACTCCAAGTATTCCCATAAATTTGGTGTGGATTCCCAAGAATAAGAACTAAAGGTTCTTGAGGGGTGAATCTTCCAATGAAATTCACTCTTATTAATATTGGCAAGAACTATATGCAATCAACCTCAACCATATGCATTTGTCCGATGAGTCACACATTCCCTCAAAGGTAAGCAAGGAACAAGGTAATTAATGCATCTTTGGACATTATCCCATGTGTGCTTCACTCCATGTCCATATATATTCTTGCATATGTTCCTTTGGCTTTGGGACTAACCCATGTAGGTGAGAAGAGTATTAAACAACAAGGATTGCTCCCAACTCAAGATGATCTTCATCAACATTGAGCATCCACCACTACTTCACCTACTTGAAGTCTTCTATGAAAAAACCCAAGGTTAGTTGATCCCTCTTGTGGGGATATCATATCAAGGGCGAGCTTTACTCTAAGTCTTGAGTATAAGCATGTCCTAAGGATATGAACACATTAATCTTATGTAAAAGTGGTAACCCCACTTGTGCTTAACGATGAGTATGACCTATGATCAAGTATTCTTACTTGCCTACTATGTCAATATACTCATATATAGATGACTTTGTCATCTCCCAAGTGCTTGATAGCTGCTAGGATGTTTGTGCATGTTCACCATGTTTTATTCATCATTCTTACTATGTGATGTGAGCATGTTGGTTTGCATGTGTTTGATCATTCGAGGACATCCAATTGTTGTTATTTGGCTGTTGATTTACCTTTTGCCAATTGGATGGACAAGAATGCCTAGGACCCTTCTCTAGCTATCTATGCTATCTCATCTCAAGTTCTATTCATGCTTCATCACAAAACTTGAACAAGCACTTGTCGACCCCTCTGTGTGAAGGTGCACTCGGAGTTCCGTATCGTCAAAGGATGCCTTCCAAAACCTCCTTGAAAAAACTCGGCATGACCAACTCCTCAAACTCGGAGACACCCATTTTCTCAAATTTGATCAGGTTTTCAATCTCGGTACCAGCAAAATCGCCAACTTAGTTACACCGAGTTCCCCTGTCTGCTGACGGTTGAGGAACTCGGTGACACTAACAGCGCACGGGTATATATACTTGCGGACCGAATCTTTGACATCACTTCGTCAAAACATTTCGTTCTCCACAACCGTCGCTGCCCTCGAGACCCCAGGTCATCACCATTCACTCCCAAGCGCCACCGCCTCTGGGATTCGCCGCCATCGACGCAATCTTCCATGTCGTCGACGCTGTAGCCGAACCACCACCAAGTTAGGGTAAGGTTTGATCTCCCTTGTGTTCCTCGTCTGATTCTTACGCATTGGGACATGTTTTTCTTCGACACTCCATGTGCAAACACTCCTTTCCACCAGGCAAATCTCGTAGAGTAGAAGAAGTAGAAATTTTGGATCTGATCTGCCTCACCATGCAACTCGGTGAGACCGAGTTTGCAAAATTGGTTCCACTCATTCCTATTTTAGGGTTCCTGAGAGGAAACTCGGTGAGACCGAGGAGCTCTTTTCGGTGACACCGAAAAAACTGTCATGTTTGTGTTAAGCGAGTAAGCCTTCTCGGTGACTCCGAAAATGCCAACTCGGTACCACCAATTTACATCCTGCAGAAGATCATATTCTGAGTTTCAAAACTACAAGTTTTCAAAAACATCTGAATTTTGTGATGCTCATCCACTCTATCTTACCTATATCCACTTTACAGGTTCTGTTCTTTGCTGTTGAGCTTGTCTGTCAGCATGTTAGATTTAGATGAAAGTCCTAATGACTTTAGAGAGGACAGTATCGAAATAGACTCAGGCACAAGTCCAGAGAAGTCTACTTCAGATTCTAGTTCTCCCAGTTCCCATGGCTTGCCCAAAGAAGCCACCAGGCAAAGGAGGGAGATAGTTCATCCCCTCCTAAAGATCCTTCAACTCCAGGGACGTCAGCAGAAGCCTTTGCCGATGTTGTCTTATCGACTCCATCATCCGCTCCGCACAGAGACGAGTAGTTCTATACTTTTGAACTATTTGGTAACTTGTTGCCACTATGGATAAATGTATAGATCATAGACTTCGTGTGAGAGAGAGATTTTGACTTTATTTGCTCTTGTTTGGTTTTAAAAACTTTGGATTTTGTATGACTTTATCATGTCTGTGTGTGATCATATACTTTATCCTGTGTGTTGCTACTATATCATCTTTTAGTTATTCTTGTGATGATCACACACTTATCTTGTTGGTGTCATGTGCATTAGTTTTAATTTTACTCACCACCAAGATGTATGTGAAATGGAAGAGTAAGCCATGATCCTAATCGATTGTGCGCATTCAAACGCAAATTTTAAATAATTCACAAATTTAGGGAGAGCTCTTGCTTTTCACATACTTCTTAAAGCATCGATGCTAATCAGTGATTATATCTTGTATCGAAGCTTTGATCTATATGTTGTCATCAATTACCAAAAAGGGGGAGATTGAAAGCACAATTGCTCCCTATGGTGGTTTTGATAATTGATCACACCATATGCATCATTGGACTAGTGTGTTCTCCAAGTATATTTCAGAAAAGTACAAAAGATGTTATGGCTTAAGGTTTATGTAGAGATACCCCTGGATACAAGAAAGGAATAATATTGGCTCAAGCATCAAGAGAGAAGACTTTTCATTTTATATTTGGGAGGAATCACTTTTGGGTCCATAGGAAAGCCAATACTATTAAAAGGGGGTGAGGTAGTAAAATGAACTGATTGCTCAAATGCTCAAAGTTAGCCACCAAAACACTGAGTCATTTTTCCCACATATCCACTCTGTCAAGTTCCACATATAAAAACTCGGTGCAACCAACATTGCCACTTCGGACCCACCGAGTATGAACCTCAAACAGCACCCTAGCCATGCCCCACCGAAACTGCATCGGTGCTAACGAGTTTAGTGTGACCAACATTCTCTTGCCAAGATACAAAAAAATAGAATTTCCGAGTTTGAGTATCGGTGCCACCGAGTCTGTTCATCTGACCATTAGTCACCTTTTTGGTGCCACCGAGTTCTATATATCGGTCTCACCGAGATTCAAAAGTTCACACTTTTAGTACTAGTCGGTACCACCGAGTTGTCCACTTTGGTGTCATCGAGTTTGCACTTTTGTGTGTAACGGTTGGATTTTGGCTGCTGCCTATATATACACCTTCACCAATCACTCATTCATGGGAGAAGCACTCACACCACACACTTCATTTCCAGATCCATTATCTGAGAGAGAACCACCTACTCATGTGTTGAGACCAAGATATTCCAATCCAATCATTTGGAACTTGATCTCTAGCCTGCCCAAACTTCTTTCCACCAAATCAACCTCTCCTATCCATGCATATTCTGTGAGAGAGTGATTTGTGTTGAGGAGACTATCTTTAGAAGCACAAGAGCAAGGAGTTCATTAATCTACCACATCTATTACCTTTTGGAGGTTGGTACCTCCTAGATTGGTTAGGTGTCGCTTGGGAGCCTCCTACAGTGTGTTGTGGAGTTGAACCAAGAAGTTTGTAAGGGCAAGGAGATCGCCCACTTCGTGAAGATCTAACGTGAGTGAGGCTAGTCCTGTGTAGACGGTATCCATGGTGGAATAGATAAGGCCGCTTCTTTGTGGACCCCTTGTGAGTGTATCCCTGTGTGGACTCTCGCAGTCGTTACCCTCCGTGGGTTGAAGTCTTCACTAACATGGATGTACGATAGCGCCACCTATCGGAACCATGCCAAAAAATGCCGTGTCAACCTCATGTGTTTGATCTCCCTATCTTACTCCTCTAGTTTACACTTGCATGTTTTACTAGTGGCTTGTCTCAAGAAAAATAGAAAGTGGTGGGTAGACAAATTACTGTTGGGCAGTTGACAGAAAAGCAAATAATTAAGAATATATTCATGAAAAAGATCATGTATATAGACATCACGTCGAAAATAACTAGACCGACTTCTGCCTGCATCTACTTCTACTACTCCACACATCGACCGCTATCCAGCATGCATCTAGTGTATTGAGTTCATGAATAAAAGGAGTAATACCTTAAGAACGATGACATGATGTAGGCAAGATCAATTCATGTAGGAATAGACCCCATATTTTTATCCTTAATGGCAATGATACATGCGTGTCATGTCTGTTTCTATCACTGAGATTGAGCACCACAAGATCGAACCCATCACAAAGCACCTCTTCCCATTGCAAGATAAACGATCAACTTGGCCATCTAAAACCAAATATCGGAGAAGAAATATGAGGCTATAATAATCAAACATGAATATGTTTTCATAGATCTGGTTATAAACTCACAATTCATTGGATCCCAACAAACACATTGCAAAAGAAAGAGTTACATCATATGGATCTCCAAGAGACCATTGTATTGAGATAGAAAACAAGAGAGAAAGCCATCAAGCTACTACGTACGGACCCATAGGTCTGATATGAACTACTCACGCATCATGGGAGGAACACCAATGGAGATGGTGAACCCCTTCCTGATAGTGTTCTTCTCCAGAAAAGGCTCTAGATTGGTTTTCATGGGTCTGGAATTTGCGGCGGCTGAAACAATTTTTGATCGACTCCTCTAGGGTTTCTCGAATATTGGGGTATTCATAGAGCTCAGAGGTAGTGCCGAAGCTTCGGGAGGGCCCCACTAGACACTAGGCCGCTTCACGGGCCTCTGGCACGTCGTGGTGTCTAGTGGGCCCGCTCAGCCTTGGTTGCTGCTTAATCTTGGCCCTCAAGTTTCCTTTTGGTCCAAAGATAATCTCCATAAAGTTTCGTAGCAATTGGACCTCATCTGATATGATATTTTTGCAAAGGAAAAAACAGCAAAAAATAGCAAGTGGCACTAAGCACTATGTCAATAGGTTAGTCCCAAAAAATGATATTAAATTTCTTTAAAATGATTATAAAACATCCAAGAGTGATAAAGTAACAATATATAAAAATAAAAAATTATAGATACATTGGAGACGTATGATCATCCCCAAGCTTAATTCATGCTCTTCCTCGAGTAGGTAAATGATAAAAACAAAAAATTTGATTGTGAACTGTTTCCTCAAATGTTCTTCATATCATTTTTCTTTCAGCATGGACATATGGACTTGTAGATGATGCAAAGCAATAGTCTATAATTTGACATGAAGATTTCAATACTCAAGCATGTCAACAAGAATCCAAGTCTTTCAAAATATCAATGCTAAAAAACGTTATCCCTATCCCAAAATGCTCTCACCTTGATCAATTCATGCAACATACTCAAATATTAACTACATCCAATGCTCAAGTGTGATAATGGTGTTCCTTAGTTGGGTTTTATAAGAGAAGATGGAGACTCAAACTGAAAATTGAAAATTGCATAAGGTAAATAGATAGTCCCTTCGAAGAGGAAAGAAGGGATATGTAGATGTGCCATTGCTCAAAGTGAAAAACTTAGAGATAAAATGTTTAGGGTGGCATGCTTTTCGTGTCAACGAGAACGACTAAAGTTATCCTGCATGTTAAACAAATTATAAGCGGTTCCCAGCTGAAAATAAAGGTTATTCCTTTTCCACCATTCTTTCACATTCCACGGCTAGTTGTATCCACGGGTGTCGTCCATACTGAAATTTTCCAAGGAATTTATTATTTGACAACATAAAATATAATTTTTTCTTTTTGGGACTGGCCATCCCTATTACCGCCATACTCTCGTGCAATCACAGGTGAACAAACACTTATCTTGAGAATAACCAATTTAACATGGAAGATATTGGCCACCCCTCACCGCTTCATGAGCGGAACGGGTCACAAAACTGAATTTTATTGTGAAAATTAGAGTTTCCACTTGCAAATTTACTTGGAACGGAGTTGAAATACCACACATAGGTAGCTATGGTGGACTCATTTGGCACAACTTTGGGTTTAGGATTTGGATGCACAAACAGTTTTCCTGCTTAGTAACAAGTGAAGGCTAGCAAATAGATGGAGAACCGCCCAACCAAGGAACAAAAATCATCATAAGTGCACACTAAACATAACTAACACCGAATAATGCAACACAAGTAGGGTATAATTTCATAGAAAAATTATTGACTTCATGTCTATGGATAGGGAATCGCAAGCCTTAACACCAATATTCTTACTAGAGCAAAATTACTCATCAACATAACTAACATATTACTATCGTCATATCGCAAATGCAAAGGATCAAGTTTAATATCCAATGATCTTCATGAAAGTTTTTTATTATATATTTCCTAGACATTCATCACTTTGAGAGTAATTTTCATTTAAAGCAAATTGCCAATACAAATAACATGCTCTCAAACAAGTATAAGTGAAGCATAAGAACACAATTTTCTTTAAAATTTTCAACTCTCAAAATTATATAAGTGAAGAAAGAGAGGATTTCTTCAAAACTTTAGCAACTCTCTAAATAATCTAAGTGAAGCATGAGAGAAAATTTATTCAAAATAACAGCACCTCCGTGCTGAAAATATATAAGTGAAGTACTTGAGTAATTCCATGGCTCAAAAAATTGAAGTGAAGCATAAAGAGTTATTCTAATAAATCATAGCATATTTTAGCTCTCTCAAATGGGTGTGTCCAGAAAGGTTTATTATGACAAACTAACCAGCAACTAAAGCAAAGACAAAAATGATACAAGATGCTCCAAGCAAAACTCACGGTATGTGACGAATAAAAATATAGCTCCAAGTAAAATTATCGATGGGTTCTAGAAGAAAGAGGGGATGCCTTCCGGGGCATCCCCAAGCTTAGCTTCTTGGTACTCTTATATAATTCCTTGGGTGCCATGGGAATCCCCAAGCTTAGGCATTTACCACTTCTTATTCCATCATCCATCGCGATCTCACTCAAAACATGAAAACTTCGTGAGATCCGTTAGTATAAGAAAACCAAACTCTACTATAGGTACTCTTGGAAACCTATTCAAATTTTGTTTTTGCATTATGCCTACTATATTCTAATTTTACCATTGCTTATGCTCCCTCATATAAACTATAGAATCATTAATATAAGCACATAACACAAAGAAAACGGAATCTGTTAAAAACAGAACAGTTTGTAAATATTCGAAATTTACTTATACTTCTGTAAATATAAAATTTATAAAAAAGTATGAAAACATAAGGAATTTGTATATTAATCTTGAGTCAAACATTCATACATTTTTGACGTTTCTATGATTTTTAGCAATTTTTCTACTGGACGCAAAATTTTATGTTTCATAGTAGGATTACAGCAACTAATACCCCCACATGATCCTAAAGGCTTTGCTTGGTACAAACACTAAATAAAACACAAAAACACAATTATAAGAGTGGAATAATTTTGCAAACACTCAGGAACAGAAAAACTAAAATAAATTTTATTCATTGGGTTGCCTCCCAGCAAGCTCTTTCTTTATAGCCATTAAGATAGGCTTGAGATTTTACTGATGCTCACATGAAAGATAGTAGTTGAAACACAAAGAGAGCATAATGTAGCAAAAGGCAGAAACATTTAAGTCTACGTAATTCCTATGCATAGGCATCTCATAAGCAAACAAATTATCAAGACGAGAAATATCTAACATTTTATTAGGCTACACAAAGAGGGGTGTTTATTTCCCCCTGACTTGTGCACGGACGACAAGCCACCGACCCGGCAACCTAAGGGTGTTGGGGGATCTACCACCCTATCAAGACGTGGCCAAGTCCAGAGAAGCCGCGCTACAGAAGGTCAAGGAACGCATCAAGAAGACCAAGACTCCGGCAGACGTGGCCCTTGGTGGCCAACGATTCCCGCAAGACCTACACGAACAGCCAGAGCGGGCCCAAGGCATGCCAAGAACCATCGATGCCTGCCAGGGGTGAAGACACAAGCATCCTCACCAAGACCCGGCAAGGAGCCTCCTTGGAAAGTGCGGTCCAACCTGCCACTGCTCCACCTCATCGCTAAAACAGTCACTTGTCGATGAAGTGTCGAGCTACGAGATGGCTAGGTAGCTCTCCCTAAATACGTGGCAGCGCGCCAGAAGATAAATTACGATCTATTGACACACGTCCAGAGGCATGTCAAGACCCCAAGCCATGGCCAGCTCATAGGTGGAAGCAGCCTGCCCGGAACGCACCCCCTCTCGCCACCTAAGGCCGCATTTATAGCGCTTTGTCTTAAGTGCCAGAGTTAGGTATGATAGCACTGTTAGCTATCTGACCATGTTTGTTTGCCACTATGGACGCCCCTTGAGCTATAAAAGGAGGCCTGAGGCAAACTAGCAAAGGATTCAGACACTTGGAGATTCGTCACTTGGTAGATTAGGTCCCTAGGGGATTAGAACCAAGTGTAAGTGTATGTACATGATAGCTCTTCCTAGAAACCCTTGCTGGGGCAAAGCTCCGAGGAGACTTCGTCTTCTCCAATCAATCCACCAAAGTAGGAGTAGGGTGTTACGCTTCAATCGGCTCGAACCTAGGTAAAATCCCCGAGTCTCATCATCGTGTTGCCTCGTAGTCTCTCTCTTTGTGCCATATGACCTCCTAGCCGAACCACAAAGCGACCAGAGGTCCCATAGGTGATTGTGTGCACATCTACACCGACATCTTTAGCACGCCAGGCAGGGGGATTCGTTCATGCAAACCTGAGATTGCGAGCGGCGTGTTGATCTTCATCGTTGTTCCATTTTCACCATGGATCCCAAGAAGAAGACTGGCGCAAACGCTCATCCTTCTACTTCGGAGGCCACGACGCTTGCCGCTGCGAATGCTGCTGGCGCCACGGCGGCGTCTCGTAGTGTCGGTGTCTTGGACGACACGGTCGGCGTAGGAGGCGCCACCATCGTGTCACCCACGGTCGATGTTGGAGCAAGGAACACCGGAGGCGGACCGGAAAATGGCGCCATCCCTATCACAATCATTAAGCCGGCCCACCTAACCCATGGGGAGGTGCGACTGCGGTTGAATGGGCGGGGAAGAAGGAAAGGTACACGGCGATATCCTTCCTCTCTTATCCTTCCCCACATGTGGTTGGTTCTACATCAAGGCGGAGCCACCGATGTCGACGAGCTCGCGTGTGGCTAGGTCCTGCATTTACCCCACGTTGGTAAATCCCAGGCCAAACGCTCGAGTGGATACGTTGGTCGGCGACCCCGGTGAACGGGCCATAGCGACGTCCCGTTACCCAGCATTTCCAATGTTGTGGTAGTTATGGGACTGTCGAGTAAGAAGGGGAAGAAGGAAGGTTCGACCGAGCATATTTTCTATTCCTTCCCTTTTGGCTAAGTTGTGGACGCTTGCATTGGCCTGACAAGCTCTTGTCGCAGACCATGCTTATAACAAACATTTCCCCAAGTACCTCCACTCTCTTCCTCTCAGAACATCCATGGTTTATGCCATGCCAGCACTGAGGAGCGAGAAGGAAAGAAACACCGATGGAAGAAGGAGGGAATGGCAGATGTCGGCGGACGAGTGCCAAGATAAAAAGGAAGTCTCAACGAAAGATAAGTCGACGTGACTGTTGGTTTTTCATAAAAAAGCTTACATTTTGCATATTCCCCTTTGCTACCAAGGTTTGTTTGTATGGTGAACCTTTGGCATAATGGAACCTCCTTGTCTTTTTGATCGCGCCCCTGTTTTATTTCAAGCCTGCTCAACAATCCCGGGGCAATATCAAAGACCGATGAGGAAAAACTCGCCGGCAGCATGTCCTCGCCTGCAGAATGGTAAGGACCCGTTCCTCAAGGCAATCGCGGAAACACGTTGTTGTCGGGCAACCAGAGTGCGCAAAGGAAGAAGTCATACAAATACCGGAGGGAAAGCAAAAGGGGAATGGCGTGCGATTACGAAAACATTAGTTCAACAAAGCAAAGATAATGCATGGACTAATACGAGATACATATCGTGTCTTGAGTACAGGATGGCACGACGGCAGCAGGAGTGGATCGAAACTAATTCCGGCGGCCTCGTTGGACCCTTGAGATCGCAAGAACCCTGTTGGCAAGAGGGCGCGTCTTGTCCGGGGAAGCACAGACGTCAACGCCTGGCGGCAGCTTCTCGAGACCATCAGAGAGGTCGAGCTCCGGGTGGAAGAAGGTGAGGTTCCTCAAGACCATGAAGAGGGCGTCGCGGGCCAACTTCTCGGATTCATCGGTGAAGTAGACCGTCCTGTTATCTTCGTACGTCATCAGCCCTTTGATCAAGCCCTCGAAAAAGAGTGTTAGCTTGACGCTTGGGTCCTCATGTCGACTGCCGGAAAAGGCCCAACTCTTCATGTTCAAGCTCACAAGTTGGGTGGTCAACCACGCTCGTGATCCAGAGATCGTGCTGCTCGATCTAGTTGTCCAGTTTGTATTCCGCCTCTTTCTAGAGAGTTTGGGCATTAGTGAGGTCTTTTGGCAATAGCTCCTCTTAAACATAGGCAAACTCAATTTTCTGCTCTTGCAAAGCAAGTTTGGATTGCAAACAGGAGATTGTATTGTAGGTAGTGTCGAGGCTTTGGCTCTTGGAAGAAAGTTGCAAGTGCACGTTTTCCAGCATTGTTTGCGCTTTTCGCGCCTCTTCTTTGAGAGCCTTGGCCTCCTCGACATTTCTAGCAGGTTCTTCTATCAATGTGCTCAGCCGGGCATCCAGTTCAGCCTTGGTGGTAGCCGCGACAGCAAGCTCATTGGATACCTTCTTTAGCTAGGTAGCGGAAGTCGAGGAGAGCGTGACAAGGGCTGTTTTGTGACCGTCCTCTAGCTCCTTGGTGCATTGCAAAAGCCGGACCTCCAACTCCTCTTCCTTATCACGAAGGGAAAGTTTGAGGGCCTCCTCACGGGAGGAGATTTCCACACCTCTGGCATCAAGATGCGCTTTGCGCTCCACCAGTCTTGTCTCCCGAGCTGCAACATCTTCGTTGGCCATATATAGCGTCTCATGCTTCCTCTTGAAGGAATAGACCTATTGGTTTTACCACTCCTGCAGTTTGTTTCCCCTACGCTTCAACTACATGCCCAAAAGGCTGGCCTGCTCGCACTTTTCCTTGGTTGCCTGCTCCTTAAGGTTATACCTGATCTTCATGTCCTCTTTTCTGCGAGCCATGGATTCCAAGAAGAACAGATCCTTAACATTGTCGGTAGAGTCATCAACCCCTCTAACTTTCTAATGCAGCGGTGCGAGCACTCGCTCGATTCCTTCGACAATATCTGCGCCCGTGATACATCTTCGTCGTATCTACTTTTCCAAACTCTTTTGCCCTTGTTTTGGACTCTAATTTGCATGATTTGAATGGAACTAACCCGGACTGACGTTGTTTTTAGCAGAATTGCTATGGTGTTGTTTTTGCGCAGAAATAGAAGTTCTCGGAATGACCTAGAAATCTACGAGGTTTTTTTGTGGAATATATAAAAAATACTAGCGCAAGAATCAACTAGAGGGACGGAGCCAGGAGCTCACAAGCCCACCAGCCCCCCCTGGTCGGGCCTGGCAGGCTTGTGAGCCCCTCGGGACTCCGCCGCCCCCAATTCCAGCTCTATATATCCTCTTTCGTCCGAAAAGAAAATCAGGGAGAATAGTTCATCGCGTTTTATGATACGGAGGCGCCTTCACCTCCTGTTCTTCCTCTGGAGGGCAGATCTAGAGTCCGTTCTGGGCTCCGGAGAGGGGAGATCGTCGCCATCGTCATCATAAACCTTCCTTCATCGCCAATTCCATGATGCTCTTCACCGTTCGTGAGTAATCTCATCGTAGGCTTGCTGGACGGTGATGGGTTGGATGAGATCTATCATGTAATTGAGTTAGTTTTGATGGGGATTGATCCCTAGTATCCACTATGTTCCGAGATTGATGTTGCTACTACTTTGCCATGCTTAATGCTTGTCACTAGGGGACCGAGTGCCATGATTTCAGATCTGAACCTATTATGTTGTCGCGAATATATGTGTGTTTTAGATCCTATCTTGCAAGTTGTAGTTACCTACTATGTGTTATAACCCGGCAACCCCGGAGTGACAATAGCCGGAACCACTCCCGGAGATGACCATAGTATGAGGAGTTCATGTATTCACCAAGTGTTAATGCGTTGGTCCGGTTCTTTATTAAAAGGAGAACCTTAGTATCCCGTAGTTTCCATTAGGACCCTGCTGCCACGGGAGGGATGGACAATAGATGTCATCCAAGTTATTTTCCCTAAGCACGTATGACTACATATGGAATACATGCCTACATTAGATTGACGAACTAGAGCTAGTTACATATCTCTCCGTGTTCTAACTATTGCATGATGAATAGCATCCGGCGTAATCATCCATCACCGATCCAATGTCTACGAGTCCTTCCTACTGGTCCTTGCTACGTTACTTTGCCGCGACTGTTGTCACTGCTACTACTGTTACTCTGTTGCTAATGATGTTACTTTGCTACTACTGTTGTCACTTTGCTGCTACTGGTTACCGTTGCTACTGCTACTATCATACTACTTTGCTACTAATACTTTGCTGTAGATACTAAATCTTTCAGGTGTGGTTGAATTGACAACTCAACTGCTAATACTTGAGAATATTCTTTGGCTTCCCCTTGAGTCGAATCAATAAATTTGGGTTGAATACTCTACCCTCGAAAAATGTTGCGATCCCCTATACTTGTGGGTTATCAAGACCTATTTCTGGCGCTGTTGTCGGGGAAGCACAACTATATTCTCTGAGTCACTTGGGATTTACGTCTACTGGTCACAATGAGGAATCCGATAGATCCAAGAACTAAAGTGTTGCCCTCCACTACAAGGACAGGTAAAGAACTGCCATCTAGCTCTGCACTTGATTCACCTTCAGTTATGAGTAAGTTTGCGACACCACCTCCTGATAGAAATCTTGATATGTTGCTTGTGCTTGATGATGTTACTTCTGCTGCCCATGATGCTTATGATGATGCTATGCTTGATACTGCTTTGCCTGATGATGCTATGCTTGATACTGCTTTGCCACTAGGTGCATTCCTTGATGCACAAATTGCTAGAGTTGCTGCTAGATGTGACGATACTTCTGAAACTGCTGGTACTATTGAAGTAGAACCTGCTATTTTGCCTGCTAGAACTAAAGCAAACCCTAGCAACCCTATATTCAAAAGCTTTTCAATTTGGTGGCAAATTAAAAATTCCAAAATGGCCAATAGAAAAGTTCATCATTTCTCATAAATGTTGAAAACAAAATATCAGAGGTTAAATATATTTTCAAAGTGCTTTTGGCATTTTATTTTAATGTTAAAAGCTACTGAAATCAACTATATAAGTGATTTCAAATATTTCAATGTTTTCAAAAATGCTGAAACTTTTATATATGTTTAGAAATAATCCAAATAACATTTCAACATGTTTCAAACTATTTTAGGAATAGTTTGGAGCCAAAAATAAAACAAAACAAAATCAGTAAGTAATTAACAGAAACAGAAATGAATTTTTTAAAGAAACCTTACCTGTCGGTCAACCCTGGCCCAGCCCAGCTAGCCTGTCGTCATCCCCGTGCCAGTGAGCAGTAGGAAGTGGCCGCCGCTCCCTACGGCGCGGCCACGCACCTGCGTGCCTGCCTGGCCGCCGCTTCGCGCTGGCAAGGAGGGGATAAGCCTCCCATAGCCGTCCCCGAGCTTCTCCTCGCCTCATTCCTCCCCCAGCTCTCTCCTCTCTCGGCCGCCATTAGAGCCTGAGCTGAGCTCGAGCTCGCCGTCGCTCCAGCCCCTCTCCCTCTCACCTGATCCGCGCATTAGCTTCGCCTTGGTCCCCTGAAGCTCTCCAACCAGTCGCTCGATGCCGAGAACCCCTGAGACGCTGTGAGGCCATCGTCTTCAACCTCGGATCCCCGGAGCTCGCCGCCGTCGTTCTCCCTCCTCTGACCATCCCCGAGCCTGCTCTCGTCGCCTCAGCACTCCCTGTGAGCTCAGGGTTCTTTTCCCCTCATTTTCCCCTTCGATCCCGAGCCCTAGACCCCGATTCCACCGGAGCCCGACGAGATCCGCCGCGGGACCTCGTCGCCGGTAGCCCTTCAGTGATCGGCTGGTCATTCCGAGGCCACCTTTAGCTTCAGTGCATCGCGTAGATGATGTATGAGCCCAGCCTCATGCGTGATAGTCCCCGTAGCTATAATCCCGATGGAGCCCAAACTCCGACAGCCGCAGAGCTCGTCGCCGGCATCATCTCCGGTGGTTTCAGCCCCTGATCTTTGCAAAAATGGAGCTAAGATTGAGTGGCCAATCGTCTGGTGCCCTCCGCCGTGCGTTTGGGCACCGGAATAGCAAACCCGAGGCCCTCCGCCGTTCTGGTGGTCGCCGGAGCCACGCCGTCGGTGGGTTTGACCCCATCGCCGGTGGGGTTGACTCCCTTGAGTCTCTAGCAAGTGGTGCCAGCCCCCAGACTAATTAAGTTTTGTCAAAATAAAAATAATAATTATATTAAAAGTTAAATAGTCACTAACATGTGGGTCCAGCTCTGTTAATTAGCTAATTAAGTTTAAACTTAATCTAAAAACTGGCGAGAGTCACTGACCAGTGGGTCCCACTGGTCAGGTTTGACTTTCAATGGCCAACTGACGTGGTGATGTAATAAATCTAATTCTTGTTTTAATATAATTCCAGAATAATTGCAAAACTTTGGATATTCATAGAAATTTGAATATAACTCAAAATCAGACAAATAATATATGCAAATTGATCAGAAAAATTCAATGAACACAATGGTGCTACTTTCATGCATGAAAAACAAAGTTATGGAACATCATGAGGTCAAATCAATTAAATGCTTAAGATAAATATGCCATTTCAAATGATATTTGAATTTGGATTTCAAACCAGATGCAAACTAAGGTTTCACCAACCACATTGAAACATATCACCCTTCATTTCATGTCATGTTCATGCATCATGATTGTTGCATATGATTGTTATTGATTGTATGTTGTTATTCGGTAGGCCCCGCCCCTTCGGATACTACTGATTATTCGGCCGATGGATATCACCCCTCTGCTGAGCAACAAGGCTGTCGGGACCCCGATCCTAAGTCATAGGAACCCAGCCTGTAACACATCACATCACTTTGCGGCCTCACGCACGGTAAACTCCACGGCTGCCACCTTACCTTGGCCAGGACCGTTTGCGTCTTTTGGCTCACGTATATGAATATGTTGCTAGCGTTCAAACGACAAAGAACCCGGGTCGACATGACTAGTTATAAACCCAAGCGGTACATCCGTACAGGGACATGCATACATAACCCAACAAAGCAGGTGTCGGTCATCAGCGTGTGTAGACGAGTCGTAGCAAGCTACAAGGACTCCATTACACCGCGTGACATTTCCCCGAGGGGACAGACACAACAGCAAAGAAGGATACATGCCGGTCAATAATGTGTTCTGAGCAGTAGCAAGCTACCAAGGCCCGATGGAATCACAAAGAGGCATTTCCCTGTAAAGAGTACTACTAAAGGCAAACAATTAGGTGTCGAATCCCACACATATAATGCATTTCAAACATACACACATTATGCACGATATGTGTAGATACAACATGGCATCACAACATAACTCTATGACTCAAGCATTTATCAAAGACTCATAAGAGTCAACATAGTATGATATTACAAACAGGGGTCTCGTGACCCGACACTCAAGTCATACAAACAACAAGCGGAAGAAAATCATGTCTGGGTACAGACATCTACTAAAAGTGGCCGGAAGAGCCTGCAAAGCTATTCCGGTCAACATCGAACACATCGCATAGAACCTTTTAATGAGCCTAAGTCTTCTCTGCAAAAACATAAATAAAGCAACCGTGAGTACAAGGGTACTCAGCAAGTCTTACATCAGAACTATCTACATATGCATCATGTTTCAATGAAAGGATTGTGGGGTTTGATTGCAGCAAGCCAGCTTTGACTCTTGGCTAACCTGTACTACGACTACAAGTTCTTTCTTTGAGGTGGGATATCGCACACGAGTCCACATATTCACCAATTCAATACACCACCATGGATCCACTCTCGTCGCTCTACGAGAAGGCCTTCCATAGCACTCACACTTATCTTGCATGTTTTAGAGTATCCATTTAAATTGTCTATGTACCACGTAATGTTTCCAAGTAGTCCATATCCGAGGACGCGGCTATTCGAACAGATTGAATCACCCTGCAGGGGTATACTTCTTCACACATGCTCCCACCACTTAGCACCATATGCACGTCATGCATCTCGGCAACCTTCAAGCGGAAGCACTGGCGTGGGTGTCGGCCACGACCGTTAACCACACAAGACCCTAGTCCAGCTTTATCGCCTATTTGAGACTGAACCCGCAAGGAAGTCCGGCCGAGGTTTCCTCTACGGCCCCAAACGATGCGCGCAGGGTTCCCAAGCCCACCATCCGGGTGCCACTTGGTACACCGTGCCATTGTGTATCTACCGTAGTGAAGCCTACCCCGTCGGGCAGAGCTAAACACGACCGCTAACACTTCTCCTACAAACACCAGAAATGAATTGCAACTCCTGGACAGAGATCTAGGCGATTAATAAGACGAGAGGGTCAATTAATTATCCCAATGTGTGGTAGTATCTTGTCTTGGATAACACACACATAACTCAGTTCTTAAGGACGGTCCCAATGAGACAACCCACGATGTACTCCTACATGGCCTCTCATTGCTACCTTTACCAAATCGGATTCACACTTTTACTCTAACATTGTAGGACATGATCACAACCATTCCGATTCATCATCCAGATGGATCAGACTCGACAAGACTCTAAGCATGGCATGCATTGTAAGCAAGCATGGATGAGTAAGCACAACAAGGCTCAAGCAGTTGCTACTCATGCTAAGTGGTTTCAACTATTTACTGTGACAAAATCAGGTCATGCAGAGGAATGGGTTCAACTACCGATAACATGTACAGTTGAATCGTGTTTGTCCTGATGCAGTAGAAGAGAGCAAGAGCGAGAGAGTGGGTTTATATCAATATGCTCAAGGGGGTTTGCTTGCCTGACACGTCTGAAGATAGCAATGAGTCTTCATCAATGTCAACGATCACATCGTCGGAAACATCGTTTACCGAGGGGGAACAACACCGACAAACAAGAAAGAACAACAATTACTTCACAGAAATGCAACACTATGATGCATGCTCAAGACATGAAATGAAAGGTGGCAGGGCTAATGTGGCTATCACTTCTTATAATTAATTCGACCTGATGCTCATAACAAATTGTTCGAACATGCATGGGGTTAGTATTTTGAGGTACTGATTTGCATTGACCAATGTTTGGTCATAACAATTGAAGTGGAATTCAAATAAGTATCAAATTCCAACTCCAAACTATTTATTAAATTTACCATATTCATCATTTTGCCTATTCGGTGTTGTAAACTTTTTCAAACATGCATGAAAATGCCATAATCAGATTCCTTGGATTTTTCTAATACTTTTTCATATATAAATTATTTTCATCCGAGTTATATTTTAATTTCTATGATTTTTACAAGTTTTAGCAATTTCCTGGATTTATTTTATAATAGGAAATCAATTACTGCGTCAGCACTGCATCAGCATTGTGTCAGCAGTCAACTACGCCTGGGCCAGGTCAAACCTGACCAGTGGGGTCCACTGGTCAATGACCCAGGTGCTAATCCCGTGCTGACCCGCACTAAGTGGGGTTTGACCCACCAGTGGGGCCCTTTGTCAGCGACTAGGGGTGGTGGTTAGTGGTTAGTTAGGATGATCACGTCGAGGGCTACCGGAACCTGGCCGGCGGCGACCACGGGCGCGGTGGAGGCTCGCCGGAGATAAGCTAAACGGCGCTACAGAGGCCCATTTTGCATGCGGTTTACAGCTACAGAGAGCTGGCGAAGCAGCCGATCTGACAGGGGCATCACGAGAAGCTAGGGTCGCCGGAGAGAGTGCCGGCGATGAGCCGAAGCGGCGGCCGAAGCTCGGCCTTCCGCGGGTGAGGGCTGCAGGGCACGGGGAGGACATCTGATGGGCTCATCACGTTCCTGGCGGCTCCAGGAGCTCGATCCCCAGCTCGAGCGCGTGGAAGAGGCACCACAGCGACGGCGACGACATGGCCGGCGGCGAGGAGCTCTCGGCCTTGGTGGGGAACGGGGCTACGGTGCGGGAGAACCAGGGGAAAGAGAGGGAAAAGAAGCAGTGGCTCATGGGGGTTCCATTTTTGGCATCGGGGAGGTCAGAGAAGCCCGGTGGCAGCAGATTGACGGCGGCGGATCTCGGTCACCGGAGATGAAGACGATGACGATGGCAGCGCCAGGGGGGCTCCGGCTCGATTCTCTCGACGGGGAGGTGCAGCAAGTTATGGCGGAGGGAATGAG
Source organism: Hordeum vulgare subsp. vulgare (assembly GCF_904849725.1). Lineage (NCBI taxonomy): Eukaryota > Viridiplantae > Streptophyta > Magnoliopsida > Poales > Poaceae > Hordeum > Hordeum vulgare. Next base: position 224,131,387 of record NC_058520.1, read on the forward strand.
CTGCTCGGATAGGACTAGCAGGGGCCGGAGGCACGGTGGTGAGCTCGAGCTCGAGCTCACCAATGGCGGCAGAAGAAAGAGAGAGCAGGGCAGAGGAGAGGAAGAGAAATGGAGACGAGGGGGAGGAAATCGGGACGGTCTCCCGAGACTATCCTAGCCACCAGGTCGGCGGGGAGGCGACGCAGGCAGGAGGCGTGGCGCTCTCACGAGCTTGTCGTGCCCTGCTTTTCCTCAGCCTTCTGACAAGAGGTAGAAGACAGGGGTGCCCCTGGTGGGCTGGGCCAGCAGGTGAGCACAGGATAGATTCTCTCTCTCTCTCTTCTTTTCTATTTTTGTTTTATTTCCTTCCTAGCATTTAGATTTAGGATTTTAATAAAACATTTAATCATTTTATAAAACCCTAAAATAGTATTATGTGACAGTAATAAAAATAATCAATGCCACAAAATAGTTTCAACATTTTTGAAACTTTTATTTTAAAGAAAACAAAATAACTCCATTCCAAACAGTTATTTAATCAAATCAAAAATGCTTTTCAAAATGTTCCTGTGACTTAGAAATTTGGTTTGACAAATTTATTCCCTGTCACTATTTCCCCAATTATTTGGAACATTTTTCTGGTTCCTTTTAAGGTAATATTTTTATTGCCTTTTTGTCAATTTCAACTCATTTGGCTTGATCACTTCCATTTCCAGATTCAATGCAATTTGAATGCATGCATGAAATGCAATGGCAAGGAAGGCAAACTTGGGCTGTGACAAAGGCAAGCAACCATTTTGATCATCCCGATAAATCCCATGTTCTCGCTCCTGCTCTTACTTATTGCATTAGTACAAAATGCTTTCAATGCTTTTACCACGTTAATTGAACCCATTCCTTTGCTTCACCTGTCTTTGTCACAGTAATTAGCTAAACCTAGCAACCTGAGTTCCGTGTATGTAATCCAAGACAAGATGCTACCACATGGTGGGCCCTGAAATATGACCCCACTCGACTTATTAATTGCCTAGTACTCGGTCCAGGAGTTGCAAGTAGTTTCCGGTGTTTATAGTCATGCTGGAGGCCGTGCATAGTGCTGACCTTAGAGGTGGGCTATGATGCGGTAGGCACTAGCACGGTGTACCAAGTGGCACCCGGTTGGTGGGATTGGGAACCCTGCACACATCGTTTGGGGCCGTGGCGGAAACCTCAGCCGGACTTCTGTGCGGGTTAACCTTAGATAGGCGATAAACCTGGACTAGGTATTAGCATGGTTAACGGTCGTGGCCGACTCCCTAGCTGGGCTTCCGTTTGAAGGTTGCCGAGGTGCATGACGTGCACATATCGATAAGTCGCGAGAGAGTGTGTGAATAAGTACACCCGTGCAGGGTTATGATCTATTCGAATAGCCGCGTCCGCGGATATGGACTACTTGGAAACATATGTTGTTCATAGACAACTATAATTGCTACTCATAAAAATGTCAAGATAAGTGTGAGTGTCGTGGATGGCATTTCCTTAGGGAGACGGAATGATTCCACGATGGATTATTGTTCTGGTGTTAGTGGACTCATGTGCGAGAAAACAAAGTTGTGAAAACTATTTGAAAATGTAGTTGTCTAGCCAAGAGCCAAAGCTCGCTTTCTGCTTGAAACCCCACAACCCCTTATTGATACATTTACATGAGTCGATAGATTATTCTGAAGTCTTGCTGAGGACTTTTGTACTCACGTTTGCTTAATAAATTGTTGCAGAGGATGTTAATGGCCCTAATGGTGGTTTCTATATAGACGTCGACGACGACGAGTAGCTGGTGTCCCAGCTACGATCTGGCCCCAGGTTGGGTCTGTAGATAGTCAGGTCATGTGCCTTTTACCTTTCCATCTGTCTGTACTCAGACAATTTTAAACTTCCGCTGGCTTGTAAGACTTGTTTGAATGACTTGCGATGATGGGTCGTGAGACCCCTATCTGTGTAATATTATGTGTGATGCTCTTCCGAGCATTAAAAATAATGTTTGTATGTTTGTGGTTATGTTGTGATGCCATCGATGCATCTATGCATATCGGTATGTCATGCGTACGTGTGTTGTACTTGATATGCATGGGATTCAAACACCTAGTCGTATGCCTTAGTAGCACACCTTACGGGGAAATGCCCCTTTGTGATTCCACCGAGCCATGGTAGTTCGCTACTGCTCCGGACACATTGGTTGACCAACATGTGTCCTTCTTAGCTAATGTATGTGTCCCTTTGGGGAAATGTCGTGCGGTGTAGTGGAGTCCTTGTAGCTTGCTATGACTCGTCTACACTCGCTGATGACCGACATCTGCTTTGCTAGGTCATGTAAGCATGTCCCTGTACGGATGTACCTCTTGGGCTTATAACTAGTCATGTTGACCCGGGTTCTTTGTCGTTTGAACGCTAGCAACATATTCATATACGCTAGCAATACAGCTCGTCGGCCGAGGAATGACGCACTGTCCCTCAATGACTTCGTGAAGCTGAATCCTCCGAAGTTCCATCACTTCATCGATCCCCTCGACGCTGATGACTGGTTGTGCAATATAACGCGCAAGATTCACTCTGCAAATGTTTCTGAGGCCGACAAGGTGACCTTTGCGGCTTACATCGGTTGACCGACATGTGTCCGTCTTAGCTGTTGTATCTGTCCCTTTGGGGAGATGTCACGCGGTGTAATGGAGTCCTTGTAGCTTGCTACGACTCGTCTACACTCGTTGATGACCGACATCTGCTTTGCTGGGTCATGTATGCTTGTCCCTGTACGAAACTGCCACTTGAGTTTATGACTAGACATGTCGATCCGGGTTCTTTGACATGAGAGTGCTAGCGACACAATTGCATACGCGAGTCAAAAGGCGCAAACGGTCCCGGCTAAGGTAAGGCTGCAGCCGTGGGGATAACCGTGCGTGAGACCGCAAAGAGATGTGATGTGTTACAGGCTGGATTCCTATGGCTTAGGATCGGGATCCCGACAGCGTTGGTATCAGAGCCTGACTGACTGTAGGATTACTAAGCCAAACTGGTCGAAGTTGAGTCTAGAATTGCTTTAGTTATATATAAGGGAATTGTTTGTGGAAGGGAACGTAAGATTCTTGCTTCTCTTCTTAAATAATTCTATTCTGGTCATCCTCGTCTTTTCTGCGGGGATTAAGAACTAGGTTACTTATCTTTCTCCCAGTATCGTGTTTTGCTGATTGGTAGATTATAGGACAACGAGTCGAGAGTTACTCCTGGTTTCTTTTATTCCAAGGAAAAGAAAGTAAGTTTTGATGACCATGGAATTGAACTTGATAGTTGAGTGGTTATGCTATTCTATCTTTTGTGGGTTGTCTCAAAATTGTTTTTGAGCATTTACAACCATTATGCTGCCCAATTTTGTCTTCAGAGCTCTAACGCCTTTGCATTACTCTCTATTTTCACATGTCTGGTCGTCCTTCTCGTCAGGCGGTCCGTCTGACTAGGTGCATTGATGTGTCGGGTCACACGGCCATGCTAGTTAGGATGATGTCACTAGCCGGTTTCTGCTGGTACCCAGAGTATACAGTGGAGGAGCAGTACCGAGACTTTAATCAGAGTCAGTATATGTGCACTGTTAGGGTATTTCCAGATTACCCTGGAGCCGAGGAGCCGATCCATTGGTCTTATGGATTGGGGGTTACTGTTGACATGGCAGTACAAGATGCTGCCTATTCAATGTTGACCATTATGAGGGCCAGACATGCACTGTTGCAGAATTCAGAGTTCTGCTATGTTCCTGTCCCTCAGCCAGGAGAAGAAGGATACCTTAGTGGGGTCTACTTTGATTCCTCTATGGAGGATCCGCTGCTGCAGTCCACCGCTGAGATGCTAGAGAATAGAGACCGGGATGCTCGTGCCCTTCGTATGGAGCTCTATGCTACACGTGCCCGCCTGTGGACGACTTTGACACAGCTGGATCCTGTAGTCCAGACAGGGTATGGAGATATGGAGATGCTGAACCCTGTTAGGACCCATCTTCCGGCTCATGTTGACTGGCCTGCTATAGGAGGAGTCACCCCTCTTCGGGGACCTCTACTACCACTAGTCAGGGGACCTAGGCCACACCCGTGTCCTTACGGTTCCCAGGGGTCTCAGGCTCGAGTATTTCCTGATCCGCAGGTTGAGCTCCCAGGCCATGGAGGCAACCTTTATGAGATGTTATATGCGGATGCCTCAACCCGTGAGTGGAAGAGTAGTATGGTAGTAGTTGTACTTCCACAGTCTTGTGTGTCTTGTGGAGTATGCTTATGTCGTGAGATGAATTCCGGAGGCATAGATAAATAATGTGTAGGAAGCTTGGAAAGCCTCTGATGAGTAGTATCATCTTTTCAGTAGTTTGCTCTTCGGTTAAGGTTGTACTGAACTATGTAATGGTGTGTATGAACCATGGTGTATATATAGTAGTTGCTTGTTACCATGTTGTTCGGATGTTCATTTCCGCGTTCCATGTGTTCAGTGCATTCTAAGATGTGAGTTTGTTTGCCAGGATGGTGTTCACCAGGTTGAACCGTGCCCCTGCCCATGACTAGGGAGAGGGTAGTCAAGCACCGTAGGAGGAACTCCTCACCCGGTTTCTCTGGCGGAAGTTATGCTTCAGGCGAAAGAAACAAAAAGGAGACCAACCGTTTGCTAGAGCGTATTGAGAAAAATACGGCTCGTCAGCCGAGGAATGACGCAGTGTCCCTCAATGACTTCGTGAAGTTGAATCCTCCGAAGTTCCATCACTTCATCAATCCCCTCGACGCTGATGACTGGTTGTGCAATATAACACGCAAGATTCACTCTGCAAATGTTTCTGAGGCCGACAAGGTGACCTTTGCGGCTTACATCGGTTGACTGGCATGTGTCCGTCTTAGCTGTTGTATCTGTCCCTTTGGGGAGATGTCATGCGGTGTAATGGAGTCCTTGTAGCTTCCTACGACTCGTCTACACTCGTTGATGACCGACATCTGCTTTGCTGGGTCATGTATGCTTGTCCCTGTATGGAACTGCCACTTGAGTTTATGACTACACATGTCGATCCGGGTTCTTTGACATCGGAATGCTAGAGACACAATTGCATACGCGAGTCAAAGGCGCAAACGGTCCCGTCTAAGGTAAGGCTGCAGCCGTGGGGATAACCGTGCGTGAGTCCGCAAAGAGATGTGATGTGTTACAGGCTGGATTCCTATGGCTTAGGATCGGGGTCCCGACAGATTATGAATTCTCTGTCGACCCTGAGTTAATCACTCTGCTCGAATCTGATCCTTTTCACGGTTATGAGTCTGAAACGGTTGTAGACCATCTTACCAAACTGCACGATATAGCCACCCTATTCAGTAGTGAGGAAAAGATTCGCCACTACTATATCCTCAAGCTGTTTCCTTTCTCGCTAAAGGATGATGCTAAGACTTGGTTCACTTCTCTTGCTGCTGGTTGTGTGTGTAGCCCCTAGGATATGGTCTACTACTTCTCTGAAAAATATTACGCTGCCCATAAGAAGCAAGCTGCCTTGCAGGAAATATACAACTTTGCTCAAGCTGAAGAAGAGAGTGTCCCACAAGCTTGGGGGAGGCTCATCCAGCTACTGAATGCTTTGCCTGATCACCCTCTTGAGAAGAATGAAATACTTGATATCTTCTATAATGGACTTACCAATGCTTCTAGAGACCACCTAGATAGTTGTGCCGGTTGTGTTTTTAGGGAACAAACTGTAGAACAAGCTGAGATCCTATTGAATAATATCTTGTGCAATGAGAATGCTTGGACTATTCCCGAACCACCTCCTAAGCCAACTCCGAAGAAAAGAGGTATTCTATTCCTCACTCCCGAAGATATGCAAGAAGCTTAGAAATCTATGAAAGAGAAAGGCATTAAATCTGAAGATGTCAAAAATCTACCACCTATCGAAGAGATCCATGGTCTTGATAACCCGATACATGTAGTAGAAGTAAATTCTCTGCGTAGGTTTGATGAGAGTGATATTCCTTTTGATAAACCTGTTAGCCTATGCCTGGATGAATTTGATAACTTTGTTGCCAAACAACAGAGTTTCAATGATTATGTTAGCAAAACAATTGGAACAGAATGCTCGTATGCTTAGTCATTCAAGTGCTTGTGTAGACTGAAATGACAATGATCTTAAGCTTCTGAGTAAACATGCCTCTATGGTTACTACTCAGGTAGAACAAGTACTTAAAGCTCAGAATGACTTGCTCAATGAGTTGAATGACAATTCTGTCAGATTCATTACTAGAGGCGGAAGAATTACCCAGGAACCTTTGTATCCTGAGGGTCATCCGAGGAGAATTGAACAAGATTCTCAAGGAGTTAGCACTGATGCACCTAGTCATCCTAGAAAGAAGAGAGATGATAGGAACTTTCACGCTAGCAAACCAGATGCTGATACACCTGAGAGTCCAAACAATGTCTCTATTTCTGATGCTGAGACACAATCTGGTGATGAACATGAGCCTAATGATGATATGAATAGTGATGTTCATGTTGATGGTCAACCCAGCAATGATAAGGATGTGGAGATTCAACCTGTTGATCTTGATAACCCACGACCTAAGGTTAGGAGATACGATAAGAATGACTTTGCTTCTAGGAAGCATGGTAAAGAAAGGGAACCGTGGGTTCAGAAACCCATGCCCTTTCCTCCCAAACCATCCAAGAAAAAGGAAGATGAGGATTTTGAGCGCTTCGTTGAAATGGTTAGACATGTCTTCCTGCAAATGCGTTTGACGGGTATGTTCAAAATGTCTCTGTATGCTAAGTACATGAAGGATATTGTTACTAATAAGAGGAGGGTACCTGAGGTTGAGATTTCCACCATGCTTGCTAACTATACCTTCAAGGGTGGAACTCCTAAGAAACTAGGTGATCCCGGAGTGCCCACTATACCTTGCTCCATTAAAGGCAACTACGTTAGAACTGCTTTATGCGACCTTGGAGCCGGTGTTAGTGTTATGCCTCTCTCTCTCTTTATCGTAGGCTTGAACTGGATAGGTTGACACCCACTGAAATCTCTCTGCAAATGGCCGACAAATCAACTGCTTTACCTATCGACATTTGCGAGGATGTGCCTGTTGTGGTTGCCAATGTTACTATCTTAACAGACTTCGTTATTCTGGATATTCCCGAGGACGATGCCATGGCGGTCATCCTTGGAAGGCCCTTTTTAAACACTGCAGGGGCTGTTATAGATTGCAACAAAGGCAATGTCAGTTTCCATGTCAACGGTAATGAGCATACGGTGCACTTTCCGAAGAATCAATATCGAGTACATTGCATCAATGATATCGAAAAAACTTCATCGATTCTTATTGGGAGCTTCGAATGCCCTATACCTCCTGTCAAGATGAAGTATGATTTGCTTGTTGGGGAGATACACATCCCCATTGAGGTAACCTAGTGACTGTTCGAAAATTCTCCATTCTCTTTTGCGATTCAAAAGAGTTTGTCAAGGAGACTTGATCAACCTCATTGACGGGATTTCCTTCGATGACCATGAGATGGATGAATCGAGCAGTCACAAACCTGTGTTCCAAGCTTCCACCTTCAGTTGCTTAGAAAAAAAATGAGAGGTTTAGTTTAGTTTTCCCTGTTTTTTGTCTTAGCGTCCCGTAGAAAAGTACCCCGAAAATAAAAGTTCTCCGAACGTCCTGAAAATCAAGTATGATTTTTTTTGGAATTTTTGAAAAATACCGAGACGAAGAGCTAGTGTGGGGGATGCGCTAGTGGGACACAAGCCCAGGAGGCCCGGCCACCCCCCCCCCCCCCTGGCCGGGCCTGGCAGGCTTGTGGGGCCCACATGCACCCCCTCCACTTATTCTAGCTCTCATCCACTTCTCCTACCTCCAGAAAAAATCGTTTCATAGCTCAAACCCGTGTTCTTGCTCCTCTTGTTGGGATTTTCGATCTCCTTGCTCAAAGCACCATTCTCCGAAGTGTTTTGGGGAAATTACTCCTTGGTAAGTGACTCCTCCATTAGTCCACTTAGTTTTTGCTCGAGTGTCTTATACTTCGCGTATTTTTGCTGCATTGGTGACCATGTTCTTGAGCTTTGCATGCTAATTCTAGCTGGTCCCAAGTAGTTTTGATGTGTAATATGGCCTCTAGGCACTTGTGGGAGTAGTTGCTATGACTTTTGTTGAGCCTTGTTCACTTTTCCTTAGAATCACTAAAAATTTCAGAAATTTTCAGAGATAGAAAAGGGAAAAGATGAGGAGGTTCTTAAGAGGCACTTCAAGCCGTGACCCCAAGGATGATGGAAGTGAGAAGAAGCCCAAGTATCCGGTCCCTCGAGTTGCAGAAGTTCGAGCGTGCGAGTGGACAAGCGATGTGTTCTTACGTGCCGCCGGACTTTATGAGGACTTTTACTACTTGGTGGAGAACGCATGCCTTACCGCCTTCGTTGAAGATAAGTGCCCGCAATAGATCCTCCTCACTAATATCTTCGTACAAAGCTTTAATTTCTATCGGAGGAAGAATCCTCCTATGGTTGAGTTCAAACTTTATGATATCCCCCAGCGCATGTCACTCCAGGATTTTTGCAATGTTTGCAAATTACCTTATGTTGGGGATATTCATCAACCTCGTCCACGGGACTTGGAGGCCTTCATCGATACTATTGTTGTAGGAGAGGAGAGAGAAGTGTCTTGCGCTAGAGCTGCTAGCATACATTTTCCCGTGCTTCGGTACTTCTCACTATTTGTGGGGAAATGTTTGATTGGTCGTGGGAAAGCTTGGGCGCTATAGTAGCTCAACGGTTGAACACTAACCATTCTAAAGGCGTTGTCTATGGAGGTATCTATGCTACTCATCTTGCTAGACACTTTGAGATACCTATTAGACTAGACGAGGAAGAAGAAATTCTTCTTCCTGAGAAATATCTAGATTATGATAGCATGGTTCGCCATGACTTTCTTGATAGAGATATAAATAGAAGGATGATCTATAACCTGGTGTTTAGTCAAGGTAGTCGTGAGACTATTACTCTGCCCGCCCCTTCTTTGTTCAATCTTCATGGAGGCAGGTACATTATCATGCCCTCAGACATCTACGCATATTGGGGCTTAGACCAACCACACGCGCCCGTGCCCGAGCCACCAGTCGAGTACCAGACGCTGGTTTATCAGTGGGAGCCAGAGGAGCTCACACAGCAGTGGCATCCTCAGTCCACTCCGGAGTACCCCGGAGCTGGTTATTTCCCACCTTGGGAGCAGACCAACTTAGGCCAAAAACCTAAGCATGGGGGAGTACCTTTTTCTCACTGACTTTATATTCTTGCTTATGCTTTCACTTATCCATGCTAGTTTATTTCTTTTTCTTGTTTTCTTTTCGTGTGACTGTCTAGTTTGAGAAAACCCAAAAAGATTTTCTTGTTCTTCTTTTGCTTGTTGGGAGATTTCCCGTGTAAATAGTTTTCCTTTTCTTTAGGTCAAGGTAGAAGATCGCGGTTACAATGTTTAGTGACTCTCGCATGCATATCTGCTTATCTGTTAAAGAGCCATATTACATTGTCTTCTCCTTTGTGTTTGCCTGCATATTCTAGCCTAGTCCAATGCACGAGCACGCTTATTATTTTTCACATCGTTCGGTCGTGCAAGTGAAAGGCAATAATGACGATATATGATGAAGTCACTGAGCCTGGAAAAGCTGGTATGAACTCGATCTATTTTGTTTTTGTAAATATGACTAGCTCATTGTTCCTGATTCAGCTTTGTTGTGAGAAAACATGTTTGCAATGACAACTTAGAGATCATAGTTTCTGATGCCATGCTTAATTAGCTAGGAGCTTATAATGGTTTGTCTTGGATGCCCACATGAAGTTGAGATGACTATGATGTAGTATGATAGGATGGTATCCTCCATTGAATGATTCAAGTGGCTTGACTTGGCGCATGCTTACGCATGTAGTTGAAACAAAATCAACATAGCCTCTATGATATCTATGTTCATGGTGATTTATGTCCTACTCATGCTTGCACTCAATGTTAGTTAATCTCAATGCATTTTGAAGACTGTTGTCGCTCTAGTTGGTCGCTTCCCAGTGTTTTGCTTGCCTTCACTTGTACTAAGCGGGAACACTACTTGTGCATCCACTTCCCTAAACCCAGAGTCGTTCCATATGAGTCCACCATACCTACCTATATGCGGTATCTACCTGCCGTTCCAAGTAAATATGCATGTGACATTCTCTAAACCTTCAAGAAATAATCTGTTTTGCATGCCCAAACCGCTCATGTGGTGACGGGGTGCTATTAGTATCTTCCATGCTAGGTGTGTTATCCTCGATATGTGTTTATTCACTATCATTCACGAGAAAAGGGCCGGTAATTGGAATGCCCAGTTCCATGCTCAAATCGAAAAGATAATTGCAAACAAAACTCCCCCTGGATTGATGTTGGTATGGACGGCACCCGAGTATTCGGCTAGTCGTGGAGTGTGATTGATTGGTGGTGGGGGCGTCAAAACTTTACTTTTCTGTTTGGGAACCGCCTATAGCATGTGTAGCGTGGAAGATGGTGAGAACTCTTAGCCATTGCGTTGACAATGAAAGCATGCCACCCAAAATTATTATCTCTGTTTTCAAAGCTTGAGCTCTGGCACCTCTGCAAATCAATGCTTCCCTCTGCAAAGGGCCTACCTATTTATGTTCCTGTTGAGTCATCCTCCTCTTATAAAAGCACCAATTAGAGAGCACCTCTGTCATTTTTATGCTTTGCTTTTAACTCTGTTGAGTATGACTGTGACTGGATCTTCTTTGCCATGAATTGCAATGTTTAGTCAGCCCTTGGTGTTTGAAGGTGCTCTGCATTTATGTTTTTGTGGGGACCCCGACTAGCAAGTCGAGTTCGCCGTGCCCAGTGACCCCAAGCATCAATGTTCACTGAACACAGATACTGAATAATAGAGTCTTACATCCAAGTACCAAAATTATTACATCAAGCGTCCAGAAGGTCGGGTTCAAGAGCAAGGCCTTAAGCCAAATTAAACGGATACATCGAGTAGCGGAAACTCGTAAGGGCTAAGCGGTGCCCATGCCAACAAGCCTACACCGACAGATATTCTAACTTGGAAGCGTCCTAGATCGCAGGTTCGTCTCCGACGGCGTACTCGTCCCAAACTCCGGTCCTTCCATGTCTGGCCAATAATATAACCAGTGGCAAGCCAATGAGTATTTTGAATGTACTCGCAAACAACCCATGATATGAACATTTATAGTGAAAAATAACAGTAACATGCATCTTTAGTGCAATGCAATTTGGTGGAATGATCAGGTATATCCAACAAGTTAAAGAATTACTCTTTAAGAACAGGTTACAGATATCATCATATCTGCTAAGGGTTGAACACACCGGGTTCACCCTAAATGCCAAGTCATCGGACTTGTCATAACCACAATGTATTAATGAGGGCTAAGCCATCCGGGTGTACCCTATATGTCAAGTCACCGAACTTGATCATATTATTGTCATGATTATAACAACACCTTTTTAACACCACACACACTTGGTTTATGCGGAAACGCTTGACGTAGTTTAAGAATCACCACCCAACTATCCTTGACCGTGGACACGGCTATTCGAATAGTTTACACTCTGCAGAGGTATTATGCTGGACCCACGTGAAACGGGAAACTTCCGTGTCATCCACGACTCGCGGTATATCACATATACCCGAGGTAAGTACCCGATCATCATCTTTCCCCTGACGATACTAGATAAAGAGGTCCACTCGATTGGTACCCAGCCCACATGTTGTACGTCTTACGAGCATCGACTCTGGACCGTATCAACCATGCAGGGACCAACGGTCTGCCTGGAACTCATAATAATGGCATAGTCGTCCTACCTGGCACGACCCCATCACGAGAGTGACACCGATCACTCCCACCACTAGTAATGTGGCTCTCTGCTAGTACCGACCAGTGTAATCAACAAAGCCCCATCCCACAAAGGGGTATCGTGGTCGTCCTGGTAAGGTTGGGACGGTCGACACATCATAAATCTAATCCCATTTCCGAAACCATACTCACACAAAACACCGGTGCATCACTTCACCAAAGTGATCACCAACTCATCATCACCCTCGGGCATTAGTGGCACCCGACGGGGTTTTCACAAACTCTTTATTTAACTCATCATCATGCTCATGATAATATGCTCTATCTTTACTTGTCAACATGGTATTATCATGACCCTCAAAGGGTAGGGTCAAGCTCAATGCAGTGATCTTACTCTACTAGTCAACGTGACAGTAGCATGATCCTCATAGATAGTAGGGTCAGCTCATCATGCTTGTGCTCCGAGGAGCCATGTGAATAACATCACTACCATGCAAGTGCTTCGAAGAAGCCTTCGGTACCATCACCACAATGATAAACCGGCATCGTGATCACATGCAACGGAAAAGTACTTGCTATTCTAGCATCAATCATTTTATATGCTCAAGTCATGGTCAAACGGCTGCTTGCCTTGGTCAGCTAGGTATTCGGGGGCTTCGAGGTCTTCCGCTCCGGATCCTCCGTCACTCGGTAACTCTACCGTCGAGAAAGGAATAAATAAATAATAGCTCTCACTAAAACAGATCACAAAGTGCTTTTAAAAATGTTGCAAAGTTTGAATAAATTCAGTTTATTATGTTGGAAAATGTTTCCTATAGTTCTTATTAGCTAAGCATATTTATTTAAAAGCAAACAGAAGCAACCAAATGCTTTTAATATCATTTTATTATACCAAAATAGTTTCTGTTTTTGATAAATGCCAAACCCTACAGAATCAATTACTACACATTTTTAGGAAATTACTGGTGGAAGAATCATATTTTTCTACTGGCTAAATATTTTTATAAAAATCATTTAAGTTGCTGGACTAAAATAAAAGGAAAATGCCAGGTGGAATGATCCAGCCGTCCCAGCCAGCAGGCCTGGCCACCAGGCGCGCGCGGTCTAGGTTCAAACCTGACCTGCGGGCCCCTGGTGTCAGCGTTAGCGGCTGCGTGCGCTGGCTGCCACAGGACACCGACAGTGGGCTCCACCTATCGGGTCCTTCTCCTACCTCCAGCCAGAGAGGTGGAGACGGACACCGGCGAGGCTGCCGTTGTCCTCAGGCCAAGCTAGGAGCGGGAACGGGTCCCTCGTGCCTCCGCCTATCTGCTTGTCGTTGGGACGTCACCGGAGGTGGTCTGGGTCGCCGGCGATGAGGTGACCGTGGCGGAAGGGTTTCGGGCCGGCGTTGAACTAGGGGCTAGGGGAACGGATTCGCTCGAGGAAGTTGGGGGAAATGGTCCTGGCGTCAAGGGGAGTGTAATGGGAGGTCGGGCAGCGCAGGAGCCGACGTGTAGCCGGAGATCGACCGGAGCTCCGAGGCGGAGGGGCCTCGGTCGATCTCGAGCACCGGGGCTCTGTGAGCTCGATTGGGTGGCTAGGGGGTGTCTACTAGTTGTGTTGAAGCTGCTTGGAGGCTGCTGGGGTGCCGGGGGGACCTATTTATAGGCCAACGACGGTGACCCGACTCGGGCATGCCCGTGACTCACCGTGGCGTGCGTGCGAGCACAGTGAGGTGCTGGCCACGAAACCACGGGTTCGGGACGTGGTTTAGGACCTCCCGGTGCAACAGCCGCAGAGGGAAAGCGAGTAGGGTCGAGCCGCAGCGATCGTGCATGCTCGGCTGCGTCGGGCGCGCACGGGCACGCGTCGCCTGAGCTCTTGCGCGAGGGGAGAGGGTCCCTGGGGGTAGCTTTGCACTTAATGGTTGTCGGGGAGTATTTGGACATAACTGGGGAGGTTGGGACCGGCCGGGGCATCGTCCCCTTGCTGGACGCTCTCTGCAGCGTGCCCAGAGCGCAGTTTTGGCATACCACGGCATGCTGGCACGCTCTGGGGCACTTGGGACGTGTCCTCCATGTCCTGAGTGTTCCTGGGAGTGTGCCTAGCCGTTGTGGGTTAGTGGGAGCTCGAGCTGGTCAAGGGAGCAAGGAACACTAGTGTTGCCAGTACTGCCCCGCGGCTCAAATTGGAGTTCTTGTCACTTGTGCTTGGAGTTGGGGAGGGGCTAATTGACTCGGTGCTCAGGGTGCTCTGGGGCTCTAACCCACCAAGTTTGGGGCCTTGCCATTGGGTAAAACAGTGGCTAGGAGGGTTTTTACCTTCCTGTCAGTAGGTGTTTGACAGTGACTTGGGGTGCTTCCACTCCACCACTGGAAATGAAACTTAACAGGTTTGGCCTTGGGGTAAAAACATGGGGTTTCACCAAATTTGAGCTCCATTGAACAAGTTTGGCTTTGTAAACTTGAAAATGCCTCAAAATGGCCAATACAGTCCTTTACAAAGGAAGTGTGGCCAAACAGAGTCTCACAAATCCCATCTTTGGTGTGGAGTCCTCATTTGGGGTGTCAAACACCTGTGCAAAGTTTCAGCTCCATTGGAGAAACTTTGCAATGTAGAGTTGTTCCAACTCTTCTCTGGACAGAGAGGGTTTTGGGCTCATTAGGTGCACTTCCCCACCTTGGGTCAAGGTGAGATTTTAGGTGAGCACCTAATATGGCTTGGGAGGGCTCCTGTAATTTTATGGGAATTTACTGAGATAATTTCCTTTGGAAACATCTCAAAAAGCTAAAACAGACAGAAATGGTTTTCAGGGTTTTACTCAAATAATATTAATATAAAATAGGGTTGAAAATCTTATATATGTAAAATATATGTCCTTCTGAGCTTCCATGAATTTACTTAGAATTTTCTAAGGCAGGAAAGCAATTTTCCTTGTGGGAATATCATTACTGGCCTTAGAAACAGACATAGATATAAAATAGGAAAATAATATTTTAAATCACCAATTAATGTTTTTAATGAATGAAATAATATTTGGATCAGATCACCAACTTTGGTTGGAAGTGTCACTTGGCTTCATGAGCTAGTAGTGTATCCCAACATGGTGAAGGTGATCTTGATATAAAGGAAAAAGGGTTTTTGAAGAGAGCAAAATAATAAGTTTTCATGGGTTTGAGTCATCAAACAAGAAAGCATTCAATCATACAAGGGTTTACATTGCACTCATAACATTATTTGAAAAAGGTTTAACAAGCTCTGATTTTTGCAACATAAAATACTTGTGGTGAAAAACAGGGTGTGACAGTTTTGCAGTCTCAGAAAGAGCTAGCGAGATACCATCTATTCGTACTGCTTCATGATTGTTTTGATTGAAGTGTTGACATTTTAAAATTATTATTATTTGCTCGCTAGTTGATTATGCCATTGATATGAGTTTACCGTGAGACCTAGATGTCATTTTCTTTTGTGGTTTGCTTATTATCTTGTTGTAATTCTGGATACGAGTTAGGCATAATTGCAACAACAAGCTCAAACAAAGTTCGTAAAAGTTGTTCTTTTGTCGCTTTTAGTTTGTAAACTGAATTGCTTGAGGACAAGCATGGCTTTAAGCTTGGGGGAGTTGATACGTCTCCGTCGTACCAACTTTTCCGAAGTCTTTTGCCCTTGTTTTGGACTCTAATTCACATGATTTGAATGGAACTAACCCGGACTGACGTTGTTTTCAGCAGAATTGCCATGGTGTTGTTTCTGCGCAGACATAAAAGTTCTCGGAATGACCTGGAAATCTACGAGGATTTTTTGTGGAATATATAAAAAATACTGGCACAAGAATCAACTGGAGGGACGGAGCCAGCAGCTCACAAACCCACCAGGCCCCCCCTGGCCGGGCCTGGCAGGCTTGTGAGCCCCTCGGGACTCCGCCGCCCCCAATTCCAGCTCTATATATCCTCTTTCGTCCGGAAAAAAAATCAGGGAGAAGAGTTCATCGCGTTTTACGATACGGAGGCGCCTTCACCTCCTGTTCTTCCTCTGGAGGGCAGATCTAGAGTCCGTTCTGGGCTCCGGAGAGGGGAGATCGTCGCCATCGTCATCATAAACCTTTCTTCATCGCCAATTCCATGATGCTCTTCACCGTCCGTGAGTAATCTCATCGTAGGCTTGCTGGACGGTGATGGGTTGGATGAGATCTATCATGTAATCGAGTTAGTTTTGACGGGGATTGATCCCCAGTATCCACTATGTTCTGAGATTGATGTTGCTACTACTTTGCCATGCTTAATTCCTGTCACTAGGGCCCGAGTGCCATGATTTCAGATCTGAACCTATTATGTTGTCACCAATATATGTGTGTTTTAGATCCTATCTTGCAAGTTGTAGTCACCTACTATGTGTTATGACCCGGCAACCCCGGAGTGACAATAGCCGGAACCACTCCCGGAGATGACCGTAGTATGAGGAGTTCATGTATTCACCAAGTGTTAATGCGTTGGTCCGGTTCTTTACTTAAAGGAGAACCTTAATATCCCGTATTTTCCATTAGGACCCCGCTGCCACCAGAGAGATGGACAATAGATGTCATGCCATTTCTTTTCCCTAAGCACGTATGACTACATACGGAATACACGCCTACAATAGATTGACGAATTGGAGCTAGTTACGTATCTCTCTGTGTTGTAACTGTTGCATGATGAATAGCATCCGGCGTAATCATCCATCACCGATCCAATGCCTACGAGTCTTTCCTACTGGTCCTTGTTCTGTTACTTTGCCGCTACTGCTGTCACTTCTGCTACTGTTACTCTGTTGGTACTGCTGTTACTTTGCTGCTACTGTTGTCACTTTGCTGCTACTGGTTACCGTTGCTACTGTTGCTATCATACTACTTTGCTACTGATACTTTTCTACAGATACTAAATCCTTCAGGTGTGGTTGAATTGACAACTCAACTGCTAATACTTGAGAATATTCTTTGGCTTCCCCTTGAGTCGAATCAATAAATTTGGGTTGAATACTCTACCCTCGAAAACTGTTGCGATCCCCTATACTTGTGGGTTATTAGCCCGCTAAGAGATATAAGTCTGGAGTTGGAGGGCATTGTGAAGTGGTGACCAATGTCAGCTGATCCGAGAAGGGTTGCACTAACGATGGCAAGGGATATCGCGGAGGAAAAGGTCTTAGGGCCTCAAGGGGGGGTATTCCCTTCAATCACTAAGGTTGGAAGAGTTGAGCTCCCGGGGTTTGATGTCGTTATTTCAAGGGGTTCCTAAAGCTTTCCAGCATCCAAGTCATGACCTTCCATGACAACAATCTTCTCCGCCTTTGCGACAACGTCCTTCCCGATATCTGCCACCTCTTCTAGCAGCTCTGGTTCTTCAGACGGTGATGTTGTGATCAAAGACAATGGACAACAATTATAAAAGTCAAGAAGTTCATCAAAGGAAAGTGAAAGGATAGAGAAAATCAAGTCACGCGCAAGTGGGATACCCGATGGGGTATACCGCGTGGGAATATCTATCTACCCGGCAAGATCAACTGCCGGGGGACGACCTGTCGCTGCTTCATCGATGACATCATCTACACGGGGGGGGGCTCTTCAGTGGAGGCCTTTGCTAGAGAATCCCTCCCCACAACGACGGTTGCAAAGAGGTCCTAAAGGGAAGGCCCCTCCTGGCGGGCCCCTTCCTGATGAGCCTATACCATATCCCTATCGGGGGTACGAGGATGCCTCTCTTCGTCCCCGCCACGGGACAGAGATTGTGCTTGGATCTGATGCTGGAGGCTGGCCGGGGGCTAGACATGGGGTTCCCCGTGCATCTCCCGCCAAAACCCGTGTCTGCCGCGGGATGCCGCCCTCCCATGGCTTTGGCCCAATTGGCCATGTGCGCGAGGGCATCCTCGTTCTCATCCCTATCAAACAAATGATCACACCAAATCAGTGAAGGCATAAAAAAAGAGTTTTGATGACATTTGTGGTCGAAGGACTTACTCTGAAGCCATGAGCATGGACCTAGCTCGTATGATGCAGGCGGAGGACTTGATCTGTCACTCTTCAGATTTGGTGGAGCGGGGTTTGGTGGCACAATAGGGGCTTCAGGCAGGGGGGAGCCAGGCGGAGAAGTTGTGTTTGATGGGTGGCTGGGGTCCATTCTCATGACCCTGTGTCGCTTGACACAAGAAACTATGGCTTGAAAAAGGTGGGGGACTAGCGACTTGCTACTGCACTTCCTTTTTCCCTTAGAGGTTGTATTCTTCGTTCCCGAGGGAGCATGCGGAAGTGCGGGGGCCTACTCTTCCCGGCCATGGCGCTGGCGAAGGTGTCGCCCTGGTTCTGGAGCTTGAGGGCCTTTTTGAGCCCCTCTTCCTTCTCTGTCAGTTCTTTCGCCTCCTCCGCCTCGCCCTCGGTTAGAACAGCTCCAGCCATGTCGGGCTCCAACCCAATAGGTTCTTCCGGGGAAAGATTCTCATCTTCCTCTCCGGAAGACTTGCTTTCTCTGGATTCCTCCTATCCTTCGGAGGTCGTCCCCTTGGCGGCTCTGACTTGTGTGTCCTCCGTGACTCGGGCATCAATATAAGCCCTCTCCGCATCCCTGGAGGGTGCAGTCAGGTTTTTGTCTTGCTTGTTGGCCCTTTCCCTCAAGCTACAGAGCCACACCATCTCATCTTCCATGGGTGTAAATCCCAATCTGGCTTGACCCCGGAAGCGTTGCAATCTAGCATCCACTGCACAATCTAATTCTTGGCGGAGTTAATATGCAAGGGGATGCCACCTACCGGCAAATGGAACGGCCCCATGTCACCAAACAGCTGATTGCACAACAAACCATGGCAATAGATCGTAAGGTTGTTGCCGGCGCCTGGGTATAGCAGCATCCAGTCGGCAGGGCCATTGAACTCCCAGGCAAACATGTCCCTTTCTGAAGTGGCACGAGGTGGCATCGAAGGAAGTCAGCCCATACGTGTTGGATGGTGAGCCCAACAGCTTTGAGGCGGGTGATCCTGTTCAGCATCGAGCGAAGCTTGTCATTGGAAGGACCCAAGCTGCTCTAGTCATTGTCGCACGAGACACAAGCAGTCCATGCGGAATAGAACTCTGTGGGTTTGGCGTCCTTGATCCAACACTAGTCGGCCCTCCACTCATCCCACATCCCATGATATTGGCCAAGGAGATATCCTCGGTCCTCCTTCTTGACCCAGGGAATTTAGCTAATGTTCCCCGAGCGGTGATTCTTGTCCTCTATCTAAGGGGTGAAGAAGTGCGTGAACAAATCCACGTTGGGGGAAACTCCAACGAAGTTCTCGCACAGGTGGGCGAAGATTGCCATGCACGCCATTGCATTGGGCGTGAAATCCAGGAGGTGAAATCCATACCTCACCATCATGGCACAGAAGAAATTAAGAAGGGGGGAGAGGCCATAGTAGAAAACTTGGAGAAGAAGCGGTACGAATCTGATGGCGTCTTCTCCTTGGGGTTGTGTGGCAGAACTTCGGGCGCCCCATGCCCCTTTGTCTCTCTCCCCGACATATAGGCGTACCTTTCGATCAAGGTTTTGGCGTCCAGGTTCGACGGGGAGAAAACCACATCTCCCCGCCGTCGCTTCTCCGCTTCCTCTATTCTCCTCTTCTTCTCATCAACAGCTCGCATCTTCGCCTCGGCTTTCCTACTTCCCCTTCACGCCAACCATCTTCATACCCATCTTCCTTGAGCGGCGAGAGATTCGGCAATGCGCATGCAAGGAACAGAGGCGGCAAAGGCGTCATCTCGGTTGGAGGATGGAGGAGGGGATGGAGGGCGAAGAGGCTGATGTGAATGAGCAGCGCCCCCTTTGCAGGAACCCTTCCTTATGTAAGTGGGCCACGCGTTGGCAGCTGGCTCTTCGCTATCGCTACATGGAATTGTCGTTTATTTACCGGTGGTTCCCCTTTTTTACTCCCCAACGGCTACTGTTTGGCAGCCCCCACGACCTTCATAAAATGCGCAAATTGGACATGGGTCATGGGAGGAGTAGCGGTTTCTCGACGCACGTTCGTGCATTAAGGAAACCTAACCCAACATGCCCAGCGAAATGTATGGTTCAGCCTCGGGGACTTCTATTGGGGTACACAAACATGGGTGTTTATTTCCCCCTGACTTGTGCACGGACGACAAGCCACCGACCCGGTGACCTAAGGGTGCCGAGGAATCTACCATCCCGTCAAGACCTGGCCAGGGACAGAGAATCCGCTCTACAAAAAGTCAAGGAACACATCAAGAAGACCAAGACTTCGGGAGACGCGGCCCTCGATGGCCAACGATGCTGGCAAGACCTATACAAGCAGCCCAAAGTGGGCCCAAGGCGCGCCAAGAACCCTCGGCGCCTGTCGGCGGCGAAGGCACAAACATCCTCACCAAGACCCGATAAGGCGCCTCCGTGGAAAGTGCGGGCCAACCTGCCACGGCTCCACCTCATTGCTACACCAGGCACTTGTCGATGACCTGTCCCGCTCCCAGATGGCTAGGTGGCTCTCGCTAAATATGTGGCGGCATGCCGAAAGACAGCTTACGACCTGTTGACACCCGTTCAGAGGCGTGTAAAGACCCCAAGCCACGGCCAGCTCATAGGTAGCAGGAGCCTGCCGGGAACGCACCCTCACTCGCCACCTAAGGACGCTTTTATGGCGATTTGTCTTAAGTGCCAGAGTTAGGTATGATAGCACTGTTAGCTATCTGACCGTGACTGTTTCCACTTTGGACGCCCCGTGAGCTATAAAAGGAGGTCCAGCCTCGTCGGGCTCCAACCCAATAGGTTCTTCCGGGGAAAGATTCTCATCTTCCTCTCCGGACGACTTGCTTTCTCTGGATTCCTCCTGTCCTTCGGAGGTCGTCCCCTTGGCGGCTCTGACTTGTGTGTCCTCCGTGACTCGGGCATCAATATAAGCCCTCTCCGCATCCCTGGAGGGTGCAGTCAGGTTTTCGTCTTGCTTGTAGGCCCTTTCCCTCAAGCTACAGAGCCACACCATCTCATCTTCCATGGGTGTAAATCCCAATCTGGCTTGACCCCGGAAGCGTTGCAATCTAGCATCCACTGCACAATCTAATTCCTGGCAGAGTTAATATGCAAGGGGATGCCACCTACAGGTAAATGGAACGACCCCATGTCACCAAACAGCTGATTGCACAACCAACCATGGCAATAGATCGTCAGGCTGTTGCCGGCGCCTGGGTATAGCAGCATCCAGTCGGCAGGGCCATTCAACTCCCAGGCAAACATGTCCCCTTCTGAAGTGGCACGATGTGGCATCGAAGGAAGTCAGCCCATACGTGTTGGATGGTGAGCCCAACAGCTTTGAGGCGGGTGATCCTGTTCAGCATCGAGCGAAGCTTGTCATTGGAAGGACCCAAGCTGCTCTAGTCATTGCCGCACGAGACACAAGCAGTCCATGCGGAATAGAACTCTGTGGGTTTGGCGTCCTTGATCCAACACTAGTCGGCCCTCCACTCATCCCACATCCCACGATATTGGCCAAGGAGATATCCTCGGTCCTCCTTCTTGACCCAGGGAATTTAGCTAATGTTCCCCGAGCAGTGATTCTTGTCCTCTATCTAAGGGGTGAAGAAGTGCGTGAACAAATCCACGTTGGGGGAAACTCCAACGAAGTTCTCGCACAGGTGGGCGAAGATTGCCATGCACGCCATTGCATTGGGCGTGAAATCCAGGAGGTGAAATCCATACATCACCATCATGGCACAGAAGAAATTAAGAAGGGGGAGAGGCCACAGTAGAAAACTTGGAGAAGAAGCGGTACGAATCTGATGGCGTCTTCTCCTTGGGGTTGTGTGGCAGAACTTCGGGCGCCCCATGCCCCTTTGTCTCTCTCCCCGACATATAGGCGTACCTTTCGATCAAGGTTTTGGCGTCCAGGTTCGACGGGGAGAAAACCACATCTCCCCCCGTCGCTTCTCCGCTTCCTCTGTTCTCCTCTTCTTCTCATCAACAGCTCGCATCTTCGCCTCGGCTTGCCTACTTCCCCTTCACGCCAACCATCTTCATACCCATCTTCCTTGAGCGGCGAGAGATTCGGCAATGCGCATGGAAGGAACAGAGGCGGCAAAGGAGTCATCTCGGTTGGAGGATGGAGGAGGGGATGGAGGGCGAAGAGGCTGATGTGAATGAGCAGCGCCCCCTTTGCAGGAACCCTTCCTTATGTAAGTGGGCCACGCGTTGGCAGCTGGCTCTTCGCTATCGCTACATGGAATTGTCGTTTATTTACCGGTGGTTCCCCTTTTTTACTCCCCAACGGCTACTATTTGGCAGCCCCCACGACCTTCATAAAATGCGCAAATTGGACATGGGTCATGGGAGGAGTAGCGGTTTCTCGACGCACGTTCGTGCATTAAGGAAACCTAACCCAACATGCCCAGCGAAACGTATGGTTCAGCCTCAGGGACTTCTATTGGGGTACACAAACATGGGTGTTTATTTCCCCCTGACTTGTGCACGGACGACAAGCCACCGACCCGGTGACCTAAGGGTGCCGAGGAATCTACCATCCCGTCAAGACCTGGCCAGGGACAGAGAATCCGCTCTACAAAAGGTCAAGGAACACATCAAGAAGACCAAGACATCGGGAGACGCGGCCCTCGATGGCCAACGATGCTGGCAAGACCTACACAAGCAGCCCAAAGTGGGCCCAAGGCGCGCCAAGAACCCTCGGCGCCTGTCGGCGGCGAAGGCACAAACATCCTCACCAAGACCCGATAAGGCGCCTCCCTGGAAAGTGCGGGCCAACCTGCCACGGCTCCACCTCATTGCTACACCAGGCACTTGTCGATGACCTGTCCCGCTCCCAGATGGCTAGGTGGCTCTTGCTAAATATGTGGCGGCATGCCGAAAGACAGCTTACGACCTGTTGACACCCGTTCAGAGGCGTGTAAAGACCCCAAGCCACGGCCAGCTCATAGGTAGCAGGAGCCTGCCGGGAACGCACCCTCACTCGCCACCTAAGGACGCTTTTATGGCGCTTTGTCTTAAGTGCCAGAGTTAGGTATGATAGCACTGTTAGCTATTTGACCGTGACTGTTTCCACTTTGAACGCCCCGTGAGCTATAAAAGGAGGTCCAGCCTCGTCGGGCTCCAACCCAATAGGTTCTTCCGGGGAAAGATTCTCATCTTCCTCTCCGGAAGACTTGCTTTCTCTGGATTCCTCCTCTCCTTCGGAGGTCGTCCCCTTGGCGGCTCTGACTTGTGTGTCCTCCGTGACTCGGGCATCAATATAAGCCCTCTCCGCATCCCTGGAGGGTGCAGTCAGGTTTTCGTCTTGCTTGTAGGCCCTTTCCCTCAAGCTACAGAGCCACACCATCTCATCTTCCATGGTTGTAAATCCCAATCTGGCTTGACCCCGGAAGCGTTGCAATCTAGCATCCACTTCACAATCTAATTCCTGGCAGAGTTAATATGCAAGGGGATGCCACCTACCGGCAAATGGAACGGCCCCATGTCACCAAACAGCTGATTGCACAACCAACCATGGCAATAGATCGTCAGGCTGTTGCCGGCGCCTGGGTATAGCAGCATCCAGTCGGCAGGGCCATTCAACTCCCAGGCAAACATGTCCCCTTCTGAAGTGGCACGATGTGGCATCGAAGGAAGTCAGCCCATACGTGTTGGATGGTGAGCCCAACAGCTTTGAGGCGGGTGATCCTGTTCAGCATCGAGCGAAGCTTGTCATTGGAAGGACCCAAGCTGCTCTAGTCATTGCCGCACGAGACACAAGCAGTCCATGCAGAATAGAACTCTGTGGGTTTGGCGTCCTTGATCCCACACTAGTCGGCCCTCCACTCATCCCACATCCCACGATATTGGCCGAGGAGATATCCTCGGTCCTCCTTCTTGACCCAAGGAATTTAGCTAATGTTCCCCGAGCGGTGATTCTTGTCCTCTATCTAAGGGGTGAAGAAGTGCGTGAACAAATCCACGTTGGGGGAAACTCCAACGAAGTTCTCGCACAGGTGGGCGAAGATTGCCATGCACGCCATTGCATTGGGCGTGAATTCCAGGAGGTGAAATCCATACATCACCATCATGGCACAGAAGAAATTAAGAAGGGGGGAGAGGCCACAGTAGAAAACTTGGAGAAGAAGCGGTACGAATCTGATGGCGTCTTCTCCTTGGGGTTGTGTGGCAGAACTTCGGGCGCCCCATGCCCCTTTGTCTCTCTCCCCGACATATAGGCGTACCTTTCGATCAAGGTTTTGGCGTCCAGGTTCGACGGGGAGAAAACCACATCTCCCCCCGTCGCTTCTCCGCTTCCTCTGTTCTCCTCTTCTTCTCATCAACAGCTCGCATCTTCGCCTCGGCTTGCCTACTTCCCCTTCACGCCAACCATCTTCATACCCATCTTCCTTGAGCGGCGAGAGATTCGGCAATGCGCATGGAAGGAACAGAGGCGGCAAAGGCGTCATCTCGGTTGGAGGATGGAGGAGGGGATGGAGGGCGAAGAGGCTGATGTGAATGAGCAGCGCCCCCTTTGCAGGAACCCTTCCTTATGTAAGTGGGCCACGCGTTGGCAGCTGGCTCTTCGCTATCGCTACATGGAATTGTCGTTTATTTACCGGTGGTTCCCCTTTTTTACTCCCCAACGGCTACTATTTGGCAGCCCCCACGACCTTCATAAAATGCGCAAATTGGACATGGGTCATGGGAGGAGTAGCGGTTTCTCGACGCACGTTCGTGCATTAAGGAAACCTAACCCAACATGCCCAGCGAAACGTATGGTTCAGCCTCAGGGACTTCTATTGGGGTACACAAACATGGGTGTTTATTTCCCCCTGACTTGTGCACGGACGACAAGCCACCGACCCGGTGACCTAAGGGTGCCGAGGAATCTACCATCCCGTCAAGACCTGGCCAGGGACAGAGAATCCGCTCTACAAAAGGTCAAGGAACACATCAAGAAGACCAAGACATCGGGAGACGCGGCCCTCGATGGCCAACGATGCTGGCAAGACCTACACAAGCAGCCCAAAGTGGGCCCAAGGCGCGCCAAGAACCCTCGGCGCCTGTCGGCGGCGAAGGCACAAACATCCTCACCAAGACCCGATAAGGCGCCTCCCTGGAAAGTGCGGGCCAACCTGCCACGGCTCCACCTCATTGCTACACCAGGCACTTGTCGATGACCTGTCCCGCTCCCAGATGGCTAGGTGGCTCTTGCTAAATATGTGGCGGCATGCCGAAAGACAGCTTACGACCTGTTGACACCCGTTCAGAGGCGTGTAAGGACCCCAAGCCACGGCCAGCTCATAGGTAGCAGGAGCCTGCCGGGAACGCACCCTCACTCGCCACCTAAGGACGCTTTTATGGCGCTTTGTCTTAAGTGCCAGAGTTAGGTATGATAGCACTGTTAGCTATTTGACCATGACTGTTTTCACTTTGAACGCCCCGTGAGCTATAAAAGGAGGTCCAGCCTCGTCGGGCTCCAACCCAATAGGTTCTTCCGGGGAAAGATTCTCATCTTCCTCTCCGGAAGACTTGCTTTCTCTGGATTCCTCCTCTCCTTCGGAGGTCGTCCCCTTGGCGGCTCTGACTTGTGTGTCCTCCGTGACTCGGGCATCAATATAAGCCCTCTCCGCATCCCTGGAGGGTGCAGTCAGGTTTTCGTCTTGCTTGTAGGCCCTTTCCCTCAAGCTACAGAGCCACACCATCTCATCTTCCATGGGTGTAAATCCCAATCTGGCTTGACCCCGGAAGCGTTGCAATCTAGCATCCACTTCACAATCTAATTCCTGGCAGAGTTAATATGCAAGGGGATGCCACCTACCGGCAAATGGAACGGCCCCATGTCACCAAACAGCTGATTGCACAACCAACCATGGCAATAGATCGTCAGGCTGTTGCCGGCGCCTGGGTATAGCAGCATCCAGTCGGCAGGGCCATTGAACTCCCAGGCAAACATGTCCCCTTCTGAAGTGGCACGATGTGGCATCGAAGGAAGTCAGCCCATACGTGTTGGATGGTGAGCCCAACAGCTTTGAGGCGGGTGATCCTGTTCAGCATCGAGCGAAGCTTGTCATTGGAAGGACCCAAGCTGCTCTAGTCATTGCCGCACGAGACACAAGCAGTCCATGCAGAATAGAACTCTGTGGGTTTGGCATCCTTGATCCAACACTAGTCGGCCCTCCACTCATCCCACATCCCACGATATTGGCCGAGGAGATATCCTCGGTCCTCCTTCTTGACCCAAGGAATTTAGCTAATGTTCCCCGAGCAGTGATTCTTGTCCTCTATCTAAGGGGTGAAGAAGTGCGTGAACAAATCCACGTTGGGGGAAACTCCAACGAAGTTCTCGCACAGGTGGGCGAAGATTGCCATGCACGCCATTGCATTGGGCGTGAAATCCAGGAGGTGAAATCCATACATCACCATCATGGCACAGAAGAAATTAAGAAGGGGGGAGAGGCCACAGTAGAAAACTTGGAGAAGAAGCGGTACGAATCTGATGGCGTCTTCTCCTTGGGGTTGTGTGGCAGAACTTCGGGCGCCCCATGCCCCTTTGTCTCTCTCCCCGACATATAGGCGTACCTTTCGATCAAGGTGTTGGCGTCCAGGTTCGACGGGGAGAAAACCACATCTCCCCGCCGTCGCTTCTCCGCTTCCTCTGTTCTCCTCTTCTTCTCATCAACAGCTCGCATCTTCGCCTCGGCTTGCCTACTTCCCCTTCATGCCAACCATCTTCATACCCATCTTCCTTGAGTGGCGGGAGATTCGGCAATGCGCATGGAAGGAACAGAGGCGGCAAAGGCGTCATCTCGGTTGGAGGATGGAGGAGGGGATGGAGGGCGAAGAGGCTGATGTGAATGAGCAGCGCCCCCTTTGCAGGAACCCTTCCTTATGTAAGGGGGCCACGCGTTGGCAGCTGGCTCTTCGCTATCGCTTCATGGAATTGTCGTTTATTTACCGGTGGTTCCCCTTTTTTACTCCCCAACGGCTACTGTTTGGCAGCCCCCACGACCTTCATAAAATGCGCAAATTGGACATGGGTCATGGGAGGAGTAGCGGTTTCTCGACGCACGTTCGTGCATTAAGGAAACCTAACCCAACATGCCCAGCGGAACGTATGGTTCATCCTCGGGGACTTCTATTGGGGTACACAAACATGGGTGTTTATTTCCCCCTGACTTGTGCACGGACGACAAGCCACCGATCCGGTGACCTAAGGGTGCCGAGGAATCTACCATCCCGTCAAGACCTGGCCAAGGACAGAGAATCCGCTCTACAAAAGGTCAAGGAACACATCAAGAAGACCAAGACTTCGGGAGACGCGGCCCTCGATGGCCAACGATGCTGGCAAGACCTACACAAGCAGCCCAAAGTGGGCCCAAGGCACGCCAAGAACCCTCGGCGCCTGTCGGCGGCGAAGGCACAAACATCCTCACCAAGACCCGATAAGGCGCCTCCCTGGAAAGTGCGGGCCAACCTGC
The DNA here is from genome assembly GCF_904849725.1 of Hordeum vulgare subsp. vulgare. NCBI lineage: Eukaryota > Viridiplantae > Streptophyta > Magnoliopsida > Poales > Poaceae > Hordeum > Hordeum vulgare. The sequence continues at coordinate 224,158,680 of NC_058520.1, forward strand.
CACGGCTCCACCTCATTGCTACACCAGGCACTTGTCGATGACCTGTCCCGCTCCCAGGTGGCCAGGTGGCTCTCGCTAAATATGTGGCGGCATGCCGAAAGACAGCTTACAACCTCTTGACACCCGTTCAGAGGCGTGTAAAGACCCCAAGCCACGGCCAACTCATAGGTAGCAGGAGCCTGCCGGGAACGCACCCTCACTCGCCACCTAAGGACGCTTTTATGGCGCTTTGTCTTAAGTGCCAGAGTTAGGTATGATAGCACTGTTAGCTATCTGACCGTGACTGTTTCCACTTTGGACGCCCCGTGAGCTATAAAAGGAGGTCCAGCCTCGTCGGGCTCCAACCCAATAGGTTCTTCCGGGGAAAGATTCTCATCTTCCTCTCCGGAAGACTTGCTTTCTCTGGATTCCTCCTCTCCTTCGGAGGTCGTCCCCTTGGCGGCTCTGACTTGTGTGTCCACCGTGACTCGGGCATTAATATAAGCCCTCTCCGCATCCCTGGAGGGTGCAGTCAGGTTTTCGTCTTGCTTGTAGGCCCTTTCCCTCAAGCTACAGAGCCACACCATCTCATCTTCCATGGGTGTAAATCCCAATCTGGCTTGACCCCGGAAGCGTTGCAATCTAGCATCCACTGCACAATCTAATTCCTGGCAGAGTTAATATGCAAGGGGATGCCACCTACCGGCAAATGGAACGGCCCCATGTCACCAAACAGCTGATTGCACAACCAACCATGGCAATAGATCGTCAGGCTGTTGCCGGCGCCTGGGTATAGCAGCATCCAGTCGGCAGGGCCATTGAACTCCCAGGCAAACATGTCCCCTTCTGAAGTGGCACGATGTGGCATCGAAGGAAGTCAGCCCATACGTGTTGGATGGTGAGCCCAACAGCTTTGAGGCGGGTGATCCTGTTCAGCATCGAGCGAAGCTTGTCATTGGAAGGACCCAAGCTGCTCTAGTCATTTCCGCACGAGACACAAGCAGTCCATGCGGAATAGAACTCTGTGGGTTTGGCGTCCTTGATCCAACACTAGTCGGCCCTCCACTCATCCCACATCCCACGATATTGGCCAAGGAGATATCCTCGGTCCTCCTTCTTGACCCAGGGAATTTAGCTAATGTTCCCCGAGCGGTGATTCTTGTCCTCTATCTAAGGGGTGAAGAAGTGCGTGAACAAATCCACGTTGGGGGAAACTCCAACGAAGTTCTCGCACAGGTGGGCGAAGATTGCCATGCACGCCATTGCATTGGGCGTGAAATCCAGGAGGTGAAATCCATACATCACCATCATGGCACAGAAGAAATTAAGAAGGGGGGAGAGGCCACAGTAGAAAACTTGGAGAAGAAGCGGTACGAATCTGATGGCGTCTTCTCCTTGGGGTTGTGTGGCAGAACTTCGGGCGCCCCATGCCCCTTTGTCTCTCTCCCCGACATATAGGCGTACCTTTCGATCAAGGTGTTGGCGTCCAGGTTCGACGGGGAGAAAACCACATCTCCCCGCCGTCGCTTCTCCGCTTCCTCTGTTCTCCTCTTCTTCTCATCAACAGCTCGCATCTTCGCCTCGGCTTGCCTACTTCCCCTTCACGCCAACCATCTTCATACCCATCTTCCTTGAGCGGCGGGAGATTCGGCAATGCGCATGGAAGGAACAGAGGCGGCAAAGGCGTCATCTCGGTTGGAGGATGGAGGAGGGGATGGAGGGCGAAGAGGCTGATGTGAATGAGCAGCGCCCCCTTTGCAGGAACCCTTCCTTATGTAAGGGGGCCACGCGTTGGCAGCTGGCTCTTTGCTATCGCTACATGGAATTGTCGTTTATTTACCGGTGGTTCCCCTTTTTTACTCCCCAACAGCTACTGTTTGGCAGCCCCCACGACCTTCATAAAATGCGCAAATTGGACATGGGTCATGGGAGGAGTAGCGGTTTCTCGGCGCACGTTCGTGCATTAAGGAAACCTAACCCAACATGCCCAACGAAACGTATGGTTCAGCCTGGGGGACTTCTATTGGGGTACACAAACATGGGTGTTTATTTCCCCCTGACTTGTGCACGGACGACAAGCCACCGACCCGGTGACCTAAGGGTGCCGAGGAATCTACCATCCCGTCAAGACCTGGCCAAGGACAGAGAATCCGCTCTACAAAAGGTCAAGGAACACATCAAGAAGACCAAGACTTCGGGAGACGCGGCCCTCGATGGCCAACGATGCTGGCAAGACCTACACAAGCAGCCCAAAGTGGGCCCAAGGCACGCCAAGAACCCTCGGCGCCTGTCGGCGGCGAAGGCACAAACATCCTCACCAAGACCCGATAAGGCGCCTCCCTGGAAAGTGCGGGCCAACCTGCCACGGCTCCACCTCATTGCTACACCAGGCACTTGTCGATGACCTGTCCCGCTCCCAGATGGCTAGGTGGCTCTCGCTAAATATGTGGCGGCATGCCGAAAGACAGCTTACGACCTGTTGACACCCGTTCAGAGGCGTGTAAAGACCCCAAGCCACGGCCAGCTCATAGGTAGCAGGAGCCTGCCGGGAACGCACCCTCACTCGCCACCTAAGGACGCTTTTATGGCGCTTTGTCTTAAGTGCCAGAGTTAGGTATGATAGCACTGTTAGCTATCTGACCGTGACTGTTTCCACTTTGGAAGCCCCGTGAGCTATAAAAGGAGGTCCAGCCTCGTCGGGCTCCAACCCAATAGGTTCTTCCGGGGAAAGATTCTCATCTTCCTCTCCGGACGACTTGCTTTCTCTGGATTCCTCCTCTCCTTCGGAGGTCGTCCCCTTGGCGGCTCTGACTTGTGTGTCCACCGTGACTCGGGCATCAATATAAGCCCTCTCCGCATCCCTGGAGGGTGCAGTCAGGTTTTCGTCTTGCTTGTAGGCCCTTTCCCTCAAGCTACAGAGCCACACCATCTCATCTTCCATGGGTGTAAATCCCAATCTGGCTTGACCCCGGAAGCGTTGCAATCTAGCATCCACTGCACAATCTAATTCCTGGCAGAGTTAATATGCAAGGGGATGCCACCTACCAGCAAATGGAACGGCCCCATGTCACCAAACAGCTGATTGCACAACCAACCATGGCAATAGATCGTCAGGCTGTTGCCGGCGCCTGGGTATAGCAGCATCCAGTCGGCAGGGCCATTGAACTCCCAGGCAAACATGTCCCCTTCTGAAGTGGCACGATGTGGCATCGAAGGATGTCAGCCCATACGTGTTGGATGGTGAGCCCAACAGCTTTGAGGTGGGTGATCCTGTTCAGCATCGAGCGAAGCTTGTCATTGGAAGGACCCAAGCTGCTCTAGTCATTGCCGCACGAGACACAAGCAGTCCATGCAGAATAGAACTCTGTGGGTTTGGCGTCCTTGATCCAACACTAGTCGGCCCTCCACTCATCCCACATCCCACGATATTGGCCGAGGAGATATCCTCGGTCCTCCTTCTTGACCCAAGGAATTTAGCTAATGTTCCCCGAGCGGTGATTCTTGTCCTCTATCTAAGGGGTGAAGAAGTGCGTGAACAAATCCACGTTGGGGGAAACTCCAACGAAGTTCTCGCACAGGTGGGCAAAGATTGCCATGCACGCCATTGCATTGGGCGTGAAATCCAGGAGGTGAAATCCATACATCACCATCATGGCACAGAAGAAATTAAGAAGGGGGGAGAGGCCACAGTAGAAAACTTGGAGAAGAAGCGGTACGAATCTGATGGCGTCTTCTCCTTGGGGTTGTGTGGCAGAACTTCGGGCGCCCCATGCCCCTTTGTCTCTCTCGCCGACATATAGGCGTACCTTTCGATCAAGGTGTTGGCGTCCAGGTTCGACGGGGAGAAAACCACATCTCCCCGCCGTCGCTTCTCCGCTTCCTCTGTTCTCCTCTTCTTCTCATCAACAGCTCGCATCTTTGCCTCGGCTTGCCTACTTCCCCTTCACGCCAACCATCTTCATACCCATCTTCCTTGAGCGGCGGGAGATTCGGCAATGCGCATGGAAGGAACAGAGGCGGCAAAGGCGTCATCTCGGTTGGAGGATGGAGGAGGGGATGGAGGGCGAAGAGGCTGATGTGAATGAGCAGCGCCCCCTTTGCAGGAACCCTTCCTTATGTAAGGGGGCCACGCGTTGGCAGCTGGCTCTTTGCTATCGCTACATGGAATTTTCGTTTATTTACCGGTGGTTCCCCTTTTTTACTCCCCAACGGCTACTGTTTGGCAGCCCCCACGACCTTCATAAAATGCGCAAATTGGACATGGGTCATGGGAGGAGTAGCGGTTTCTCGACGCACGTTCGTGCATTAAGGAAACCTAACCCAACATGCCCAGAAAAACGTATGGTTCCGCCTCGGGGACTTCTATTGGGGTACACAAATATGGGTGTTTATTTCCCCCTGACTTGTGCACGGACGACAAGCCACCGACCCGGTGACCTAAGGGTGCCGAGGAATCTACCATCCCGTCAAGACCTGGCCAAGGACAGAGAATCCGCTCTACAAAAGGTCAAGGAACACATCAAGAAGACCAAGACTTTGGGAGACGCGGCCCTCGATGGCCAACGATGCTGGCAAGACCTACACAAGCAGCCCAAAGTGGGCCCAAGGCGCGCCAAGAACCCTCGGCGCCTGTCGGCGGCGAAGGCACAAACATCCTCACCAAGACCCGATAAGGCGCCTCCCTGGAAAGTGCGGGCCAACCTGCCACGGCTCCACCTCATTGCTACACCAGGCACTTGTCGATGACCTGTCCCGCTCCCAGATGGCTAGGTGGCTCTCGCTAAATATGTGGCGGCATGCCGAAAGACAGCTTACGACCTGTTGACACCCGTTCAGAGGCGTGTAAAGACCCCAAGCCACGGCCAGCTCATAGGTAGCAGGAGCCTGCCGGGAACGCACCCTCACTCGCCACCTAAGGACGCTTTTATGGCGCTTTGTCTTAAGTGCCAGAGTTAGGTATGATAGCACTGTTAGCTATCTGACCGTGACTGTTTCCACTTTGGACGCCCCGTGAGCTATAAAAGGAGGTCCAGCCTCGTCGGGCTCCAACCCAATAGGTTCTTCCGGGGAAAGATTCTCATCTTCCTCTCCGGAAGACTTGCTTTCTCTGGATTCCTCCTCTCCTTCGGAGGTCGTCCCCTTGGCGGCTCTGACTTGTGTGTCCTCCGTGACTCGGGCATCAATATAAGCCCTCTCCGCATCCCTGGAGGGTGCAGTCAGGTTTTCGTCTTGCTTGTAGGCCCTTTCCCTCAAGCTACAGAGCCACACCATCTCATCTTCCATGGGTGTAAATCCCAATCTGGCTTGACCCCAGAAGCGTTGCAATCTAGCATCCACTGCACAATCTAATTCCTGGCAGAGTTAATATGCAAGGGGATGCCACCTACCGGCAAATGGAACGGCCCCATGTCACCAAACAGCTGATTGCACAACCAACCATGGCAATAGATCGTCAGGCTATTGCCGGCGCCTGGGTATAGCAGCATCCAGTCGGCAGGGCCATTGAACTCCCAGGCAAACATGTCCCCTTCTGAAGTGGCACGATGTGGCATCGAAGGAAGTCAGCCCATACGTGTTGGATGGTGAGCCCAACAGCTTTGACGCGTGTGATCCTGTTCAGCATCGAGCGAAGCTTGTCATTGGAAGGACCCAAGCTGCTCTAGTCATTGCCGCACGAGACACAAGCAGTCCATGCGGAATAGAACTCTGTGGGTTTGGCGTCCTTGATCCAACACTAGTCGGCCCTCCACTCATCCCACATCCCACGATATTGGCCAAGGAGATATCCTCGGTCCTCCTTCTTGACCCAGGGAATTTAGCTAATGTTCCCCGAGCGGTGATTCTTGTCCTCTATCTAAGGGGTGAAGAAGTGCTTGAACAAATCCACGTTGGGGGAAACTCCAACGAAGTTCTCGCGTAGGTGGGCGAAGGTTTCCATGCACGCCATTGCATTGGGCGTGAAATCCAGGAGGTGAAATCCATACATCACCATCATGGCACAGAAGAAATTAAGAAGGGGGCAGAGGCCACAGTAGAAAACTTGGAGAAGAAGCGGTACGAATCTGATGGCGTCTTCTCCTTGGGGTTGTGTGGCAGAACTTCGGGCACCCCATGCCCCTTTGTCTCTCTCCCCGACATATAGGCGTACCTTTCGATCAAGGTGTTGGCGTCCAGGTTCGACGGGGAGAAAACCACATCTCCCCGCCGTCGCTTCTCCGCTTCCTCTATTCTCCTCTTCTTCTCATCAACAGCTCGCATCTAATCACGAGGATTTAATAAATTTTGAAGATAATAAGAAGCATCACCCCAATCATGATCATTACAATGAGTAGTGGGCATGAAAAAATTGCCATCCCCAATCTTCTAGTGTTGAATATTATTAGCACAACTGAAACTAATAGAATTTATAATAAGATAATTACAATCATGTTTTTCATTCAAGGAGATACCATGAATCACTTTAAATTTCTTTTAATACTTCATCACAATATTCAGATTCATGATTTTCAAGCAAAACTTCACAAAAGCAATCAAGAGCACTTGAGTCACTAGAAATTGGTTCAACATAATTAGATTTTTTGAAAAGATTAGCAAGTGGATGAGCATCCATATATCTTTACTTTTCCTGTTTATTTTTCTATTTTCGAGTGTTTTCATGAAGGCAATAGAAGCAAGCAAGCAATAACACAAGCAAACAAGAGATCCGACAAGAAAACTGCAAAGGAAAGATGGCAAATAAAAAGGCAATTTTTTGTGAAGAGTGGGAGAGGAAAATGAGAGGCAAATGGGAAATAATGTAATTGCAAGGAGATGAGATTTGGATGTAGGAACCTGATAGATCTTGAGTTGATCTTCCCCGGCAAAGGCTCCAGAAATCTTGACGTTCCTCGTGAGTGCGTTGGTTTCCCTCCAAGCTTAACGGGTGATGTAGCACAGCGACAACAAGTATTTCCCTGAGTTAATAAACCAAGGTATTAATCTAGTAGGAAGATCGACAAGACTATGTAAGCAGCCCCTACGAAAAAATAGCAAATCCTAGCAACCCAACACATAGAGGGGTTGTTAATCCCTCGTGGGTAAAGTAAGGATAGATTAATAGATGCAAACAAGAGGGGTAGCAAATAGAATGCACCAAGGTATTTTTGGGTTTTTTCTATAACATAGATCTGAAAATAGCAAAGTAGAGATTGCAAATAGATGATGTGAAGTAGACACGGGGGATGAAGGTTTCACTAGTGGCTTCTCTAAAAAAAATAGCAAGCGGTGCGTAGACAAATTACAGATGGGAAATTGATAAAAAATAAAATAATTATGATGATATTCATGACAATGATCATGTATATAGGCATCACATCCAAAATCAGTAGACCGACTTCTCCCTGCTTCTACATCTATTACTCCACACATCGACCGCTATCCAGCATGCTTCTAGTGTATTAAGTTCATGGAAAAACGGGGTAATGCCTTAAGAACGATGACATGATGTAGACAAGATCTATTCATGTAGGAATAGGCCACATCTTTTTATCCTTAATGGCAACGATACATGCGTGTCATGTCTCTTTCTGTGACTAAGATTGAGCACCGCGAGATCGAACCCACCACAAAGCACCTCTTGCCATTGCAAGATAAAATATGAAGTTGGCCAGAAAAACTAAATACCAGTGAAGAAATACGAGGCTATAATAATCAAGCATGAATATGTTTTCATATATCTGATCATAAACTCACAATTCATCGGATGCCAACAAACACACGGTAAAATTGTAAGTGCATCTAATGCCCTTAGTGATTTTGGTAGTTTGAAGACTTATTGGTTAAGAGACTAATGTGTTTGTAAGTGTACACATGCTCTATAAGTCGCTGAGGAGTTTGAGTTATACGATGAATATCGACCCCTAGAAATGTATGTCTTCAGTTGAATACTTTGGTCTTACCTTAAAGAGTTTCATCACGAAGAAATTGTGATGAAATTGATATTCCTCATGAGCATATTGAAGATGAGGAATTCGGTGTGTCTTGAAGAAAAATTGTCTGAAGACTGTGAAGCATGAAGATTTACTCTTTCTGTTTCATTTTCTTTGCTCTTGAGTCGTAGGAACACCGTACTATTAAAGGGGGTCTACGTAATACTACGGAATGAATGTCCTCATGATGTTGAACCCAAGCCTAAATCTACCAAATCTTCAAAGTGAGGAATATGAGAGACATGAGTACTTTCACAGTTGAATGTTCCGACCGTTGCCGCACCACGCGCCACCTCACTGATCTTATCCACCCAATAGTCACATTATTTAAGGGCATTTATGTCAAATCATGTCGGGATACTCCCAGGCTATAAATAGTCGCCCCCCACAACCACAAGCTGGTTGGCTGCCCTGAGAGAACCTCACACTTGTCATTTAGAGCAACCCAAATTCCTTAGAGTCTTCGAGAGAAAATCATCAAGTGAGGAAATACCCCAAACAACAAACCCCAAACCAAAAACCAAGTGATTGAGCATCACTGAAGAGTTTGTTCCTGTGTGGAACTGAAGCCTTTTACCTTTCTGCATCCTCTAGACGGTTAGGCGTCATGGTTTAGACAATCGAATAATCAATTGTGGATCGCCTGGTGACCGAGTTTGTGAGGGTTTGGAAGTCTTCCCTAAAGACTTACCAGGAGTGTTGGGTGAGGACTGTGTGTCCCTAACTTAAGGAGAATACGCTAGGGACTGTGTGTCCTCGGACTGTGTGTCCTTTGGTTTCAATACCAACCACTCCAAACCAGACGTACAACTGTCACAACAGTTGGAACTGGGTCATCAACAACTGTCTTCATCGTGATACGAGTTGTATTTCTTCAGCTCTTTCATTTTCTCAAATGGTATGTTGAAGACCTTGATATGCATTCTTGAAGAATTTGTTTGAAGACTTTTTGTGAATTTCCTCAACCTCAAATTCTTCAGTTAAGATAATCTTCACCTGCTTACCCTACACTTGCGAACTGTGAAATGTGATTCTCATTATCCTCAACAAGTAATCTCCTATTGAAGTTTTTGCACACCGGATCCTGCGCTATTTCCACTTCACTTAAGTCTGTAACACCCTGTGTTTAGATTTCCTCACTAATTAACTTATTTCAAAAATTAGGACCAATTAATTTTTTTGGGAATGCTCTTCATGCTTGAAGTGACTATTGTTTGCTTGCTTGCTGGTATGCTTGTGCTTGATTCTCAATCATTCTTATTACTCCCCAGACTCACCTCCTTAGCCCAAATCTCGTGCCTAATGATCATGCCATGTGTTTAGGACCAGAAACTATTTTTTACCAAATATTATTTTCAACAAAAAAACATTTCTTTGAGTTAAGCTTTCGAAATCCGTGAGATAGGATTTGTACTACAAGTCCTCAAATTAGGCAATTTATTTTGCGCAAATTATTTTATTTGAAACCCATTATCAAAATGGCTTCCCAAATTCACAATAAATAGAAATGGTCTCTTGTGAAGGAAAGTTATTTTTATTGCTTTCAAAATAATTAATAAAATTTAGGGAAACTCACTGGACATATATATTCCCATTATATGACTTTCAACACATGGTCATGTTCAAATATTGGGCAAACCCCTCGAAAACCATTCCTGCCTATTTCAAGCTTTTGAAATATTTCTATAAGAAATATTCTCAATAAATTCCTATAAAATTCTAACATGTCACATATGCTATGTGATGATCTTGCCAAGTTTCATGTCAATCCAAGGTGATTTGGCTCCCTTAATTATTCTAAAACCCTATGTGTCTAGAACCAAATTTGAGCAACTCTACATTGTCAAGTATCTCAAATTGTGCTCAAATTCGGTAGACATGTTATGATACTCCAATAATGCATCCACACCAAGTGGGGCATCAAGGAGAATAGAAGAACTTGTCCCAAGCCCCTCAAAACCATCTCTTTTGAATTCTGACTTTGGGAAACTTTACATTATAAAGCTTCTCCAGTTGACCCAAAACTTTTTGGGCATGCTTTAATGCTCAAATAATGCCCGCACACCAAGTATTGGATTTGTGGGAATTGATTTGAATAGAGTTGTAAGCAGAAAGCCATTTCTGCCCATTTCATGGGTTTTCCAAGTCTACATTGGAAACCTTGTCCACCAAATCCCAAATTTAGTGTTCAGGCTTATTTCATCTATTATTTGATCCTGTTAAGTTTCATATCCATTGAAGTCCATATGATTGCTGTGACACTCATCAAACACCTTGTGTGCACTCACTAAAGTGGCTACTTTGGCCCCTTCCACTTTTACCCTTGATCTCAACTTTCTACCAGAGCTCCATATAGTTACATTTTACCTCTAGTAACATTTTCATGACCTATGCTCAATTATTGGAGAGAGTCTCCATGTAACTACTTCTCATTTTTACCCTTGGATCACCATTTGTACCTCTCTTGTCCCACTTCTCCTTAAGCCAAAGCCCCATCTCTCTCCAGGGGTCCCTAGCATCCCGAAGCAATGTTTTAGACCAAGAGATGGCACTCTCATGTGGGAAAAATGAGCAGCACATCTACAAGTTGAATTGTGGCTGAAATGTAGAGTTGTACAACAAGTACTAGCTATCCTCCTTTGCTTGAGCTGAAACTTTACAGTGGTGTAGTCCTTCCACACCAGATGCTGCTAGACATGGTTGCACCCCAAGTTTTCCCTTCTGAAAACCACCTTTGCTAGCCCCAAGTTTCCTACTCGAATCATAACCATAGCCAAACACAATTCAAACGAGCCCCAGATGCAATCAAACTCCAGAGTTACCTTCATGCATGTGTGCCCTACGTGTTGGACATGTTTGACTAGTTATTGCAACCCTTTGAACACGAGTGGCCATGGTGACCACGCCAGAAGCATGCAATAACGGTGCTCTGCATCCTTTTATCTTTCTGCAACTCGGGTCCATCAACGGCTGCGTGTCCCAGCGCGCCAGGGTGCTCCCTTTTGACCGTTCGAGCCCTCCCCGATGCCAGGAGGCAGCCAAGGTGTCTCAGGCATGCGTGGCCACTTTCCATAGAGTGCATAGAGAGCATCCATAGCTCTCTTGAGCTCTCCCTGCCATTCCCCCTCAATTTGAAGCAAGCCCTGAGCCCCCTTGTGCATTCTCACGCCCCCTCTTCCCCTAGAGGCCTCCTGGGCTAGCCACAGCTCGCCTCGGCCTCCTCTTAAATTTGAGCTCCTCCTAGCTTTACCTGTCCCCTGACCCCCTCCAGCGCCACCACACCTCCGTGTTGAAACCCCCTGGTCACCTTCATTCCACCCTGGGGCACCAAGAGCTCAAGGCGAGCGAGTCCCGATGGCCTCCTCTGCGGTCATCCAAGGCGTCGCTACCTCAACCCTTCTCAGCACGCGCTCGGCATCGGAACGGGTGCGGCTCGCTTCCCTGAGCCCTCCGGTGGTTGGAACGCTGGGAATTGTGCCCTCTAGCATGGGCAGCTGCCGCCGGACTCCCTTGCTCTCTCCCGTTGCGAGAGGAAGAAGAAGGCCTCGTCAGCCGATAGGCCCCGCCTATCGTTCGGCCAGCGAGGCTGTCGGGTGTGTCTCTCCCCATTAAGTGGATACGAGGTGAGCTGTAGCCGCCTTTGCCTAAGGGAGGCGTATTCTCTGGGTGCATTTTCGGCGTCACCCGCACCACCGTGGGCCAGGCCAAGCTCGGACGACCCAAAGATGCGGTGGGCATGCATGCAATATAGTTCCCTCCCCCCTCTAGTATAACTTCGTTTTCTTTCCTTTTCACAGAAACTTCATAAATCCATCAAAAATCCATGTGAGCTCCAAATCTAACAATTCAAAATTTTGCAGGTTTCTAAAATCATGTTCTATCCAAATCTGTGCATTGCACATTTTTGCAAAATACTTTTCTATGAGGTTAATATTCAAATGCCCATTTGAATATTTTAGGCACCACTTGCAAAATTCTTATAGGATTCAAATCAACTCCAAATGGAGTGATTACAATTTCCAGAGCCTTCTTATATAACATCCTATTTTTGAAACCTTGGTCAACATTTTTTATGACTTATGTTTGTTGCCATAAATAAATAGCTCCCTTTTTCTATTTATTCAGTATTGAAAAATCCCTAGTGTATTCATATCAATTCCAAATCTAGTGAAACAACTTCCTAAATATTTCTAATATAATGCTCTATTAAATGAGTCCCTCCACTCATTTTTATCATGATATTTTCTGTAGCCATCTTTAGAGAACAGCTATTCCTCTTCTCATCCATTCAAAAATCCTTGATGATCCAAATCTCCTATGGCAAACTTCAAGTATTTTTCTTATGACCAGAGAGGTCCAAGAAAAATATAACTTCCATTTTTATAGCACTTTTGTTTCTCCTTTATGTGTGGCTTACCGTGGTTGTTTCCCACAATAGTGACGGGTAGACGGAGTACTCGGAGTTGGACCGGAAGACCTCAAAGACCCCGAGGACTTATGTCAGCAAAGGCAAGTAGCCCTTTGACCATGTTTGAACATATGTTATATTGCGTGCTAGGGTAGCAAATATTACCTTTGCATGTGATCATAAGTATCGGTAAATCATTGAAGTGATGTTACCGATGTCTCCTCCAGAGAACTTGCATTTTGAGCATGATCCTAGCACTTATGAGGGTCAAGCTATTATCATGTTGACAAGTAGAACTAAGGATAGTAGTAGCATGATCATGATGATGGTAAAATCAAAGGTTTATGAAAACCCCGTTTGGTGCCACTAATGCCCGAGGGTGATGATGAGTTAGGTGGCCACTTTTGGTGAAGTGGTGCACCGGGTATTTTTGTGTGAGTGGTTTCGGAAATGGGACTATATTTATGATGTGTCGACCGTCCCAACCTTACATGTACGACCACGTTACTCCTTTATGGGATGGGGCTTTGTTGATTACTCTGTTCGGTGCTAGCAAAGAGCCACATTACTAGTGGCGGGAGTGATGTGTGGTCAATCTCGTGATGGGGTCTTGCCAGGTAGGGCGACTATGCCATTTTTATGTGTTCCAGGCACACCATTGGTCCCTCCATGGTTGCTACTATCCAGAGTTGGTGCTCGTAAGACGTACAACATGTGGGCTGGGTACCAATTGAGTCGACCTCTTTGTCTAGTACCATCAGGGGAAAGGCATTGATCGGGTACTTACCTCGGGTATCTTATATACCGCGAGTCGTGGATGACATAGAAGTTTCCCAGATCTCGTGGATACAGCGTACAATCTCTCCACAATGTACAACTACTCGAATAGCCGTGTCCACGGTCAAGGACAGTTGGGTGGTGCTTCTTAAACTACGTCCAGTCGTTTCCGCATAAACCATGTGTGTGTGTGTCTGTGTGTTCAAGTAGTTATGTGAAAGGGTTGATATGACCAAGTTTGGTGACTTGGCATATTGGGAGAACCCGGTGTGTTCAGCCCTTGAAAGATATATTGATATGTGTAACCTGTTCTTCTAAATATCATCTAGATTATGTTGCACCTCCATGATCATGTTTATTTACAGTTAAACTGCTATCCACCAATACTGCATATTACTTTTTCCCATACCAACTGTGTTATCCATATCATGCGTTATTTGCGAGTACAATCAAAGTACTCATTGGCTAGCCACTGGTTGTTTCATTGACCAGGTATGATAGAACAAGATATCGTGAAGAGTAACTTGATGATGTTCCTGCGAGCTAGGACGCTTCCAAGTCAGAATACCTATAGGTTAAGGCTGATGGCATGGGTTCACGCTTTCGACCAATATTTCTGCTATTGGTCGAGTTTGGTGTGTTGGCCCTCAAGGCCTATATATGTAAGACTTGACCACAACGGTCATATATTGTATGATGAAACGGTATGTATGGATGTAAGACTCCTGTTATTCAGTTTCTGTGCGTTCGGTGAGCATTGATCTCCGGGATTACTGACACGTTCATTCGGCGATCTCGACCCGTAAGTCGGGGTCCCCATAGAGACGATATGAGAGCCATCCTGACTGTAGGAAGACCTTAGTTAGCACAGACGTTAGTTAGGATAAAACTTCTTTCCAGATCCTTCAAAAGTACTTACAAACATGTATCTTTCTCACCTCTCCTAAATTTTCAAAGGAAGCAAGCTTTTTGCCTTAACACTCCCACTCTTATTTCCTTGACACTCCTCGTTTTCTTTTCCAAAACCTGCAAATGGCTGCTAGCACCCTTATGCCTGACCATGGGATTACTAAAATCCTCTTTGCTAACTTGGAAGGAACTAATCTTTCCAAGCGACCATCCATGAACTGAAGGACAAGGATGACAAGCTATAACCAGACGACGCCAACAAAAGAACCTCCATGAGGAACAAGACATCGAGACCCAGAAGATGGCGACACCCTCAGCACTATTCCAAAGTAATGCCTTCACCTAAGGCGAGCAGGACGTAATATATGCAAGTCCATGATACGCATCGCTAATAGAGCGACATGTCAATATCAAGGTTGTGTCGACCACCACCGGTGGATGAGAACCTCGCCATTTGGTCCTCCTCACCTTAGTGAGTGCGAAAACTGTTCTCTTCATCCCCCACTCTAGGTGTCGATGTTGTGATCAAGTGACTGACAGGTCAGAGCCCTATCATGCCTTGCTGACATCAATGCATAAAGGTTGTCCGCTTGGAACTCTCAACGCCTTGGACGGAAAGAAGACAATGGCAAGGTTATAAAGACAACAGAAGACCCTGTCAATGACAGCCATGACGAACCCCCTTCGTCGGCGAATCACCACACGAGAAGTCATCAAGAATTCTTTCAACTCAACCCGAGTCGTTTCGGCAAGCAACAACAAGAGACGTGGCAACACCATGAGAAGGTCCATAAGACTTAGCAGACTCCTCTTCGGGACAAGAAGCAAGCACGACTATCAAGTCCGAGAACCCCTAGGGTAGGATGAGTCGTAAATCCCTTATACGAAGTCGAGTCCGTGAATTGGTTCAGATGGAACCATGTTGTGTGTTGCTTGTTTTTGTTGTTTGCGCTTTGATATAAGTCGCATTTTTGCTCTAGGCAACAAGCGCGTGGATATATCACCTGCCTCACCTTGATGTTTGAGTTGAGTTTCCAACACTTACTTGATTGCACTTGCACTATAGAACCCTTAGGCACTCTCCTCAGTGCTGCTCTCTCTCTCTATCTATCTATCTCTCTCTCTCACCCTTCTCGACAACTGAAGACCACCGAGACAAGATGCACCGAGGATCCACTTCGACGGACAGCTGACACTAAAGGCACTGACTATACCATGCTTAACCACACGCAACCCGTAGGAGTTATGCTTTCCCTCAAGATCGGAATCCCTCCCTAGCCGAGCTTAACCTCCCCAAGCCTTCCGACTCAAATTTCTGGTCACATGTCTATTACACGGATTTGCCAGTACACCCGTCGAGCCCCGATGAAACCCCACTTAGCACCGGGTTCTTTATGGAGCGAGTGATCACAACGAACGAGTATCCCTTATTCTTAAGCTAGCACCATAACCCTGATGCCAAAGAACGACCGTTCTCGGATATAAGAGTATTAGACTAAAGATTGTTGTGATGATGATAGTTGTCTGAGGATATAGCTAGACTATCTTGGTGGATTGTAAGACCCTTATAAAGGTAGGTGAATTTGGTGGAACAAATTGATATAGTAGAAAAACCTACATATTCCTCGAGTAAGTCGGATTCAGTAGGACGATTATGATTGCGAGAAATAATTCTTGGTGGCATAATTGACTTTAACAAGTAGTTGACGTGGTTTGATGCTTTTACCATAATGACTTGGAGTATCGAATAAGAGTTCTTATTGGACTTGAGTTTTGGATTTAAATAGGTAATCCCAATAGGGTATTAATGATGTATGAGGCCACATGGTTCGCAGTAAATTGGATTTAGCCCGATGATCTCGATCATGATACCATGATTCCCGGTGGATAACGAGTGCGAATACTTGGAGTTGTCGAATTGATTTACGAACCTATGTGGATTGACTTTGGAGATTAGTTGGCCGTGATATTGAAAGTTGGTGGATACACTATGACATGGTTTTGGCAATAATATGTGAATTATGAGGACTCTAAGTGATTATGTAGAACCCCATCAATATTGGATTTGTAGGAGTGATGGGTCCAGTGGTGATCAACCGGATTGATGAACCACTTGATTGGATTCTTAGGAAGGAAACAAGATATTGGATTTGTATACTATGTGTTTCCTTAATGTAGAAATGCAGTACCCTGTCCATTAAATGATCTAGCTGGACATTTGGATTTGTAGAATCCCAGTTCCACCTTAGCATCTTGTATGCTTCCCCAAGGTTCCTGCATAGGGACACATGTGCAATGTATGTTGTATGATACTTGTGGTGTTTGGGTTTAGTCCTCCCCTACACCCTGGAGTTGACTAGCATGAGTGGTGTGGGGTTGACTTATGTGAGATGGTATCTTCGGTGAAATAGAGTGATTTTGTCCAGGGCAATAGGTCACATTATTGGCATCTAAGGAATGGTCTTAGAGATAATATGATAACTATTCACCCATATCCTAAGTCGTTGGTGTATGGAAAGTACTCCGCCCGACCACCACCCATTGTGTCTATGTCGAACATGGGCATGAAGGACTAGGTCATGTTGGACAACAAACCCCTCGGCCCGCAACCACCCATAGCAAGTCCCCGTTCCCCGCACCTGTCTCGTAAGCAATATGTTTATGTGCTGCTTGGGAAAATATGGTGTTGTCCTCACGGACGACGTATTTATTCACCCAATAAGAGTAAGAACACCTTCGTCCTGTTTGGACGAACCCCAGGAACGCCAATCGCTATGCCTCTCGAGGGTACAGTGTTATCTCGAGAAGGCCGGCTTATCCAAGCGACCTCAAGACAGCGGAAGTCTACTCTACCCAGGACAAAAGGAAGAATCGCCATGGATGGGGAAACCACGACAACAAAGAAGAAGCAATAGAAGTTGACCACCGATCCTGCGTTGACTACATCAACAATGTCAAGAAGCCTCGAGGAATCAAGACGGTGAAACCTTTATACAGCAAGAGAAATTAGAGAGCCCCTTCTTGGTCCAAACCAAGGACGAGAGTTCTAATTGGGTCATTGTCGGGGGGATAACCTCGGGGTAGGCTCTTCAAGCATGCTCCTTCATTTCCGGCCCAATGGACATGAAGATAGGGAGATTCCCAAGGCCCAAGTCTTCTAACCGGCTAGGCATCCCCTGCCGGCTGGAAGACGAGGCGGCCACCTTTCCGGCCTGCCCGACATCCCCTGCCGGCTAGAACGCAGGCGGCCTCCCCTTCAGAGCCGGCCTAGTCCTGCCAGCCGGACTGGGGAGGAGGCGGCCACCCGCGAGCCGGCTAGCCAAGCAGGCTAGCCAGCCGAGGATCACCAGTCACATCAGATCGTAGGTCAGGAAAGGACCTCACGATTAAAGGTAGCTACGCGTCAGCAAAGGTACTAGATCGGGGCGCCCGGCAGGTACGACCGTCGGCGGCCACGCCGCTGACCTACCCCGGCTCTGATCCATCACCTAGCCTGATGTCGGACCATCACACTCCCACTCCATTACTGCACTCGGCATGGGAAATAGTGGAGGAGGTCGTATTGCCTGCCCATGAAGAATCTCGTGGGGCGACGCTTGACGTACAGCGCGGGCTCAGCGTCAACCTTACGCAGGAGCCCCATTGGCCAGCCGGCGGGTCCCACAGGTAAACGAGACCATGCAGCCGGTGGGCGCCTCATCGACAAGACAAGACCCTTCTGGGCCCCTGGCCGGCCGGCGAAGCAGCCAGCCGGGTCCCACACTTGTACCCTTTATCCATATTGTAGGCCGGCTGGTTCGTTTATAAAACCCCCTGGCCGCCACCCCATGCAGAGGGGCCGATCACTTGCGAGTCATTCAACACTACACACTCACCAACCAACAGAGAGCGAGGTAGAGACGAGCCGGCTGCTCCCCTCTTCCTCCTCCCAACACAGCTCCAGGAGCAACATTGTACTCTGTTCCCATACATCAAACACACAAGCAGGATTAGGGGTATTATCTCTACGGAGAGCCCTGAACCTGGGTACATCGTGCGTCCCATGCGTGTACCAACCTCGTTCCCAGCGCCCACCTTTGTCACTTTGGTTCTCACCAACTTTAGCCTACCTATGGCATATGTTGTGAGTATTCACTGACATTTGGCGCCCACCTTGGGGCCGATTGCGGTATCGGCTGGTTTCACACGCTGGGTGGGGCCCCGCACCTACACCACCGGATCCATCGCGTCCAGATCAGTTCACATGCCCGTGGAGCTCGCTTTCGACGAGGTGACGCCCATGATGATCGACGTCCCCGTCCGCCATGCGGATTCGGACGAAGATTCCAATGACGAGGCGCTCCCTAGCATCGTCGTCGCTGCTATGGAGAACCTCAGCGTTCTCTTCAGCGATCTTTGCCTCAACGACGGCCCACGCTACTTCGGCGAGGACTACGATGTTGAGGCGCTCTGCGCCAGCTTCAGCAGGCTCTCTATCGCTGAGACGCCTGCTCACGACGTTTACCCCAGTAACGTCCTCATCTTCGACGGCCCTCCACCGTCGGTGGGGTTCTTCACCCCGTACCACGTCGCTGCCGTCTCCGAGACCGTGGAGGTGATGGTTATCGGCGCCGGCACCAGGACAGCTCCCGACAAGGCCTCCGCGGGCGCTGGCGAGCCCGCTGCGGCCGCCACCGACACTCTTTGGGACGCCATCGCCGGCCTAAGACACCGGCCGCCGGTTCCGCCGACCCTGCAGACGCTCGGGCCTCGCAGGTGGACACTCACAAGCGTATCTTGGAGGAGGGCGTCGCTGTGGCCTCGGCAAAACGTCGGTTGGAGGCTACACATCGTGAGTATAACTCCGCATATGGTCTTACTCCGATTTCCGAGGGCCCCAGCCGGCTTGGATCGGTCCGCAGCCGCGGACGGTTCGTCGCCGAGGTCCTAGGCGAGGACCTGCCCACCTACGAGACTCCTGCGGCCAACATGCGGGCGGCGCAGGCGGCCATGGAGGAGATGGCCAGACTGGAAGGCGAGGAGCGTGCCTTCCAGGAGAAGCGCGTCAAGGATCTCCTTGATGCCGCTAACTAGCAGCATGCTCGGTTCGAACCCGGCCAGGCTCATTCAGAGTCCACGGGGCCGAACTCGCGGGCTCGCCGCAACCCTAGCGGCCAGCACCACGCCAAAGGATCTTATGTGCATCGCCCTTCCGGCTGGAGGGGCGAGGGAAGCCAAGGCCGGCGCTCGCAGCACCAGAGCGAGCACACTTCGGGCCTACATCACGGAGGGGACGAGGGCGACTCGGAGTACGGGGATCTTCCCCCGCGAAGAACTCACACATCCGGCTCCCAAGGAGCCTCCCCTCTCGCCATCGGGGCTGGCGCTCCCGCCTCCCAGGACGAGCGGGACGCCCCCCGGCATATCATCGCCCTGGCCCATTCGGCCCTCCTAGAGGAAGACGGACCCGTCGGTCCGGCTTGCTTCGGCCCCCGGATCCGAGGGGATCCGTTCCCCCGAGGCTTCACCTTGCCTCGGGATACGCCGAAATATAATGGCACGGCCAAGCCAGAAGACTGGCTGATCGACTACACCACGGTCGTAGGCATCACCAGGGGCAACAAGCGCGTAGCGGTTCGCTACGCGCCACTCATGCTGCTCGGCTCGGCCCGGACGTGGCTTAACAGCCTCCCGGCCGGCAGCGTCAACTCCTGGGTGGACTTCGAGGAGGCGTTCGTCCGCAACTTCACCGGCACTTACAAGCACCATGGGCGGCCTCGCGAGCTGGCCATGTGCGTCTAGAAGGCCAATGAACCCCTCCGCAACTTCGTCACCCAGTGGACTGAGGTCCGCAACTCCTGCAAGGGGGTGCATGAGGTACAAGCCATACAATACTTCATCGACGGATGCCGAGACAGCACCCTCCTCAAGCACAAGCTCATGTGCGCCGAGCCCGCCTCCTTGGTGGTGCTCATGGCCAAGGCGGACAAGTACGCCACGGCCGACTCCGCGATGCGCATCAAGGTGACCGCCTCGGACAAGGTTGTGCCTGCGCCGGCTACTCCCAAGCCGGCTGGGGACAACCGAGTCTGATCAGATGGCCAACAACAAGCTAGTGTCTAACGTGGAGGGCGAGGCGTCGGCTTCCCAAGCCGGCCCTCCACGAAAGCGGCGCAATCAGGGCAAACCCAACTGGCTGCCCAAGCAGACTCTCGAGCAGCTGCTCGACACCCCTTGCAAGATACATTCGGGGGCGGCGCCGCCTACCCATACCCTTCGACAGTGCAGCATCGCACGCCGGCTGTCGCAAGGGGAGGGAATGCCGGCTCCCCCGGGTGCGCAGGTGGCGCCCCATGCACCGGCTCCCCATCACACTCCGCTTCTGCCGCCGCCGCCTCGCGACGACGGCCCACACCCTGACGACTACCCGCATCAAGACGGAGCGTTCGTCGTCTTCACCAGTGAAGGCGACGACAAGCACAGCCTGCGCCAAAGGCGGCGCGAGGTAAACGCCACTGTCCCCCCGGTTCCCCAGTACATGCATTGGTCCGACAAGCCAATTACATGGAGTCGGGTGGACCACCATGCGGTGATGCCCAACCCGGGGTCATACGCACTCGTCCTCGACCCCACCTTCGCCTCCAAGAGGCTCACCTGCCGATTCTCCCGGGTGATGGTCGATGGCGGCAGCAGCATCAACATCCTCTACCTCGACACTCTTCGCAAGCTCGGGCTCAAGGAGACGGATGTCCTGCCAACCAGCACTATCTTCCACTTCATCGTACCTGAGCAGTCGTGCTCGCCCATCGGCAAGATCCAGTTGGACGTCCTCTTCGGCGACAAGGCCCACATCTGTCGTGAGTCCATATGGTTCGAGATGGTGGACCTTAGTAGCCCGTATCACGCGCTGCTGGGGAGACCGGCTCTAGCCAAGTTCATGGCTATTCCGCATTACGCCTACCTGAAGATGAAAATGCCGGGTCCCAAGGGCATCATCACTATTGTTGGCGACTATAATAAGTCGCTCGAGTGCGCCCAAGATAGCAGTCGCCTCGCCGACGCCTTAGTGATTGCCGAGGAGAAGCGGCAGATTGACCGGCTCGTGGCACAGGCTACCGAGCAACCGGCGATTCCTTCTCCTCTGTCCCAATCGGCCGGCGAGGGCTCTTTCAAGCCGGCTAAAGAGACCAAGCAGGTCCCACTCGACCCTGCCAACCCGAAGCAGTGCATCACCATCGGGGCTGGCCTCAGCCCCAAATAGGAAGGCGAGCTCGCTGACTTCCTCCGTGAGAATCGCGACATCTTTGCATGGTCCCCCAAGGACATGCCGGGTGTCCCGAGGAAGTACGCCGAGCACAAACTTCATGTGCGACCGGATGCAAAGCCGGTGAAAGAACCTTTGCGCCGCTTCGTCGAGGGGAAGCGGCGCACAATCGGAGAAGAGATCACCCGGCTCCTTGCAGCTGGCTTCATCATGGAGGTTTTCCACCCGGACTGGCTGGCGAACCCTGTCCTGGTGCTGAAGAAGAACAACACATGGCGAATGTGCATCGACTACACTAAGCTGAATAACGCATGTCCGAAAGACCCCTTCGCGTTGCCTAGGATAGATCAAGTGATCGACTCCACTGCAGGCTGCGAACTGTTGTCATTTCTGGATGCTTATTCAGGCTACCATCAAATCAAGCTGGATCTAGCTGATCGCTTGAAGACCTCCTTCATCATGCCCTTCGAGGCCTACTGCTACACCACCATGACGTTCGGTTTGAAGAACGCAGGTGCGACATTCCAACGCTACATGCAACAGTGCCTACTACCACAGATTGGCAGAAACATCCACGTCTATGTGGATGACATCCTCGTCAAGACGAAGTAGCACTTCAGCCTCCTCGACGACCTGCGAGAGACATTCACCAATCTGCGCGAATACAAGATCTGGCTCAATCCGAAGAAGTGCGTCTCCGGGGTCCCAGGCGGCAAACTCTTGGGGTTCTTCGTATCCGCCCGCGACATCGAAGCGAACCCTAAGAAGATCAGCACCATCGAGCGGATGGTGCTGCCAGCTCGGATCCTCGACATCGAGAAGTTCGCCGGCAGCTTGGCGTCCCTCAGCCGGTTCGTCAGCCGGCTTGGCGAGAAGGCTCTTCCGCTCTACCAGCTCATAAAGAAGACGACGAAGTTCGAGTGGAACGACCAGGCAGACGAATCCTTCCGCGACCTCAAGCGGGTAATCTCAAGCCTGCCAATCTTAGCAGACCCATCTGAAAAGGAACCCATACTCATATACATCGCGGCGACCACCCGAGTGGTTAGCGTAGTGTTGGTAGTTCAGCGCAAAGAGGAGGGCAAGGCCCTGCTAGTGCAGTGCCCTGTCTACTACCTTAGTGAGGTCTTGTCCGCCTCTAAGTAGAATTACCCTCATTATCAGAAAATGTGTTATGGAGTTTACCTTGCTGCTAAGAAATTAAAACAATACTTCCAAGAGCATGCCATCACAATGGTGAGCACTGCTCCGCTATCAGAGATCATGGGCAACCGTGATGCCATGGGAAGAATTGCCAAGTGGTCCATCGCCATGGTGGACCACGACATTCGGTACGAGCCTCGCACCGCCATCAAATCACAGGTGGTGGCCGACTTCTTAGTCAACTGGGCCGAGACCCAGTTCGAGCCACCGCCTCCAGACTCCACACATTGGAGGATGCACTTCGATGGCTCGAAGATGCAGACGGGGCTGGGAGCCGGCATCATCTTGACGTCTCCAAAAGGGGGCCAACTCAAGTACGCTCTCCAGATCCACTTCGCCGCCTCCAGCAACGTCACCGAATATGAAGCACTGGCCCACGGCCTCCGGCTTGCCAAGGAGATTGGCATCCGGCGGCTCATATGCTTCGGCGATTCGGACCTGGTGGTGCAGCAGGTCTCTGGCGAATGGGACGCCAGGGACGCCAACATGGCAAGTTACCGCTTCCTCATCCAGTGGCTCAGCGGCCCCTTCGAGGGTTGTGAGTTCCACCACGTTCCCAGGGCGGAGAATGAGGCGGCAGATATGCTGGCAAAGATCGGCTCCACAAGGCAGGCCATCCCAGCCGGCGTCTCCCTCGAGCAACTCCACAAGCCGTCTATCAAGCCGTCTCCGGAGTGGGCATCAATCTTCGTACCAGCCGACTGTACGATACAAGCGCCGCTGTCTCCGCCAGTTATGCAGGCTACGGACCCCACGCCGGCTGCAGTGGCAGCACATGCTCCAAATATGGCACCGACTGAATCTACGGTGCAAGCGCCGTCAGCTCCACCAACTATGCCGGCCTCGGATCCTAATCCGGCTCCATTGGTCCACCCGACTCAAACAAGAGCACCAGCTACAACGACAACCCCGGCTTTGCCCGGGCTCGAATCCTCCCAGTGGGTGGACGTCATGGAGATAGACGAGGAGCCGGCTGCAACAATAGCACCGGAGACGCCATCAAGCTCGGGGGCTGCAGAAGCCCCCAACAGTCAATACGAAGCGGAGGCGACCCTTGTGTCGGCTCCATCATGGGCCCAGGCCATTCTGGCTTTCCTTCTTCGCGGCGAACGTCCTCAGAATGAGGCGGAGGCGAGACAGACCCAGCGCAGGTCCACCGCCTACGCCATCATCAATGCGAACTGGTGCGACGCAGCACAACCGGCGTGTTCCAACGCTGCGTCGAATCAGAAAAAGGGCAGGATATCCTCAGAGACATCCACCAGGGGGAGTGCGGGCATCATGCCGCCTCCAGAACCCTGGTGGCCAAAGCATTCCGCCATGGACTCTACTAGCCCACGGCCCTCGAGGAGGCTGTGGATCGGGTGGACAAATGTGAAGGCTGCCAATGCTTCAGTGCACAAAGCCATATGCCACTTTCAGCGATGAAAACCATTCCCTTGTCATGGCCATTCGCGGTCTGGGGACTGGACATGGTTGGGCCCTTCAAGACGGCTCGTGGAGGAATGACGCATCTTCTGGTAGCCGTCGACAAGTTCACCAAGTGAATCGAAGCCAGGCCTATCAAGAAGCTTGACGGCCCCACTATCGTCATGTTTATCACAGACATCTGTGTCCGGTATGGCGTTCCGCACAACATCATCACCGACAACGGCACCAACTTCACCAAGGGCGCCCTGGCGCTCTACTGTTCCAAGGTAGGCATCCGGCTCGACCTGGCCTTAGTGGCACACCCCCAGTCAAACGGCCAAGCAGAGAGGGCCAACGGCCTGATCCTAGCCGGCATCAAGCCAAGGCTGGTAGCACCACTGGTCAGGTCAGCCGACTGCTGGATCGAAGAACTGCCGGCTGTACTATGGAGCCTCCGCACCACGCCCAACCGGTCGACCGGTTTCACTCCATTCTTTCTGGTATACGGGTCTGAGGCTATCATCCCCATGGATTTCGAATTCGACTCGCCTCGGGTCACCCTATACACAAAAACGGAAGCGAAGGAGGCCAGAGAAGATGGTGTGCATCTCCTCGAGGATGCAAGGGACTTGGCTTTGAACCGGACGGCCATCTACCAACAACAGCTGAGATATTACCACAGCAAAAGGATCAGGGCCCTCTCTTTCAGGGAGGGAGACTTGGTCCTCAGAAGAATCCAGCGCACTTCCGGCCAACACAAGCTCTCACCCCCTCGGAGGGACCCTTCATCATCAGTGGGGCGTTACACAACAATGCGTACTACCTGATTGACGCCCAGAAGCCAAGGAAGCGCAAGAGGGATGACTCCGGCCAAGAAACGGAGCGCCCATGGAACGCGGCATTGCTTCACCCGTTCTATTGCTAAAAGGTGGAAGACAAGCAAAGGAAAGAGCATACACATGTGTCTTCCTCCCTCCTCGGGGAACGAAGAAGGCAATAAAAAGGACATGCTCCATGTTTCTTTTTTATCAAGAGTTCTCACTCCCGTGTATGGGCTACACAGCGTACCACCTCTTGCGGGCTTGCTTAATCCCGGAGGCTACGCAGCGCAGCCCCCTTGCTAGCTTTGAACAAGCTCAGGGGCTCGCCAGCCGCTCGGACGGTCAAATCCTTGTAGTCGGGCACATAGTGTACCGGCTGAATCCCGGTCCATCGCTTGAACCTGCGGGCTGGCTCCGGTCGCTCGGTTCGCGATGTGACGCAGGGTCAGGTCGAATACATGCACAGTCCGGCTATACTTGGAACGGCCGGCTCGGGCCGGCTCGATCGTATATACGATCTCCTTCAAGACTCAAGACGGTCTCTGACTGCCGGGAACAACAAATATGGCGAAAAAAGCAGGCTCCATACTTTCTCTTGCTAAAAGAGTTTTCACTCAGTGTACGGGCTACACCGCGTACCACCTCTTGCTGGCTTGCTTAAGCTCGGAGGCTACGCAGAAAAAGCAGGCTCCTTGCTTTCTCTTAGTAAAAGAGTTTTCACTCAGTGTACGGGCTACACCGCGTACCACCTCTTCCTGGCTTGCTTAAGCCCGGAGGCTACGCCGTGCGGCCCCTTGCTAGCTTCAAACAAGCTCGGGGGCTCGCCAGCCGCTCGGACGGTCAATCCTTGTAGTCGGGCACATAGTGTACAGGTTGAATCCCGGTCCATCGCTTGAACCTGCGGGCAAGCTCCGATCGCTCGGTTCGCGGTGTGACGCTGGGTCAGGTCGAATACATGCACAGTCCGGCTATACTAGTGACGACCGGCTCGAGTTGGTTCATTCTAGCCGACCTCTGATTGGCTTATGTCTTGTTCTTTACGTCTTGATGGCTTCGGATAAGAGAACTCAACCAGGAATCAAAAGACGGGATCATAAGACAACACGCTTGGCGACGAATATAATGCTGAATATATACATTCATAAAAAGCATTGGCCCACGGCCCACGTTCGATACATCTCTCCGGGGGTAGAACAAAAAACACAAAAGGACACTAGTTATGGGACAACGGCCTCAAGGGTCGTCTCGGCTGCCGCTCCTGATGTGGTGGCATCGCCGCCTCCGGCTCCTCCCGAGGTGGATGCGCCGTCTCCCCCGTTGCGGCCCCCGGCTCCGCTGATCCCAGAGTCGGCATACGCCCCACTGCTGGAGGCGGCTACAGATTCCGCAGCCCAGGTCGCTTCTTCGGCGCTGCCATCGACGTCGTAAGGCTGAAGGCCGTGCAGATCCTCAGCGATCACGCCGCCGTTCTCACCCCGCTCCAAGACGAAGTCATCCCAGGCGGCGTACTCGGCGACGGCGCTGGCTCTCACCCGGAGCTCCTCCTCCATGCCTTGCAGCTCCGCCTCTGAGCCCTCGCGCTAGGAAGCTAGCTTGCCCAAGTTCGGGTTGCGATACCGTGACTGGCCAAGCGCAGGGCCATATAAGCCCCAGACCGCGCGGCAGAGGCTCACCAGGCGTCAGACGATGTCCACCAGCTGTGAGCCAGCGGGCAAGCCGGCTCATGGTCGTCGGCTCCACGCCCTCCGGCCACAGGGCCGCCACCATAGACGAACCTGCAACCTGGAGCTGAGTCACAGACTCGCTCAGGATGTGCAGGCGGGCCCGAAGGCCCACGCGGATCTCCTCGACGCTCCAGCCGGAGGCAGTATCTACCTCCTGCCCAGCCGCGCGGCGCTCCTCGCGGCACACCTCAACGGCGGTGTCGGCTGCGACCTAGGTCTCGGAGAAGAGATCTGGGGTAAAGATAGCCGGGACGTAAGAACACAACAAGAGGAGGAGACGGCCAAAAAACCAAACGCAAAACAAGGAAATGAAACCTACGCTGGAAGGCGCCGTTGGTCTCATGAAAGACCTCGAGCACCTTGCGCTCCCGCACCTCACTCGCATGAGTGAGGCGGGCGATTTCCTCCTGGAGGGTCGCGGCGGACTCTAGCGCCTTACCCAGCTGCGTTTTCTTCTGGATAAGGGCTTCGTCCTTCGCCCTCAAGGCGGCGTCCTTGAGGTTTGCCTCCTCAAGATGGTGCGACGCGAGGCGGTCCATGTCTGCAGAGTAGGAGGCTTCCTTCTCCTGCAGCGTGGCCCGCAGCCGCTCCAACTCAACCGGGCCGACCGCCTCGAGCCCCTTCTTCTCCGCCTGAAGAAGGTCCAGCCGCTCTTGGAGCCGGCCGCCGGCTTTGCGAAGGGCATCACGCTCCGCGGCAACCTTGCCTAGCCGGACTTCAATCTCGATGATCCGGCTATCAGCCCCCAGGTGCTCGTCCCGAAGCTCGTTGTACGCCTGTACCTGAGCATCGTATAGCGCCTGCCGAAGGGGAGAGAAAGGGAACAGGATTAAGATTCGACCTGGTTAAAAGCAAAACCAGCCCGATTCTCGGGGGCTACACCCAGTGGGTGCGCTTACGCGCCGCCACTCAAGAAAGATATGCAGAAGAAAAAGGCCTCCAAGAGATTCGGACCGGTTGGCAATCAACCCGCCCGATTCTCGGGGGCTACACCCAGTGGGTGCGCTGCCGCGCCCTCACTGATGTCAAGGGAAGAGAAAAAAGCAAAGAAAAACCAAAACAGGCAAGGCCTACCTGGGTACGGGCTTCCAGGCGCTCCATGCAACCGCATACCACGCGGGCCGCCTCCTCCACCTTCAACCGCCGCTGTCAAACAGCGTCACGAGCTCTAGCACACCGGAAAGAACGGTGCCGGCAGGCATTCGCAGGCGGGCCGCGTTCGCCGCCCGCCATGACTTCATGGATCGGCTCCCAGGCTGGCCCCCTGCCGTTGGCGCGACAGAGCCCTGCTGGGGGACGACGATGGCGCCGGCTCCTGGACTCTATCTCAGCTCCCTGTCGGCAGCATCAGCCGCTGCCCAGCCGGCCCGCTAGGCCGCGGAGGTTGTGTCTTCATCCGCATCCTCTGCCTCCCTGTCGAGCCAAGATTCTTAGGAACAAAGTTCATCTCAAAATACGGAAGAGAGAAAAGGAGGAAACCATACCCGACAGCTACCGGGACCTGCTTCCGGCCACCGCCACGGCGCCTTTTGGCGCCGTCTGCCCGCTGCCCGACTGGAGGTCCGGCGCCGGTCGCTTAGAGGCCGGCCGGGAAGCTGTGGCACCCTTGCCCTTCCTCTCGGCTGCGTCATCAGCAGCGGTCGCTCCGCCGCCTTGACGCCGGCCGTGCAACGGTAGTGGGCCGGTGACCTCCTCCACCTCGTCGGAGTCTCCTTCAAAGGCTGCATCAGAGCAGAATGAGGCTTCCTCATGGTCGTCCGTCCAGTCTGCTAGGGCGTGCCGCGGGTACTCACCAGACGGCTCGGTCCCTTCTGACTCTAGGGGATCTCCCGTGCCGGCGGTGGAGTCCGAGCCGGGCTCCATCGCATCCTCATCCTCCATCTCGGAGGCGCCGGATGCCTCCATGTCGGGAGCAGGCTGAGGGAGGGACCCCTACAGGGTCTGGAACATCTACAAAAAAGGAATTCAACCTGGCTCAGCAAACGCCACCGGCTTCAAAACAAAACGATAGAAAAGAAGGGAGAAAGGCTATCATGGGAGGCGGATGAGCCCGGTTGAACGGGGGTATCCCCCACGTCCATTCCCCACCCTCATCCATACGGGCGGTGGAGAGCAGGTTCACCCTCCGCCCCATAGCGCCCGAGGTGAGCCTCTTGATGGACAGCCGACACGGATCAAGCCGGTCGCTCATCTGGCAGACCAGATGCGGCCGCCTCTGCAAAGGCAGAATCCAGCGGACCACCATGGCGGCGAGAAGGTCGCGGCCAAGGAGGCCGCTCTCCCTCAAGATGTCGAGGTGGGCGCGAACGGGCACCACCTCAGGATGCGGCTTGGGGGGCTCCGTGTCCCAGTTCTGCCGCGTCGGAGGGGCGATGGCGAACGGGGGCATGTTGAGGGCGTCCTGGGCTGGGTTGGTGCTCCTCACATAGAAGAACCCCTTCTGCTAATGCTTGATGGAGTCTTGCAGAGGCATCTGGGGGAAGCCGGACTTCGGGCGGTGATGCACCAACGCGGCCCCGCACGGCGTCATGGGGCGCGGCCCCTTCAGCTTCTCCACCTCGGATATCTCCATGGCGATGGATTGCTGCTTGAAGAAGAACAAGTTGCGCCACATATCGACGCGAGGCTTGATCCCCACGAAGCCCTCGCACACGACCACGAAGGCGGCCAGCTGCATTATGGCGTTCGGCGCCAGATGAAGCGGCTGTAGGCCGAAGAACTCGAGCCACTCGGCGAAGAAAGAGCTAGCCGGGAGCCCGACACCCCGGTACAAATGCTCGGCGAAGACCACCACCTCTCCCGCGACAGGTGCGGGAGAGGCCTCGAAGCCAGGGAGGCGCACGGACACTAGGGAGGCCGGGGGCACCAGCCGATGATGATGAAGCGCGTCGATGAGCCCCGCGTGGACATTGTTGCCCAGCCACGCCCCCTGCGAGGACGCCTGCTGTGCCGACGACCTGTTCGAAGAAGATCCCCTGGCCATGAATACAGGTGGCGAGAGCTCGAACCGGGCGGAGGAGGTATCGGCAGCGAAGAAGAAGGAGATGAAGGCCACGAGCTCTTCTTCTCAGGCCGCAAGAAGGAAGAAGGCACGGAGCGGGGCGAGAAGAGGGGGCGAATGGCCTCCTCAAAACCCTCATGTCCCATGTAAACCCCACGAAGCCTTGTGGGGAGGGGATCCTGTGCGTGCCGGGCCCCATTAATTCCATGTATTACGGGCGGTAACGCTCCCCTAAGCCCAACCGTCGCGGAGTAAATCCGCAGAAGATCTCCCACGTGGAGGCCGAGGGGGGCGTCGTGGCGGGACCCAGGGCCCAGGCCCGGTCCCGTCAAGCAGTAATCGCCATCATTATGCCAGGCGGGGCCTGGACGTGGCGCTCCCCGGGCCAGTTACGACTGGACCAAAGCGTCGCTTCGAAGCTGCCCGGCTCCGAAGTCGGCGTCCTTCACCACAAACAACAGCCAAAATATCAATACAAGACAACAAGCCGGTGAGGCCGCCCGCCCGCAAGCGGCAGACCTCGCCAGCTTCAGGGACTACTGTCGGGGGGATAACCCCAGGGTAGGCTCATCAAGCCTGCTCCTTCATTTCCGGCCCAACGGACATGAAGATAGGGAGATTCCCAAGGCCCAAGTCTTTTGACAGGCTAGGCATCCCATGTCGGCTGGAAGACGAGGCGGCCACCTTTCTGGCCGGACCGACATCCCCTGCCGGCTAGAACGCAGGCGGCCTCCCCTTCAGAGCCGGCCTGGTCCCGCCAGCCAGACTGGGGAGGAGGCGGCCACCCGCGAGCCGCCTAGCCAAGCAGGCTAGCCGGCCGAGGATCACCAGTCACATCAGATCGTAGGTCAGGAAAGGACCTCACAATTATAGGTAGCTACGCGTCAGCAAAGGTACTGGATCGGGGCACCCGGCATTTATGACCGTCGACGGCCACGCAACTGACCTACCCCGGCTTTGATCCATCACCTAGCCGGATGTCGGACCGTCACACTCCCACTCCATTACTACACTCGGCGTGGGGAATAGTGGAGGCGGTCGTACTGCCTGCCCATGAAGAATCTCGCGGGGCGACGCTTGACGTACAGCGCGTGCTCAGCGTCAACCTTAAATGGGACCGCCATTGGCCAGCCGGCAGGTCCCACAGCTAAACGAGACCATGCAGCCGGCGGGCCCCTCATTGACAAGACAAGGGCCTCTGGCCAGCCAGCGAAGCAGCCAACCGGGTCCCACACTTGTACCCTTTATCCGTATTGTAGGCTGGCGGGTTCGTCTATAAAACCCCCCGGCCGCCCCCCATGCAGAGGGGCCGATCACTTGCCAGTCATTCAACACTACACACTCACCAACCAACAAAGAGCGAGGTAGAGATGAGTCGGCTGCTCCCCTCTTCCTCCTCCCAACACAGCTCCAGGAGCAACATTGTACGCTGTTCCCATACATCAAACACACAAGCAGGATTAGCGGTATTATCTCTATGGAGAGCTCTGAACCTGGGTACATCGTGCGTCCCATGCGTGTACCAACCTCGTTCCCAGCGCCCACCTTTTTCCCTTCGGTTCTCACCGACTTTAGCCTACCTATGGCATATGTTGTAAGTATTCACCGACAGTCATGGTGAAAACCCGCTGAAGGTGATTCACTGCTTGCCAAGCCGCAGACCTTGGGAGTGGATGACTGGTCTATACTCTTTGGTAGCCAGCCCATCCAGAACCCCTCGCGAAACCTTCCGAGATGATAGTACGTGTCCTGATTACTGAGTCTCCGAGCTTAAGACTCATGGGAGAGATCCAACCCAGACCCCTTCATGAGAAGCCTTAGAAGACCACTTCCACACCCTCGAAGATGTAGACCACATGCGACCATAGTCAAGTAATTCCTCGTCAGCAGGGAGCTACGCGAGGACCTTGACCGTACGTTCTAAGACGACAGATCTAGATGTCACTAACCAACACGAGCAGCCCCGGGACCAAAACCCAGACACTATCTTGCCACGTATTCCTACCTTGGAATGCACTTGCAAGCCAAAACCTTGAACGAACTTAGTTCACCAAGCCCCCGACCCTCGGTCAAGCCTAACTTATTGCGAGAATCCATTCACAATCACGCAAGGACGTGCGGAGCATTCGAAGATGTATGATCAAGCACCTCAAGACATACAACAGCAACATGGGGACATGAAGACTACCTCCGACTCAAGATTTTGTATCTTTCCAACCCCTAGCCTAGAAATCTCGGGGACGGGATTTTCTTAAGGGGGTAAGGTCTGTAACACCATGTGTTTAGCTTTTCTGACTAATTAACTTATTTCAAAAATAAGGACCAATTAACTTTTTTGTGAATGCTTGTAATGCTTGAAGTGACTATTGTTTGCTTGCTTGTTGGTATGCTTGTGTTTGATTCTCAATAATTCTTATTACTCTCCAGACTCACCTCCTTACCCCAAATCTCCTCCCTAATGATCATGCCATGTGTTTAGGACCAGAAACTATTTTTACCAAATATTATTTTCGCCAAAAAACATTTCTTTGAATTAAGCTTTCAAAACCCGTTAGATGGGATTTGTACTACAAGTCCTCAAATTAGGGAATTTATTTTGCACCAATTATTTTATTTAAAACCCATTATCAAAATGGCTTCACAAAACCACAAAATTAATAATAGTTATTTTACTATTTTATTTAAATGCCTTCCTGTGAGGCCAGAAATGCTCTCTTGTGAAGGAAAGTTATTTCTATTGCTTTCAAAATATTTAATAAAATTTAGGGAAACTCAATGGACATATATATTCCATATATATAAGTTTCAACACATGGTCATGTTCAAATATAGGGCAAACCCTTCCTGCCTATTTCAAGGTTTTGAAATATTTCTATAAGAAATATTATCAATAAATTCATGTAAAATTCTAGCATGTCACATATGACCTTTGTGATGATCTTGCCAAGTTTCATATCAATCCAAGGTGATTTGGCTCCCTTAATTATCCTAAAACCCTATCTGTCCAGAACCAAATTTGAGCAACTCTACATTGTCCAGTATCTCAAACTGTGCTCAAATTTGGTATACATGTTATGATACTCCAATAATGCATCCACACCAAGTGGGGAATCAAGGAGAATATATGAACTGGTCCCAAGCCCCTCAAACCCCTCTTTGTTGAATTCTGACTTTGGGAAACTTTACATTATAAAGCTTCTCCAATTGACCCCAAACTTTTTGGGCATGCTTTAATGCACAAATAATGCCCCCACACCAAATATTCTATTAGTGGGAATTGATTTGAATAGAGTTGTAAGCAGAAAGCCATTTCTGCCAATTTCATGGGTTTTCCAAGTCTACATTGGAAACCTTGTCCACAAAATCCCAAATTTGTTGTCCAAGCTTATTTTCATCTATTATTTGATCCTGTTAAGTTTCATATCCATTGAAGTTCATATGGTTGCCCTGACACTCATCAAACACCTTGTGTGCACTCACTAAAGTGGCTACTTTGGCCCCTTCCAGTTTTACCCTTGATGTCAACTTTCTACCACAGCTCCATATAGTTACATTTTACCTCCATGTAACTACTTCTCTTTTTTACGCTTGGATCACCATTTGTACCTCTCTTCTCCCACTTCTGCTTAAGCCAAAGCCCCACCTCTCTCCAGAGGGTCCCTGGCATCCCAAAGCATTGTTTCATACCAAGAGATGGCATGCTCATGTGGGGAAAATGAGCAGCACATCTACAAGTTGAATTGTGGCTGAAATGTAGATTTGTACAGCAAGTACTAGCTACCCTCCTTTGCTTGAGCTAAAACTTTATAGGGGTGTAGTCCTTCCGTGTCAGATGTTGCTAGACATGGTTTCCCCTCAAGTTTACTTTCCTGCATGTGTGCCCTACGTGTTGGACATGTTTGACTGGTCATTGGAACATTGTGGACATGAGTGGCTATGATGACCACGCCGGAAGCATGCAAAAACGCTGCTATGCATCCTTTTATCTTTTTGCAGCTCGACTCCATCAACGGTCGCGTGTCCCAACGCGCCAGGGTGCTCCCCTTTGACCGTTCGAGCCCTCCCCGAAGCCAGGAAGCAGCCAAGGTGACTCAGGCGCGCGTGGCCACTTTGCTTAGAGTGCAAAGGGAGCATCCGAAGCTCCCTCGAGCTCTCCCTGCCATACCCCCTCCATTTGAAGCAAGCCCTTAGCCCCCCTTGTGCATTCTCTCGCCCCCTCTTCCCCTAGTGGCCTCCTGGGCTAGCCACGGCTTGCCCTGTGCCCATCCTCCTCCTCGTGCCGCTCACATTGCATCCTAGGCCTCCTCTTAAATTTGAGCTCCTCCGAGCTCCCCCTCTCCCCTGACCCCCTGCAGCGCCATCACACCTCCATGTTGAAACCCCCCGGTCACCTTCGTTCCACCCTGGGGCGCCAAGATCTCGAGGCCAGCGAGTCCCGATGGCCTCCTCCGCGGTCGTCCAAGGCGTCGCTACCTCAGCCCTTCTCAGCACGTGCTCTGCATCGGAACGGGTGCGACTCGCTTCCCTGAGCCCTTTGGTGGTGGGGACGCTGGGAACTGTGCCCTGTAGCGTCGGCAGCCGCTGCCAGATTCCCCTGCTCTCCCTCGTGGCGAGAGGAAGAATAAAGCCTCGTGAGCCGCTAGGCCTCGCCTGTCGGCCGGCCAGTGAGGCTCGCGGGTGGGTCTCTCCCCATTAAGTGGATACGGGGTGAGCTGTAGCCGCCTTTTCCCAGGGGAGGCGTATTCCCTGGGTGCGGTTTCGGTGTCACCTGCACCACCGCAGGCCAGGCCAAGCTGGGCCGACCCAAAGCTGCGGTGGGCCTGCGCGCAATATAGTTCCCCCCCATCTGGTATAACTCTGATTTGTTTCCTATTATCAGAATCTTCATAAATCCATCAAATATCCATCTAAGCTCCAAATCTGACAATTCAAAAATTTGCAGGTTTCTAAAATCATGTTCTATCCAGATCTGTGCATTGCACATTTTTGCAAAATACTTTTGTGTGAGGTTAATATTCAAATGCCCATTTGAATATTTTAGGCAGCACTTGCAAATGGAGTGATTACAATTTCCAGAGCCTTCTTATATCACATCCTATTTTTGAAACCTTGGTCAACATTGTTTATGACTTATGTGTGTTGCATTAAATAAATAGCTCGCTTTTGCTATTTATCCAGTATTGAATAATCCATAGTATATTCATATCAACTCCAAATCCAGTGAAACAACTTCCTAAATATTTCTAAAATTATGCTGTATTAAATGAGTGCCTCCACTCATTTCTATCATGATATTTTCCGTAGGCATATTTAGAGATCACCTATTCCTCTTCTCATTCATTAAAAATCCTTGATGATCCAAATCTCCTATGGCAAGCTTCAGGTATTTTTCTTATGACCGGAGAGGTCCAAGAAAAATATAACTTCCATTTTTATAGCACTTTTGTTTTTGATTGTTGTGTGGCTTACCGTGGTTGTTTCCTATAATAGTGACGGGTAGACGGAGTACTCGGAGTTGGACCGGAAGACGTCGAAGACCCCGAGGACTTATGTGAGCAAAGGCAAGCAGCCATTTGACCATGTTTGAGCATATGTTATATTGCATGCTAGGGTAGAAAATATTAATATTGCATGTGATCATAAGTATCGGTAAACCATTGAAGTGATATTACCGATGGCTCCTCCGTAGCACTTGCATTTTTAGCATGATCCTACCACCTATGAGGGTCACGCTATTATCATGTTGACAAGTAGAACTAAGGATAGTAGTAGCATGAGCATGATAATGGTATAATCAAAGGTTTATGAAAACCCCGTAGGCTGCCACTAATGCCCGAGGGTGATGGTGAGTTAGGTGGTCACTTATGGTGAAGTGGTGCACCGGATATTTTCATGTGAGTGGTTTCGTAAATGGGATTAGATTTATGATGTGTCGACCGTCCCAACCTTACATGTATGACCACGTTAACCCTTTATGGGACGGGGCTTTGTTGATTACTCTGGTCGGTGCTAGCAAAGAGCCACATTACTAGTGGCGGGAGTGATGTGTGGTCACTCTCGTGATGTGGTCGTGCCAGGTAGGGCAACTATGTTGTTTTTACGTGTTCCAGGAACACCGTTGGTCCCCGCATGGTTGCTACTGTCCAAAGTCGGTGCTCGTAAGACATACAACATGTGGGCTGGGTACCAATCAAATTGACCTTGTTGTCTAGTATCGTCAGGGGAAAGGCATTGATTGGGTACTTACCTCGGGTATGTTATATACCGCGAGTCGTGGATGACACGCAAGTTTCCTGGATCTCGTGGGTACTGCATACAACCTCTGAAGAGTGTAAAACTATTCGGATAGTCGTGTCCACGGTCAAGGACAGTTGGGTGGTGCTGCTTAAACTACGTCCAGTCGTTTCCGCATAAACCTAGTGTGTGTGTGTGTGTGTTCAAGTAGTTATGTGAAAGGGTTGATATGACCAAGTTTGGTGACCTGTCATATCGGGAGAACCCGGAGTGTTCAGCCCTTGATAGATATATTGATATCCGTAACCTGTTCTTCTAAATACCATCTAGCTTATGCTGCACATCCACGATCATGTTTATTTACAGTTAAACTGCTATCCACCAATACTGCATATTACTTGTTCCCATACCAACTGCATTATCCATATCATGGGATGTTTGCGAGTACATTCAAAGTACTCATTGGCTTGCCATTGGTTATTTCATTGACCAGGTATGAGAGAACAGGATATGGCGAAGAGTAACTTGGTGACGTTCCTGTGAGCTAGGACGCTTCGAGTCAGAATGCATGTAGGTTAAGGCTGGTGGCATGGGCACGCTTTCGTTCAATATTTCTGCTATTGGTCGAGTTTGTTGTGTTGGCCCTCAAGGCCTATATATGTAAGACTTGACTGCAACCATCATTTACTATATGAGGAAACGGTACGTATGGATGTAAGACTCTTGTTATTCAGTTTCTATCTGTTCGGTGAGCACTGATCTCTGGGATCACTGAGCACGTTCACTCGGCGATCTCGACCCGTAAGTCAGGGTCCCCACAATTCATCATTGAGGACTTTCCTCACAAGGAATATCCTCAGCAATGAAATTCTAATAATTGCCTATTCACCCCCCCCCCTCTAGTCGATATAACGCACTTTGAATTGGTATCAGAGCAAGGTACTCCCTTGTTCCGTGTGATTTTGGTTTAACCACCTCGTGTTTTAGTTATGTCGACGACAGGTATGAACAAAGTTACTTCACGATGTCCTACCTTCAAAGGAAAGTACAGATCTTCAGGCTATTGACAAAGATCTCTGGTATACCGTGGAACATGGTATTCCGTCCATCACTTCTACTATCTCTGCCGCTGATGTGAAGAAATTCAAGCAACTTGACTCACAAGCGAAGAATATCATTTGTGGCCATCTGAGCAAAGGTCAATATGGCGGAGTGAGTGCTTTGGGCACAACTAAGCTTATCTGGAATAAGTTGTCCAAACTCAATGAAGGAATCTCAACTCAGCATGACTCTCGAGTTGATGTTCTTCCCAATCTCTTCAATTGCTTCACGATGCTTGACAATGGAAGCTGCCAAGATACCTTTGATCGCCTCACTGACATCTCAAATGAACTACAAGCAGCGGGAGCTCGAGGCATCACCGACCATGAAGTTGTGAAGAAACTACTAAGATCTCTTGATCCATCTTTTGATACACTGGTTCTGATGATTCAAGAAAGAGGAGCCTATAAAATGCTTGATCCTGCTGATATACTTGAAAGACTCAATACTCATGAATTCCAACAGGAAGAAAAGAGAGATCTGTATAGACCAAGCTACTCAAGACCTTGTGCGTTGAATGCTAAAGCAATTTCCTCATCTAAAGAAGAAGACTCAGATTGCAACATTGGTGATCCTGAAGAACTTGGACAGGAGCTTGCAATGCTCGTGAGGAAATACCAGAAGTTTCAAAGCATGGTCAGTTTTGTAAATCTTCAAGAAGAGATATGAGGAAATCAGAATCTTCATCTCAGGACTACAAGAAAAGAACCTGTCACAAATGTAAGAAATCTGGTCACTACATAGCTGACTATCTTCACTGGGTGAAACAATGACAGAAGAATAAATACAAGGATGAAAGTTCTCATGGCTCGAAAAAAAAGAAGAAATCTTGAAAATCCTCATCCTCAAAGTCCTCATCGCACAAGAAGACTAGTTTCAGAAAGGCTCGGGCACCCATTGGCACG
The DNA here is from genome assembly GCF_904849725.1 of Hordeum vulgare subsp. vulgare. NCBI lineage: Eukaryota > Viridiplantae > Streptophyta > Magnoliopsida > Poales > Poaceae > Hordeum > Hordeum vulgare. Next base: position 224,196,362 of record NC_058520.1, read on the forward strand.
GAAATAGATTGACAGAAAGAATCTGAGGAATTTGATGAAGATGAAGGTTCTGAAGAAGATTCAGAGTCTGGTGTGGCAAGTCTTGCACTGGCTACCAAATTCGTCAACAAGTCAAACTTCAACCTTGAAGAAAATGACAACACTATCTACACTGATGGATATGCTGATGACTTCGCTCCAACCTATTGCTTCATGGCAAAAGGTTCAAAGGTATTGAATGATACTTCCTCCTCTAACTGAAGTGACTGTGAACCTGATGATTATAAAAAACCCAATTATAGTAAACTTGCCAACATTGCAACTAAACAACAAAGTGCCATTGAAAAGCTTCAAAAGCTGCTACACAAAAGCAATGATCTGTTGAATGATGAAATGACTCGTACTCAAGTCCTCACTGAAGATGTGAAAAGTCTTCAGTCTAGATTTGATACTCTTCAAGATCGTTATGGCACACTCTTGGCTGATCATGAGAAAGTTTCCTTTTAATTTTTCAAAGGAAACTTGATCTTGAGAAGTTGAAGATGTCTCATGATGATCTTCAAATGGAAAATGATTCATTGCTTGCTCAACAGATCAGTGCCGCTCAGTTGAATTTACTCCACCATGTCTCATATGCATTAAACATGAAAATGCTAATTCTTCACCAGAATCATCAAATGCTTCTATCGCTATAAATTCTTCAACTTCTCCTGTGGTATCAAATTCTTCACTTGAGTAAACCACAAATGCTACTGACGAAAATGCAGGGCTGAAGGAATTGTATGTGACAGGCATATACAAAAGTCTCAAAGGGCATCAAACCCTTTGCAATGTGCAAAAAAGAAGATTTTGAACAGGAACCCGAGGAAAGAAGGAATTGCCTTTGAAAGGAAATTGAATGCTAATGGATCATACTGGAAACCTAAGCAGTATCCCAAAACCTCATGGGTTGCTGCTAAAGGCCCTCCCATCGATCCATCCTCTCTAACAGGCTTTGCATGTAAATTATCCTATTCCTCAGATGAGTCATTTGACTCCAACTATAAATTGTTCAAAAATCGATCTGGTGAAGTATTTGCTAGATATGTTGGAACTAACTACACGAATGGACCACCCCTGAGAAAAATCTGGGTCCGAAAAGTTGCTTGGAAAACCTTATGGTGAATGTCCTCATGACACCACCTATGAAGAACCTGAACCCCAGATCAAATTCCTCTGGTGGACCAAAGTCTTCAAGAGGATCAAAATCCTCAAATGGTCAACACAATACTCGTACTTGTGCTAATGCTTCTGATATGCAGGGAAATTACAAGGGATATGAATATGAGCATTATTCCTCAAATCATTATATTCATAAGTCCTCAAAGAACTTCTTTGCCTATTCATTCGAGTACTCTAACACCCCTACTATGAAACGAAGTGCATTAGCTTCAATGCCCCCTTTCTCATATGATTCTCGCACGATGATGAACTCTTAGCCACCCCTTCAGATGTGGGTGGTGAAGAAATTGAACTAATCACTTCTGCAGGTCAAGTCTCGAGATGAAAGTCATCATTTCAAGAATTTGCTGGAGACCTCAGGAAAATGCTTGATTGGACGCAAACTAAAATTGATGAAATGATAACATCTCACATGTCCTCAAATTTACTGTTTATGATGAAATTCCTATATGATGAAATTGAAACCATATTCTTCAAGTCTAAAGCATATGAGATGGTAAGTTGTACTAATTCATCTCTAGGATGACTAACCCAAGAATACAGAGTGAGTTCTTGACAGTGGTTGAACAAACCACATGAATCGTGATAAAAGCTTGTTGATGAACATGCCACTGACTCCATCACCACTGAAGCAAATCACTTATGCTGATAAAGGTAAAATCAAGGTACTGGGACTTGGCAAAGTGGCTATCTCCAAGGACAGGCACATGGACAAAGTCATGCTTGTTGAATCCCTTGGGTTTAACCTCATGCCAGTCTCAATGCTTTGTGATCTTGATATGGTTGTCATCTTTGGAAAATATGTATGCGTAGTCATCATGGAATCTGACAAATCTAATGTCTTCGACGGCTTTAGGAGAGGAGATTTGTACATTATTGATTTTTTCACAGGTCATCAACCAGCCACATGCTTACTAGCAAAAACCTCAAAAGGCTGGCTATGGCATCGAAGACTTGGTCATGCAGGCATGAGGAATTTGCACACGCTGGCGAAGTAGAAGCATGTCATTGGCATCAAGTGAGTCAAATTCCTCAAGGACCACCTCTGCAATGCTTGTGAGTCTGGAAAAATGACCAGATCCAAACACCCCTCGAAGACTATCGTGACTACTACTCGTTCGTCTGAATTGCTTCACATGGATCTATTTGGACCTACGCATTATGCCACTCCAACCAATGCAACATATTTATATGGCTTTGTCATCGTTGATGACTATTCTTGATATACTTGGGTACATATCATTCTGTATAAAACTGAAGTGCAGGAAGTCTTCAAACAATTTTCCACAAGGGCCTCAACGAACTTCGGCGTCAAGATCAAACACATCAGAAGTGAGAATGGGACAAAATTCAAAAACACTGGTCATGATAATTACGTTGATGAACTTGGTATTACTCAAGAATTATCTGCTCCTTATACTCCTCAACAAAATGGCATCGTTGAACTCAAGAACATGACTTTGGTTGAAATGGCATGGACCATGCTTGAAGAATATTAGACTCCTCATCGTTTCTGGCCTGAAGGAATCAACACTGCTTGCCACATCATCAACAGGGCATATCTTCACAAATTCCTCAAGAAAACATCATATGAATTCCTCACTGACAAGAAACCCAATGTAAGTTATTTCAAAGTCTTCAGTGCAAAATGTTGTATTAAAGATCCTCACCATAGCTCAAAATTTGCACCTAAAGCACATGAGGGTTTTATGTCTGGTTATGGAAAGGACTCGCACACCTACAGAGTCTTCAACACCTATCACAACAAGGTTGTTGAAACTGTAGATGTGCGGTTCGATGAAACTAATGGCTCACAAGGAGAGCAATTGCCTCCTATGCCAGACAAATTATCTCCCGAGGAAGCTATCAACTTCAAAGATACTGAAGATATCTTCCTACTGAGGAAATTGCTGAAGAAATCGTCCCCGGCACTGATGAAATTCAAGGAGGTGCACTTGAGGAAATTGCTCCAGATCAAATTCCTCAGCCAAGACAAAATCTTCAACCAGCCCATCCATGAATTGCAAATGAAGTGGAACTTGACAAAATCCTGGATGACATCAATGTGTTGGAAATATGCCCTAGAGGCAATAATAAAGTAGTTATTATTATATTTCATGTTTGAAGAAAATCGTTTATTATCCATGCTATAACTGTATTGAATGGAAGCATAATGTGTGGATATATAGACAAAACTGTGTCCCTAGTGAGTCTCTAGTTGACTAGCCTGTTGATCAAGGATGGTTAAGGTTTCCTAGCCATAGACAAGTGTTGTCACTTGATGACGGGATCACATCATTAGGAGAATGATGTGATGGACAAGGCCCAAACTATGAATGTAGCATATGATCGTGTTATTTTGTTTCTATTGTTTTCTGCATGTCAAGTATTCATTCCTATGACCATGAGATCATGTAACTCACTGACACCGTAGGTATGCCTTGCGTGTATCAAACGTCGCAATGTTACTGGGTGACTATAAAGGTACTCTACAAGCATCTCCGAAGGTGTCCGTTGAGTTAGCATGTATCAAGACTGGGATTTGACACTCCGTGTGACGGAGAGGTATCTTGTGGCCCACGCGGTAATAAAACATCAAATATAAGTGTTGGAAGCAATGTAACTAAAGAGTTAGTCATGGGATCTTTTATCACGGAATGAGTAAAGATAGTTGCCGGTAACGAGATTAAAATAGGTATAGAGATGTCGACGATCAAATCTCGGGCAAGTAACATACCGAAGGACAAAGGGAATGGTATACGGGATTATATGAATCCTCGGCATGGAGGTTCAACCGATAGGATCTTCGTAGGATATGTAGGATCCAATATGGACATCCAGGTCCCGCTATTGGATATTGACCGGAGAGTGTCTCAGGTCATGTCTACATAGTTCTTGAACCCGTAGGGTCTGCACACTTAAGGTTCGGTGATGTTTCGGTATAGTTGAGTTATAGGTGCTGGTGACCGAAGTTTTGTTCGGAGTCCCTGATGAGATCCCGGACGTCACAAGGAGTTACAGAATGGTCCAGAAACGAAGATTGATATATAGGCAGTTCATATTTGGATTCCAGAAGAATTTCAGGCATTGACGGCAGTATACCGGGACTGACGAATGGGTACCGGGGGCCCACCAGGTGGGCCACCACTCCCCAAGAGCTCCACATGGACTTGATGGTGGCGCAATAGCTCTTAGTGGGCTGTCTTGTCAACCAAAGAAATCCCATGTGGAAAAAGGTGGAAAATCCAAAAGAGGTGGACAATTTGCGAAGGAGTCCTAATCCAAGTAGGATTGGAGGAGGACTCCTCCCTCCTTTGGTTCGGTCGACCCCAAGGGGTTTCCCTTGGTCGGACAAGGCTGCCTCTTGCCTCCTCCTATATATACAAGAGGTTTGAATGATTTTGAGACGCAATTTCAGCCACATGCAACCCTCTCCTCTAGTTTGTAGTTCTTCCTCCAGATTGGGTTTCTGCGGTGCTTAGGCGAAGCCCTGCAGGAATAGATCACCACCACCACTGGCACGCAGTCACACTGCTGGAGAACTCATCTACTTCCCCATCTCTTTTGCTGGATCAAGAAGGCGGATTTCGTCATCCAGCTGTACGTGTGCTCAACGAGGAGGTGTCGTTCGTTAGGTACTATATCGCGTCGGATCATGGGACGACGGTGATTTGGATCGCGAAGACGTTCCACTACATCAACCTTGTTTCTTAACAATTCCCGCTTAGTAGTATACACGGGTATGTAGATCCGATCTCCCTCTCGTAGATGGTCATCACCATGATAGGTCTTCGTGTGAGTAGGAAAATTTTTGTTTCCCATGCAACGTTCCCCAACACAATGCGCCACATCCTCTCACTCTCTCAAAAGCTTCAGATTTAGTTAACTTTTGTGGGCATTCCTCTTTTGTGTCTATCATAGAACCCTCAAAAGTTGTTGAAGCCTTCATGGAACCTGAGTGGATTCAGGCCATGCAAGATGAACTTCTTCAATTCAAGCTAAATGACATGTGGGAACTCGTCAAACGACCAGATCCTTGCAAGCACAATATCTTCGGCACCACGTGGATTTTCTGAAACAAGCAAGATGAAGATGGTAAAGTGGTGAGGAATAAGGCACGGCTTGTAGCCCAAGGTTACACACATGTTGAAGGAATTGATTTCGCTGAAACTTTTGCACCTGTTGCTAGACTTGAAGCTATACTTTCTTATGCTAATCATCATAATATTACTCTATATCAAATGGATGTGAAAAGTGCATCCCTCAATGTTAAGCTTGAGGAAGAAGTATATGTTGCGCAGCCCCCAGGTTTTGAAGATCCAAAGCATTCTAACAAAGTCTTCAGATTCAAAAAGGCACTCTATGTCCTCAAGCAAGCCCCTCGGGCGTGGTATGACACTTTGAAGGAATTTCTCATGAAGAAAGGCTTCAAACCTGGTTCACTCGATCCAACTCTTTTCACAAAATCTGATGACAATGAACTATTTGTGTGCCAAATATATGTCGATGACATTATCTTTGGTTGTACTAACAAACGTTACAGTGATGAATTTGCTTAAATGATGAGTGAAAAATATCACATGTCTATGATGGGATAGATGAAATTCTTCTTAGGCCTTCAAATTCGTTAACAACGCAATGGCATCTTCATATCACACGCGAAATACCTCAAGGATGTTCTGAGGAAATTCAACATGCATGAATGCAAAGGCGTCAAGATTCCTATGCCTACCAAGAGCCACCGCTGCACTGACGAAATGGTAATGATTTCGATCAACGGGTATATTGCTCGATGATTAGCTCTTTATTGTATCTATGTGCATCTAGGCCAGATATAATCCTTAGTGTTTGCATGTGTGCTCGTTTTCAAGCAAAACCGAGGAAATCACACCATAACGTTATGAAACATATTCTTTGATACTTAGCTCACACACCAACACTAGGATTGTGGTACCCCAAGGGTTCAAATCTTCACCTCGTTGGATATTCTGATTCTGACTATGCTAGTGACCATGTGGATCGCAAGTCAACATCACGCACATGCCATTTCCTCGGAAGATCATTAGTTGGCTGGTCCTCAAAGAAGCAGAATTGTGTTTCTCTCTCCACCGCCGAAGCTGAGTACATTGTCGCTGGATCCTGCTGTGCTCAATTGTTGTGGATGAAGCAAACCCTCAGAGACTACAACATCAACATGAAGAATGTGCCCCTCTACTTCAACAATGAGAGTGCAATCAAGATTGCCTACAACCCAGTACAACACTCGAAGACTAATCACATCCCGAGTCGTCATCATTTTCTTCGGAACCATGTCGTCAAGGGCAATATCATCATCGACCATGTGAAGACTGACGATCAACTAGCAGATATTTTCACTAAGCCCTTGGATGAGAGAAGGTTTCGCAAGTTGCGGTGTGAGCTAAATATCCTAGAGTCTTCAAATGTTTTGTGATCCTAACACTTATGCAAAATTGATGATTTAGATGTGCACCACACGAAGAATCGACTTTCTTCAATCAATGAAGAACATCACTCTTAGTGTGAAGAAATTAATGAAGAATTTGGTTCTCAGGGCCCTACGACAATTGTACGCGGCTCCTGAAATCATCAGTCTTATACGGTGGGTCATGCCACCACCCAACTTTGAAATTCTTCAAGCTGCTTTTTCTTCAAAGTTGAAATTCATCAATCTGACACTTTGTCACAAAATTCTCAAATTTTCAAAATCTTCAAATTCTTCAAAATGTTTGATGATTTTCATTCTTCAAAATATTCAAATATATATATATATATATATATATATATATATATATATATAATGAGCGTTCAAAGTCCTCAACAGCATTCACTTATAGCCCAGTCTTCAATTTGATATTTCATCTAAGTGAATGTGATCGGACCCGACTCCCCTCTATGCTAAGCTCAACCCAGTCTATTCTCAATTGTTCATATGCGTTCTTTTTGACACATGTTGAATATCATCACGGAGTCCTTGTCAGCTGAGGACTTTGCAATAAAATCCTCAAAAATTCAAAAATTGTTTTTATATCGATACACAGTTACCGGACCTACTTCTCATGATCGGATAACCATGAACTCCACCGCTTAAGTCGTGGGTACCACATGTCATGTGGAGACTAAGGGGCAAAGGAAGTTCAGTCCGAAAGTTTCGGCCGAATAGTTTTTTACCTAAGCTATAAATAGGCCCTTAACCCCCTCACTCAAGGCTCTTCGTCCTCTCGTCTTCTCCGCTTTAGCTCAATCCTAGCGCCACCGCTACCATCCTCGTCGCCGGTGAGGAAAAGCTTTGTTGCCTCGCCCTCGCCGTTGTCGGACTCACGCCGACCACGGAAAATCGTCTTCCGCCGCCACCGTAGCTGATTTGAGTTGCCAAGTTAGGGCGCTGAAGATCTGAACGGAGGAACTTCTCTCTTTTACTGCTCCAGTTCTTCGTGTTCTTTGCACCGGGTAAATAAAATCCTATTTTACTGCCTATGTTGATCTTTTAATTCACTTTAGACTCGCGAAATCTGTTTTTCCTGAGAAAGTCTGTCGGCCATGTACACTCATTCCTCAAACAGTTGATTCGTCAATTGTGTAAATTCTCAAATCTGCACAACTCTGGAACACAAGATCAGAATGCTTAGTCCAATTCCTCAACTTTAAAAAAATCAATTTCTTCAAATCTGAGAACACATATGACCTTCCCAAATTCTTCGCACCTATACTGTATTCACAGGTCCAAAAATGTCAGGTGATGAATCTCTAATTTCTCATCAACTTAACTCATTTGCAGCATTCCTCGAAGAAAATTTACCTGTGTCTTCAGAATCATGAAGAGTTCAGATTCCTCAGCAAAAGCCTCAGTTAAAGAAAATGGAGGATGATCAGAAGAAGAAAGGAGGAAAGAAGCTGGTACAAAATACAACATTTGAAATACCTGAAGACATATATGCTGATTATTGTACTCTTGATGAGGAAATACATGGTAAAGAGACCATGGCGAAGCGCAAGATAAGGCTTCAAAAGATTGAGCGCGGGTGGGCTAAGGAGTGGAAGGAGTACAGATATGTGACTCCAAAATATGCGAAGAAATTCACCCTCAAGCCACCTTGCAAAAGGCCTCCATAGGGTGATCAACAAGTCGCTCATCCCTCAAGTGTAGAAATATTGAGGATTATCCAGATGAGAAAGACAAATATTTGTCTAAGTTACAGAAGAAGGCAGAAGCGGCTGTGAAGAAATTCAATGAGGATTCTACTGCTGCAGCCACTGCTGCCACTTCTTCAGCTGTTGAGGCCTCTACTACAGAAATTCATCAAAAGAAGACTTTGCTGAAGAAACCCAAAGCTTCTACTACAGCGCCAAAAGAGCAATTGCCTCAGAAGGCTGCAATGGCTACAAAATCTTCAACAACACGACAGTCTTCACCCCCACAACAGAAGCAACTGAGTAAGTTTCAACCTGCACAATCAAGTTCCTCGGTGCCATCTGCCACTGGCTGTGCTACAAAGTCTTCACCCACTCTGTTGAAGACTAAAATGACTGCTGGCAGAGGCATCAGGCCAAGTCCTAGTAAAGTCATCAACGTTCCTTCTTCATCAGAAGCAAGTGAAGAATTTGATGATGAAACACTCCAAGCAATCATCAGAAACAAACAGGAACATGTTGCACAAGCCTCCAGCAGTTCCATTCCTCTAGCTATGGATCTGAAGGTATTGCTGGATTTCATCGACCTCTGGTATGAAGATCCAAACACACCAGTTGATGACTTAAAGCTTCCCCTCGTGTCGGCCATATGGTTGCTACTTTTATCAGTGAAGAAAAGTGGAAAGAGCAGTAAGCCAAGCAAGCAAGGGCTGCCAAAATCAAAAAGGAGAAATTCCTCAAAAAGAATCTCCTCAACCTGATGCCTAAAGCACTTGTATCAACTCAGGCTGAACTCAAAACCCTCACAGACAAGTATACAAGTCTTCACTCTGATCGTCAAGGCGTAAAAGTGAAATTCATCAAGGTTGCAACAGCTGTTGTTGATGAATACAACAAGAGAACTGCCCCTCCAAAGCAGCAAACACCACCTTAGCGAAGCTATATTGTTCAGCTACGTGAGGAAGATAAAATTGATGAACCTGCTGTTGAGGAAATTCCTCAAAATATTCGAGCTGAAGAAACTGCTCCAGCTGAAGAAACTGGCAGGCCTCACACTAAACCAGTGCCTGATGAAATTGTCCCTTCACCGCAACCCTCAAAGGTGAAGAAAGTGACTTCGTGTTCATCAGACGTGAAGAAAACGAAAGCGGTTGAGAAAGAAGCCAAAAAGAGAAAAGCTTCAATGGCCTCAGAATCCTGAAAGGCCAAACGTCTGAAGATCACTTAGTCAGAATCTTCATCAGCCCCGGTGGATGCTACTCCTCTGAATGTAGCTCCATCATGCATGATCGTTCCCTTCAGAGTTGACTATGTCATTCCTTAAGAAGGTGAAGAAATGAATGATGCTGAAGAGGATGAAGTAATGGATGAGGAAATACAAATAGATGATATTCCTCAGTCCACCACTCCTCCAAAGACCACTGAGGAACAACTTGATGATGATGACATTGGATGCAGCACACCTGTAATCCAGGATGATTTCTGGGAAGAAACTCATCCACGCTCGCCAAGGTCAAATCAAATCCCTCCAACTCCTGCTGCAACTGAGATTCTCACTGGTTCTGATAGAAGAAGCATTCGTGAGGAGTCTGCTCAAGAATTCGCTACATCAGCTGAAGACAATGCAGCATCAAATATTGCAACCGCCTCCTCCAACAAGCAAATTCCTCAAGCTGAAGAGAATCCTCAAACTGAGGAAAATGCTCAAACTGAAGAAAATGCTCCTGCACCCAACACTGAAACCGCTATTGTTGTGGTGAACACAGAAACGGGAATGGTGGTGGCTACTCCTCAATAACAACGGCACAATCTTCAACCTCAGCAAAATCAGCCTTTCTCCAAACGGCCAAAGTTTTAGAAAGAGGCATTCTATGAAGAACGCATGTACTTCACTGGTGAAAATCCATATGATAACCTTCGCATCAGACACAGGAAGTTCTGGACAAGAAATCAGCTCAACTAATATGCTTCTGTGCTCTATGGGAGAGACAAGATATTTAAACATACCCATATTCCTCACTATGATATGGAGGAAATACCTTGCTTTGCTCCAGTCCTCAGTGTTCTTCACGAAGTTGGGTTACTGCCTTTCTATGCTGACATCGGAGATTGGAACACTAACATCATTCTTCAATTTTATACCACACTGCACATCTCAGGCGACCCAAAGTATGTCGACACTTGGGTATTGGATTGGATGACTCAGCACACGCACTACAAAGCTCCTGCCACTGAATTGCTTTGAGCTCTCCCAATTTCCATTACCTTAGAGGATGCAGTTCTAATGTTTATGAACGAGAACTGTCCAACAAGCTGATGGAAGTCCTCATGAAGCCTTTGGCCAAGGACCAGCCCCCAAGGACTCGATTTCTGGTACAGGCCTTGAAGTATGAACCCAGAACAGTGCACAGAATCATGTCTTATGTCATTGCTCCTATCAAAGGGCATGATGATGAAGAAGATGTCGTAGGCATCGTCAAGAATATCATGTTCAATGCCATTCATGGCATACCTATGAATCTTTATGATTTCTTCTTGAGGACTTTGGCTGACAATGCTTTGTCACCATTTGAATTGAAGATTTATGCGCCTTGGATCATGAGATTCATTATAAACAGGTCAGGCATCAACTATCAAGCTGATTTTCAGAATCACCTCGGATATCTGCCACCAATAAAAGTCATTAAGAAATCGTTTGAACCTGTTGAAGCAAAGGCAAGTCTATGATAGATGAAGGAAATCGGCCCCTTGATGGCCAATTTCGCAAGGCCGATTCATACTCCTCATATGATGACACTACAACTCAAGAGCCTCCAAACCCAACTACCCCCAGAGTGATGACTAACATAGAGCTACTCCTCGGTCTTCATCAAAAAGTCGATCGCAATCACAAGTGGGTGAACCGACAGTTTGGTGCCATTGTGAAAACCCTCAACGAGACTCAGAATGCAGTGAAGAAAAATCACTATTATCTTCATGAGGTGTTTGATCACACTTGGGCAACGTTGGCTCATTTGAAGACTCAAGAGGAACTTGAGGAATTGGAATTTACTCAAGACTTTGACTGGTCGTGCCCTCCAAAGAAGAAATTCAAGCCAATTCCAGTTCCTGACTTGGAGGACAATTCATTTTCTTCATTTTGCACTGCTGAATTAGATGAAGAACCTGAAGACACTACAACTGGTCCAAGGAAGAAGCATGTCTCCAAGAATCCTCACGCCTCTACATCAACCAAGAAGTGATTTTTTTCAAGGGTGTTAGTCCTCAGCTTTGTCCCTTTTCATCACTTGATGACAAAGGGGGAGAAATCTAAGAGTTAGTCTTCAAGCGGGATCTATTTTGGGGCTTATAAACTTTATTAAGTTACAAACTATTGGCTCTTCTGAAGTGTTTGATGTAATGAGTTGTAACTTAAGCTCGATGGTGCTCTGACTCTTTTGAACGTTTTTCTTTGCATGCTTATTCCTCAAAGTCTATTAATGCAGGCATGATGAAATTCGGCAGACACCATTTTTGTGGGGACCCCGACTTACGAGTCGAGACCGCCAAATGAACGTGCTCAGTGATCCCAGAGATCAATGCTCACTGAACACACAGATACTAAATATTAAGAGTCTTACATCCATACATACCGTTTGATACAATAAATGACCATTTCGGTCAAGTCTTACATATATAGGGCCTTGATGGCTAACACACCAAACTAGACCAATGGCGGAACTATTGGTCGAATGCGTGAACCCATTTCATTAGCCTTAACCTACAGGCATTTTGACTGGGAAGTGTCCTAGCTCGCAAGAACGTCACCGAGTTACTCTTCACCAAATCATGTTCTCTCATACCTGGTCAATGAAATAACTTGTGGCAAGCCAATGAGTACTTTGAATGTACTCGCAAACAACCCATGATGTGAACGATGCAATTGGTAGAATAGCAAGTAATGTGACGTTTTGGTGGATAACAGCTTGACTGTAAATAAACATGTTCATGGATGTGGAACATAAGCTAAATGGTATTTAGAAGAACGGGTTACATATAGCAACATATCTATCAAGGGCTGAACACTCCGGGTTCACCCGATATGCCAAGTCACCAAACTTGGTCATATCAACTCTTTCATAATAACACCATTTAACACACACTCACACACACTTGGTTTATACGGAAATGACTGGACATAGTTTAAGCAGGATTACCCAACTGTCCTTGATCGTGGACACGACTATTCGAATAGTTTTACACTCTGTAGAGGTTGTACGCTATACCCACGAGATCCGGGAAACTTGCGTGTCATCCACGACTCGTGGTATATAATATACCCGAGGTAAGTACCCGATCAATGCCTTTCCGCTCACGATACTAGACAAAGACGTCCACTCGATTGGTACCCAGCCCACATGATGTATGTCTTACGAGCACCGACTATGGACAGTATCATCCATGCAGGGACCAACGGTGTGCCCTGAACACGTAAAGACGGCATAGTCGTCCTACCTGACACGACCCCGTCTCGAGCGTGACCACACATCACTCCTGCCACTGGTAATGTGGCTCTTTGCTAGCACCGACCAGAGTAATCAACAAAGCCCCGTCCCATAAAGGGGTATCGTGGTCGCACATGTAAGGTTGGGACGGTCAACACATCATAAATATATTCCCATTTCCGAAACCATACACACACAAAATACCCGGTGCACCACTTCACCAAAAGTGGCCACCTATCTCATCATCACCCTCGGGCATTAGTGGCACCCCACGGGGTTTTCATAAACCTTTGATCTATACCATCATCATGCTCATGCTACTACTATTCTTAGCTCTACTTGTCAACATGATATGAGCGTGACCCTCATAGGTGGTAGGATCATGCACAAAATGCAATTGCTCTGGAGGAGCCATAGGTAACATGACTTTATTGATTTACCGGTACTTACGATCACATGCAACGGAAATATTTGTTCTACTTAGCATGCAATATAATATATGCTCAAACATGGTCAAAGGGTTGCTTGCCTTTGCTCACATAAGTCCTCGGGGTCTTCGAGGTCTTTCGGTCCAACTCTGAGTATTCCGTCTACTCGTCAACTATCATCGAAAACAATCATAGTCAGCCACATGGCAAGTAGAACAAAAGTGTTTTAAAAATGGAAGTTATATTTTTCTTCGACCACTCTGGTCATAAGAAAAATACCTGAACCTTGCTAGAGGAGAGTTGGACCAGCATGGATTTTTGAAGGGATGAGAGGGGAATAGGTGATCTTTAAAGAAGCCCACAGAAAATATCAAGATAAAAGTGAGTGGAGGCACTCATTTAATAGAGTACAATTTTAGAAACATTTAGAAGGTTATCTCACTGGATTTGGAAATGAGGTGAATAATCTAGGGATTTTCCAATACTGGATAAATAGCAAAAGGGAGCTATTTATTTATTGAAACGGAAATAAGTCATACAAAAAGGTTTACCAAGGCTTCAAAAATAGGGGATGACATAATAAGTCTCTGGAAATTGGAATCACTCCATTTGGAGATCATTTGAGCCTTATAGGGATTTCACAAGGTGTTGCTTAAAATATCCAGATTTGGATTTAATTAAAAACACCCCGGAAAGTTGCTCTCGAAAAATGTGTCATGCACATATTTGAATCATCAGATTTGGATCAAGAATGAATTTAATATGGAATTTTGAAGTTTACTGATAAGAGAAAAACAACGGAGGGAGGGCCATCAGGAATGCTATTAAGCGTTCAGGGCGACCGATAGGAAGCTGGGCCGTCCTAGATGCGCTAGCTACCAGCGAAGTGGCCACGCCGATGGCGCACAGCACCCTTTACGCTTTCTAGCGCAAGGAGGCGCGCGTGGAGGAACCCGCCTCCACTTATGGGGATGGGTCCGGCTGGGGGAGGTTTAGAGGGGGGAACCTTTGCCAGGGCCTTCTCCTACCTCATGCTCGCACGCAGGGAGGCACGGAGGAGATCGCGCTCCGCCTGGTTCTGGCAGCTCCAACAACGTCGGGCGGAGCTCAGGCCATCGGCGGTCCAGGGAGCTACGACGCACCCAGCCTGGTGTTGGTGCCCGCCAGGAGCCTCAGGGCAAGCTGCGCCCTGGCTACGGCAGAGGGCGGAGATGGCGGCCACGGGAGAGGAGCTCCATCCACCCAAAGGGAAGAGGAAGAATGGGGAAGGCGCTGCAGGGTCTGGGGGTTCTCCTGGAGGCCCTAGGGAGAAGGAGGGAGGCTAGGGCAGCTTGGATCCGGGCATGGCCGAAACGGCCATGGCGACCATGGTAGAAGAGGAGGGTCTCGGGGCAGCCTCCGGCTGGTTGGGAGGCTCGGGAGGTTGCTAGGAAGTGAGGGAAGAAGAGGTGATGCAGCGGGGTTCGGGGAGAGAGGTAAAAATGGAGGGGGTAGACGATGGAATCTCGGGAGCTCTCGGAGCTCTGAGAACACGGGGAAGACACGCGTCCCTGGGGAGATTTGGTCGCTTCTAGGCATCGGGAAGGACTTGCACCAATCAAATGGAATCCCCCGGTGCTGTGAGACACGTTGCAACGGCCGGAAACAAGCTGCAGCAAGAGGACAAGGGGTAGAGCACCAATATTGCATGATGTGAGTGTGGTCACCGCGACCACTCATGTCTACACGGCACTCCTGACCAGTCAAACATGTCCAACACGTAGGGCACACATGCAGGAAGGAGACTCTGGAGTTTGGAAGCATCTAAGGTTGGTTAGGTGTGGTTTTGACTGTGGTTAAGTTTGCAATAAGAAACTAGGGGCTGGCAAAAGTGGTTTTCCCAGAAGGGAAATTGAGGTGAAACCTTGTCTACCAGTCTTATTCATGGAAGGACTACCACAATGCCAAGTTTGAGATCAATCAAATGAGGGTAGCTAGTAATTGGTGTACAAAGCTACATTTCAGCCACAATTCAACTTGCAGATGTGCTGCTCATTTTCTCCACATGAGTATACCATATCTTGGTTTGAAATGATGCCTTAGGATGCTAGGGGCCCTCTGGAAAGAGATGGAGGCTTTGGCTTAAACAGAAGTGGGGCAAGGGGAGTAAAAATGATGATTCCAAGCGTAAAATGAGAAGTAGTACAAGGGGCATGTCTCCAATAATTGTTTAGTTGCCATGGCAAAGCTACTGGAGTAAAAAGGTAACTAGGAGAGGCTATGGTAGAAAGTTGAGCTCAAGGGTTAAAGTGGAAGGGGTCAAACTAGCCAATAAATTGAGTGCACACAAGGTGTTTGATGAGTGTCACGGCAATCAGATGGACATCAATGGATATGAAACTTAACAGCATAAAAAATATGAAAATAAGCTTGGACACCAAATTTGGGATTTGGTGGAGAAGATTTCCAATGTAGACTTGGAAAACCCATGAAATGGGCAGAAGTGGCCTTCTGCTTACGAAGCTATTCAAATCAATTCCCTCAAATCCAATATTTGGTGTGGGGGCATTATTTGAGCATTAAAGCATGCCCAAAAAGTTAAGGGGGTCAATTGGAGAAACTTTATAATGTAAAGTTTCCCAAAGTCAGAAATCAATAGAGAGGGTTTTGAGGGTCTTGGGACAAGTTCTTCTATTCTCCTTGATGCACCACTTGGTGTGGATGCATTATTGGAGTATCAAAACTTGTCCACCAAATTTGAGCACAATTGGAGATACTTGGCAATGTAGAGTTGCTAAATTTTGGATCTGAACGCATAGGGTTTTGGAATAATTAGGGGAATCAAATCAACTTGGATTAAGGTGAAACTTGGCAAGATCATCACATATATCATATGTGACATGCTAGAATTTTACAAGAACTAATGGAGAATATTTCTTATAGAAATATTCCAAAAGTTTTAAATAGGCAGGAATGGTTTTGAAGGGGTTTGTCAAATATTTTGAACATGACCATGTGATTAAACTCATATATATATGAAATATATATGTCCAGTGGGTTTCCCTAAATTTTCTCAAATATTTTGAAAGCAATAAGAATAACTTTCCTTCATAAGAGACCATTTCTGGCCTCACAGAAAGGCATTTAAATAAAATAGAAAAATTATTTTTAAATATTAATATTGTGGTTTTGGGAAGTAATTTTGATAATAGGTTTTAAATAAAATAATTGGTGCAAAATAAATTCCCTAATTTGTGGACTTGTAGTACAAATCCCATCTTAGGGGTTTTGAAAGCTTAATTCAAAGAAAAGCTTTTTGGTGAAAATAATATTTGGTAAAAATAGTTTTTCGTCCTAAACACATGGCATGATCATTAGGTAGGAGTTTTGGGCTAACGAGGTGAGTCTAGAGAGTAACAGGAATTATTGAGAATCAACCACACGCATACAAGCAAGCAACTAAACAAACAAGCATTCACAAAAAATTTAATTGGTCCTAATTTTTGAAATAAGTTAATTAGTCAGGAAAGCTAAGCAGAGGGTGTTACAATTTTTTATCATGGATTTTCAATTCCTCATATTATATGTCAAATGTATGCATGATTTACAAGATACTGGGGGAGATCTCCATGATATAAATCATCAATGTGCATGTGCTGTGCAAAACAAATTCCTCAAAATATGCACATCTTCAGGGGGAGTCTCTTGGTATCTTGATTTCAAATTCCTCAAACTTAGTACTTACATTTCATAATATTATCCGCATTGAAAACTTAACCTAATTGCCATCAACCACCAAAATGGGTGAGATTGTAAGTGCATCTAGTGCCCTTAGTGATTTTGGTGGTTTGATGACTTATAGGTTAAGAGACTAATGTGTTTGTAAGTGTACACAAGCTCTTTATGTCGCTGAGGAGTTTGAGTTATACGATGAATATCGACCCCTAAAAATGTATGTCTTTGGTTGAAGACTTTAGTCTTACCTTGAAGACTTTGATCGCAAAGAAATGACGATGAAATTGATATTCCTCAGGAAGATATTAAAGATGAGGAATTCGGTGTGTCCTGAAGAAAAATTGTCTGAATACTTTGAAGCATGAAGATTTACTCTTTGTGTTTCATTTTCTTTACTCTTGAGTCATAGGAACACCATACTGTTAAAGGGGGTCGAAGTAATACTAAGAAATGAATTTCCTCATGATGCTCAACCCAAGCCTAAATCTACCAAAGCCTCAAAGTGAGGAATATGAGAGACATGAGGACTTTCACAGTTGAAAGTTCCGACCGTTGTCGCGCAACGCGCCACCTCACTGATCTTATCCACCCAACGGTCACATTATTTATGGGCATTTATGTAAAATCATGTCGCGATGCTCCTAGGCTATAAATAGCGGCCCTCATAACCACTATCTGCTTGGCTGCTCCGAGAAAAACTAACACTTGTCATTTAGAGCAACCCAAATTCCTCAGAGTCTTCGAGAGAAAACCATCGAGTGAGGAAATACCCCAAACAACCAACCCCAAACCAAAAACCAAATGACTGAGCATCACTGAAGAGTTTGTTCGTGTGTGGAACTGAAGTCGTTTACCTTTGTGGATTGTGCATCCTCCAGATGGTTAGGCGTCATGGTCTACAGCATCCTCCAATCAATTTTGGATCGCCGAGTGACCGAGTTTGTGAGGGTTTGGAAGTCTACCCTGAAGACTTACCACGAGTGTTGGGTGAGGACTATGTGTCCTTATCTCAACGAGAATACGGTAGGGACTGTGTGTCCTTTGGTTTCAATACCAAGCCGCTCCAAACCAGACGTACAACTGTCAGAGCAGTTGGAATTGGGTCATCAACAACTGTCTTCATCGTGATACGGGTTCTATTTCTTCAACTCTTTCATTTCCTCGAATTCTATGTTGAAGACTTTGATATGCATTGTTGAAGAATTTGTTTGAAGACTTCGTCTGAATTTCCTCAACCCCAAATTCTTCACTTAAGATAATCTTCACCTGCTTACTCTGTACTTGCGAATTGTGCAAATCGATTCTCATTATCCTCAACAAGTCATATGCTACTGAAGTTTTTCCACACCTGATCCTGCGCTATTTCCACTTCACTTAATGCGTCATTGAGGACTTTCCTCACAAGGAATTTCCTCAGCGATGAAATTCTAATAATCGCCTATTCACCCCCCTCTAGTCGATATAATGCACTTTCAAAAACAAAGAGTTACATCATTTGGATCTCCAAGAGACCATTGTATTGAGAAACATAACGAGGGAGAAAGCCATCTAGCTACTCCCTACGGATCCGTAGGTCCAATATGAACTACTCACGCATCATGGGAGGAACACCAATGGATATGGTGAACCCCTCCATGATCGTGTTCTTTTCTGGAAAAGGCTCTACGTTGGTTTTCGTAGCTCTCGAACTTGCACCGGCTGAAACGATATTTAGTCAACTCCTCTAGGGTTTCTGGAATATTGGGTTTTTTATTGAGCTGAGAGGTGGTGCAGAAGGTTCGGGAGGGCCCCATTGGACACCAGGCCGCGCCGGCGGCCTATGGCGGGCTGTGGTCTCTAGTGGGCTTGTTGGGCCTTGGTTGCTGCTCATTCTTGGCCTCCAAGTTTCCTTCTTGTACAAAAAAATCTTCGTAAAGTTTCGTGGTAATTGGCCTCGTCTTATATGGATTTTCTGTGAAGGAAAAAACAACAACTGGCACTAGGCACTATGTAAATAGGTTAGTCACAAGAAATGATATAAAATTGCTATAAAATGATTATAAAACATCCAAGAACGATAACATAATAGCACAGAACAATCAAAAATTATAGATACGTTGAAGACGTATCAATGAACCGATCACATGACTTGAGATAGAGGCATGTTTCAAGATATCACACCAAACCATGGACCACGAAGGTATGTGACTTTTGGAGACACCTCCAAGGGTAAGGTACTAGGTCTTGCTAAGGTGGTCATATCTCATGATAGTTCTATTCAAAATGTCATGCTTGTTGAATCCCTTGGCTACAATCTTCTTTCCGTATCTAGACTAGCTCAATTTGGTTTCAGTGTGCTATTTACAAAAGTTGATTGCCAAGTGTTTCGACAAGATAAAGATAACATGGTATTCACTGGCTTTCATAGAGGTGATCTATATATTGTCAATTTCACTAAAAGAGCCAAACATTGTACTTTTCTTATTGCAAAATCATCTAAAGGTTGTCTATGGCATATAAGGCTAGGACATGTTGGTATCCGTAATCTAGACAAGCTTATCAAAGCCAATCTTATACTTGGTGTTAAAGATGTTATATTTGACAAAGGTAGACATTTTAGTGCTTGTCAAGAAGGAAAACAAGTAGGTGGAAGTCATCCTGCGAAGAACATCATCACTACTAGGAGACCACTCGAGCTGCTTCAGATGGTTCTCTTTGGTTCCAATGCCTACAAGATCCTCGGTGGAAATTCTATTGGCATAGTTACAGTTGATGATTTTTCCATATTTACATGGGTATTATTTCTTGATGAAAAATATCGTGTACAAAAGATCTCCAAGAACTTCGCTCAGAAATTCCAAAATTATTTTCAAGTGAAGATTAAGAAAGTTCAGAGCGACAATGAATCGGAGTTCAAGAACACCAATGTGGACACCTTTCTTGATGAAGAAGTTATATCACATGACTTATCGGCTACGTATAACCTCAAAGAAATGAAGATATTGAGAGGAAGAACCGGATTCTCATAGAGATGGCTAGAATGATGCTCGACGAATACAAGACACCAAGACTCTTTTGGGCAAAAGCCGTGGAAATAACTTGTCATGGAACAAACTGACTCTACCTACACAAGATTCTCACTCAAATGACATACAAGCTACTCATAGGTAACAAACCCTAAGTTGGATACTTTCGGGTATTTTTCTCAAAGTGCTACATTCTTGATAACCATTGTCATTTAAAATTTGCTCCTAAATCTCATGAAGGTTTCCTACTTGGTTACTGAAAGGATTGATATTGTTGACCAGAGGGGGGTGAATAGGCAACTAACAGTTTTAAACTTTTCTTTAACCAAATTAGATTTAGCAACAAATAGGTTGTCTAGATATGCAACTAAGTGAGAAAGATATATGATGCTAACAATAACAATAATAAGCAAGAAGTAAATATAAGTAAAGGTGAGAAATAACCACAAGTGGACCGATGAAGACTAGGATATGTTTCCAAACTTCCATCCCTTTGAAGCGAAGTACATCTCTGTTGGAGCAGTGTGGAGGCACAATGCTCCCCAAGATGCCGCTAAGGCCACCATATTCTCCTCATGCCCTCACACAATGCGAGGTGTCGTGATTCCACTAAGTGGTGCCCTTGAAGGCAGTGACTGAACCTTTACAAATAAGGTTGGGGAAATCTCCACAACTTAATTGGAGGCTCCCAACGAGATCACGAAGCTTCACCATAATGGAGTATGGCTTCGTGGTGACATATTCCTTCTAGGGTGCTCAAACACCCAAGAGTAACAAGATCCGCGAGGGATTAATGGGGGGAACAAATTTTCTCTTGGTGGAAGTGTGGGGAAGTGTTGGGGAACGTTGCATGGGAAACAAAAAGTTTCCTACACGCACGCAATACCTATCCATGGTGATGATCATCTACGAGAGGGGAGAGTGAATCTACATACCCTTGCAGATCGTTAAGTGAAAGCGTATATAATGTGGTTGATGTAGTGGAACATCTTCGCGATCCAAATCGCAGCCCTTCCCGCGATCTCATCACGATCTGTCCTGTGATCCCATCACGATCTGTCCTGCGATCCCATCACGATCTATCCCGATCTAGTGCCGAACGGACGGCACTTCCGCATTCAACACAAGTACAGCTCGATGACGATCCCCGACTTCTTCATCCAGCAAGAGGGGTGGAGAGATAGATGAGTTATGCAGCACGGTGGCGCGGTGGTGGTGGTGGTGCACTAATCCAGCACGGCTTCGCCTAAGCACTACCGAACTAGACTAGAGGAGAAACAGACCTAGCGAGAAGTAGAGGGAGCACGTGGCAATTATGGTTAGGGCTGCCTCTAATTCCTCTAGTATATATAGGAGGGAGGGAGGGGAGGAGGAAGCCTCACACCCTCAAGGTTCGGCCAAAATTAGAGGTGGAGGATTCCTACTCCAATCCTACTAGTAGTAGGATTCCTCATCACCACTTGGAAACCCTTTCCTCCTCTTCAACCTTTTTGTTTTTTCCTTCTCAAACCTCATAGGCCTTAGTGGGGGCTTAGACCAGCCCACTAGGGGCTGGTTTGTCTCCTCCCAGAGCTCATGAGGCCCCTCGGGGCATGACACCCCTCCCGATGGTCCCCGATACCCTCCCGGCATTCCCGGTACACTACCGATGAGCCCGAAACTTTTCCGGTGACCAAAACAGGACTTCCTATATATCAATATTTACCTCCGAACCACTCCAGAGCTCCTCGCGACATCGAGGATCTCATCCAGGACTCCAAACAACCTTCTATCACCAACACCTATAACTCAACTATAGCGAAACGTCATTGAACCTTAAGTGTGCACACTGTGCGGGTTCGAGAACTATGTAGACATGACCTGAGACATTCTTCGGTCAATAACCAATAGCGGGACCTAGATGACCATATTGTCTCCTACATATTCTACGAAGATCTCTATCGGTTGAACCTCTATGTCAAGGATTCAGTTAATCCCATATGTTGGTCCCTTTGTCCTTCAGTATGTTACTTGCCCGAGATTCGATTGTCGGTATCTCCATACCTAGTTCAATCTCGTTACCGGCAAGTCTCTTTACTTGTATCGTAATACAAGATCCCGTGACCAATTCCTAAGTCACATTTCTTGCAAAGCTTATTCATGGAAGGACTACTAGTCTTATTCATGGAAGGACTACCACAATGCCAAGTCTGAGATCAATCAAAGGAGGGTAGCTAGTAATTGGTGTACAAAGCTACATTTCAGCCACAATTCAACTTGCAGATGTGCTGCTCATTTTCTCCACATGAGTATATCATATCTTGGTTTGAAATGATGCCTTGGGATGCTAGGGGCTCTCTGGAAAGAGATGGGGGCTTTGGCTTAAACAGAAGTGGGGCAAGAGGAGTAAAAATGATGATTCCAAGCGTAAAATGAGAAGTAGCTACAACGGGCATCTCTCCAATAATTGTTTAGTTGCCATGGCAAAGCTACTGGAGTAAAAAGGTAACTAGGAGAGGCTGTGGTAGAAAGTTGAGCTCAAGGGTGAAAGTGGAAGGGGTCAAACTAGCCAATAAATTGAGTGCACACAAGGTGTTTGATGAGTGTCACGGCAACCATATGGACATCAATGGATATGAAACTTAACGGCATCAAAAAAATGAAAATAAGCTTGGACACCAAATTTGTGATTTGGTGGAGAAGATTTCCAATGTAGACTTGGAAAACCCATGAAATGGGCAGAAGTGGCCTTCTGCTTACAAAGCTATTCAAATCTATTCCCACAAATCCAGTATTTGGTGTGGGGGCATTATTTGAGCATTAAAGCATGCCCAAAAATTTTGGGGGTCAATTCGAGAAACTTTATAATGTAAAGTTTCCCAAAGTCTGAAATCAACAGGGAGGGTTTTGAGGGTCTTGGGACAAGTTCTTCTATTCTCCTTGATGCACCACTTGGTGTGGATGCATTATTGGAGTATCAAAACTTGTCCACCAAATTTGAGCACAATTGGAGACACTTGGCAATGTAGAGTTGCTAAATTGGCAAGATCATCACATATATCATATGTGACATGGTAGAATTTTACAGGAATAAATGGAGAACATTTCTTATAGAAATATTCCAAAAGTTTGAAATAGGCAGGAAGGGTTTTGAAGGGGTTTGCCCAATATTTTGAACATGACCATGTGATTAAACTCATATATATGAAATATATATGTCCACTGGGTTTCCCTAAATTTTCTCAAATATTTTGAAAGCAATAAGAATAACTTTCCTTCATAAGAGACCATTTGTGGCATCACAGAAAGGCATTTAAATAATATACGTGTATTGAGTGACTGGTTGGTGCCATGTACATTCAGTCGGAATCTTCTGTGTGACCTTTGGCCTAATAATGAGGTACCCTTGGGTAGGACATTTAGGTCAGGCCTGTGACCCTACCCTAGGTACATATCCCCATCATTAGCCCCCGAATGGATCGGGGTTCGACTGACGAAGGGGTTGATGTGAGTTCTTGTCGAACCACACTGACCTTTGTCATTTTCCTGGGATGGATGAAACTTCGTGCCGACTGAAATCTTCGTCACTCTCCTCGATCGATTCTGTTGTGAAGTTTTTCTGAGTGATTTTAGATGCTTAGAGTTACTCCGAGTGACTGACGGGATATTTTCATGGGACGGATCACTGAGGCAGGCCCAGATTTCACGGGATTCCAGATTTTGGTTTCTGCGTGCCTCACGGGGATGACACAACTGGCAGGGCAAGTGGAGCAATGACGCCTTGATTATCACACCATCATCATCGCCACGCGTCACGTCTCCTCTGATATCGGGATAAGCTGAGATCTGGGGGACCCACCAGTCGGTGACACAGTCGGTCGATTATATAAATGCGGCTGGCGCTAGGGTTAAGGTTGTGCCTTCCTTGATCGTTTCCTGCTTCTTCTTCTCCACCTTCGTCCTGCAAGCTTTTCTTAGGATTTTCCCCATCGTCGCGACTATGCTGAAGAACAAGACCTCCAAACTCGAGCACGCCAAGAAGGGCGGCAAGGCGAGGAAGCCAGGTCAGACTCCGCTGCCACCAGGGTGGATCCAGGGGATTTTCTGTCGGGACGCCGATCCTAAGTCATAGGAATCCAGCCTGTAACACATCGCATCTCTTTGTGGTCTCACGCACGGTTAACTCCACGGCTGCAGCCTTACCTTAGCAGGGATCGTTTGCGTCTTTTGACTCACGTATGCAACAGTGTCGCTAGCATTCCAATGTCAAAGAACCCGGATCGACAATTCTAGTCACAAACCAAAGTGGCAGTACCGCACAAGGACAAGCATACATGACCCAACAAAGCAGGTGTCGGTCACCAGCGAGTGTAGACGAGTCGTAGCAAGCTACAAGGACTCCATTACATCGCATGACGTTTCCCCAAAGGGGACAGACACAGCAGCTAAGAAGGACACATGCCGGTCAACCAATGTGTCCGGGGCTGTAGCGAAGTACCATGGCTCATTGGATCACAAAGGGGCATTTCCTTGTAAGGAGTGCTACTAAAGTTGACGACTAGGTAATCGAACCCCATACATATCAAGTACAACACAGTACGCATGGCATACCGATATGTATAGATACATCGATGGAATCACAACATAACCATAACATACAAACTTTATTTAAGAGCCTCGGAAGAGCCTCACACATAATATTACACATTAAGGGTCTCACAACCCATAATAACAGTCATTCAGTTACAAGCCAGCGGAAGAGTTTAAAACTGTCTGAGTACAGACAGGTGCAACTAGAAGGCACATGGCGTGACTATACTACAGACCCAACCTAGGGCCAGATCGTAGCTGGGACACCAGCTACTCGTCATCGTCGATGTCTACGAAGAACCCTCCATTAGGGTCATTAGCAACCTCTGCAACATTTATTAAGCAAACATGAGTACGAAGGTACTCAGCAAGACTTTAGGATAACTATCTACTCATGCAAGGTATCAATAAGGTATTGTGGGGTTTCATGCGGAAAGCCAGCATTTGACTCATGGCTAGACAACTTGCATTTTTAAATCATTTTGACAACTTGATTTCTCGCACACGAGTCCACTAACCACCACAACAATACACCAACGTGGAATCATTCCGTCTCCATACGGAAATGCCGTCCACGACACTCACGCTTATCTTGACAATTTTATGAGTAGCCATTGCAGTTATCTATGAACAACATATGTCTCCAAGTAGTCCATAGCCGCGGACGCGGCTATTCGAATAGATCGTAACCCTGCAGGGGTGTACTTTGTCACACATCCTCTCACCACTTATCGCCATGTGCACGTCATGCACCTCGGCAACCTTCAAGCGGAAGCCCAGCGAGGGAGTCGGCCACGACCGTTAACCACACTAGTACCTAGTCCAGGTTTATCGCCTATCTGAGAGTAACCCGTACGGAAGTCCGGCCGAGGTTTCCGCCACGGATTCAAACGATGTGCGCAGGGTTCCCAAGCCCACCATCCGGGTGCCACTTGGTACACCGTGCCACTGCCTACCGCATCACGGCCCACCTCTCATGTCAGCACCATGCACGGCCTCCAGCATTACTATAAACACCAGAAACTACTTGCAACTCCTGGACCGAGTACTAAGCGATTAATAGGCCGAGCGGGGTCATATTTCAGGGCCCAGCATGTGGTAGTATCTAGTCTTGGTTTACATACACGGAACTCAGTTCCTAAGGACGGTTCCAATGAAACAACCCGCCATGTACTCCTACACAGCCTTTCGCCGGTACCTTTACCAACTCAAGTTTAACACACAACCTTTGCTTACCGAACACATTCTCACAATTGTATTCATCTCCCAGATGACAGACCATACACAAATCTAAGCATAGCATGCATAGCAGGATAAGGCACATCATGGCTCAAGCAACTACCAGGTTTGCTAGGTTGCAAGGTTCGGCTATTTACTGTGACAAGGATAGGTCATGCAAAGGAAGTGGGTTTAGGGGTTCGGCTATTTGAATTTGATCCTAATGCAATAAATAAGTGCAGGAGCAAGAATATGGGATTTATCGGGATGATCAAAATGGTTGCTTGCCTTGTTGCTCAGAGGAGGGACAATATCCGTCAGACGGATATTCGGTGGAATCCGGGGGTGCGGAGCCTACCGATAGAAATGACAACAATCAATATCAAGCTTATGCAATCAAGATGATGCATGAGCATGGCATGATAATGCAAAGTGATATACTATTATAATCAACATGTATTAGGTTTGAAGTTGATTTGAATTAAATTCAAATATCAATTCAAATGAGGTATTCTCGGGTACCGATTTAATTGATTCGACCTGATGCTGAGATCAACTTGATGTTAGCATGCATGATATTTCATGTTAAGGTACTGGTTTGTTATTAGAACAATGTTTGATCATGTCAAACAAAAATAAATTTAGTTACTTTTCATATTCCATTTATAAAGTAATTATAAGAATTGACTTATTCATTAATCTACATGTTTGGGTTCTGTAACTTTTTCAAACATGAATGAAAATAGCATATTCACATTCCTTGAATTTTTCTGATACTTTTTCGTATATATATTATTTTCATTGGAGTTACAGATTAATTTCTATGAATTTTTGAAGTTTTAAACATTTCTGGAATTATTTTTATACTCGAAAGTACTTTTACTGCATCAGCATGACATCAGCAGGTCCAACTGGCCGTTGAAAGTCAAACCTGACCAGTGGGACCCACTGGTCAGTGTCTCTGGTCAGTTTTGGATTAAGATTAAACTTAATTAGCTGATTAATCTTACTGGTCCCACATGTCAGTGACTTATTAAATTATCTGATTTATTTTTATTTTTTCTAAACTGTCCAGAGGCTGGCCCCACACGTCAGGGGCTCAGGCCAGCTAAGATCCACCGGCCGCGAGGTCGTCCTCGCCGGCGGGGAGCCTCCGGCGACCGCCAGAACGTCGGGGGGGCTCGAAAATGGCGCACAGAGGGCCAAACTCGGCGCGGAGAGCACCAGAGGAACGGCCACTTGATGGCGCGCACGATGGGACAAGCCCCAGGGGCTGGGGTGGCCGGAATCAACGCCGGCGACGAGCTTGGTGGCGACCAAGTTCGGCCATCGTGGAAGCCATTGAATAGGGGGTCAAAACGCGCGGGGCTGGGCACCTAACCTATCTACATGATGTCTTGAGGCTGTTGGTGGCCTCAGACGGACCAACCCGTCACGGGAGGGCTACCGGCGACGAGCTGCAGCGGCAGTCTTCGTCGGGCTCCGATAGAACTAAGCCTAGAGGAGGGGATCGATGGGGAGAGCTTAGGGGAAATGACTGCATGCTCACGAGGAGTGCAGTGGTGGCGCTAGTTTGCTCGGGGACCGCCTGGAGAGGGAGAACGCCGGCGGCGATCTTCGGTGACCCGAGGAAGAAGACGACAGCTGCTCGTCGTTTCACTGCATCTCAGCGTCGGGCTCGGGGCTAGGAAGCTTCAGGGAGGTGCGGTGGACCTACTGCGTGGCTCAGGAGGGAGAAGGGTCGGCTAGATCGACGGCGAGCTCGAGCTCTGCTCGGGCTCCAATGGCGGCAGAAGGAGGGAGAAGAGATCCGAGAGGAGGGGGGGAACTGGCGCTGGGAATGGATAGCCACGGGCTCGGGGAGCTTATCCCCGGGCTTGCCAGCGCGAGACGGTGGCCAGGCAGGCGCACAGGTGCGTGGCCACGCCGGAGTACGTGGCGGCCACCTCCTGCTGCCCACTGGCGGGGGAGGAAGACGACAGGAATTGCTGGGCCGGGCCAGGTTAGGCGACAGGTAAGGATTTTTCAATTTTTTTCTGTTTTTGTTTCTGTTTTGCTATTTCACTGATTTTCTATTTATTTCAGCTCCCAAATAAATTGAAAAAACTATGTTGAGCACCCTAGAATATTTGTTGGAATATTTCCAACCATTCCTAAAGTTTTCAACATTTTTGAAAGTTTAAAATTTCTGATTTCAAATTTAAAACTTGAAACCAGTAGCTTTTTGCATTTATTTAAAATGCTTAAAGTGTCAAGAAAATGGTTTTCTTCATTGCTCATTTACTTTCCTGATTTATCAGAAAGTTTGAACTTTCCTTGAGGCCATTTTGGGTTCGTTGATTTTAGCTAGTTTGAAATTTCCTTTATTTAAAGAAGTGGCTAGGGTTTGAGTTTTTCCTTCACATCTTTCTTTGTTCTTGTTGAAAATTTCTTGGATGCAATGCAAAGAAGACATGAGCACAAGACTAACTTGCTTAAGGTGTCAGGGATGTGACAACTCACCCCCACTCAAAGGAATCTCGTCCCGAGATTTAGAAGTCGTCGGGAATAACGCAGGATACTCAAGTCGGAGACGATCCTCTCTTTCCCAAGTTGCCTCCTTTTCAGAATGATTTGACCATTGAACTTTAAGAAACTTGAGGTTTCAACGTCGAGTGGTACGCTCAGCTTGATCAAGAATACGCACGGGGTATTCTCGGTATGAAAGGTTATCTTGGAGATCAAGCGTTTCGTGGTCCACTTCGCGGATAGGATCCGAAAAGCAACGCCTGAGTTGCGAGACGTGGAAGACATCATGAGCCTTGGAAAGTTGTGGAGGAAGTTCCGACTGGTAGGCAACTTCTCCTCGTTTGGCAAGAATGTGAAAAGGACCAATGTAACGAGGAGCCAACTTGCCCTTGATACCGAAACGATGGGTACCCTTCAAAGGTGTAACCCGAAGGTAAGCCTTCTCGTCAACTTCAAAGGTCACAGCCTTATGATGACGATCATATTGGCTCTTTTGACGAGACTGGGCTGTTTTCAACTTTTCACGAATAATGCGAACCTGCTCTTCTGCATCCTGGATCATATCCGGGCCAACGAGTTGCCTCTCTCCGGTTTCTGACCAATTAAGAGGTGTTCGACATCTTCGTCCATAGAGAACTTCAAAAGGGGCTTTGCCCAAGCTTGATTGGTAACTATTGTTATAAGCGAATTCGGCGAATGGAAGGCACTTCTCCCAATTCATACCGAACGATATAACACAAGCTCGGAGCATATCTTCTAGGATTTGATTCACTCTTTCTACTTGACCACTTGACTGGGGATGGAAAGCAGTGCTAAAAGATAAGTGAGTCCCCATGGCATTCTGAAAACTTTCCCAGAAGCAAGAAGTAAAGATACTTCCACGGTCCGAGTTAATCTCCAGGGGAACACCATGAAGAGACACTATTCGGGAGATATATAACTCTGGTAGCTGGTTGGCTGTTATACTCTCACGAACAGGAAGAAAATGAGCCACTTCGGAAAGACGGTCAATGACCACAAAGATAGCATTATTTCCTTTCTTGGTCTTGGGAAATCCGGTAATGAAATCCATGCTAACTTTATCCCATTTCCATTCAGGAATAGCTAGGGGTTGAAGGGTGCCAGCAGGCCTTTGATGTTCTGCCTTAACTCGACGACAAACGTCGGAGTTAGCAACGAACTCAGCAATTTCTCTCTTCATCCTAGTCCACCAGAACCTCTGGCTTAGATCCTGATACATCTTAGTACTACCGGGATGAATGGTGAGAGGAGAATCATGAGCCTCCTTAAGGATTAACTTCCTTAGATGTGGGTACTTAGGAACCACTAGACGATTCTGGAAGAACACAACACCTTGATCGTTCATGGAAAATTCTTTAGCATTTCCGCTAAAAATATTATCCTTGATCCATGATATACCCTTGTCACGCTTTTGGCCAGCTATAATTTGATCCTTAAGAGTAGGCTTCGCCACCAGGGCAGAAAGGAATCCTTGAGGAACAATATGAAGATTCAACTTCCGAAAGTCCTCATGGAGATGTGGTTGACCTTGTTGTAGCATCAAATTGTTACAATAAGATTTACGACTTAGTGCATCGGCCATAACATTGGCCTTCCCCGGGGTGTAAGTTATCCCTAAGTCGTAATCCGAGATCAACACAACCCACCGTCTTTGCCTGAGATTCATATCCGGTTGGGTGAAAATACATTTCAGACTTTGGTGATCAGTGAATATTTCGCAACAATTACCCAGAAGGTAATGTCGCCAAGTTTTTAGTGCATGGACCACAGCTGCAAGCTCAAGGTCATGTGTGGGATAATTATCCTCATGTGGACGCAACTGTCGAGATGCGTATGCAATCACATGACGATCTTGCATGAGAATGCAACCTAATCCTTCTCGCGAGGCGTCGCAATAGATAACAAAGTCCTTAGAAAAATCTGGTGGTAGCAACACAGGTGCGGAAGTCAGGCGTCTTTTCAGTTCCTAAAAACTATGCTCACACTGTGGTGTCCACTCGAACTTTTTATCCTTCTTGAGGAGTTCAGTTAGAGGCTTTGCAACCTTGGAGAAATTCTCGACAAAGCGGCGACAATAGCTCGCTAGACAAAGAAAACTCCTAACTTGCTTAACCGATTCAGGTTGAGTCCAATCAAGGACATCTTGAACTCTCTCAGGATTGACAGCAATACCCTTACCAGAGATTACGTGTCCTAGATAGGTCACTTCTGGTAACCAGAATTCACATTTTGAAAACTTGGCATAAAGGCGATGCCCTCGAAGTTTCATCAATACCAGCCTTAGATGCTCGGCATGTTCTTGTTCATTCTTCGAGTAGATGAGAATATCATCGAGGTATACCACGACGAATTTATCCAAATACTCCATGAATATTGAATTCATCAGACGAGAGAAGGTGGCTGGGGCATTGGTTAACCCGAAGGAAATGACGGTGTACTTGTATTGGCATAACGAGTAACAAAAGCCGTTTTTGGAATGTCCCCGTTCTTGATCTTGATTTGATGGTATCCCAACCTCAAATCAATTTTGGAGAAGACTGAGGATCCAGCGAGCTGATCCTACAGATCGTTGATCCTGGGGAGCGGATACTTGTTCTTTATGGTGACCAGATTAACTGGTCGGTAATCTACAACCATCCGATCCGTTCCGTCTTTCTTCTTGACGAAGAGGACGGGGCAAGCCCAAGGAGAAGAGCTAGGACGAATGAAACCTTTGTTCAAGGCCTCATCTAATTGCTTCTTAAGTTCAGCTAGCTCCAGGGGTGCCATCCTATAAGGTCTTCTGGCTATTGGGACAGTTCCCGGAACAAGATCTATCACGAACTCTACATCTCTGTCAGGTGGAATTCCTGGCAGTTCCTCTGGAAAGACATCCGAGAAGTCACGAACTACCGGAATGTCTTCAAGTTCCGGAAGAGGGTTGGCATTTAGGGAATAGAGTTGGCATTTGGCAACTCGAGTAGAGACATTTACTATCTCACCCGAGGGATGGGTAAGTTGGACATTTCTAGAATGGGTATCAATCTTGGCATAGTGAGCTGACATCCAGTCCATGCCCAAGATGATATTAATATCCGAAGATTTCAATGATATCAATGAGGCTAGAAAAACTAGCCTGTCTACTAGAATTTCATTGTCATAGGTTATCCTAGAGGTTTGCCATTTACTACCAGGAGTTTGGACAACCAAAGGAATTGGCATATCACAAAAAGACATGTTATGCAACTGTGCATAACTTTCTGAGATGAAGGAATGAGAAGACCCAGTGTCAAAGAGAACGGATGCTGGGTGATGATTAACAAGAAGCATACCCAGCATGACGTCGGGATCCTCTGCAGCTTCTTCTGCTGACACATAGTTCACACGGCCACGTGCAGGAGTTGGCTTCACATAGTAAGCTTTGCCCGACTTGGCTTGCCCGGCGGACTTTCCGGGTTGCTTAGCACCCACATTCTGAGGACACTCATGGGGATAGTGCCCTGGTTCTCCACACTTGTAGCATATCACTTGGTTGGCACGTGGTGCAGCATTGCTAGCTGAACCACCATAACCTTTGGCTGGAGGGTTGGCCTGATTCGTCTGAGGCGCCACGTAGGATGGCCTCGGAGTGTATCTTGGCGGGAGAGAACTGTTCGGAACCCACAGCCTGCGTTTGGGAAACGCGGAACCAGAAGACGAGCCAAAGTCACGGGAGTGCTTCCTTGTGGCTTCAAAGTCAGTATGACCAGTCTCGGCACTGATCGCCTTGTTGACCAGAGCTTGAAAGCTTGCACACTCGTGGAGGCGCAGATCACGACGAAGCTCAGGGCTCAGACCCTTACGGAATCTTGCTTGCTTCTTGGCATCAGTAGACACCTCCTCTGTTGCATAGCGGGCGAGGTTACTGAACTCGCAGATATAGGCATCCACAGACAACTTGCCCTGAGTGAAGGCACATAACTCCTCTCTCTTTCTGTCCATCAGGCCCTCTGGAATATGGTGCAGACGAAAAGCTGCACTGAAGTCTGCCCATGTGGCTACTAGTTCAGCGGGACGCATAGCTTCAAAGTTCTCCCACCATAGATTGGCGGGTCCCTCCAGGAAATACGCCGCAAAGGTCACCTTGTCGGCCTCAGACACATTCGTAGAGCGAATCTTGCGTGAGATGCTGCACAGCCAGTCATCAGCGTCGAGGGGATCGACGGAATGATGAAACTTTAGAGGATTCAGCTTCACAAAGTCATTGAGGGACACTGCAGCATTCCTAGGCTGACGAGCCGTATTCTGCTCAATACGCTCTAACAGTCGGTTGGTCTCCCTTTTATTTCTCTCTGCCTCAAGCATCACTTCCGCCAGAGAGGGCGGGTGAGGCAGGTCTTCCTGCGACGCTTGACTACCCTCGCTTTGCTCATGACCAGGGGCACGGCTCAACCTGGTGAACACCATCCTGACAAACAAACTCACAGCTTAGACCAATATCACATCAATACTAGCTATGCATTAAGAATGTACTGAACACACGGAATGGGGAAATGAATATCCGAACAGCATGGTAACAAGCAACTGCTATATATACACCATGGTTCATACACACCCTTACATAGTTCAGTACAACCTTAACTGAAGAGCAAACTACTGAAATTATGAAACTACTCATCAGAGGCTTACAAGCTTCCTATACATTATTTATCTAGGCCTCCGGAATTCATTTCACATTACAGGCATACTTCACAAGTCACGCAGGACTGTGAACGTACGGCTACTACCATACTATCCTTCCGCTCACAGCTCAGGCATCCGCATAGAACATCTCATAGAGATTACCTCCATGACCTGGAAGCTCAACCTGCGGATCAGGAAACACTCTAGCGTGAGATCCCTGGGATCCATAAGGACACGGATGTGGCCTTGGTCCCCTGACTGGTGGTAAGAGGGGTCCCCGAAGAGATGTGACTCCTCCTATAGCTGGCCAGTCAACGTGAGCTGGAAGATGGGTCCTAACAGGGTTCAGCATCTCCATATCTCCGTACCCTGTCTGGACTACCGGTGCCAGCTGCGTCAAAGCCATCCACAGACGGGCACGGGTAGCATAAAGCTCCATGCGGAGAGCACGAGCATCCCTGTCTCTGTTCTCTAGCATCTCAACAATGGACTACAGTAGTGGATCCTCCATAGAAGAATCAAAATAGACTCCACTGAGGTATCCCTCTTCACCAGGCTGAGAGGCCGAAACATAGTAGCACTCTGAATTATGCAACAGTGCATGTCTCGCTCTCATAATGGTCAGCATTGAATAAGCAGCATCTTGTACTGCCATGTCAACAGTGACCCCCAACCCATAGGACCAATGGATTGGCTCCTCAGCTCCAGGGTAGTCTGGAAATACCCTAACAGTGCAGATGTACTGGCTCTGGTTGAAGTCTCGGTACTGTTCCTCCACTGTGTACTCCGGGTACCAGCGGTAACCGCACACCGACATCATCCTGACCAGCATGGCCGTATGACCCAGTACATCAATGCACCTGGTCAGACGTACCACCTGACGAGAAGGACGGCCAGGCATCTGTAAATAGAGAGCAATGCAAAAGCATTAGAGCTCTGAATGCAAAATTGGGCAGCATAACGGCTGTAAATGCTCAAAAACAAATTTTGAGACAACCCAAAATGGAATAGCATAACCACTCGACTATCAAGTTCAACTCTCTGGTCATCAAACTTACTTCCTTTTTCCTAGGAATGAAGGAAACCCAAATATCTCTTGACCCATAGTCCTATAATCTACCGATCAGAAACACGAGCCTAGAAGAAGATGAGTAACCTAGTCCTTAATTCCCACAGAAAAGACGAGGATGACCAGAGTAGAATAACTTGAGAAGAGAACAAGAGTCTTACGTTTCCCTCCACAAACAATTCCCTTATATATAACTAAAGCAATTCTAGACTCAACTTCGACCAGTTTGGCTTAGTAATTCTACAGTCAGTCAGGCTCTGATACCAACGCTGTCGGGACCCCGATCCTAAGTCATAGGAATCCAGCCTGTAACACATCGCATCTCTTTGCGGTCTCACGCACGGTTAACTCCACGGCTGCAGCCTTACCTTAGCCGGGACCATTTGCGTCTTTTGACTCACGTATGCAATAGTGTCGCTAGCATTCCAATGTCAAAGAACCCGGATCGACAATTCTAGTCACAAACCAAAGTGGCAGTACCGCACAAGGACAAGCATACATGACCCAACAAAGCAGGTGTCGGTCACCAGCGAGTGTAGACGAGTCGTAGCAAGCTACAAGGACTCCATTACATCGCGTGACGTTTCCCCAAAGGGGACAGACACAGCAGCTAAGAAGGACACATGCCGGTCAACCAATGTGTCCGGAGCAGTAGCGAACTACCATGGCTCGTTGGATCACAAAGGGGCATTTCCTTGTAAGGAGTGCTACTAAAGTTCACAACTAGGTAATCGAACCCCATACATATCAAGTACGACACACGTACGCATGGCATATCGATATGTATAGATACATCGATGGCATCACAACATAACCATAACATATAAACTTTATTTAAGAGGCTCGGAAGAGCCTCACACATAATATTACACATTAAGGGTCTCACGACCCATAATAGCAGTCATTCAGTTACAAGCCAGCGGAAGAGCTTAAAACTGTCTGAGTACAGATAGGTGCAACTAGAAGGCACATGGCCTGACTATACTACAGACCCAACCTAGGGACAGATCGTAGCTGGGACACCAGCTACTCGTCGCCGTCGATGTCTACGAAGAACCCTCCATTAGGGTCATTAGCAACCTCTGCAACATTTATTAAGAAACCATGAGTAAGAAGGTACTCAGCAAGACTTTAGGATAAGTATCTACTCATGCAAGGTATCAATAAGGTATTGTGGGGTTTCATGCGGAAAGCCAGCATTTGACTCGTGGCTAGACAACTTACATTTTTAAATCATTTTGACAACTTGATTTCTCGCACACGAGTCCACTAACTACCACAACAATACACCATCGTGGAATCATTCTGTCTCCATACGGAAATGCCGTCCACGACACTCACGCTTATCTTGACAATTTTATGAGTAGGCATTGAAGTTATCTATGAACAACATATGTCTCCAAGTAGTCCATAACCGCGGACGCGGCTATTCGAATAGATCATAACCCTGCAGGGGTGTACTTCCTCACACACGCTCTCGCCACTTATCGCCATGTGCACGTCATGCACCTCGGCAACCTTCAAGCGGAAGCCCAGCGAGGGAGTCGGCCACGACCGTTAACCACACTAGTACCTAGTCCAGGTTTATCGCCTATCTGAGAGTAACCCGTACGGAAGTCCGGCCGAGGTTTCCGACACGGCCTCAAACGATGTGCGCAGGGTTCCAAAGCCCACCATCCGGGTGCCACTGGGTACACCGTGCCACTGCCTACCGCATCACAGCCCACCTCTCAGGTCAGCACCATGCACGGCCTCCAGCATTACTATAAACACCAGAAACTACTTGCAACTCCTGGACCGAGTACTAAGCGATTAATAGGGCGAGCGGGGTCATATTTCAGGGCCCAGCATGTGGTAGTATTTTGTCTTGGATTACATACACGGAACTTAGTTCCTAAGGACGGTTCCAATGAAACAACCCGCCATGGACTCCTACACAGCCTTTCACCGGTACCTTTACCAACTCAAGTTTAACACACAACCTTTGCTTACCGAACACATTCTCACAATTCTGGTCATCTCCCACATGACAGACCATACACAACTCTAAGCATAGCATGCATAGCAGGATAAGTCACATCATTGCTCAAGCAACTACCAGGTATGCTAGGTTGCAAGGTTCGGCTATTTACTGTGACAAGGATAGGTCATGCAAAGGAAGTGGGTTCAACTAACGTGGCAAAAGTAGTTGAAGCATTTGATCCTAATGCAATAAATAAGTGCAGGAGCAAGAACATGGGATTTATCGGTATGATCAAAATGGTTGCTTGCCTTGTTGCTCATAGGAGGGACAATATTCGTCAGACGGATATTCGGTGGAATCCAGGGGTGCGGAGCCTACCGAAAGAAATGACAACAATCAATATCAAGCTTATGCAATCAAGATGATGCATGAGCATGGCATGATAATGCAAAGTGATATACTATTATAATCAACATGTATTAGGTTTGAAGTTGATTTGAATTAAATTCAAATATCAATTCAAATGAGGTATTCTCGGGTACCGATTTAATTGATTCGACCTGATGCTCAGATCAACTTGATGTTAGCATGCATGAGATGTCATGTTAAGGTACTGGTTTGTTATTAGAACAATGTTTGATCATGTCAAACAAAAATAAATTTAGTTACTTTTCATATTCCATTTATAAAGTAATTATAAGAATTGACTTATTCATTAATCTACATGTTTGGGTTCTGTAACTTTTTCAAACATGAATGAAAATAGCATATTCACATTCCTTGAATTTTTCTGATACTTTTTCGTATATATATTATTTTCATTGGAGTTATAGATTAATTTCTATGAATTTTTGAAGTTTTAAACATTTCTGGAATTATTTTTATACTCGAAAATACTTTTACTGCATCAGCATGACATCAGCAGGTCCAACTGGCCGTTGAAAGTCAAACCTGACCAGTGGGACCCACTGGTTAGTGTCTCTGGTCAGTTTTAGATTAAGATTAAACTTAATTAGCTGATTAATCTTACTGGTCCCACATGTCAGTGACTTATTAACTTATCTGATTTATTTTTATTTTTTCTAAACTGTCCAGAGGCTGGCCCCACACGTCAGTGGCTCAGGCCAGCTGAGATCCACCGGCGGAGAGGTCGTCCACGCCGGCGGGGAGCCTCCGGCGACCGCCAGAACGTCGGGGGAACTCGGAAATGGCGCACAGAGGGCCAAACTCGGCGCGGAGAGCACCAGAGGAACGACCACTTGATGGCGCGCACGATGGGACAAGCCGCAAGGGCTGGGGTGGCCGGAATCAACGCCGGCGACGAGCTTGGCGGCGACCAAGTTCGGCCATCGTCGAAGCCATCGAATACAGGGTCAAAACGCGCGGGGCTGGGCACCTAACGCATCTACATGATGTTCTGAGGCTGTTGTTGGCCTCAGACGGACCAACCCGTCACCGGAGGGCTACCGGCGACGAGCTGCAGCGGCGGTCCTCGTCGGGCTCCGATGGAACTAAGCCTAGAGGAGGGGATCGATGGGGAGAGCTTAGGGGAAATGACTGCATGCTCTCGGGGAGTGCAGTGGTGGCGCTAGTTTGCTCGGGGATGGCCTGGAGAGGGAGAACGCCGGCGGCGATCTTCGGTGACCCGAGGAAGAAGATGACAGCTGCTCGTCGTTTCAATGCATCTCAGCGTCGGGCTCGGGGCTAGGAAGCTTCAAGGAGGTGCGGCGGACCTACTGCGTGGCTCGGGAGGGAGAAGGGTCGGCTAGATCGACGGCGAGCTCGAGCTCTGCTTGGGCTCCAATGGCGGGAGAAGGAGGGAGAAGAGATCCGAGAGGAGGGGGGAACTGGCGCTGGGAATGGATAGCCACGGGCTCGGGGAGCTTATCCCCGGGCTTGCCAGCGCGAGACGGCGGCCAGGCAGGCGCACAGGTGTGTGGCCGCGCCGGAGTACGCGGCGGTAACCTCCTGCTGCCCACTGGCGGGGGAGGAAGACGAAAAGAATTGCTGGGCAGGGCCAGGTTAGGCGACAGGTAAGGATTTTTCATTTTTTCTGTTTTTGTTTCTGTTTTGCTATTTCACTAATTTTCTATTTATTTCAACTCCCAAATAAATTGAAAAAAACTATGTTGAGCACCCTAGAATATTTGTTGGAATATTTCCAACCATTCCTAAAGTTTTCAACATTTTTGAAAGTTTAAAATTTCTGATTTCAAATCTAAAACTTGAAACCAGTAGCTTTTTGCATTTATTTAAAATGCTTAAAGTGTCAAGAAAATGGTTTTCTTCATTGCTCATTTACTTTCATGATTTATCAGAAAGTTTGAAATTTTCTTGAGGCCATTTTGGGTTCATTGATTTTAGCTAGTTTGAAATTTCCTTTATTTAAAGAAGTGGCTAGGGTTTGAGTTTTTCCTTCACCTCTTTCTTTGTTCTTGTTGAAAATTTCTTGGATGCAATGCAAAGAAGACATGAGCACAAGACTAACTTGCTTAAGGTGTCAGGGATGTGACATTTTCTCCCATCCACTGTGATGAAGGAGGACGTCTTGGATCTCGCGGAGCATGGGATGGTGGTCGAGAAATCATGGAGATTGCTAGAGGGGGAGCTTAAGCCGGTGCCTCGTGAGGGGGAGCAAGTCCTTCTCCTCACACACATCGAATGGTTTTTCTCTCCCTCCGGACCCTTTTATTCAGGGCTTCCTCTTTTACTTCGGGCATGGCTTCACCATCTCCCACCGAATACCATTGCGTACCTTTCTCCGTTCATCACTTTGTGCGAGTGTTTTCGGGGCTGTCCTCCTCACTTGGGATTGTTCAAGCATATATTCACTACACTATCTCAAACGGTGAAAGAAGTGAACCCAGGTGATACTAGGACCAACGTCATACAGTTGTGTGGCGGTTTAGGAATACAGAAAAGAGGTAGGAGCGCCTATCCCCATATGACCCTTCCTGAATCGGTCCGGAATTGGCAGTCGACATGGTTCTATTGCAACGATATCGCATCTCCGAACATGTCGACTGGCCTCCCTCCTTTCACCTTATATCATCCGACTGCCCCTAGAATACTGATTGTATTCGAGGATGAGAAGGCAGAGGTGGAGATGTTGGTGGGTGAGGTGATCCACTTGGTCCGGAATGGACTGACTGGAATGGATCTGTTGGAGACGTTCCTTAGTCGGCGCATCCAGCCTCTTCAGGCGAGGGACCATGCCAGGTGGCATTACTCCGGCCCTGAAGATTCCACTCGGTCACATCCTAAGGAAGTTTCAGAGCATCATCGGGCCCTGCGATAATCCCATGGGATCCAAACGAGTCGTGCCTTACTCTACTGAGAATAAGCCGCGGAAACTGGTATGTGATATCTTTTCTGATTATGTTCATGTCTTCGTCAAGTGACTGCTTACTTGTCCAACTGACTCTGCTGTCTTTGCTCTTTGTAGGAGTGGATGAACCTGCACTCTCCTGTACCCAACGGAGAGCATTTTGATCTCGGGTGGAGAGTGAAGGTGGCAGCGCCGGCAGTGTGTATGTTGAGGATAGTGAAGAGAGTGAAGATGCCTGAGAAGACAGCGAAGAAGAAATACAGTCTCCTCCACGCCACAAACATGATCCAAACAACACCATGACCCAGCGACTGCTCCGTGCAAAACGGTCGCCTCCAGCAGCAGGAATGTGAAATGTGACCAAGCCACTTCAACTGACTCCTCGAAGAAGACTGCGAAGCATCCCAAGCGTGATGCGCCCAAGCTTCGGAAGGTTTTGCCCCGAATGAGAATCGTTGTGCTGGTTGCCTCATCGTGAGTATTCGTCCTTTTCATTTTGCCATTATGTCTTTCTGGGTTTTAGATAACTGAGTGTAATTCACTCGTGAGAATCTACTTAGACGTCGTGGATAAGCCTGCTCCTTGACCAGGTATGATAAGCATTAATTTTACTCCGTTTTATGGATTGGATGTGTCGAATGATCTGGTCATTACTGTTGCAGCTTGAGACATCATTTTCTTAGATCACGAACAAGTGCCGCAGCATATAGCTGCAGAACAGACTCAAACCATGTCTGCAACGTCTGCGTTGGGAATTCTTGCGACACCTGCGTCGAGTGTGCCTCCGGTCGGTTCGGCTGCTATGGTTACAACCCCTTCTATTGGATCGACTATTGTGACGACTGTGTTGACTCCGCCTCCGGTAACCCATGTTACCACTGTTATGATGCCAACCTCCTCATTGCTTGCATTCTCCATGCACTGCATCCCAGAGGATCAGACTGGAGCTGCCAAAGAGGCAAGGATCCAAGTTGAGCTGATTATGCAGCGGACTAAGGAGGCGTTCGAGGCCAGTAAGTTGACGTATGACGCTAGCTCGACGCTACATGCGAACATCCGAGTAAGTTCCACTGTAAATTAGTTTCCGATTGAATCTTGTAAATCTTGTTGTCCGATTGAATCTTGTCAATCTTCTTACTTTACACCCACTCTGGGTATGTCATGTAGTGGTTTGTCTTTATTCTAGTGCGGGCACACTGAGTGAACCCACTTGGTGTAGTACCCGAGACTGCTGTTGAATGCTTGCATTAGCAGGAGTTTGAATTTGAGAGGCATGCTCTGTTTTTGACTCAGCCAGGTCGGACCTGGTCGAGTGTTTTTGTATCCAGTGAGGGCACTCTTAGTGCACCCACTAGGTGTAGTCCCCGAGACCGTTGTCGAGTGCTTGCCTTGGTAGGGGTCTAATTGGGAATCAGTTTGTGTTTTACTCGGCAAGACGGATCTGGTAGAGTAGTTTCAAATCCAGTGGGGGCACACTAATTGCACCCACTAGGTGTAGTCCCCGAGAGTAATGTCGGTCGTTTACGAAGTTCATTAGTCTTAAAAACTTGGGAGTGTGCGGCGGGCCGCTATTTGGTTGAATGAATCGTATTTCTCCACTCAGAAGTAGAAAAATAACATTATCGATCGAAACGTATTTCTCCACTCGGAAGTAGAAAAATAGAAACGTCGACTGAAATGAATTGTTGATATTTTTCAGAAGGCTTGCGAGATTGGGTGAAATACACTGAGGTTGAATCAGAAAAGAATCGGTTGCAGCTGGAGTATGACGCTATGAAGAAGGTGCTTGAAGACAAGGACCAAGTCCTTGCAAAGCTTAAGGAGAAGTCCGAAGCTGATCAGCAGAAGCTTGCAGACTTTGATAAATTGGTGGAAGAAAATGCTAAAATGAATAAAGAAATCCTAGAGTGGGGGTAAAAAGATTGACTCCATGGTGAAGAGGGGAAATGCTATGGAGAAGTTTGTGAAAGACTTCCTGACGAAGATGCTAGCGACGCTCATTGGTATGTTCCGTTCACCGAGTGAATATTCGTGAACTTCACCGAATGAACTGTGACTGATGCTTCATTTTTCCTTTCGCACAGAATTCTGCCCAGACTTCGAGAAGGAAACCATCGAGGTGGAGCCAAATCTAGACCCCATCAAGATTCCCGTTCCGGACGCTTTGGCTGTAGACATGTTTCGTCTCAACTCTCTTCTCCTGAAAGTTCAAGGGTATATCGCTCGGCTGCGGGCCACTGTGGGGAGGATCAACATGGAATTGTGGCCTGAGGACACTTTCCAAATTGATCTAGAGGCTGTGATGGATCGCCTGGATCGAGTTCTTGACAGGGTCCTATCATGGAAGAAATCCGCCGCGCGGTGCGGAGCTGATGTCAACCTCTCACTCGTCAGGCTCCATTGCAAGGAGGCAAGAGAAGACAAGCTGAAGGCGCTCCAAGTGGTGAACACGAACAAGATCCAGTTCGAGAATTTCATGGAGACTTTCATAGGCGATGCGACTCGCATTGCTGATGGAATTGATCTCGATACCTTCGTCGAGCCCGCAAGTCGCGCGGGGGGGGGGTGTTGAGAAGAAAACAGTCGTTATTCCCAAAACTTTAAATTTGCCTCGGTATGCCGAGTGGTTTATGTACCGTTAAACTTCGTTCGGGTGTGGAACTCGAGTACTTTCTAGCTGCACGGATGACTTTGATCCGTGTCGAGCACTTTTGAATTTATCTACTTCTGACATTTGCTTGGTTTCTCTCGAGTCAATATGTTGCTATTCATTCGGGAAAAGTTTTTGACTTAGGCGATTTGATCGCAGCTAAGTCTCCAAGTGTAAAGTTTTCCTTTCATTCGGACTATATTTTTACTTTGGTGAATCGTGTTCGCAGCTAAGCCCCCGAGTGTGAGAATTTCTCTTCACTCACAGTATGTTTCGTACGTAGGCGAAAACTGGTTCGCACCTAAGCGTCGAGTGAATAGTTTGTTATTCACTCAAAAAGGTTTCGTAATTTAGATGAATCATGATCGCAGCTAAGCCCCCGAGTCTGAGGATCGCTCTTCACTTAGAGTGTGGTTTGTACTTAGGCAAATACTAGTTCGTAGCTAAGCATCCGAGTGAGGAGTTTGTTAGTCACTCGGAAAGGTTTTGTAACTTAGGCGAATCATGTTCGCAACTAAGCCCCCAAGTGTGAGGATCGCTCTCCACTCGGAGTACGTTTTGTACTTAGGCCAGAACTGGTTCGCAGCTAAGCATCCAAGTAAATAGTTTATATTCACTCGGAAGAGTTTTGTAACTTAGGCGAATCATGTTCGCAGCTAAGCCCCCGAGTGTGAGGATCGCTCTCCACTAGGAGTACGTTTTGTACTTAGGCGAAAACTGGTTCGCAGTTAAGCATCCTAGTGAATAGTTTATATTCATTCAGAAGAGTTTTGTAACTTAGGCGAATCATGTTCGTAGCTAAGCCCCCGAGTGTGAGGATCGCTCTCCACTCGGAGTACATTTTGTACTTACACGAAAATTGGTTCGCAGCTAAGCATCCGAGTGAAATAGTTTATATTCACTCGGAAGGGTTTTGTTACTTAGGTGAATCATGTTCACAGCTAAGCCCCCGAGTGTGAGGATCACTCTCCACTCGGAGTACGTTTTGTACTTAGGCGAAAACTGGTTCGCAGCTAAGCATCCGAGTGAATAATATATATTCACTCGAAAGGGTTTGTAACTTAGGTGAATCATGTTCGCAGCGAAGCCCTCGAGTGTGAGGATCGCTCTCTACTCGGAGTACGTTATGTACTTAGGAAAACACTGGTTCGCAACTAAGCATCTGAGTGAATAGTTTATATTCACCCGGAAGTGTTTTGTAACTTAGGCGAATCATGTTCGCAGCTAAGCCGCCAAGTGTGAGGATCGCTCTCCACTCGGATTACGTT
Organism: Hordeum vulgare subsp. vulgare; assembly: GCF_904849725.1. NCBI lineage: Eukaryota > Viridiplantae > Streptophyta > Magnoliopsida > Poales > Poaceae > Hordeum > Hordeum vulgare. The sequence goes on from NC_058520.1 coordinate 224,239,577, forward strand.
TTGGGCGTGTAGCCACTCGACCGGAATCGACAAAAATTGAACTAGTTATGACTTCCACAAGCAACATTGTTCAGCAAACTTCATCTGGTACATTGGATCAACCAGCGATCAAGCATAAAACGTTCGAGAAAATATGCATTCCATGCGCGTGGTTCGTCGATCCTTTTTTGAAGGTTGTAGAGTCGATAAGCCCCGTTGTTCAGCACCTTGGTGCCAAGGAAAGGCCCTTCCCAATTAGGAGCTAGCTTATGAGGTCGCTGCTGATCCACTCAAAGCACCAGATCGCCTTCGTGAAATGCCCGACTCCTGATATGTCTTGAGTGAAAACGCCGTAGACCTGTTGGTAAATTGTCGACCAAATCGACGCCATCTCGCGCTCCTCCTCCAAGATATCCACTCCATCTTGTCGTGCTTGCTCGGCTTCAGCTTTCGAATAGAGATACACTCAGGGTGAATTATGGAGTAAATCACTCGGCGGTACAGCTTCAACCCCATACACTAAGAAGAACGTTGTTCGTCCAGTCGACCGATTCGGGGTTGTCCTTAGGCCCTAGAGAACAAAAGGGAGTTCAGTCACCCAAGCACCCGCAACATACTCAAGGTCTCGAATGAGGCGAGGCCTCGATCCTTGGAGAATAAGTCCGTTTGCTTGCTTAGCTTGGCCATTGGTTTGGGGATGGGCAATAGATGCATAATCCACTCGGGTCCCTTGGTTGGTACACAAACGTCTGAATTCGTCTGAGTCAAAGTTTGACCCATTGTCCGTGATGATGTTGTGTGGGACTCCATATCGGAATGTGATTTATTTCATGAATTTGATGGAAGTGCGGGAATCTGGATTCTTGATTGGTTTAGCTTCGATCCATTTAGTAAACTTGTCGACTGCAACGTGTAAATGCGTGAACCCACTCTGGACCGTCCAGAAAGGGCCGTCCATATGTAAACCCCGCATAGCGAACGGCCAGGTGAGAGGGATAGTATTCAAAGCAGATGCAGGTTTGTGGGACAAGTTGGAGTGGAACTGATAGCCTTCACAATGGTTGAAGAGATCTTTGGCCTTTCATTCGTGCGTGGCAAGAAGAATCTAGCTCGGTATGCTTTGGCAACAATGGCCTGAGAGGACGCATGATGGGCACAAGTCCCCGAGTGGATTTCTTCTAGAATCAGTTGGCCCTCCTCAAGGGAGATGCATCATTGAGCTACATCGGTCATGCTCTTTTTGTAGAGATGATCACCCGTCACTATGAAGGCCTTTGACATGCGGACAATCTAGCCAGCTTCGTCTTCATCCTATGGAAACTCTTGCCTTAAGATGTATGCAATATACGGTACTGTCCAGTCGGGGGTGATTACCAGAATTTTCATGATCAAATCGACGACTGCTGGAATATAGACTTCAGTCAGATTGGAAGAACTTGTTAGTTGCGAGGTCTCTTTCAGTGAAATGGTCTTCTTGCACACACGGAGTGTGCAAGTGTTCCTAACACACATTGCTGGGAATAGGCCTCCGAGTGGATCCGATATAAGCCAATTCATCAGCTGCCTCGTTTTTCAGTCGGGGTACACGATGGAGTTCTAAGCCTTCAAGATTCTTCTCCAGCTTCCTCACTGTGTTGCAGTATCTACTCATGGCGGTTGTACCTGACATCCCACTCCTTCATCACGTGATTGACCACCAAATCTGAGTCGTCGTAGACCATCACGCGTCGGACGCCGAGTGAAATGGTCATACCCAACCCGTAAAGGAGAGCTTCATACTCAGCTTCATTGTTGGAGGAATCGAAGTGAGTCTGGAGGACATAATTAAGCTTGTGCCTTTCGGAGACACTAGTACCACACCTGCACCAGACCCATTTAACATTTTGGATCCATCGAAGAACATAGTCCAATGTGCCGAGTGAATCTGGGCTGGCAGTTGCTGTTCCACCCACTCGGCGATAAAATCAGCAAGGGCCAGAGACTTGGTGGCTTTCTTTGCCTCAAATTTGATGTCCAAATATAGTAACTCCATGGCCCATTTAGCCACTCGACCCGTTGCATCCCGATTGTGAAGGATCTCTAATAGTGGGGCATCACTGACGACTGATATAGAGTGATCTTGAAAGTAATGCACCACCTTCTTTGCTCACAAGTATATTCCATAAAGAAGCTTCTGGTAATGGCGATACCTTTGCTTCGAAGGAGTCAACACTTCCGAAATATAATAGACTGGGCGCTGGACCTTGTACGCTTTACCTTCTTCTTCTCTCTCGACAGTCAGAACTGTGCTGACGACCTGATTGGTGGCTAAGATGTATAGGAGCAGTGGTTCTTTGTTGTGCGGAGCAGCAAGCACCGGGTGGGTGGAAAGTAGGGCTTTGAGATCTACAAACACTGCTTCCGCTTCATCATTCCACTCGAACACATCTGATTTCTTCATCAATCGGTATAAAGGCAGAGCCTTCTGGCCGAGACGAAATACAAACCGACTCAAAGCTGTCGGACAGCCCGTGAGTCTCTGTACGTCATGCACTAGTACATGGCTCTGCATCCGGACAATGGCACCAATCTTCTCGGGGTTAACGTCGATCCCTCGTTCGGAAACAAGGAAACGAGAAACTTGCCGCCAAGAACGCCAAAAGTGCACTTGGCTGGATTTAGCTTGATATCGTACTTCCTCAAATTAGCAAATGTTTCTGCTAGGTCAGTCAGTAGGTCGGAACCTTTGCATGACTTGATCACAATATCATCAATGTATGCTTCAACGTTCCAACTAATCTGGCCGAGCAAACACTTCTGGATCATGTGCATGAAGGTTGCACCGGCATTCTTCAAACCGAAAAGCATGGTGATATAACAGAAACATCCAAAAGGGGTGGTGAAGGCTGTTTTTATTTAGTCTCGAACAAACAGACGGATCTGATGGTAACCAGAGTAAGCATCCAAAAAAGACAAATGCTCGCATCCCGCAGTCGAATCGACAATATGATCAATGCGGGGGAGCGGGAAGTGGTCTTTCGGACAGACCTTCTTAATGTTCTTGAAGTCGATACACATGCGAAGGGATTTGTCCTTCTTGGGGACCATGACAACATTCGCGAGCCACTTGGAGTGGTAAACCTTGCGAATGAATTTGGCCTCCAAGAGTCGCGCCACCTCCTCGCCGATTGCTTTCCACTTCTCCACTACAGACCGTCGCAGGCGTTCCTTGACTGGCGTCACCTTTGGATCCACTCGCAAGCGGTGCTCAGCCAGCTCCCTGCGTACAGTCGGCATGTCAGCAGGCTTCCATGCAAAGATGTCCCAGTTCTCATGGAGGAACTGGGTGAGCTCAGCTTCCTATTTGCTATCGAGTGTTGTAGAGATGTTTGTCGAAGCCGCATTGGGATCCGTCGGGTGGATGTGCACCGGCTTGACCTTACCTGCCGACTGAAAAGCTGACTCAGAAGCAGGCTTCTTGGAACGCATTACCTCGGCTGGGTCGGCAATCTTCTGGTACTCTTCCAACTCTACTATGGCCATCTGTTGGTCTGCAATTTTTGACCCTTGTTGCAAACACTCTTCAGCTCTCTGCCGATTGCCTCACACAATGATGACCCCTTTGGGTCCTGGCATCTTCATCTTCAGGTATACATAACATGGTCCGTCCATGAAACATCCATAAGCAGGACGACCAGAATAGCATAATATGCACTCTGGAAGCCCACCACCTCGAACGTCAGCTTCTCTTCACGAAAATTATTGTCACAGCCAAAAACAACATCTAACCTGATCTGGCCGAGTGACTTGGCCTTCTTCCTGGGGTAACTCTATGAAAGGACGTGGTGCTCTCGCTGAGTCGGAACATTAGAGTGCCCATACCCTTGAGAATTTCTGCATATAGGATATTCAGCCCGCTTCCTACATCCATCAAGATTTTACGAAGCCGAACACTCTCCACAACTGGGTCGACCAACAGTGCCTGTCGACCTGGAGTCGGAACAATAGTCGGGTGATCTGACTGATCAAACGTGATTGGAGTCTGCGACCACTTCAAGTACGTTGGGATGGAAGGTACTGCCATGTTGACTTCTCTATTGATGACTTCCAATCGACTTTTGCTCTCTAGGTCAGCAAAAGTCATCATAGTTTCTTGGACTTTAGGGAAGTCATCTTTCTCTTCTTCATTCTCTTCTTTAGGGCCTTTTCCACTCGATTGACCTTCCTTGAACTCTTGGATCAACAGTCGTCACTACCGAGTGGTATGCTTTGGCAAAATCAGATTGCCATCTTCATCTTTTTTCATGTGGAATACACACGGCTGATCCAAAGCATCTGACTGCATCTTGGATTTCTTGGGGGAACGGTGCCTTGGACTTTCCCTTGTATTTTCTCACCACCAAAGCGGCTGCTTCTGCTGGTGTAGCGCTTTCAACCTTTCGCTTCTGCTTCCGATTGGAATTGGCTTCAGTGTTGTCGACTACTTTACCTTTGCCGCTACAGAGGCAGTCTTCTTCTTGCCCGTTTCATAACGGGTGGCTATTTCCATCATTTTTCTCATTGACATGTCACCTGACTGACTGAACTTCAGACATAACTCTCGGTGCCTGACACCTGCCTTGAAGGCGTAAACTGCTTGGTGCTCGGTAACATTCTCCAGTGTGTAGTGGAGAGTGGTCCAGCGCTGGATGTAATCACGCAAGGACTCGCTCGACTTTTGTATGCAATGTTGTAACTCAGAAAGGCCGACAGAGCCCTTGAATGTGCCCTCGAAGGTCTTGATGAACACTCGGGACAAATCTTCCCAACAGTATATGCTTGAGGGTGCAAGCTGATTCATCCATGCATGGGCCAAACCATCTAGCATCAGGGGCAAGTGCTTCATCGCAACATTGTCGTTGCCGCCGCCAATCTGTACTACAACTCGATAACTGTCCAGCCACGTTTCAGGGTTCGACTCTCTTGTGAACTTGTTGACTCTGCCGCCAACCTAAAGTTGGGGGGAATATCGGCAGAGCGGATTGCCCTGTTGAAACACTCGGAGCCAGAAACTGTGGTACCACTTCCACTCGGACGATCTGTGTAGAGACCATCTCTATAAGCTCTGCCTCTGTCGATCCTTCTCTATGCAAGTACATTTCTCGCATCTAATCCTGGATTCCGCTCATCACCGAATGGGCGCCAGTCATCATAGTGTCGGGACACATACGACCCACTCCACGGAGGAGAATGCACTCGACAGTGGTCATCGCGGTGATAACGAGGGGGAAACTAGTTCCGACCCTGGTCTCGGTGCTGATACTCTCGGTTGCCACCATCTCTACGACGCTGGGGTGAACCTGGACTATAAACTGAAGAGACTCTATCTGCTCTTGGTGAATTACTATGTAATCTATTGAGTGATTGCGACACAGCTGAGTTCTGCTGTTGTGCTGCTTGAAACAAAGCGCGAATCTGCTCTAAGCCTCTACACGCCTCTGAATCTGATGGCTGAATTGAATCTGCTATCTTAGTTGCTGCTGCGACATTACGTACCGGAGTACGATATACCTCAGTATTTTCTTGATGACCGCTTTAGAAGAGGTGTCGTTGATGCCGACTAGAAGTTGGAGGACGACGACGACCACGTCCAGGCGATGGTTTGCTAGCCTCGTGCTCGCCGCGACCGAACCTGGGTGGGCTCTCTGCGGACCCCGCCATGAAGACCTCCGCTGCTGGGTTGCAGCTCTCGCACTCGGAGGGAACGTCAGACTGATCCGACGCCGAGTGGCTTGGGTCCCGAAGGGGCACAGCAGGCTCGATGGTCTCGACCTCAGGAGTCGACAGAGATGACGCCTGGCGAGCCACTGCGTGCTTCACCCATCGCTGAAGTCGAGAGCGACCGGATCGCTTGTGATGAAGAACAACGGAGTGAAGAGCCGACAGTACAGTCGACGGCTGCCGAAGAGTACACCGAAGGAGCTTGCACGGAAGTGCGTTGCTCCATGGATCGGGGGTGCCTTGATGTCGAGTGGCGCTTCCTGAAGCCATGCTGAGTCGTCGGCGACGATGATGAGGGCGCCAAAACGGATCTCACCACCCATGAACTAATCGCCGCCGGAAGACATGACGAAGAGTGAAAAATGCAAACTTGCCGGAAGTCACTTAGATGCCTGCCCCACGATGGGCGCCAACTTTCGTGGGAATGAACCTGATAGTAGAGGTGTAGGGTACGAATGGAGAGGGCAGAATCCTAGCTACGGCAAGCTTGTACACAATATGTATGAGTTCAAGCCCCTCTCTCAGAGGTAACAGCCGTCTCATTGCTCGGGACCTCTTGCAGTGTGGATTGTGTAATACAGGGGGTGCAAACCCTTGTGCCAAAGGGTAGGGGTGGCTTATATAGAGTGCGCTGCCCCTCATCAAGGCCTCAGATCTAAGGTCTCGATCAATATGAGTTAAAGATATACGCTACTGATAATGTATGCAAGTAATAAGTGATATTAAAGACCATTGGTTGAACGTATGCCCGTTAGCCTTCGTGGGGGTGACTTCTAGTCTTCGATGTCGACTGGAACCATTCCGAGTGGATACAGGTCGCCGAGTGGATGGGAATGTAGTCCGAGTGTTTGTGTACTGAGTAACTTTTTAGGTGCCATGTCCATTTAGTCAGAATCTTCTGTGTAACCTTTGGCCTAATAATGAGGTACCCTTGGGTAGGACATTCAGGTCACGCCTGTCACCCTACCCTAGGTACATATCCCCATCACTAATAACTCCTTTGCCGATCTATTTTGAACTCCTTCAAAAACTTGTCAAGGCATGCATTCCATTGAAAGTTCTATTAAGCGTTTTGATCTATCTCTATAGATCTTGATGCTCAATGTTCAAGTAGCTCTATCAAAGTTTTCCTTTGAAAAACTCCTTTCAAACAACCCTTTATGCTTTCCAGAAATTCGACATTATTTCTGATCAACAATATGTTAATCAAATATTCTAATCAGAAATTCTATAGTGCTCCCACTCACTTCTTTGGAAATACAAGGTTCTCATAAACTTTGTATAAAACCAAAAACTTTGATCATCTCATCCAAGCGTATATTCCAACTCCGAGATGCTTGCTCTAGTCCATAGAAGGATCGTTGGAGCTTGCATACTTGTTAGCATCCTTAGGATCGACAAAACCTTCTGGTTGTATCACATACAACCTTTCCTCAAGGAAACCTTCGAGGAAACAATGTTTTGACATCCTATCTGCAAGATTTCATAAATAATGCAGCAAGTGCTAACATAATTCGAACAGACTTCTAGCATCGCTACGAGTGAGAAAGTCTCATCATAGTCAAGTCCTTGAACTTGTGGGAAACATTTTTGCGACAAGTCGAGCTTTCTTAATGGTGAATTTTCACCATCATCGTTTTTCTTCCTTTTAAAGATTCATTTATACTTAACAGTCTTACGACCATCAAGTAGTTCTTCCAAAGTCTACATTTTGTTTTCATACATGGATCCTCTCAGATTTCATGGCCTCCAGCCATTCGTCGGAGTCCTGGCCTACCATCGCTTCTCCATAGATCCTAGGTTCATTTTTCTCCAACAACATGACCTGTAGGATAGGGTTACCATACCATTCTGTAGCAGCACGTGACCTTGTCGACCTACGAGGTTTGTAGTAACTTGATCCAAAGTTTCATGATCACTATCATTAGCTTCCACTTCAATTGGTGTTGGCGCCATAGGACAACTTCCTCCGCCCTACTACACACTGGTTGAAGTGACGGCTCAATAACCTCATCAAGTTTCCACCATCCTCCCAATCAGTTCTTTTGAGAGAAACCTTTTCTCGAGAAAGGGCCCGTTTCTAGAAACAAACACTTTGCTTTCGGATCTGAGATAGGAGATATACCCAACTGTTTTGGGTATCCTATGAAGATGCATTTATCCGCTTTGGGTTCGACATTATCAGGCTGAAACTTTTTCACATAAGCGTAGCAGCCACAAACTTTTAAGAAATGACAACTTAGGTTTCTCTAAACCATAGTTCATACGGTGTCATCTCAAGAAATTACGTGGTGCCCTATTTAAAGTGAATGCGCTTGTCTCTAACGCCTAATCCAAAATGATAGTGGTAATTTGATAAGAGACATCATAGTATGCACCATATCCAATAGGGAGCGGCTATGAAATTCGGACACACAATCATACAATGGTGTTCCATGTGGCATTAGTTGTCAAACGTTTTCCACATTGTCTTAATTGTGTACCAAACTCGCAACTCAGATATTCATCTCTACGATCATATCATAGACATTTTATCCTCCTGTGACGATGATCTTCAACTTCACTCTGACATTACTTGAACCTTTCAATAATTCAGACGTGTGTTTCATCAAGCAAATATACTAGTATCTACTCAAATCATCTGTGAAGTAAGAACATAACGATATCCTCTGCGTGCCTCAACACTCATTCGACTGCATACATAAAAAATGTATTACTTCAAATAAGTTACTTTCATGTTCCATCTCAGTGGAAAATGAGGCCTTTAGTCATCTTGCCCATGTGGTATGATTTGCATGTCTCAAGGGATTCAAAATCAAGTGAGTCCAAACGATCCATCTGCATGGAGTTTCTTCATGCATTTATACCAATAGAAATGGTTTGCATGTCTCAAACTTTTCAAAAATAAGTGAGTCTAGAGATCCATCCGCATAGAGCTTATTCATGTGTTTTATACCAATATGACTCAACCGGCAGTGCCAGAAGTAAGTGGTACTATCATTACTACTTTGTATCTTTTGGCATCAATATTATGAACATGTGTATCACTACTATCGAGATTCAATAAACCATTCAATTTAGGTGCAAGACCATTGAAGGTATTATTCAAATAAACAGAGTAACCATTATTCTCTTTAAATGACTAATCGTATTGTTATAAACACAATCTAATCATGTCTATGATAAACGCAAACACCAAATAACAATTATTTAGGTTGAACACTAATCCCGATGGTAGAGGGAGTGTGCGATGTTTGATCACATCAACCTTGGAAACACTTCCAACACATATCGTTACCTCGCCTTTAGCTAGTCTCCGTTTATTCTGTAGCTTTTATTTCGAGTTAGTAACACTTAGCAACCAAACTGGTATCTAATACCCTGGTGCTACTAGGAGTACTAGTAAAGTACACATCAATATCATGTATATCCCATATACTTTTGTCGACTTTGCCAGCCTTCTCATCTACCAAGTATTTAGGGTAGTTCTTCTTCAATGATTGTTCCCCTTATTATAGAAGCATTTAGTATCGGGTTTGGGTTCAACCTTGGGTATCTTCACTAGAGCAGCAACTGGTTTTTCATTTCATGAAGTATCCCTTCCTGCCCTTGCCCTTCTTGAAACTAGTGGTTTTACTAACCATCAACAATTGATGCTCCCTTTCGATTTCTACTTTCGCGGTGTCAAACGTCGCGAATAATTCAGGGATTATCTTGCGCATCCCTGATATGCTATAGTTCATCACGAAGCTCCAGTAGCTTGGTGGCAGTGAGTTTGAAGAACTATGTCAATCACTATCTTATCTCGAAGATCAACTCCCACTCGATTCAAGAAATTGTTGCACCTAGACAATCTGAGCACATGTTCAATGAATGAGCTTTTCTCCCTTACTTTGCAGGAAAAGAATCTTGTCGGAGGTCTCATACCTCTCAACATGGGCATGAGCCTGAAATCCCAATTTCATCTCTTGGAACATCTCATATGTCGTGTGACGTTCAAAACGTCTTCGGTGCCTCAATTCTAAGTCGTTAAGCATTATGCACTGAACTATCACGCAATCATCAAAAACGTGTATGTCAAATGTTCGCAACGGCCACAGACGACGCTCGGGGTTCAGCACACCGAGCGGTGCATTAAGCACATAATCCTTCTGCACAACAATGAGGACAATCCTCAGTATACGGAACGAGTTTGAATAATTTCTACTATCATCTTTCAACTAAATTTTCTGTATGAACATATCAAAAATAGTAGGGCTACAGCGCAATCTACAACATAATTTGCAAATACCTTTTGACTATGTTCATGATAATGAGTTCAGTTAATCATATTACTTAAGAACTCCCCTTCAAATAGACATCCCTCTAGTCATTCGAGTGGTGCATGATCCAAATCCACTAACGCAAGTCCGATCATCATGTGAGTTGAGATTAGTTTCAATGGTGAACTTCTCCATGTTGATCATATCAACTATATGATTCATGCTTGACCTTTTGGTCTCTTGTGTTCTGAGGCCATGTCTGTACATTCTAGGCTCGTCAAATTTAACCCGAGGGTTTCGCGTGTACAACTATGTGAACGTTGAGTCTATCACACCTGATCATCATGTGGTGTCTCAAAACGACGAACTGTCGCAACGGTGCATAGCCGGGAGAACACAACTTTATCTTGAAATTTGTTGAGGGATCACCTTATAATGTTACCATCGTCCTAAGCAAAACAAGGTGCATAAAAGGATTAACATCACATGCAAATCATAAGTGACATGATATGGCCATGAACTTGTGCTTCTTGATCTCCATCACCAAAGCACCGGCATGATCTCCATCATCACCAACGCCACACCATGATCTCCATCATTGTGATGCCATCGAGGTTATCACGCTAACTATGTTGTTACTACTAAAGCTACTACTAGCAATAAAGAAAATCATCTCCAAGTGCAAAAATAAATAAAGACAACCCTATGGCTCCTGCCGGTTGCCGTAGCATCGACGTGCAAGTCGATATTTAACTATTACAACATGATCATCTCATACATCCAATATATCATATCATGTCTTTGGCCATATCACATCACATGAGTACCCTTCAAAAACAAGTTAGATGTCCTCTAATTTATTGTTGCATGTTTTACGTGGCTACTATGGGTATCTAGGATGATATCATCTTACTTAGGCAAAACCACAATGGTGATATGCAAGTTGCTATTTAACCTTCTCCAAGGACCGCCTCGGTCAAATCCGATTCAACTAAAGTCGATGAAACCAGTCTCTCGTAAGCGTACGAGTAAAGTTGGTCTGGGCCACTTCAATCCAACAATACAGCAGAATCAAGAAAAGACTAAGGAGGGCAGCAAATTCAACATCAACACCCACAAAATCTTTTGTGTTCTACTCGAGATATCATCTACGCATGAATGTAGCTCATGATTCCACTCTTGGGGAACGTTGAATGGGAAACAAAAAATTACCTAAGCAAACGCAATACCTATCCATGATGATGATCATCTGCGAGTGGGGAGAGTGAATCTACATATCCTTGTAGATCGCTAAGCGGAAGCGTATATAACGTGGTTGATGTAGTGGAACATATCCGCGATCCAAATCGAAACCCGTCCTGTGATCTCATCACGACCCGTCCCGCGATCCCATCACGATCCATCCTGATGTAGTGCTGAACGGACGACACCTCCGTGTTCAGCACACGTACACCTCGATGATGATCCCCGCCTTCTTGATCCAGCAAGAGGGGTGGAGAGGTAGATGATTTCTCTAGCACGGCGGCGTGGTGGTGGTGGTGTTGAACTAATGCAGCAGGGCTTCGCCTAAGCACTACCGAACTAGACTAGAGGAGAAACAGATCTAGAGAGAAGTAGAGGGAGCACGTGGCAATTAGGATTAGGGTTGCCTATAATTCCTCTAGTACATATAGGAGGGAGGGAGGGGAGGAGGCAGCCTCCAACCCTCAAGGTTTGGCCGAAATTGTAGGTGGAGGAGTCCTACTCCAATCCTACTACGAGTAGGATTCGTCATCTCCACTTGGAAACCCTTTCCTCCTCTTCCACCTTTTAGTTTTTTCCTTCTCAAACCTCATGGGCCTTAGTGGGGGCTTAGGCAAGCCCACTAGGGGCTGGCTTGTCTCCTCCCACATCCCATGAGGCCCCTCAGGGCGTGACACCCCCTTCCCGATGGTCCTCGGTACCCTCCCTGCACTCCCGTACACTACCGATGAGCCCGAAACTTTTCCGGTGACCAAAACCGGACTACCTATATATCAATATTTACCTCCGGAGCTCCTTGTGATGTCCAGGATCTCATACGGGACTCCGAACAACCATTGGTTACCAACACCTATAACTCAACTATACCGAAACGTCACTGAACCATAAGTGTGGACATCGTGCGGGTTCAAGAACTATGTAGACATGATCTGAGACATTCTCCGGTTAATAACGAATAGAGGGAGCTAGATGTCAATATTGTCTCCTACATATTCTACGAAGATCTCTATCGGTTGAACCTTTATGTCAAGGATTCAGTTAATCCCATATGTTGTTCCCTTTGTCCTTCGGTATGTTACTTGCCCGAGATTCGATCATCGGTATCTCCATACCTAGTTCAATCTCGTTACTGGCAAGTGTGTTTACTCGTACCGTAATACAAGATCCCATGACCAACTCTTTAGTCACATTGCTTGCAAGGCTTATTATGATGTTGTATTACCGAGTGGGCCACGAGATACCTTTACGTCACATGGAGTGACAAATCCTAGTCTTGATCCACGCCAACCCAACAGACACCTTCGGAGATACCTGTAGAGCACCTTTATAGTCACCCAGTAACGTTGTGACGTTTGATGCACACAAGGTATTCCTCTAGTCTCCGGTAGTTGCATGATCTCATGGTCATAGGAACAGATACATTGACATGCAGAAAACAGTAGCAATAAACCGACACGATCATATGCTATGTTTATAGTTTGGGTCTTGTCCATCACATCATTCTCCTAATGATGTTATCCCGTTATCAAGTGACAACACTTGTCTATGGCTAGGAAACCTTGGCCATCTTTGATCAACGAGCTAGTCAACTAGAGGCTCACTAGGGACAGTGTGTTGTCTATGTATCCACACATGTATTTGAGTTTCCAATCAATACAATTCTAGCATGGATAATAAACGATTATTATGAACAAGGAAATATAATACTAACCATTTTATTATTGCATCTAGGGCATATTTACAACAGGAAGGGCCATCTCCTCCAAACCCTAGAGAATCAACAACAGTTGATGACTAGGGACGGAGATCGGGCAAGTTTGAGCTTGTGGAGAAAAAATGGAGCTCGAGAGGGAAAAGGTGAGGCCTCCACGGGGAAGAAGACCCCTATTTATAGTGGGGGGAATGTGGCCGAAGAGGTTGTACCGATCACCAGGGAGGTACCACTGCTAGGGCGGTACAACCGCTCCCCCTGGGCAGTACTTCCGCTCAGCCAGGACGAAGGGAGATAGGAAGCCAGAGAAAAAAAAGAGGAAGTGGGCGAGGCAATAGGGGCGGAAGTAATGCTGGAGCGGTACTACCTCTCCCCCTAGGTAGTACTTCTCCTCGACCAAATAAAAAAGGCCCCGCAACACCAGAGAGGAAAAACAAGCGGAAGAGGTCCCGACGCTAGTGGACGTTAGTACCGCTGGAGTGGTACTACCGCTCGCCAGGGCGGTACTACCGCTTGTGTCACTTCCTGGGCACTTTAATCAGGGCAGCTCCTTTGCTCCGAAAAAGGGATGGGGAGAAGAATGAGAGATAGTGTTCCACCCAAGTTTTCCAAACGAGGACCCCCTCTTGTTAGTACGGGATTATCTAAGGCTCAAGTCCACTAACCCTAAATCAATAGCTAAGCATCGTCTTCACTTTTACTTAGTGAGGGGAAAACAACCGTCTCATGCCATCTAATAATTCTCTAAAAGCATATCGCACATGATTAGTCTGCAAAGGGTACCGTCATGAGCCACCAAAATTGCTTAGGAGAAATTGTGCTCTTACAATCTCCCCCTTTTTCCGGGTTGTGGACAATACGGGATTTGCAAAAAAATTGAAGTAAGAAGTCTTAGGCATTACCAAGACCTACAAAATATAGAGGGGATCCCCCTAGATGTGTGCTCTATTTGAATATGCTTTTGGAATGCAAAAAGCAGACACTAGGATCAATACTCCCCCTATATTTTATAGACAAGGCTATATACTTGCATGAATAGAATATAGTAAATATAACTAAGCAAGCATATCATAAAGGTAAAGACATAACAGGATAGATGGGATAGTATATGTCTTACACCATACATAAGTTCACACACAAGTCTTGGACAACCGCAAACCAAAGCAAGCAATAAACAAGTTCATGAGATAGAGAAAACAAATGCAAATAAACATCTTCGTGACCCAGCAAGGCAAATCCATCTTAAACTAAGATACTTTCTCCCCCTTTGGCATCGACACACCTAAAAGAGGAGACATGATAAGCTCGGTAGTCCTCGTCACCATCTCCCTCACACTCATCTGAAGCAGTAGACTCCTCCTCAGTGGACACCTCTCCTCAGTAGCCACCTCCTCCTCAGACTCCATCCACATGTAGTTGGCCTTTATTAGTCCTCCTCATCAGTGATCTTGTCCTTTCAACTTCTCTCGACATCAAGGCCAATCTTCCGCATGATCATCTTGCCACAGGTGCGCGCCTTCTTGGCATCAACATGTGCCTTGTACTGACCCTTCGCGTGTAAGCAGAAAAGAGCCTTCATCTTCTTCCCGAGCTTGGAGGCCCAAGAAGGTTCAATCTCGGATCTAGGAACAAACTCATAGTCGGGCTCAGACTCGTCATCTGAGTGAGTAGCAACAATCTTTGGGACAACACGTGGAATGCCTCAATTATCCTTCACATGGAGCTTGAGCACACCATGAGAGACCATGTGATCAGTCACTAACAGCTCAGTGGGAAAGGTAGCATTCCAGGTGTCCTCAATCAGCTTGAACAGATACGGAGCATAGATGGGCACCTTCTTCTTGTCAAACATAGCAGACCTTAACTCCATCCACATAATGTGGGAAACATCCAGGGTGGACTCGCAGTGACGCTCCTTCTCGCAGAAAAGAAGGAGCTTGACAAGATAGGAGTGCACCTAGTCCTTATTTCCAACACAAGGAAACAAAGAGTTGTGAAAGATCCTATGCATGATGTCCAAAGAACGCATAAGCTCGGTATGGTCACCCTTGATAGTCTTCACAATCCTCGAGTAACGAATGAGATTCGACTTATGAATAGCAGGAATACCCTCAGTGTGAGGCCTCGTGCCAGTAGGCTCATCCAGACCCCTGTCAGCAATGCCTAGAGAGTTCATAAATGTCTTCCAATCATAGTGTAGCACACGGGCACCAGTCATCCAGGTCAAGCGCCTTGTCATGGAAGTGAATGCTGGCATATAATTGATCCACGATCTCGCTGTCAAAGTCCTTGTTGAAACCAATGATAGGACCAAGACCCCACTTCTCGCAGAGAGCATAAGCTTCAGCAAAATAAGCAGTGTGGATATTAGAGATCGTGTGTAACAACTAAGATGCGGATCTTTCCTTATTTGGGGGCGAGGCCTCAAAAGGGGGAAGAGGCGCATCTAAGTGTTCGCAAGAAGGATAAACATCACAATACATAATGGATGGAAGAGTATTAAGATTTGGATTACACTCGTCACAAGCTAAATTACAGAGTCACACAGTCATACATTATTCAAACGGAAAGCAGGGTCTGACTATAGACAAGATAAACGACAAAAGTTGATGCTATCCTGCCTTGCTAGGCCCACGATCATGACCAAGTGTCTCTAATCCTCGGGATACGTCACGTAAAGTCTGCCACTATCTTCGTCAAACTCCCACCTTAGCTGGGTATCCTTGGGGATGTCTACATTTGGAGTACCTGTACCTATACCTGTGGGCGGTTGTAGTAAACTGTGAGCCACGAGGACTCAGCAATCTCATGACCTTGGTATCGAGTCCAACTAAGTTAATAGGTGAGGTTGGGGTATGTGTTTGAGTTTGCAGCAGCCTAAGCATTTATGGTGGCTAACTTACAAAGAACAGAAATAAGTTATGGTGTCCTACATAAGACGGTCAAGATCTAAGAATGATCACTAAGTGATCTTGAACGCCTACATACGTCATTCATAACCCCACCGTGTTCACGATCACACAAGGATCTCTAAAAGAAACAGACACGCTTACGCACACAGTTGGCAGATATTGGTTAAGTTACTTTAAGTTGTCTAGCACCGAATGTTAACAAAATATCCATGTTTTGCCACATAACCGCGGGCATGGCTTTCTAAAAGATTTAACCCTGTGGGGGTGCTCCAACTAATCCATCATAAATTACCACAGGCCGCATAGTAATCCTTGACCACGAAACTCGCGATCTCGTCAGATTCCTTAAAGGAAAACCTCAAGTCTGAGAAGACCCAAAGTCTCACCGGAGTCCCAATGCGCAAGATATATCGCTAAGGTAAGACAAGTCCAGCAAGACCTCCCGACGTGTCGACGGACCCAATAAGAGTCGCGTATCTCAGTCTCAGGACACGTCGGATAAGCTATAGGTACGGTGTCGTGATAGAAATCACCCAAGTTGCCCTGGGTTGGCCCCGAACAGTGCTCTAGTTTGGACCAACACTCCTGAGGGGCACTGGCCCGGGGGGTTGATTAGATTCCTCGGGGTAGCTATTCCCTATACTTTTTATTAAGTTGTTAGCAAATTAACACATAAGTTAGGTCTTATCGGACAAGCCTTAACACTAAACTATTTACCAAGGGGGTCCCCATAACAACCCCGAACGTGTTAGGAGCGCTCAGTTATGGAATAAAACACCGGTAGCTGAAACTAAGGCTGCAATAGCGGAACAAATCACCCGGCAAAAGGCTAGGCCTTCTGCTATGAACCATGTATATAGGTGCCTAAATTAAATAGGATTTAAAATAAGATGATATCAATTGCCTATGTTGTCACATGGACCAGCGTGCACGTGCAACTAGCAACACTAATATTAATGGTTGAGCAAGCCTAACTTAGCCAAACAATATTTGCTAGGAGGTGAGGTGTTTGAGGTTTCATGGCAATGTTTGATGGCCTATATATCATGTGGTAGGCAGCGGAGATATATCGATAGAAACGAACCAACTAAGCATAACAAAGCTAGAAATGGTGTCAAGGTCACGATCATCTTGCCTATGATTTCTTCAGAGTGGAACTATTCCTCATCTTCCTTCACGAACTCACCAGACTCCTCGAACTCGTTTTCAGACCCAGTAGCTACCCAAAAGAAACAATCATCCAATAAACACCAACAAGAGATTATGCAACAACCAAAATGATGCATGCATGCATAAACTCTAAATATGCACAGAATCAATTGTACACAGATAACTAAATGCCACCTCATCACAAAGTGACACTTTTGCAAAACTGCTCAAATATGGAATACAATGCCACCATTGGATTCCTTGGGTTTTTGTACCCCACATCCATATATCATACTTCTATATATGCATGCAGAAAAACACCACAAAACAGGAGGGAAAATCTAATCAGAATCAAACTCTACTAATGTCAAGAACAGGAATTGTTCTTGCACCTGCCAGATTTGGTATATTCCTCTTCTAGAATATTCCAGATTTGGGAAATACATCACAAACATTAAAAAACATCACACACATAATTCAACAGGGGGTCCCACTGGTCATACTCACCAGGTCCCCTAGTATGACATGTGGGCCCTCTGGCCCACCTGTCAGCGACTCGCTACAGAACACAGAGGAAAAATGCACAAAGAAATAAAAGGCCAGGGAGAATCAAACCCACAACCCCTTGGTGGTATTCGCAGCGCCCAACCACTTGGCTACGCAGGTGTAGTTGCTACTACAGAGGAGCTAAAAGGGTATGCACTCAGCCTATCACCTACCGCAACAGAGAACAAAAGCCACAAAAACCATGCGCGAGGGCTCGACGAACCAGTCGGCTATGGAGGGGGATCTGCTCGAGAGGGGGTTCCACCCCAGAAGACTAAACACCAGGCGTCTCCCTGTTGGAGTAGAGGGACGCCAACGACGACCTCGTCAGTGCACTCTCACCACATACATGCACACCAGCACACCATAGGAGATCGTAGTAAAGAGGAGGTTGTTGTTGCGTTCTGATGCACTGCTGCTACTACAAGTTGTTGTTGTTACTACAGCTGTTGCAGCTACCGTTGCATGTTGCTGCTACGTACACCTGCCAGTGCAACTCCGGCAAGCTTCGAGCTCTTGCTCTGACGCGTCCTGCGGAGAGGGGAAACAAAGGAGGGCGGGGTTGCGGCTAACCGAGGGACCAGAGACGGAGATCCGCACGATGAGGGAGAGGAAATGGTGACGAGATGTCGTAGAAGGTTCACCGGAGTTGAGGAAGAAGCGTGTTGTCGTGGACGTCGGGGAAGCAGCCTCGGCGTCGGAACTTCTCGAAAATAGAACCCTCGTCATGTTCTCTTGCTCCTGGCAGGGTCGGGGAGGAGGACGTCGTTGGATCACCACGGCCCGAAGCTCGTACCCGAGCCGGCCATGGTGCGGTGGAGCTCGAGGTCTCACCCCACCGGAACTAGGAGGGGAGAGGAGGGGAAAACGAGGCGCGGCTAGGGCAAGGAGAGCTGGTGGTGCAGCTAAATAGCCTTGGGGCTCGCGCTGCTGGCGACCCGATCGAGGACGGGAGGAATCGGTAGTGGAGGAGCGGCCGTACAGGCTGACATCGTGAGGAGGACGACGAAAGACGCGTTCATGGGCTCTAGGCCAAAACAAAACACGTTGAGCGTGGACATTTCCCTCTCTTTGGGAAACTCTATTGCAAATAAAAAATAAGAGAGACTTTGAACAAAATCTAGAGGCTAAAGAAAAGGAAGTAAACAAGAATAAAAATACTTTTGGGCTCCTAAAAACATGCTCCAATTTATAAAAATAAATTGGGCATTTTTAAGAGTAAAATGTAAATGCCTTTTATTTAAATAAGACTATGTTTTAAAACAAAACCAAAAGGAAACTAATCATAAAAGCACAGGGGTCGCCTGCACAATTAAAAGAAGTATTTTTAGAAAAGGAAGAACTTTTTTATTGGGGCAAAACAGAAACTTAGAAATCTACCCGAAAGAAAAATAAGAAAGGAGAGAAGGGGTTTTGATCCTATGGTGCAACCAGTGGTTTGAAGGAACTCTTATTGCACCCACTTACATAGCACAAGCCCAAACACAACCACACATCACATCAATGTGCACCCACATCCACACAAGACAAAACCAAAAGGGAAAAGATGCAATGCATGATGCCATGATGCACATGAAATGATGTCACCAAAACTCATACCACTTAACATAACATCATAAGGTTGCCTTACAAGGAAACATTACAATGGGGGATGCATTGGGGCTGTCACATCATGTGTCCCATATCAATGCTCTTGACGTCCACAAAGAGGTTGGTCTTGTCTTGATGATATTGGAATAGATAAGAGATTGGGTCTTGTTCCAAAACGGACGCCTTGCAAGAGCATCGTCGTGAGGTACAAAATAGGGATTCCGCTTGCATAGCGCAACAAACTCTTCTTGAGGCAACTCTTCGGGATCTTTGGGGCCCTTCTTCTTGCTGACTGTCCTCCTCACAGGGTGCTTTTGAAGCTGAGCACTGGAACTAGCAGCTGGCTCCTCAGATGCACGTGGGCGCTTGGAGCCACGCTTGGGGTTCATGCGACGTGTCATAGGACCAGAGCCATCACCTGGAACTCACAAGAAGAGTGGAAAGAAAACATGTGTAAACATACTAAAAGAGTCAAATAGGAAACCAAAACAAAGATGGGCAGATGGAGGAAAAAATGGGTGCACGTGCCAGGGCGGTAGTACCGCTGTGCAAGAGCGGTACTTCCGCTGCAGCGGTACTTCCGTTGTGCAGGAGCGGTACTTCCACCCGAAAGGTAATACCGTCCAGAGGCGGTAGTACCATCTTGGGGAACTGCTGGCAATGGAGGCGGCAGTGCCGGATCTCTCCATCCCACAAATTTCTACTGCAAGTACCCAAAATGATTGCAACACAAGATCATCCACACATCCTACGTATGCCATGGAACGATGGACTAGACAAGGAATCCACACGCATTACCCTAGATCAAGATCCAACGAAATACCATGAGAGAGACGGGGATCGAGGGTAGTACAGGGTTCCATGGCACCAGGGGGATGGGAGGAGAGATCCTTCCGGACGAAAAGGGGAGGGCGGCATGGATAGAGGGGTCCGGAGCCGGCCTCCGGTGATATTCTTGGTCGCCACAGAGAGGGAGAGTTAGGAGGAGAGGGAGGGAATGGGTATGGGGGACTTAGAACTCCCCCTGCCCCAATCTTAACTCCCCACGAAATCCTCGAGGCAGTAGTACCAACCATCAGCACGATAGTATCGCTGGAGCAGTAGTACCGGCCTGGGGGCGGTAGTACCACGTGTGCCCCAAGCAAGAGTCACCATACAAGAATGAAGGCATGAAATTGGGTTTAATTTGACTATGCAGGGAAGAGAGTAAAGGTACAAAATCAAGGAAGGTACTCCACTTTGTAAAAGAATACAAAATGAGAAGTAAAACGCATTGTGGAGTAACCATTCATGCATATAATAAAAGGAGCTTGTGTGAAAGAGGGGTGGTGGTCGAGGCCACCTATGTTTGAGTCGGTTGGTACGTCGCCGTGAAGATTTAAACCTTGGGCCCATGACCAAAACTCGTCTTTGAAGCACACGTATCACCATCAGTGACTAATGTGAAAGACTGGATCGATTTATGCATAATAGGGGGAGGGAGAGTTCATTGAGAGAACAAAACTCCCCCTAAATTCATGCCTACATCTAAACAAAATAGAATGATGAGAGTGGTGGGGTGTGCCTAATTTCAATCCACATTGCTCAAATCAATGATATTTTTCTCATGCCTTAACTCGTGAAATCTTTCTTCATTTAAAGGCTTCATGAAGATATCTGCAAAGTAATCATTAGTGTTAAGGTAAATGAGGTCAGTCTCCCCATGCTTGATATGCTCCCGAATGAAGTGGTGACGAATACTGATGTGCTTCGTCTTGCAACGTTGAACCAGATTGTTGGAGATTCAGATAGCACTAATATTATCACAGTAAAGAGGCACTTTGTCACGAGTGACACCGTAATCCTTTAAAGTTTGCCTCATCTGTAGCAACTGAGCACATCAACTTGCAGCAACTACATATTCAGCCTCGATGGACGAGAAAGAAATGCAATTTTGTTTCTTGGAAGACCAACTGGCCAAAGAGCGGCCAGGGAATTGGCAACCTCCGGAAGTTGACTTCCTATCCACACAGTCTCCCGCCCAACCCGAATCTGAATATCTTATGAGATCAAATGAAGCCCCTTTGGGACACCATAAGCCAAAGTTTGGGGTATGAGCTAAATATCAAAAGATTTGCTTGACCGCCACATAGTGACTTTCCTTAGGTGCGGATTGAAATCATGCACAGATTCCCACACTAAACTTAATATTCGGTCTAGATGCACAAATGTAAAGCAGAGATCCGATCATAGAGCGATATACCTTTCGATCCACAGCTTTACCATTGGGATCAAGGTCAAGATGGCAGTTGAGAGGTACGGGAGTGTTGGCCTTGGCTGGTTTGAGATCATCCGTCTTGAATATTTTGAGCATGTCTTGAGTATATTTTGCTTGATTGATGAAGGTCCCTTGACTTCGTTGCTTGACTTTGAATCCAAGGAAAAACTTCAACTCTCCCATCATAGACATCTCAAACTTTTTAGTCATTGGTGGAGCAAAATTTTCATTAAAAGCTTTGTTATGAGAACCAAAGATAATATCATTAACATATAGTTGGCATATAAACATATTCCCCTTGACCTTCTTAGTAAAAAGAGCGGGGTCAATTTTCCCAACTTCAAATCCACGATCATGTAACATCTCGGTAAGGTACTCATATCACGCACGTGGGGCTTGTTTAAGGCCATAGAGTGCTTTATCGGGAACATACACATGATTAGGGAACTTGGGATCCTCGAACCCAGGGGGTTGCTTGAGATAAATCAACTCCTTAAGGGGACCATTAAGAAATGCACTCTTCACATCCATTTGGTCTAATTTCAAGTTATGATGAGAAGCAAATGCAAGAAGCATGCGAATAGATTCAAGGCGAGTGATAGGAGCAAAGGTTTCACCGTAGTCGATACCCTCGACTTGGGAGTAGCCTTGTGCTACCAATCTTGCCTTGTTCCGAGTGACGTCACCGTTTGCATCTTGCTTGTTCTTAAAGATCCACTTTGTCCCAATGACATTGTGGTTCTCCTTTCGTCTTGGCACCAGTTGTCACACTTTGTTGCGCTCAAAGTTGTCGAATTCCTCATGCATGGCTTCAACCCAATCCATGTGTTCGAGAGCCTATTGTACCTTTAGTGGTTCAATGCAAGAAAAGATCGCATGATGGGCACTAAAGTTTGATAATTAACGACGTGTGGTTACCCCTCTTTGTAAGCTGCCGTAGACATTCTCCAGCACATGAGAATAATTTTTTGAGCGTTTTGGCAGTCCTGGCAGCACGTCTTTCTTGAATCTCCTCAGGGGTAAGCCGAGGAGCCTGTTTGAGACTTTTACCTCCTTTTCGAGTTTGCCCTTGATGTTGAGCTCAATTTTGTTCTTGCGCTTTCTCTAGATCTTGAACTTGGTCTTGATCTTGAGCTTGCTCTTGATCTTGAGCATCCTCATAGGGGTGAACTGGATGAAGGACATCATTTGGAGCAGGACCATCTTGAGGTTGATCTTCTCCTTGATCGGGATTGTGACAGCCCGAGACCGACGTTCCACAAGATTCCCCTTTTACTCCATTGTCGTCGTGCGATTAGATTCTCTATCGCATTCATCATCGCATCATGCGCATCATCTGCGTTGCATCGGCACTCCTTGCCACCAGTTTTCGAGCTTGCATCCATTATTAGTTGTGGCTCTCTCCGTATTCATCGTTCACCGTTTCGAGACCAACCACACACGCACGCGCCCGCGACGTCGATAAAATATTGTTTCTAAAAGTCTATATAAAATATTCTCGGATGGAGTTGAAACTTGGCGTGTGGTCTTTATATGTTGTAGCTAGGCCGCTAGCCAATTTTCGTCGCAATCGGGCTCGTTTGATACACATACCGTTTATTATATAGGCGGCACTGTAGCGGTTTAATTGTGGGACGTTCGTTGTTTTAAAACTCTACCACGGACCACACCATTTCCCTCTCATCCCTACAAAACCCGTCTACAAAAACCATTATACCTATCTAGCCACTTCCTCCGTTCGTGGTCGTCGGATCGCGATCGGAGAGACGAGGTCCACCCCACCATAGACCAAACCCTATATATAACCACCCCATGGAGAGACCTCCCTCACTCCACTAGGTTTTCCCCTAGCCATTTTTGCAGCCACCCCCTAGAAAATCCCACCTGCTAGGCCAAACCCTCTAAATCCCGCAGCCCTCGCCTCCCTAGCCCATCTCAGCCATCAGATCTTGATGTAAGGGCTCAGATCGCCCACTTTCCCCACCTACCGGACACGCCCGTGCCACCAAACGGACATGTCTGGGTGACCTCTGTGCATCCGAGCCATGCCCGCAGTAGCCGCTGCTTGCCTGAGCTCCTCCAACGACAGCAGGTTGCCGGAGCGTCGTCGCAGCGCCGCCCTCCATCATGCCCGCACCGCTTGCCGGACCTCGTCGGGCCCCCACCGTGCCTCGTGACCGGAGTCTTGCCGCCTGAGGACCCATCGGCCGAAGCCACAGAGCGCAGCTCCTCCCATGGTTGTCGAGCTCCTGCTGCAGCCGACGCCGCCACCTTGGGTCGTCGTCCTGGTCCGATCCCCGCCGGATCCGCCTCCCTGCGGCCTCTCCCTGCCGGTCCCGAGGACCCTCGTCGGAGCGCCACCACTTCGAGCCTGCAGCCTGCGCCGCCGGTTGCCACAGCTCAAGGCGAGCAGGGACCATGACGTCGTGCATGTGTAGCTGCTGGGCCACCGCTTCGCATGGGTCGTGCACCAGGCCCAGCCCCAACATGACTCCATGCCCCAGGCGTCCGAGGCCCGATCTAGGAGCCGGCCCGGCCTTTGCCCCAGCCTGCCTCCTCTTCGCATGGGTGATACATCCATTTTGCATCATGCTTTTATGTTGATATTTATCGCTTTATGGGTTGTTATTAGACTTCACGGTACAATACATATGTCGTTTCTCTCTTATTTTGCAAGGTTTACATGAGGAGGGAGAATGCCGGCAGCTGGAATTCTAGCCTAAAAAAGGAGCAAGTTTGAGATACCTATTCTGCGTAACTCCAAAAGCCATGAAAATCAACGAGGAATTAGTTTGGAATTTATAAAAATTACTGGGCCGAAGAAGTACCAGAGGGGAGCCACCAGGAGGCCACAAGCCTGCTAGGCGCGGCCTACCCCCTGGCCACGCCTAGGGGGCTTGTGGGCTCCCTGTTGGCCCTCTGGCTCCCCTATTTTGCTATAAGGAGGGTTTCGTTCTAGAAAAAATTGAGAGGAGGCTTTCGGGAGTTATCGCCGCCGCCACGAGGCGGAACTTGAGCAAAACCAATCCAGAGCTCCGGCAGGGTCCTCCTGCCAGGGAAACTTCCCTCCCGGAGGGGGAAATCGTTGCCATCATCATCACCAACACTCCTCTCATCAGAGGGGACTCATCACCATCAACATCTTCATCAGCACCATCTCATCTGCAAACCCTAGTTCATCTCTTGTAACCAATCTCCGTCTAGCGACTCCGATTGGTACTTGTAAGGTTGCTAGTAGTGTTAATTACTCTTTGTAGTTGATGATAGTTGGATTACTTGGTGGAAGAATATATGTTCAGACCCTTGATGATATTCAATATCTCTTTGGTCATGAATATGATTATGCTTTGTGAGTAGTCACTTTTGTTCCTGAGGACATGGGATAAGTCATGCTATAAGTAGTCATGTGAATTTGGTATTCGTTCGATATTTTGATGTGTTGTATGTTGTCTCTCCTCTAGTGGTGTTATGTGAACGTCGACTACATAACACTTCACCATTATTTGGGCCTAGAGGAAGGCATTGGGAAGTAGTAAGTAGATGATGGGTTGCTAGAGTGACAGAAGCTTAAACCCTAGTTTATGTGTTGCTTCGTAAGGGGTTGATTTGGATCCACTAGTTTAATGCTATGGTTAGACTTTGTCTTAATTCTTCTTTCGTAGTTGTGGATTCTTGAGAGAGGGGTTAATCATAAGTGGGAGGTTTGTCCAAGTAAGGGCAGCACCCAAGCACCGGTCCACCCACATATCAAACTATCAAAGTATTTAACACGAATCATATGAACATGATGAAAACCAGCTTGACAGAAATTCCCATGTGTCCTCGGGAGCGTTTTACCTCCTATAAGAGTTTGTCCAGGCTTGTCCCTTGCTACAAAAGGGATTGGGCCACTTTTCTGCACCGTTGATACTTTTCTTACTTGCTACTTGCTGCGAGTCATCTTACCACAGAACTACTTGTTACCGATAATTTTAGTGCATGCAGAGATTACCTTGCTGAAAACCACTTGTCAGATCCTTCTGCTCCTCGTTGGGTTCGACACTTTTACTTATCGAAAGGACTACGATAGATCCCCTATACTTGTGGGTCATCAATGGGCCAGGCCCATGAGGTGAGCCCCCGCAGCCCCCCTCTGTTTTGCGCATGTGGCGCCATATTTTTTGTTGCGCTCGCTGTGTGTTTCGGCCCGGAAGTTTTTTTTAGGTTTCGGATTTATTAATTTCAGAAACCAGCATATTTTCAAATGCCGGAAGATTTTAATCCATGTATCGGTTTGCGACAAGTTAGATATGTAACTTGGCTAAAATTTTGCGTAGAATAAGATTTATCAACTTTCATGCATGATAAAAATACTTAAACATGTTGTTTGCATCGTTTTGCGTGTCGACGTGTTAGAAACGGTTTAGGTCGTAGTTATTTAACCGTAGCTCCGTTGGAGATGAGACATATATGTAAATGGACTAGAACAATGAGTAGAATTTAACACATGGGGTCATTTCGGAGACGCTATATGTCGTTTCTGACCTCATTTAAAATGCCTAGATAGGTAGATTAATTTGTGCTTAACCCCTTGACATGTTTAACAAAATTTAGTATTGTCGTCTTAATCAGCGAGAGTGAACTAAATATTTAAACATGGAGTTTCATCAATATGCAACTCATTGTGTATTGAGCTTCACTTAATGTGTAGCATTTGACTGTGTGAATTGTCATGCCATATCTTGCATATTTTAAACTGTTCAAGCATCATATGTGTTGCATCATAGTGTGCATGTGCCGTAGTGAATATTTTGTGTTGATTCTTTTTCGGTTTGCTTTGTCTCGAGGCGGGATCTCAGGAAAGACAATCATTTCCCTAGATACCATTACTGTCATTGACATGCTAGTTGTTTCGTTTCTACCGTTATTTGTCGCTGCCTACCACCTATTAAATATCAGTCACCCAACATTGCCATGAAAATCTTCAACCTGTTCACTACCTAGCAAACCACTTATTGGCTATATTACTGCTTGCTTAACCATTGGATAGCGTTGCTACTAGTTGCAGGTGCAGTTACTTCCATGTGAAACATGGGTTCCTTGTTATATCACCATATTATTGTTAAATAATTTACTGCACCGATATACTTGCTAAAAGGTGGAAGGCTCGGCCTTTCTAGCCTGGTGTTTTGTTCCACCTTTGCCACCTTTGTTTTGTCTACCGGTGTTATGTTCCATAAATGAGTGCTCCTAACATGCTTGGGGTTGTTATGGGGACCCCCTAGTTTCTTGTTTTGCGATAAAGCTCATCTGGCAAGGCCCAACATTGGTACTTCATTTGCCCAACATAATAATTTTGTTACTACTACAAAACTTAGGGTGTCATGAACTCGAGGAGTAATTCAACATAATACAGGGAGGACGAGTGATAATGGTGCTGGTCCAAAACAAAGCATCGTGCGGGGCCAACCCGGGGCAACTCGGTTGACGTCTATCAGGCCACCGTACGCTTCGCTTATCCGTCATGTCCTGAGAACGAGATAC
Source organism: Hordeum vulgare subsp. vulgare (assembly GCF_904849725.1). Classification (NCBI taxonomy): domain Eukaryota; kingdom Viridiplantae; phylum Streptophyta; class Magnoliopsida; order Poales; family Poaceae; genus Hordeum; species Hordeum vulgare. The sequence goes on from NC_058520.1 coordinate 224,266,487, forward strand.
ACGGCTCCTATCGAGATCGTCGACACGCCGAGCAGCCTTGCTGGACTTGTTTTACCTTTCTCGAGCGTCTTGTGCGAGGGATTCCGAGGATGCTTTGGGTTATCTCGTGGTTGAGGTTTTCCAACAGGAAACCAAGGAGATCACGAGTTTCCCTGATCGAGGTCATTCCGTCGCAGCGTGTGGTAGTTTGTGATAGACTAGTTGGAGCACCCCTGCAGGGTAAAATCTTCAAGAAAGTCGTGCCCGAGGTTATGTGGCAACATGAAAACTTTGTTTAAGATCCGGTTCTAGATAACGTGAAGTTTAATTAATTAAAACTTGCCATCGGAGTGTGTAACCGTGAATGTCTCTTTCGTGAGCTCCTTCTCCGATCGAGGACACGGTCAGGTTATGTCTGACGTAAGTAGGTGTTTAGGATCATTCATCTGATCATTATTAGTTCACGTCTGTTATGCATAAATCATCCCCCTCTTACTCTTGTACTCGTAAGTTATCCACCTCAGATAAATGCTTAGTCGCTTGCTGCAGCCTCACCACTTAACCATATCTTACCCATTAAGCTTTGCTAGTCTTGATACCTTTGGAAATGATATTGTTGAGTCCCATGTGGCTCACAGATTACTACAACACCAGTTGTAGGTACAGGTAAAGTGCCACTTTGATGTGAGCGCGCTGATTGTGCTATTTGGAGTTTCTTCTTCTTATTCTTCATCGATCTAGGATGGGTTCCAGGGCGGCTGCCCGGGATAGCAAGGATGGACGTCGTTATTTTATCCTTTGTTTTCGTTCGTAGACGGAGCGTGCTCTTCTTCATGACGATTGTATGATTTGTACTGATGTAACTGTGATGTAGCTTATTGCGAGTGTAAGCCAATTCCATATACTCATCTTTTCAGTACATGTACTTGTAACGATATCCATTCTTGCGAAACGACGCGATGCATTTCTATCCATGTCGAGGCCCTCGTGCCAAAATAAGGATAGGACCGCATCTTGGGCGTTACAAGTTGGTATCAAAGCAGTACCGACCTAGGACCCCCTTGATTGATCGAACTTCGCTGAGTCGAGTCTAGTGAAAAACTGCTTTAAGTCTAGTTATATATTGGAGAGTAGGATTCTTTTTCTCCTCTTCTACGCTCTGGTGAGGAATCTTGACGTAATAATTTTAATTATACTCCTCTTCTCACTCAAAAAAATTAGGATAACATGGATATTTTTGGAATCTATATGATGTTGATGTGACGGAGTTCTGTCTTGGTGCCTCTTGTTGTGTTGATTTTATTCCGGGGAGTTGAGCTCCAAGGGAATCTTGAGCACATCGTTATCATTCAGGTTTCTTAGTATCTCCGCACGAAGGACGTTTGAAATTGTTTTAATACTGGTAGTGGCGAGATAACCCCAACATCCCAGTACTGGTGCAGAGAGTTCGGGGGTACTGGCGATACTTAGTATCATTGTATTTTCGAGGATCTGAGATAGATGAGTTTCCGAGATCTCTGGTTATGTGTTGATGGATGTGATACACTGGACGGGTTAGATGCTAGGAGTTGAGTGATGTATCCATGGACCCGATTGCATTACCAGAAAATTTTGGGAGTTCTTAGGTAGGAATTCAAGTAGTACTTATAAGACAATCTTCCAACAGATGCATGATGTGAGGTTGGGGTTCGACATCTAGTGGATTCGTTTGTTCATGGATGTCTTACAACGGTTCTCATTGTGTCTTAAAGAGCCCTTGTAGCTTGCTACTACTCGGGGACGTTTCGTATGTCATGTGCACTGCCTTGTACAGGATGGCTATTGTAGGATCGACCCCGTGCGATCCTATCCACAAAAATATCGAGCGAAATCTCTGTCATGAATTTGTTCTGGCTTGTTTCAAAAGCCGCAACCTTTGTTTTGTTGGAATAGGGTAATTCCAGTTGCTTCGATGTCAGTGGTGATTTCATATCTCATAATTTTATGGGAATGCAAATTCTTTTGCTCTATCAAGTTGTCTTTTCAAATCTTCTCAACCGGCGTCATCATGTCAATTCTTTTTCAACTGGTGTGCTTCTCTTCAAGTGGATTCGATCCTCTCCAATTTTGCAAGATCAATCTCTCATTTATTTTCCGGAGTTCATCTCATCTATGCCAAGTTGTCATTGTTTTCCCACGCCCTCTCAGCCTTTTCTTCATTGATTGGATTTCAACATAGTGCCTTTCTTTTCAGTGTTGCTTCTGCTATCTTTTCTTTTCTTTTGTCTCCGGTGTTTCTTGGTGAAGATTCTTGGGAGTTTTGAGTTCATCTTTCTTCATTCTTGTTGTCTCTCCGGTGAATTCAATCAAGCTATATGTGTTCATCATATCCTTTCATTCCTATATGATTTCTATGTTGGAAATTCTTATTCAATTTTTTCGTATTCATTCATCCCTCTATGTTCTATCCGGGGTGTTGAAGATATCTCAGAAGTGTCTTGTTTTCAATCCTTTCAATTATTTTGAGGTTATCACCTCATCAAGTTTTCTTTATACTCGTGCAATATATTTCTTCCTACGCAATTGTTTCAACGATGGTTTCTTTTGAGTGGGCCCATAACCCACAGGTTTTTCCCAGTATCTTATCTGGCTCTTCTAATCTTTTCCGGAGATCTCTAATTATTTTCATTATGACGTAAGTATGAATTTCATCAGTCATATTCCTTCTCCAAGATTGCTTCAAAAAATAATTCACATCTTTGGCTCAACCTTTCATTCTTCATTATTCAGGAGTGTCTCAGTTATTTTGGTGGTGTCTCTTGCCATCGTTCTCAGCTTGTGTAGACCGAAGAAGTGGTTCCTCTTAAATCTTGGTACATTATTTTGAATATTCTCATTTCAGCTCTGTGTTATCATCTTGAATTCTTACCAATCATGAGAAATTCCTTCCATGTCTATCTGGTGCATTACAGAGTTGTTTTCGTTCTGATCCTCCGAAGGCCATCATTTCAGAAGATTTCTTCATTCTCAGCCTTCATCTTTCATTCTCAAATTCTTCACAAATCATATCTCTTCGTTCATCTCTCAATTATTCCAGTGCCTCATTCAAGTTTTCTATTAGGCGGCTCAACATATCTTCATTCTTGTTATCCCCATCCATTCCAATTCTTACCGGTGTCTCCTTTAAGACTTCTTTAAGTTTGTGCTCATATCTCTCATCAATCCTTTCAAGAAGAATAAGTGGTATGCTAAGTCCATTGCGTGTCATCAATTGAACTTGATGAAGGATAAGCATAACATAATTCTTATTCTCATTTCATAGTGATTGCAATTCTTCTTCCGGAGAGGCTCATGATATCAATTCTTTTCCCAACTCCTCCAACTTTTCTTTTCCTTTATCTTTTGAGGTGGTGTTATAACATTCTTGTTAGTGGAGGAGTCTCGAAGAGAAGTTGATTCAAGAATTAAATATGTAAATCCACCAAATCCTTTGATCATGAGATAATTGAAACCCATGGTTTCTTCATTGAGCTATCTTGGAATAGATTTCACCTAAAACTTTTCCTAGGGATTGTTCCTATTATGGTGATTATCATTGATGCAAGTCCTCTATGTATTCTCTTGGTGTAAGAAGTTTTGCCTTCGTTGTTGCATCCAATAAATCCTTGTTTATGTTAGTGGCTGGTTGTCACCTCATTATTTTGAAATGGTTTCCATAATCCCACAACAAGCTTGTTGTTTTGTTGTCGGTTTTCCAACAACCCCATTCAATTCTTCTTGTGAGACTGCTCTTAAATTCAATTGTGATAGTAGTTTTCATTTTTCTTCTCCATTTTTCCCCAATGCTCTAGTTTATAATCTCTTGTTCCAAAGATGCTGTGACGTTGCTCTCTTTGAATCAATCATCTCGGGTTGTCAAGATCATGTTCTTTCCTTATTTATCAATTTAGTTGGTTTGTTGTGAATCTTGTCAAGATCTTCCCATCTTATCAAAGTTTTGCCTCAATTTCGTACCAAAGTGCTGCCAAAATTTTGTGTGAATTCTTGCTGGTTTCTCATATCATTCTTCATCTCTTTGCAACCTTCAAGGATCGTTGGTTTCACTCTTTTTCAAAGAAGAAATTAAGTTTAACCTCTTGCTCTTTTTCTTCCTCTTCCCCTTTCATTCTTGGATCTCGGGTCGACATCATCTTGTAGTGTTGGAGAGTTGTGACAGCCCAAGACCGACGTTCTAGAAGATTCCACTTTTATTACATTGCCATCATGCGATTAGATTGTCTGTCGCATTCATCGTCGCATCATGCGCATCATCTTCATTGCATCGGCACTCCGTTGCCGCCAGTTTTCGAACTTGCATCCGTTATTAGTTGCCGGCTCTATCCGTTTTCGTCGTTGACCGTTTCGAGACCAACCACAACCGCACGCGCCCATGACATCGATAAAATATTGTTTTTAAAAGTGTGTATAAAATATCCCCAGATTGGGTTGAAACTTGGCGCGCTGTATTTATATGTTGTAGGTAGACCGCCTGCCAATTTTCATCGCAATCGGAGCTCGTTTGATACCCGTACCATTTATTATATAGCGGCACCATATGTGGTTTAATTGTTACACGTTCGGCATTTTAAAAACTCTGCCACGGACCGCATCATTTCCCGCTCATCCCTACAAAGCCCATCAACACAACCCATTAGACCCATCTAGCCACTTCCTTTGTTCGTGGTCGTCGGATCACGATCGGACAGACGAGGTCCACCCCACCATAGCCCAAACCCTATATATAACCACCCCATGTAGAGACCTCTCTCACTCCACTAGGTTTTCCCCTAGCCATTTTTGCAGCCACCCCCCTAGAAAATTCCACCTGCTAGGCCAAACCTTCTAAATCCCATAGCCCTAGCCTCCCCAGCCCATCTCAGCCATCAGATCTTGATCTAAGGGCTCAGATCGCCCAGTTTGCCCACCTAACGGACACGTCTGTGCCACCAAATGACATGTCCGGGCGACATTTGTGCATCCGAGCCTGCCCGTAGCAGCCGCTGCTTTCCCGAGCTCCTCGAGCACCGGCCGGTTGCTGGAGCGTCGCTGCAACGCTGCCCTCCGTCATGCCCGCGCCGCCAGCCGGACCTCGCCGGGCCCCCACCGCGCCTCGTCGACAGAGGCCCGCCGCCTGAGCACCCACCGGTCGAAGAACCAAACACAACTCCTCCCATGGTCGCAGAGCTCATGCTGCAGCAGACGTCGCCCCCTTGGGCCGTCACGCCGGTCTGATCCCCGCTGGATACGCCTCCGTGCGGCCTCTCCCCGCCAGTCTGATCCCCGCCGGATACGCCTCCGTGCGGCCTCTCCCCGCCGGTCTCGAGGTCCCTCACCGGAGCGCCGCCCCTTCGAGCCAGCAACCTGCGCCGCCGGTTTCCCCAGCTCCAGGCAAGCAGGTAGCACGACGCCATGCGTGGGTGGCTTCTGGGTCGCCATCTCGCATGGGCCGCGCGCCAGGGCCAGCCCCGGCCTGCCTCCACGCCCCAGCCGCCCGAGGCCCGATCCAGGAGCCGGCCAAGCCTCTTCCCCGGCCTGCCTCCTCTCCGCATGGGCTAGGCCAATGAGGTGAGCCCCCGCACCGCCCCTCTATTTTGCGCTCGTGGCGGCATATTTTATGTTGCGCTCGCTGCCTGTTTCGGCCCGATAGTAGATTAGGCCCGGTAGTTTTTTTTAGGTTTCGGATTTATTAATTTCAGAAATCGATCTATTTTCAAACGCCCGTAGATTTTAATCCGTGCATTAGTTTAAGACAAGTTATATATGTAACTTGGCTAGAATTTCACATAGAATAAGATTCTCCAACTTTCATGCATGATAAAAAATACTTAAACGTGTTGTTTGCATCAGTTTGCGTGTCGACGTGATAGAAGCGGTTTAGGTCGTAGTTATTTAACCGTAGCTCCGTTGGAGATGAGCCATATATGTAAATGGACTAGAATGACGAGTAGAATCACGTTAAGAAATTTGTTTTTCCATTTAGCAAACGTAAAATGTGACTAGGACAAATCTAGACAGATTTAGATCTTAATACGTGGGGTCATGTCGGAGACGTTATATGTCGTTTCCAGCCTTATTTAAAATGCCTAGATAGGTAGTTTAATTTGTGCTTAACCCCTTGCCATGTTTCAAAACATTTAATATTGTCGTGTTAATAAATGGGAGTGAACTAAATAATCAAACGTGGAGTTTCGTCAATATGCAAGTCGTTGCATATTGAGCTTCATTTAATGTGTAGTGTTTGACTGTGTGAATTGTCATGCCATGCCTTGCATATTTTAAATTGTCCATGCATAATATGTGTTGCATCATAGTGTGTATGTGCCGTGGTGAATACGTGTGTTGATTCTTTTTTGGTTTGCTTCGTCTCGATAGAGTTCCGCAAGTGTGTCGGAATGTGAGGACCCGTTCGACTACGTCGGTTCGTCTACTTCATGGAGTCATTCTTCTTCCAAGCGGGATCTCAGGAAAGAAAATCATTTCCCTAGATACCATTACTATCATTTCTATGCTAGTTGTTTCGTTTCTACCGTTATGTCTCACTGCCTACCACCTGTTAAATATCCGCCTCCCAACATTGCCATGAAAACCTTCAACATGTTCACAACCTAGCAAACCACTGATTGTCTATTTTACCAGTTGCTTAACCATCGGATAGTGTTGTTAGTTGTAGGTGCAGTTGCTTCCATGTGCAACATGGGTTCCTTGTTATATGACCATGTTATTTTTAAGTAATTAAATGCACCTATATACTTGGTAAAAGGTGGAAGGTTCGGCCTTTCTAGCCTGGTGTTTTGTTCCACCTTTGTCGCCTTAGTTTCGGCTACCGGTGTTATGTTCCATAAATGAGCGCTCCTAACATGCATGCTTGGGGTTGTTATGGGGACCCCCTAGATTCTCGTTTTGGGATAAAGCTCATCTGGCAAGGCCCAACATTGGTACCACATTTGCCCAGCATAATAATTTTGTTAATACTCAAAAACATAGGGCGTCATGAACCCGAGGACTAATTCAACATAATACAGGGTGGGCCAGTGCTGATGGTGTTGGTCCAAAATATAGCACCGTGCGGGGACAACCCGGGGCAACTCGGGTGATGTCTATTGGGCCACCGTACGCTTTGCTTATCCGTCCTGTCCTCAGAACGAGATATGCGGCTCCTATCGGCATCGTCGACACGTGAGGCGGCCTTGCTGGACTTGTTTTACCTTTCTCGAGCGTCTTGTGCGAGGGATTCCGAGGATGCTTTGGGTTATCTTGAGGTTGAGGTTTTCCAATAGGAACCCGAGGAGATCACGGGTTTCCCTCATCGAGGTCATTCTGTCGCAGCGTGTGGTTGTTTTTGATGGACTAGTTGGAGCACCCGTGCAAGGTTAAATCTTTCGGAAAGCCACGCCAAGGTTATGTGGCAACGTGGAAACTTTGTTTAACATCTAGTTGTAGATAACTTGAAGTTTAATTAATTAAAACTTGCCAACGAGTGTGTAACAGTGACTATCTCTTTCGTGAGCTCCTTCTCCGATCAAGGACAAGGTGGGGTTATGTCTGACGTAAGTAGGTGTTCAGGATCATTCATCTGATCATTATTAATTCACGTCTGTTATTCATAGATCATCCCTCTCTTACTCTTGTACTCGTAAGTTAGCCACCTCAAATAAATGCTTAGTCGCTTGTTGCAGCCTCACCACTTACCCATATCTTACCCAGTAAGCTTTGCTAGTCTTCATACCTTTGGAAATGAGATTGTTGAGTCCCCTATATATGGCTCACAGATTACTACAACACTAGTTGCAGTAACAAGTAAAGTGTCACTTTGACGTGAGCGTGTTGATTGTGCTATTTGGAGTTTCTTCTTCTTCTTCTTCTCCATCAATCTAGGATGGGTTCCATACCGGTAGACTGGGATAGCAAGGATGGACGTCATTCTTTTATCGTTTATTTTCGTCCGTAGACGGACCCTGCTCTTCTTCATGATGATTGTATGATTTGTACTGATGTGACTCTGATGTAGCTTGTGGTGAGTGTAAGCCAATTCCATATAGTCATGTTTTCAGTACATGTACTTGTAACGATATCCATTCTAGCGAAATGACGGCATGCGTTTCTATCCCTGTCGAGGCCCTCGTGCTAAAATAAGGATAGGATTTCATCTTGGGTGTTACAGGGATCACGGGGATCACTACAACAGGACCCCCCTTGTAGCAACGATTCTTTCTGTATCTAAAAGTCCATATATGTGTTGCTAGTGCATTTGCCAACGGTTTGGGATGCTTTGCCTTATCCAGTGTTGCTAGTGCATAATGAAACGCTTACACTACCGTTGGTAAAAGGGACCATTGCAAGACTACAGCACATAAAATAGACTTTTGCAATACTTTTATTTGTTCGTTTTTAATGTATAGGAATCAACATCCTATTGCTTGGTAACGGAGAAATAACAACGCTTCAAGAGTTGGCACATATATAACATACATAATAATAATAATAATAAGAATAAGAATAATAATAATAATAATAATACATACATACATACATACATACGTATTTCTCGCAATTAAATTAATGCTCCAAGAAATGGTGATAATTATGTATTTCAAGCAAAGAAAAAAATAAGTGAATGTACTCACGAGGAAGAAATCATATATATTATACAATATCGTTAGATTACAATAGTGAATATTACAGGAGGAATATCATCCAAATGTGAGGCATAATCTAAATATTTTCTTGACATCAAAGATCCATCTACATCTCTACAACTTAACCAAAACATAACAAAGGACCATCATCCAACCAGACAATATCCCTACAACTTCGCTAAAACTGAAAGTATCCACCGTCGTCGTCGTCATGAAAAGGGAACATCGTCCTCATTGCAGATATATACTTGCTACACACCCATCTAATTATCCATTCATCTTTTGAATCTGCAAAAAAAATAAGAGAACTATTAACACACAATGCATTGACTTGATGGAAGTAGTGCCAGAGGCATGATATTAGTCACGTATAAAGGTTGAAGGGCATGCAATCTTTTTTTTTTGCATTACCGTGAGTATTACAGTTTTTGCGATTATGTACAAATCTTCAATTTACACAAGCGCCATATCGACATGCACTGCCCAAAAATCATTGTAAATTCAGCACCCGCAAATTGAAATTTAGGATTGCAACTTACAATTTTAGCAAGAGCTGCCTCCCTGACATGACTTTTCTGCCGTTTCAAGAACACTTAAATTCCTGCGTGTTAGAGAAAGTAACGAGACAAAACAAAAGGATCATATGAGCACTTCTACAGGTGGCACCCAACTAACCCAGTGATCCACTTCTAGAAGGTTCCAAATATATTTCGGCTTCCTCTTCTTATACTCTTTTGTTTCTAATTTTTCAGTTGAATATATAGAACCATGAGTTATGTTACATTGATGACTTACCATATATTGAAATTACCAAGGAATGAGCAACAGACTCACCTTATTCATTTTCATCCGCATCAGCATCATCAAAATCTGTAAAGCCTTCGTCATTTATTTTTTCAGAAAGCGATCCACTTCTAGACGGTTCTTCCACCATATATTTTTCATTGGATTCAACAGCGTTAATTCTTGTCCAAGATATATCTGTAGCAAGATTACATTGATCAAAATCTTAAATAAATTATGTAAAGTACAATATAGGTTGTTTCATAAACTATAATATATAGCACGCAGACGTTTGGAAAAATTACAATTCAATCTGAGAGAGACATCGAACATAAGTATCTGGATAGGATCCATTGGAAGGGATAATCTTCTATGGTTTTAAACCAGCTAGATCGAAGCCACCAGAATCTATCTTGTGCAAGCTAGCTTACGAAGCTAGCAGACAATCACCTGAATTAATCTACAGTGGCACTAGCACACGTATATACATGTAGACGTGAACTTGACCATTGATTAGATGATCAACTCTCTCGGCAAGAACAGAATAGACGCACAGATCGGTAGAGCATAACATAACAAAATTGATTAGGAGCACAGATTGGTAGAGTAAGGAGTAGAAGAGGATGAACTATGGAAGAGTAGGTCAGCAACTAACCTTGTTTAGCTTGTGGTGATGTGTCAATGGTGGCCAGGCGTGCGATGAGTCAAACAAGAGACAAGGAAGGGAATCATGTTTTTTAAACGGGAAGAGAGATTCTTCGCAGCACTTCCATGTGGCTGGGGTGACAGCCCGTTTGGGGCAGAAGCACACAAGTTCGAGATGTTTCCAACACAATCAGCGGGGGCAGAGCCATGACCTTCGGGCTTCGACGGGGAAATTGGTCCTGCTGCAACGTGCATCGGCCCCTGGCTATGGGTCTTGGAGTTGCGGCGCGGAACCAGCTAACTGCCCCGCATCGGCCCCCGCCTATGGGTCTTGGAGTTGCAGCGCGGAACCAGCTAACTGCCCCACACCGGCCCCCGGAGGCACCTTCGCGTACAGGCAGAGCATGAGGTTGTGCCCTCGAACTAGGCAGCGCAAGAGCTCTGCGGGCACGGGATCATGGGGCCACCAGCTATGAGAGATAAGCGGCGGCGGGCGACGAGCTGGGCGGTGGCGATGGCAAGTGGATTCGGTGGAGATTGGACATGAGATACGGAAGAGAACCGTGTTGATACGGGGGCAAAGGTTTCCAATATTGTTGGTGCAATTACCTCATCGCGATGTGTTTGATGTTAGTCTCCATCCCGGCTTCGTATGACACGTGGAGCCATGGTAGAAAAGCGCGCTTATTTAATTTCTTTTGACCAGATTAGTCGCTATTGGAGGGAGAGAATAGCGAGGGAAATTGAAAATTGGAGCAAAACCAAAATAGAAATACGAGGGTGTCTAAAAATTTAGAGCCAAATAAATTATAAATTTTGTTACTATATACACTTTACATTTTTTTTTGTCAAACAGAACCTGTTTTTTCCAGGTTTATTGTTAGTTCTCTAGATCACTAGCTAGTTTTCATCGACATGAAGGCTAAGGCAACATTTTCCAAAGTTTGCAGTCCTATGAGGTTTAAGGTCATCGCAAACACAGGCCGTCATAACAGACACACTATTTATTCCGGTACACAATGATATGAGAGTCGGCCATCAAATGATTGCCCAAACGTCCGCCCACAATATTAACAAATTCAGATAAAATTCATGCAAACTTGACGGAACTCATTCAAACGGATATATGTTCAATATTATAATTTACATAAACATAATGCTATTTCATCCGTTCAAGCGATGCGGGTGTACGAACTGAGCAGCTGCGAGGTTGGCTCCTCCTTCCTACGGTGTCACATTTGGACCCACGATCGCACTGAAGAGGTAGCGAAGCCTGTTCTGTCTTAGCGTAGTGGTAAGGCGTGATATCGGATCCACGTTGACCCTAAGGATCACCTCAAAAAGGATATAATCCAGCCCTAATGAAAAAAATTAGATCGATATGATGTATATCAATATGGATCGAAGAATAAAGTACAGGGACTGCACGCGGATTGGTTTTGCTTCAACGGTTAACACAACTTTTCGTGTCAAATTTGTTATGTGTACATGCATGTGTGTTTATTTTTTACTTTTTATTATGTATATTTACGGTCTTATAATAAATATAATTTGCAACATGTACATGCAACATATATGATCTGTTGCAACTTATGTACTAAAGTATGGTCATGAGCTGCAACTCTACAACACATGCGTTGCAACGCATATATGCGTATCTATACATAATTTTGCAACATATAATCAAAACATTGTAGAATTGGTGTTGCTTTATAGGGGGTATTCTTGTAGTAGATGAGGGCCATTAGAGCGTTCTTCAGAGGTGTGTGGGTCTTGTGTTGGTGATCGTTCCACATGAGTGGAACATTGTCCTTCTCCTTTAGCCACGAGGGGTTCCTCAACGGGCATGAAGTACCCCACGCCCATTCTTCTTATGGCTTGGGGAGGAATTTCATCACCTACATAAAAAAGACCACTTTCCTCCACTTGGGATCCATTATTCTCATCAAACTCCACGACATGTCTCCTCAATGAGTCCTCAGGACTTGTTGAGGACACGGTAAGTGTGGGAGTTTGTAACATAACCAATAAATATCCCCTCTTGAGCTCTAGGTTCAAATTTAGACAATCGAGAACCTGTCTTAAGAATGAAACACTTACAGCCAAACACCCAGAAGTACTTGAGGTTGGGCTTGTTGCCGGTAAGAATTTCATCTGGAGTCTTCTTCAAGCCTTTGCGAAGGTAGAGCTGATTGGATGCATGACATGCGGTGTTGATGGCTCCGGCCCAACAGTTATACGGAGATTTAAACTCCGCCATCATGGTTCTTGCCGCATCCATCAACATCCGGTTCTTTCTTCGCCGCACCATTTTGTTGAGGAGTGTAATGTGCGGAATATTGATGCTTGATTCTTTCATCACTCAGAAATTCATTTAGGGTGTAGTTCTTGAACTCGGTACCATTGTCACTTCTAATCATCAATATCATTGTCTTATGTTGGCGTTGAGCTTCATTAGCAAAGTCGATGACGGTATGTTGAGTCTCACTTTTTCATTTGAAAAAGTATACCCAGGTATATCTTGAGTAATCATCCACTATTACAAAAGTAATATTTTCTTCCCCCAACACTATCATAGGATGGAGGACCAAAGATATCCATGTGGAGGAGCTCAAAGGTCCTTTTTGTGTAGATGATAGTCATGGGGCGGTGAGCTGTCTCATGAATATTTCCTTCAATACACGCACTGCAAGCACGATCTCTAGCGAGACTCACATTTGTTAGTCCGAGAACATGATCCCCTTTGAGGAGACTGTGCAAAGATCTCATATTGACATGGGCTAGTCGGTGATGCCAAAGCCATCCCACATCAACTTTAGCCATTAGGCAAGTCGCGGTCTTAGTGGGTCGCTCCGAAAAGTTAACCACATAGAGACCGCTCTCGACATGCCCAACAAATGCTACTTTAAGAGTCTTTCTCCACAAAAGGGCTAGAGAGTCAATGCCAAAGAAAGTTCAAAAGCACATAAGTCTAAGTTGATGAATGGCAAGTAAATTGTATGCGAGGGTCTCAACAAGCATAACCTTTTCATTGTTAAGTTCTGGAGAAATTACCACCTTGCAGAGACCCAATACCTTTGAAATCGCATCATGACCAAAGGATACTTGGGTGGCAATAGATGGGTCGGGATGAACGTCCACCACCAAGTCCTTGCTTCCGGTCATTTTTTTTTTTGCTTCGCTATCAAGCAACCATGACACCCCACCGGAAGCAAACTCGTGCATACGATCAATGCTTGGATTTAGGTACCCGTTCTTTAATGGGTTCTCTCATGTTAGTAACAAGGGTCTTAGGAACCCAAATAGACCATTCAATGTACTCATCATAAGAACCAACAAACTTAGCAAAAACATTCCCATCACTGGTACGACGCAAAAGATAAGAGGTGTTAAAGTCGCCGGCTGTGTTGGGTAGAGGGGTATTGCCCTTCATGGCATTACCACCCTTAGCTTGGTCTTTTTTCTTCTCATGAGTACCCTCCCCAGACATAACTAAGGTTTCCATAAGCTGGGGAGGTTGCTTGGTCTTCTTCTTCTTGTTCTTCTTGGACTTGGGTGCAGACCCAACTCCTTCCTTTGCAACCACTTCCTTTTGACTTCTCAAAAGGTCATTAAGATTCTTTTCACCTTGGATGCATGTCACAAGGCCTTTCTCAAGCTGCTCTTTTAATTTGGATTTCTCCTCCACAATATGTGCATGCTCACAATAGGGGTTAGTAGCATGGACATTATCAATTAAAACAAATGGAGAGCAAGTGGCTATTTCCTTAGTGAGTTTTACTTGGAGTTGAGCATGAGACTATTTTAAAGAGACATGAGCACTCTTCAAGGCCTTGTGAGCCTTGTAAAGTGTTGCAAGCTCTTTCTTGAGTCTAACATGATCAAGCCCAAGTGCACTCTTTTCGGATTGAAGCACACAGGTAAGAACAAGAGCATGATCAAGATCTTTCTTTAACTTTGCAAGCTCGCCGTTAGGTGACTCCTCAAGAATCAAATGAAGTCCTTGCTCCTTTTCAAGAGTAATAGAAAGATCTGTAATCTCATCGGCATAGTCACGACTATGAACTTGTAATGTAGAGATAGTTTCTTCATGAGATCCAATGAGGTAATTAGCCTCTCCGAGTTGTTCCAAGAGAGAAACAAAATGCTTCTTGTATTTACCCTTAAGTTTTCTCATGAATTTACCAAAGGAGTTTTCCTCCTCCTCTACCTCTTCCTTTTCATCTCCGTTATCCATGGTAGTGGAAATGAAAGATTTGATGTTAGTAGTTTGAGCGTTAGAGGTTACCTTGTTGGATGCCTTGGCCATCGGGCACTTGGCAATCTAGTTCTCGTTTGGGGCCTTGAAGAGAGAGACATTGCTTGGAGAAGAGGATGCAATGGCCACTGTGGCCATTCCCATTGCTTCACCACTTGTCTCATCGTCACCATCCTCATCGGAGAGGTACTCTTATTGAGCGACCAACGCCTTCTGGGGCACCTTCTTGGGAAAGTTGTTCTTGTTTGGGAAGTACTTGGTCTTGTCTTTGTGAATGAGCTTGACACCATTGTCCTCCCTCTGCTCGTAGGGGCAATCTTCCACAAAGTGGCTCACATAGCCACAATTGTATCAGGTTCTCACACGTTGCTTTCCCTTGGACCATTTTGAGTTGTTCTTGGAGAAGTTGGGCCTTGAGTTTTTCTTGTTGCCCCAAAACTGCATTGATGCAAGAGCAATGTGCTCGTGGTAAGCATACTTGGTGTCTTCAGGACAAGTTTCTTCTTCGTCTTCCTCATCTTCCTCCAAAGCAGACTTGGCCTTCAAAGCAAGGTTGGGGGACTCTTTTCTTGACCGTTGAAATCGAGCTAGCGCATTGTCAGCGGTCTTGTTCAAAATGTTCATGGCAATAAACTCATCCAACCCATCACTTGAGGACAAAGAATGAAATTCTGGCCTTTGACGGATGACGGAGGATATGGACTTGTTGAAAGTCATGATGGCCTTGAGAAACTTACGCTTAATCCAAGTGTCATCCACATCTTTGCTTCCATGATCCTCAAGAGCAACAACAAGAGTTGTAACTCTTCAATATAGCTCACGAGGGTCCTCATCCTCGATCATAATAAATTCATCGGCCTCATCAAGAACCACTTCATAGTTGGACTGTTGAATGCTAGAGCTTCCCTTGTACATGGAGATTATGTGCTCCCAACAATCTTTGGCATGAGTAAAGGGACGCAAGTGAGGAAGGTCTTCAACGGGTACAACTGCTTAAAGAATGAACAAGGCAGAGTGATTGAGCTGATTGCAGGCCTCTTCTCTTGGCGTAAGGTTTCTTGGATCATGACCGTAGTACCCCTGCTCAATGATTCTCCAAAGTTGTGTTGAGTTGTGGCTCAAATGAGACTTGATACGAAAAACTGAGTTAGCAAAATCATTCTTAAAAAGCTTTGGTGGAGGACCTAGATTAATAATATGTAGTGGCTCGACTGATCCTCCATAGACCATGGGAGGAGGAACTGAGGCAAAGGAATTTGTCCCACCCGTTCCTTGAGGCATTTTATCCTTTTCACTACTAGCATTTTCTGTTTCGGAATTGCCCCCTGAATCCGAAGTTGTGGGATTAGCCACCAACAACGGGTCGATAGGCAGTTTGTAAATATCAAGGAAATCCTTAAGCATGTTCTTGACTTTGATAGCCACTCAGGATTTAAATGTGGACATGACCTCATTTAATTCCTCTCGGGTGATCGAGTTAGCAACAACTCCCTCGGGCACCTCCCCAACCCGGTCACCGTCGTCAACCATACTCTTTGGGCGGTGAAACCCTTACTAAAGAGACAAGGCCCTGATACCAATTGAAAGGATCGATATGGTTGACCAGAGGGGGGTAAATAGGCAACTAACAAATTTTAAACTATTCTTTAACCAAATTAGATTTAGCAACAAATAGGTTGTCTAGATATGCAACTAAGTGAGCAACCTATATGATCCTAACAACAACAATACAAGCAAGAAGTAAATACAAGTAAAGGTAAGAAATAACAACAAGTGGAACTGATGAAGAGTGATGATGTGTTTCTGAAGTTCCTTCCCTTTGAAGGGAAGTACATCTCCATTGGAGCGGTGTGGAGGCACAATGCTCCCCAAGATGCCACTAAGGCCACCGTGTGAGGTGCCGTGAATCCACTGAGTGGAGCCCTTGAAGGTGGCGACTGAACATTTACAAACAAGGTTGGGGCAATCTCCACAACTTAATTGGAGGCTCCCAGTGAGACCACGAAGCTTCATCACAATGGAGTGTGGCTTCGAGGTGACCTCTTCCATCTAGGATGCTCAAACACCCATGAGTAACAAGATCCGTGAGGGATTAATGGGTGGAACAACTTTTCTCTTGGTGGAAGTGTGGGGAAGGGCCTTCTCCTCCAAACCCTAGAGAATCAACAAGACTTGATGGCTAGGGAGGGAGATCAGGCAAGTTTGAGCTTCTGGAGCAACAATGGAACTGGGAAGGGAAAAGGTGAGGTCTCCTCGGGGAATAAGACCCCTATTTATAGTGGGGGGAATCTGGCAATTACCAGCCCCTTACTAGCCCACCTAAGCAGTAGTACCGTTCACAAGGGCGGTACTACCGCTAGGCGGTACTAACGCTCTCCCTGGGCGGTACTTCCGCTCAGCCATGATGAAGGGAGATAGGAAGCCAGAGAGAAAAAAATAAGTGGAAATAGGCGCGACAGTAGGGGGCGGGAGTACCGCTGGAGCGGTACTACCGCTCCCCCTAGGCGGTACTTCCGCTCGGCCAAATAAAAAAGCCCCCCCCCCCGACACGAGAGAGGAAAAACAAGCGGAAAAGTGTCTGGCTCTAGTGGATGGCAGTACCGCTGGAGCGATACTACCGCTCGCCAAGGCGGTACTACCGCTCAATAGGGCGGCACTACGCTTCTGTAACTTCCTCGGCACTTTAATCAGGACAGCTCCTTTGCACCAGAAAAAGGGTGGGGAGAAGAATGAGAGATAGTATTCCACCCTACTTTTCCAAACGCGGATCCCCTCTTGATAGTACGGGATTATCTATGACTCGATTCCACCAAACCTAAATCTATAGCTAAGCATCATCTTCACTTTTACTTACTAACGGGAAAATAACCATCTCGTGCCACCTGATAATTCTGTGAAAGCATATCCGATACGTCTCCAACAACAACCAACAACCAAGCCTTTTAGTCCCAAACAAGTTGGGGTAGGCATATCCGATACGTCTCCAACGTATCTATAATCTTTGCTTGTTTCATGTTGTTATATTATCAGTCTTGGATGTTTTACAATCATTTTACTACAACTTTCTATTATTTTTTGGGACTAACCTATTAATGGTTTCAAAGTTGCACAGGTTCTTGTTTCACACTTTGATTTATAGGAATTAATTAGAAATTTTGAAAATAACACAAAAGGAGCCTTGTTGGAGGAGGACTCCGACTCTCCTGAAATCTATCCACAAACAGTTTTTAGAGATCGTCAGTTTGACCCCGAAGAAGGCGTAAAATGGAAATAGCTAAAACTAGAAATTGTGGGGAATTTCATGCAATGATTCTGGACTACAAATTCATCCAAAACGGAGTCTGTATGTGATCTGGAGACCCGTTTAACTGAAGGAAAATATCTGATTACGGGATCACGAGAATTGTTGACGTGATTGAGTCCAACTCTTAACATATCTGATATATTCGGCCAAGCCATGAGTTTGGAGACTCATGAGGGCTGTGAGGAGCCCCTAAAAAGGTTCTAGAGGTGTCTGAGAGCCATTGAATCAAGGGTCCATCCATCGGAGGGCCATAGAGCACCACACAGGCACATATAAGGAGAGAAAACCCCTAATTTTGGGAGAGCCACGAATTTGCCTCTCCCTTGGGAGCCGCCAAGAAGGGGAGAAGCTCCTGCATTGCAGCACCAAGACCAATGAATAAGGAGGGGCAATGGGCCACTGCCGCCGTCCGTCGCCGGTGTCGAAGCCGCCATCGCCTCCATCTCTTCGGGTTGCACCTCTCCATCAACAAATCTCTCTTTCTCACCATGATAATGTGTGAGTAATCCTCCTCGGGCTGAGGGTATATATTAGTAGCTATGTGTTCAATCTCTCTCTCTCGTGTTCTTGAGATGGCACGATCTTGATGTATAGCGAGTTTTATTAATATAGATGAATCATATGGAGTTTTCCCCTGTCTATGTTCTTGTGATGAATGGAGTTTTCCCTTTGAAGTTTTTTATCGGATTGATTCTTTTAGGATTTGAGAACACTTGATGTATGGATTGCAATGGGATATTTGTGGTATCAATGGGATGTTCTATTGATCCACTTGACGTATGTTTTGGTGATCAACTTGCGGGTTCCGTGACCTTGGGAATCTATGCATAGGGGTTGGCACATGTTTTCGTCTTGACTTTCCGGTAGAAACTTTGGGGCACCCTTTGAAGTTCTTTGTGTTGGATTGAACATGATGAATCTGAAATTATGTGATGCATATCGTATAATCATGCCCATGTGTACTTGTGGTGACATTGGAGTATCTAGGTGACATTAGGGTTTTGGTTGATGTATATCTTAAGGTGTTATTTTAGTACGAACTCTAGGGCTGTTCGTGACACTTATAGGGATAGCTCATAAGATTGATCAGGAAAGATAACTTTGAGGTGGTTTCGTACCCTACAATAATTTCTTCGTTTGTTCTCCGCTATTTGTGACTTTGTAGCAAACTCTTTGTCGCACGTGAGGGATTTATATATGATTCAACTATGTTAGTATTGTTGAGAGAACTTGCACTAGTGAAAGTATGGACCCTAGGACTTTTTTCCAAGCATTTATACAATGTTTTTCTCGCTATTTATTATTTGTTACCTTTCTGTTTTTATATTTTCAGATTACAAAAACCTATATCTACCATCCATATTACACTTGTATCACCATCTCTTCGCTGAACTAGTGCACCTATACAATTTACCATTATATTGGGTGTGTTGGGGACACAAGAGACTCGTTGTTATTTGATTGCAGGGTTGCTTGAGAGAGACAATCTTCATCCTATGCCTCAGACGGATTGATAAACCTTAGCTCATCCACTTGAGGGAAATTTGCTACTGTCCTACAAAACTCTGCGCTTGGAGGCCCAACACGAGTCTACAAGAAGAAGATTGTGTAGTAGACATCAAGCTCTTTTTTGGCGCCGTTGTCGGGGAGGCTAGGTAAGCGGAACTCAAATCCCGTCAACGAAGCTCTTTTCTCGCACCGTTGCTGGGGAGTTGAGTGCTTAAAGGTATATCTTTAGATCTTGCAATTAAATCTTTTATCTTCTTGTTTTTCACTAGTTTGGTTTTATAAAATAAAACTACAAAAAATGGAATTGAGGTTGCCTCATATGATTCATCTTTTCAATGTCTTTCGTGAACTTATGGAAAGGAAAATTGTGCTCAAGTGTTAGAATAAGAAGTTATTAAAATGTTTGGCACTAAATCTTTGTATGATGAGCCTGATTGCAATGTTGTTAGTATGAATTCCTTGCATATTCATGATGCTAATGATATGCAAAGCCACAAGCTTGGGGATTTTATGTTTGATGAAGATGATATGTTTAGTCCCCCAAGTTTTGATGGGAAAATTTATTATGATGAAAGCATGCCTCCTATTTATGATGATTATTGTGATGACATGTATTCTATAAAGAATAATGATAACCATGAAACTTGTCATCATGATTTTAATTTTCAATTGGATTATGCGTCACATGATACTTATTTTGTTGAGTCTACTCCCACTACTATTGATGTGAATAAATTTGCTTATGTGGTGAGTAGTAAAATTTCTATGCTTGTAGATCACAAAAAGAATTATTTATGTGCTGTTATATTGTGGTATTTGTTGGGGAACATTGCATGGGAAACAAAAAAATTCCTATACACACGAAGACCTATCATGGTGATGTACATCTACGAGAGGAGATTTGGATCGACGTACCCTTGTAGATCGCACAGCAGGAAGCGTTAAGAAACGCGGTTGACATAGTGGAACGTCTTCACGTATTAAAATTCAGGGTGACTGTCGCGTGAGCCATTGATCTACAACACAAATATTTCAAAGTGGACTTAGACTATGTTCAAGATAAATAGAGTTAAACTAATCAACTTACTTGCTAAACTCCCACTCAAAAAGTACATCTCTCTAGTCATTTGAGTGGTTCATGATCCAAATTCACTAACTCAAGTCCGATCATCACGTGAGTTGAGAGTAGTTTCAGTGGTAAGCATCTCTATGCTAATCATATCAACTATACGATTCATGCTCGACCTTTGGGTCTCATGTGTTCCATGGCCATGTCTGTACATGATAGGCTCGTCAAGCTTAACCCGAGTGTTCCGCGTGTGCAACTGTTTTGCACCCATTGTACGTGAACGTTGAGTCTATCACACCCGATCATCACGTGGTGTCTCTAAACGATGAACTGTAGCAATGGTGCATAGTCGGGGAGAACACAATTTCTTCTTGAAATTTTAGTGAGATATCACCTCATAATGGTACCGTCGTTCTAAGCAAAATAAGGTGCATAAAGGATTAACATCACATGCAATTCATAAGTGACATGATATGGCCATCATCTTGTGCTTCTTGATCTCCATCACCAAAGCATCGGCACGATCTTATAGTCACCCGCGCCACACCATGATCTCCATCATCATGATCTCCATCAACGTGTCGCCATCGAGGTTGTCGTGCTACTTATGCTATTACTACTAAAGCTATGTCCTAACAATATAGTAAACGCATCTACAAACACAAATGTTAGTTTAAAGACAACCCTATGGCTCCTGCCGGTTGCCGTAGCATCGACGTGCAAGACGATATTAACTATTACAACATGATCGTCTCATACATCCAATATATCGCATCACGTCATTAGCCATATCATATCACAAGCATACCGTGCAAAAACAAGTTAGACGTCCTCTAATTTGTTGTTGCATGTTTTACGTGGCTGCTATGGGTATCTAGTATGATCACATCTTACTTACGCAAAAACCACAACGGAGATGTGCAAATTGCTATTTAACCTCTCCAAGGACCGCATCGGTCAAAACCAATTCAACTAAAGTTGAAGAAACTAACACCCGCCAGTCATGTTTATGCAACGAGGTTGCATGTCAATCGATGAAACCAGTCTCTCGTAAGCGTACGAGTTATGTAGGTTCGGGCCGCTTCAGTCCAACAATACCGCCAAATTGAGAAAAGACTAAGGAGGGCAGCAAATCGAACATCACCATCCACAAAACCTTTTGTGTTCTACTCGATATAACATCTACGCATGAACCTGGCTCATGATGCCACTATTGGGGAACATTGCATGGGAAACAAAAAAATTCCTACGCACACGAATACCTATCATGGTGATGTCCATCTACGAGAGGAGATTTGGATCTACGTACCCTTGTAGATCACATAGCAGGAAGCATTAAGAAATGCGGTTGATGTAGTGAAACACCTTCACAACCCTCGAACCGTCCCGCGATCCGTCCCACGATCCGTTCCGATCAAGCGCCGAACGGACGGCACCTCCGCGTTCAGCACACGTACAGATCGATGATGATCTCGGCCTTCTTGATCCAGCAAGCAAGACAGAGAAGTAGATGAGTTCTCTGGCAGCGTGACGGTGCTCCGGTGGTGGTGATGATCTACTCCTGCAGGGCTCCGCCCGAGCTCCGCAGAAATCCGATCTAAAGGTAGAACTATGTGGTCTAGGGTTGAGGTGCACGTGGAAAAAGTTGTCTCAAATCAGCCCTAAAACACCACTATATATAGGAGGGAGGCGGAGGGATAGCCTTGAGGGACAAGCCCTCAAGGTGCGCCGGCCAAGGGGAGGAGGAGGACTCCTCCTCCAATTCGGTTTGGGAAGGAGGAGTCCTCCTCTTCCTTCCTACCTCCCTCCTCCAATAAAACGACACGATCAATATGCTACGTTCATAGTTTGGGTCTAGTCCATCACATGATTCTCCTAATGACGTGATCCAGTTATCAAGTGACAACACTTGCATATAGTCAGAAAACCTTGACTATCATTAATCAACTGGCTAGCCAACTAGAGGCTTGCTAGGGACATTGTTTTGTCTATGTATCCACACATGTATCTATGTTTTCATTCAGTACAGTTATAGCATGGATAATAAACGATTATCTTTAAACAGGAAATATAATAATAACTACTTATCATTGCCCCTAGGGCATATTTCCAACAGTCTCCCACTTGCACTAGAGTCAATAATCTAGTCCTCACATCGCCATGCGATTTACATTGTAATAAATCAAACACCCATACAGTTCTGGTGTTGATCATGTTTTGCCCGTGGAAGAAGTTTAGTCAGCGGGTCTGCTACATTGAGATCCGTGTGCACTTTGCAAATATTGACGTCCTCTCCTTCGACGTAGTCGCGGATGAGGTTAAAGTGTCGTTTGTTGTGTCTGCTCTTCTTGTGAAACCTTGGTTCCTTTGCTAAGGCAATGGCATCAGTGTTGTCACATAACAGAGTTATTGGATTTAGTGCGCTCGGCACAACTCCAAGATCTGTCATGAACTGCTTCATCCAGAGACCCTCCTTTGCTGCCTCCGAGGCAGCCATGTACTCTGCTTCACATGTAGAATCTGCTACGACGCTCTGCTTGGAACTGCACCAGCTTAGTGCACCCCATTAAGAATAAATATGTATCCGGTTTGCAACTTAGAGTCATTGGATTGGTGTCAAAACTTGCGTCGACGTAACCTTTTACGACGAGCTCTTTGTCACCTCCATAAACGAGAAATATTTCCTTAGTCCTTTTCAGGTACTTTAGAATATTCTTGACGTGTCCAGTGATCCACTCCTAGATTACTCTGAAACATGCCTGTCATACTTATGGCCAAGCTGACGTCTGGTCTAGTGCATAGCATTGCATACATGATAGAACATACGGCTGAAGCGTAGGGGACGGAACTCATTTGTTCTCTATCTTCCATAGTTGCTGGGCACTGAGTCTTACTCAATTTTATACCTTGTAATACTGGCAAGAACCCTTTCTTGGACTGATACATTTTGAACTTCTTCAAAACTTTACCAACATATGTTCTTTGTGAAAGTCCTATCAGGCGTCTCGATCTATCCCTATAGATCTTAATGCCTAGAATGTAAGCAGATTCTCCTAGGTCCTTCATAGAGAAACTTTTATTCAAGTAATCCTTTATGCTCTCCGAAAGCTCCACGTTGTTTCCAATCAGCAATATGTCATCCACATATAATATTAGAAATGCCACAGAGCTCCCACTCACTTTCTTGTAAATACAAGATTCTCCAACCACTTGTATAAACCCAAATGCTTTGATCACCTCATCAAAGCGCTTATTCCAACTCCGAGATGCTTGCACCAGTCCATAAATGGATCGCTAGAGCTTGCATACTTTGTTAGCATTCTTTGGATCGACAAAACCTTCGGGTTGCATCATATACAACTCTTCCTTAAGAAAATCGTTAAGGAACACCGTTTTGACATCCATTTGCTAGATTTCATAATCTAAAAATCCAGCTATTGCTAACATGATTCGGACGGACTTAAGCATCACTACCGCTGAGAATGTCTCATCGTAGTCAACTCCTTGAACTTGTGAAAACTCCTTTGCCACAAGTAGAGCTTTATAAACGGTCACATTACCGTCTGCGTCCGTCTTCTTCTTAAAGATCGATTTGTTCTGAATAGCTTTGCGGCCTTCAGGTAGTACTTCCAAAGTCCACACTTTGTTCTCGTACATGGATCCTATCTCAGACTTCATGGCCTCCAGCCATTTGTTGGAATCCGGGCCCACCATTGCTTCTTCATAATTCGCAGGTTCATTGTTGTCTAACAACATAATTGATAAGACAGGATTACCGTACCACTCAGGAGCAGTACGTGATCTTGTCGACCTACGAGGTCCGATAGGAACTTGATCCAAAGTTTCATGATCATCATTATCAACTTCCTCCTCAACCAGTGTCGCAATAACACGGGTTTCCCCTTGTCCTATGCCACCATCTAGAGGGATTAGAGGTTCGACAACCTCATCAAGTTCTATCTTCCTCCCACTCAATTCTTTCGAGAGAAACTCCTTCTCAAGAAAAACTCCGTTTTTAGCAACAAACACTTTGACCTCGGATTTGAGATAGAAGGTATACCCAATTGTCTCTTTTGGGTAACCTATGAAAACGCACTTTTCCGCTTTGGGTTCCAGCTTTTCTAGCTGAGGCTTTTTACATAAGCATCACATCCCCAAACTTTAAGAAACGACAACTTTGGTCTTTTACCATACCACAGTTCATATGGTGTTGTCTCAACGGATTTTGATGGTGCCCTATTTAAAGTGAATGCAGTTGTCTCTAATGCATAACCCCAAAACGATAACGGCAAATCGGTAAGAGACATCATAGATCGCACCATCTCTAATAAAGTACGATTAAAACGTTTGGACACACCATTACGCTGTGGTGTTCCATGCGGTGTCAATTGTGAAACAACTCCACATTATCTCAAGTGAGCACCAGACTCAAAACTCACACATTCATCCCACGATCAGACTGTATGAACTTGATCTTCTTGTTACGATGATTTTCAACTTCACTCTGAAAATTGCTTGAACTTCTCAAACGTTTCAGACTTGTGCTTCATCAAGTAGACGTAACCATATCTACTCAAATCGTCAATGAAGGTGAGAAAATAACGATATCCGCCGCGCGCCTCCACGCTCATCGGACTGCACACATCGGTATGTATGATCTCCAACAAATCACTTGCACGCTCCATTGTTCCAGAGAATGGAGTCTTAGTCATCTTGCCCATGAGGCATGGTTTGCATGTGTGAAGTGAATCAAAGTCAAGTGACTCCAAAAGTCCATCGGAATGGAGTTTCTTCATGCGCTTTACACCAATATGACCTAAGCGGCAGTGCCATAAAAACATGGCTCTATCATTGTTAACTCCAACTCTTTTGGTCTCAATGTTATGTACTCCCTCCATCCCAAAATAACTGTCTTGACTTTGTACTAGCTCTAAGACAAAGTTATACTAAGCTTAAGACAGTTATTTTGGGATGGAGGGAGTATATGTGTATCATCGCTATCAAGATTCAATATGAGCAATCCTCTTACATTGGGTGCATGACCATAAAAGATATTACTCATAGAAATAGAACAACCATTATTTTCTGACTTAAACGAGTAACCGTCTCGCAATAAACAAGATCCAGATATAATGTTCATGCTTAACGCAGGCACTAAATAACAATTATTTAAGTTCATAACTAATCCTGATGGTAACTGAAGTCAAACTGTGCCAACGGTGATTGCATCAACCTTGGAACCATTTCCCACGCGCATCGTCACTTCATCTTTCGCCAGCCTTCGTTTATTCCACAGTTCCTGTTTCGAGTTGCAAATATGAGCAACAGAACTGGTATTGAATACCCAGGCACTACTACGAGAGTTGGTTAAGTACACATCAATAACATGTATATCGAATATACCTGATTTTTCCTTGGCCGCCTTCTTATCAGCCAGATACTTGGGGCAGTTGCGCTTCCAGTGATCCAGTCCATTGCAATAATAACACCCTGTTTCAGGCTTAGGTCCAGCCTTGGGTTTCTTCGTCAGATTGGCAACAGGCTTGTCGCTCTTCTTGGAATTACCCTTCTTGCCTTTGTCGTTTCTCTTGAAACTAGTGGTCTTATTCACCATCAACACTTGATGCTCTTTCCGGAGTTCTCACTCTGCGACTTTCAGCATCGCGAATAACTCGCCGGGTGACTTGTTCATCCCTTGCATGTTATAGTTCAACACAAAGCTCTTGTAGCTTGGTGGTAGTGTTTGAAGAATTCTGTCAGTGATAGCCTCTTGCATGAGTTCAATCCCCAGCTCAGCTAGACGGTTTGAGTACCCAGACATTTTGAGCACATGTTCACTGACAGACGAATTCTCCTCCATCTTGAAAGCATAGAATTTATCGGCGGTCTCATATCTCTCGATCCAGGCGTTCTTCTGAAAGATAAACTTCAACTCCTGGAACATCTCAAATGCTCCATGATGCTCAAAGCGACGTTGAAGTCCCGGCTCTAAGCCATACAAGACTGCACATTGAACTACTCAATAGTCCTCCTTACGTGTTAACCAAGCGTTCTTAACATCTTGGTCAGCCGTAGCGGGTGGTTCATCTCCTAGCGCGGCAGTAAGGACATAATCATTCTTCCCAGCTTGCAGGAGCAACTTAAGATTACGAGCCCAGTCTACAAACTTGCTTCCATCATCATTCAACTTAGCTTTCTCTAGCAACGTATTAAATTTCAGGGTGACCGTCGCGTGAGCCATTGATCTACAACACAAATATTTCAAAGTGGACTTAGACTATGTTCAAGATAAATAGAGTTTAACTAATCAAATTACTTGCTAAACTCCCACTCAAAAAGTACATCTCTCTAGTCATTTGAGTGGTTCATGATCCAAATTCACTAACTCAAGTCCGATCATCATGTGAGTTGAGAGTAGTTTCAGTGGTAAGCATCTCTATGCTAATCATATCAACTATATGATTCATGCTTGACCCTTCGGTCTCATGTCTTCCAAGGCCATGTTTGCACATGCTATGCTTGTCAATCTTAACCCGAGTGTTCCGCGTGTGCAACTGTTTTGCACCCGGTGTACGCGAACGTTGAGTCTATCACACCCGATCATCACGTGGTGTCTCGAAACGACGAACTGTAGCAACGGTGCACAGTCGGGGAGAACACAATTTCGTCTTGAAATTTTAGTGAGAGATCACCTCATAATGCTACCGTCGTTGCAAGCAAAATAAGGTGCATAAAAGGATTAACATCACATGCAATTAATAAGTGACATGATATGGCCATCATCTTGTGCTTCTTGATCTCCATCACCAAAGCACCGACACGATCTTTTTGTCACTGGCGCCACACCATGATCTCCATCAACATGTTGCCATCAAGGTTGTCATGCTACTTATGCTATTACTACTAAAGCTACGTCGTAGCAATATAGTAAACACATATGCAAACACAAACGTTAGTTTAAAGACAACCCTATGGCTCCTGCCGGTTGCCGTAGCATCGACGTGCAAGTCGATATCAACTATTACAACATGATCATCTCATACATCCAATATATCACATCACGTCATTGGCCATATCATATTACAAGCATACCCTGCAAAAAAAAAGTTAGTCATCCTCTAATTTGTTGTTGCATGTTTTACGTGGCTGCTATGGGTATCTAGTATGATCGCATCTTACTTACGCAAAAACCACAACGGAGATGTGACAATTGCTATTTAACCTCTCCAAGGACCGCCTCGGTCAAAACCAATTCAACTAAAGTTGAAGAAACTGAAACCCGCCAGTCATCTTTATGCAACGAGGTTGCATGTCAATCGATGAAACCAGTCTCTCGTAAGCGTACGAGTTATGTCGGTCCGGGCCGCTTCAATCCAACAATACCGCCAAATTGAGAAAAGACTAAGGAGGGCAGCAAATCGAACATCACCGTCCACAAAAACTTTTGCGTTCTACTCGAGATAACATCTACGCATGAACCTAGCTCATGATGCCACTGTTGGGGAACGTTGCATGGGAAACAAAAAAATTCCTACGCACACGAAGACCTATCATGGTGATGTCCATCTACGAGAGGAGATTTTGATCTACATACCCTTGTAGGTCGGACAGCAGAAAGCGTTAAGAAACTCGCTTGATGTAGTGGAACGTCTTCACGTCCCTTGAAACATCCCACGAACCGTCCCGCGATCCGTCCCACGATCCGTTCCGATCTAGCACCGAGCGGAGGGCACCTCCGTGTTCAGCGCACGTACAACTCGACGATGATCTCGGCCTTCTTGATCCAGCAAGCGTGACAGAGAAGTAGATGAGTTCTCCGGCAGCGTGACGGCGCTTCGGTGGTGGTGATGATCTACTCCTGCAGGGCTCCACCCAAGCTCTGCAGAATGCCGATCTAGAGGTAGAACTATGTGGTCTAGGGTTGAGTTGCACATGGCAAAAGTTGTCTCAAATCAGCCCTAAAACACCACTATATATAGGAGGAAGGGGGAGGTCTAGCCTTGAGGGACAAGCCCTCAAGGTGCGCCGGCCAAGGGGAGGAGGAGGACTCCTCCTCCAATTCGGTTTGGGAAGGAGGAGTCCTCCTCTTCCTTCCTACCTCCCTCCTTCCCTTTTTTCTTTTATTTTCCTTTGGTATTTTCTTATGTGGCGCCATGGGCCCCTTGGGCTGGCTCCACCAGCTCACTAAGGACTTGTGGCGACACCCTAGTGCCTTGGGATCACTCCCGGGTGGGTGGGCCCCTCCCGGTGAACTCCCGGAACCCATTCGTCACTCCCGGTACACTGTCGGAATTGCCCAAAACTTTCTGGTGACCAAATGAAACCATCCTATATATCAATCTTCGTTTCCGGACCATTCCGGAATACCTCGTGACGTCCGTGATCTCATCCGAGACTCCGAACAACATGCGGTAACCACACATATAACTCAACTATACTAAAACATCATCGAACCTTAAGTGTGCACACCCTGCGGTTCGAGAACTATGTAGACATGCCCAAAGAAACTCCTCGGTCAATATCCAATAGCGGGACCTGGATGCCCATATTGGATCCTACATATTCTCTGAAGATCTTATCGGTTGATCCTCATTGGCAACGATTCATATAACCCCGTATGTCATTCCCTTTGTCCTTCGGTATGTTACTTGCCCGAGATTTGATCATCGGTATCCGCATACCTATTTCAATCTCGCTACCGACAAGTCTCTTTACTCGTTCTGTAATACAAGATCCCGTGACCTACACTTAGTCACATTGCTTGCCAGGCTTGTGTGTGATGTTGTATTACCGAGTGGGCCCCGAGATACCTTTCCGTCACATGGAGTGACAAATCCCAGTCTTGATCCATACTAACTCAACGGACACCT
This sequence comes from Hordeum vulgare subsp. vulgare, assembly GCF_904849725.1. Taxonomy (NCBI): domain Eukaryota; kingdom Viridiplantae; phylum Streptophyta; class Magnoliopsida; order Poales; family Poaceae; genus Hordeum; species Hordeum vulgare. The sequence goes on from NC_058520.1 coordinate 224,295,558, forward strand.
TCGGAGATACCTGTAGAACACCTTTATAGTCATCTAGTTATGTTGTGACGTTTGATGCACACAAGGTATTCCTCTGGTGCCATTGAGTTATATGATCTCATGGTCATAGGAACAAATACTTGACACGCAAAAAACAATAGCAATAAAACGACACGATCAATATGCTACGTTCATAGTTTGGGTCTAGTCCATCACATGATTCTCCTAATGACGTGATCCAGTTATCAAGTGACAACACTTGCATATTGTCAAAAAACCTTGACTATCATTAATCAACTGGCTAGCCAACTAGAGGCTTGCTAGGGACATTGTTTTGTCTATGTATCCACACATGTATCTATGTTTTCATTCAATACAATTATCGCATGGATAATAAACGATTATCTTTAAACAGGAAATATAATAATAACTACTTATCATTGCCTCTAGGGCCTATTTCCAACAGTATTCCTTCATGATGCTACTGAAAATTATTATGAGGGAGGAACATATGATTGTAGGTATTGCAATAATATCAAGTTTCCACTCTATGTGTTCAAAGTTTTGTAGTTATGCTTGTTTCGCCTTCCTATGCTAGTTAATTCTTGCTTCCATAAATTGTTTGTTCACAAAATCCCTATGCATAGGACATGGGTTAGACTTAAATGTGCTTGTCATGAGAGTCATGATGCTCTTTTGCATGTTATAATTATTATTCCTATGTGAGCGTCATTGAAATCATCATGCCTAGCTAAAAGGCTTTAAAGAAAAGCGTTTGTTGGGAGACAACCCAAAACTTTTACTTTCTGTTTTGATGTTTTCACATGATTAATATACTGTAGTAATCATGTTTTATAGCTTTTGTTTCAACAAAGTGCCAAGTAAAGCCTTTGGGGTAGTGTGGATGATCGTTTAGTTGATTCTTTGCAAAAAAAACTTCTGCTCTCAGTCAAGGAATTTTGTAAACTCACTGTAACGTGATTTTGATCTGAATTTTTTACACATGATTGATATACAAATTGCCTGGATTGTCCTGATTTTTCAGAATTTTTAGAGATAGGGAAGTATGGTTACACTACAGATCTTCACAGAATGTTCTGTTTTTGATAGGTTCTGTTTTGCATGCATAGTTTTTTGTTTTAGTGTTCCCATAGCTTATATTCAGTGATATAAATTATGGGAATAGTAGAATACAGTAGGTATCATGTGGGAACAAATATGAATCTTGTCTTGACAGTACCTAAGTGAATGATCATTATTTATTATACTAACCCATCTCACGAAATTCCGTTAAGTTTTGTGTGATTGAAGTTTTTAAGTTTTGGGTGAGACACCGATATGAGGAGAATAAGGAGTGACAAGAACCTAAGTTTGGGGATGCCCAAGGAACCCCCAAGGTAATATCCAAGGAAGACTCAAGCGCCTAAGCTTGGGGATGCCCCAGAAGGCATCCCTTCTTTCGACTTCAACATTATCGGTATATCTTACTTGGAGCTATATTTTTATTCGTCACATAATATGAGTTTTTCTTGGAGAACCATTTTATTTTGTTGTTATCTTTTAGGTGTTACTCATAATCTTGTTTTCAATAAAAAGTTCCAAGAACTTCATTAGGATGTTTGCATTGCATGCTTTGATTGGTGTTGTGTAAAAACAGAAACCGGTGTTGTAGTGTTTGAAGTTTCATATTTTAGTGGAACGTGGAAAGTTTGTAAAAAATTTACACAGGGTTGTTGTCGTGGGTATAAGTCTGACAGTAGATGTCTAGGGTACGAAAGGATGGCCAGAGCCTTAGCTACGGCGAGGATGTATGAATTCAGGCCCCTCTACGGTGGAGGTAAAAGCCCTACGTCTCAGTGCTCTTGGGAGCTTAGTGTCGAGTGGAATATAGGATTACAGTAAATGCCAACCCCTAAACTAGTGGGGAAGGGCGGCTTATATAGAGTGCGCTGCCCTTCGTAATGGCCCGGTGGACAGGGGTGGAATAGTGGCGAATAAATGCCTACGTTACAGGTAACGTAAGCCTTAAATGTTAACAATGGTGTATGAAAACGTATGACCGTTGCCCTCCTGGGAGGTTACGATGTATAGACTGGAATCCAGTCGGTACGTTAAATACGATCCGAGTGCTCGTCACCGACTGGATGATGGGGGAGTCCGTAGTTCAGTCGGAAATGTCTAAGGGCCTTGTCCTCTATGAAGTGTAGTCTTTGGGTAGGACCTATAGGGCAGGCCTATGACCCTACCCTGGGACTATAACCCCATCATTAGTCCCCGAATGGATCGGGGTTGGAACGATGAAGTGATGTCTGGAGTATGGATCCGACTGGTATGGATGTGACTTTGGCGTTATTTGCCTCGATCCATTTTATCCTTTCAACCACTGATCCGAGTGAATATACCAGTGAAACGAACCGTCACGGCCCGAGTGCTTCTGCGGAATCTTTCGATGTGACTGGTCAAACTCACAGCGGCGGATTTTCCGGGATCCTCAAATTTCGGTTGCCGCGCGCTCAGCGGGGATGACGACATCGCCATCGAGTAGGTTTTGCTGCCTCGATTACCGCGCCTTTATCTTCTCCACTAACATCGCAGCAGCCGGACGGGGAGATAAGATTTCGGGCCCATCTGTTAGTGACCCAGTCGGAAGCTTATTTAAGCCCCTCCGGCGGGATTTCTTGTTGCGCTGCTCATCTTCCTCGCATTAACCCTGCTCCTCCTGCAGCTCTCTGCACGCCCCAAGCCTCCTCCTTCCTCTCCTCCTCTGCGGATTTGTTGCCTTCGCCATGACGAAGGGGCAGACCAGCAAACTCGAGTCACAGAAGAAGAAGAAGAAGAAGAAGAAGAAGAAGAAGAAGAAGGGGGCGGCCCCTGCTCAGCAGTGACAGCGGGCACTGCCGGCGGGTTGGATCCAGGGGGATTTCCTCCCCTCCACGGTGACGGAGGACGACTTGCTCGAGCTGGTGGAGCACGGCATAATCCTCAACAAGTCGTGGAGGCTGCCGGAGGGCCAGACGGAGCCAGCGCCGAAGGAGGGGGAGCGCGTTCTGCTCCTCAGCCATGTGTTCAGGGGCTTCTCCTTGCCTCCCCACCCCTTCTTCCGAGGTATCATGACTTACTTCGGGGTGCAGCTCCATCATTTTCCTCCGAACGCAATAGCCCACCTTGCTGCATTCGTCACCCTTTGCGAGTGCTTTATTGGATGTCCCCCCCACTGGGGGCTCTTTAAGTACGTCTTCTCCGCTAGATCCCAAACCGTCAAAAAGCTTAGCCAGTTGGACGATAAGACCCATCTCCTCGAGCTCTGCGGGGGTTTAGGCTTCCAGAAGAAAACAATGAGTAGCTACCCCCCTCTCTCCAGTTGTCCGAGTCAGTTAGGAACTGGCAATCGACCTGGTTCTATTGCCAGGGCATTGCTTGTCCGAATGCTTCGAGTGGGTTGCCACCTTTTAGCCTAGACCGTCCGGGCCCTCCCAGGCAGCTTGCGCTCTCTAAGGGGGAAAGGATCCAGATCCAGCCTTTGGTCGACGCGCTGATAGCCGTCGTCCGCAAGGGAGTCACCGGCACGGACCTGCTGGAGACTTTTCTGGGTCGGCGCATCCAGCCGCTGCAAGCCCGACACCACGCCATGTGGCACTACGCGGGGCCTTCGGATTCCACTCGGTCTCATCCAGAGTGCGTGACCGGGGAGACTGTGAGAGCGTGGGTCCGCGGCATCACAGGCGCATGTGACAACCCTGAAGTAGCCCGGCGGGTGAAGCCCTTCCGCGCCGACAATCCTCCTCCGAATGAGGTGAGCACATCTTGTCGAGTGCTTTTAATCTCCTTAGATTTATCGCTTTTCTTGTCCTGCCGCCTGACGTTGCCGACTGTGTTTTGTGCAGGAGTGGACCAACTGGGATTCTGCCGTCTCGAACGGGAATCCAGCCGAGGAAGAGGAGGGCAGCGCGGATAGCGCCGAGTACGTCTCCGACAGTGGGGAGACGGAGGAGGAGACGGAAGAGGAGGAGGAGGAGTCTGGGGAGCAGAGCTCGCCACCTCCACCACCAGAGCACCGAACTAAGCGCCGTCATGATCCCGCTGCTCCGCCGGCTCCTCCAGCGGCCCCGAGTGCTCCGTCAGCCCCTCCCTTGGCTCCGAGTGCTCGGAGTGTGAAGAGGACCAGGGACGCTGCTACCGAGCCCACGGACCAGCCGTCCAAGGTGGCCAAACCTAGTGGGCCTAAGCCTCGGAAAGCTTTGCCTCGGATGAGGATCGTTGTTCCAGTCGCCTCAGCGTAAGTGTCTTGTTCTCCCATCTTCCTTCAGTATCTGATTGAACTCATGCTTATCCGTCGAGTGGATTTCACTCAACAGAGCTGCTACCTCCGCCACCTCTCTGCCGCGCGAGGACGATGATCCCATGGACACGGATAACGCCGCCACATCCCAGCAAGGTACGTTGTCATGACTCCGAGAGTTTGTATTATTGTTTCGCGAGTGGTGTCTTTAATCTTGCCCTTTTTCTGTAATTTCATGTTGTTCAGTCGGGCTTCCTTCGGAGGTGATCCATTTGAAGGACGAAGACCAAAGGGGGTCGGGGCCAGCTTTGGCGCCTGTCCTTGAGGTTGTCCCATCTGCTGCTGCTCCCACCATGAACGTGCCGCCGACCGAGACGGTGCCGCCGACTGAGACGATGCCCCTCACGGCGGAACCGACTGGAGCAGAGCTCGGGATGCCCAAGGAGTCTTCTGTCGCGCCGGGTTCGTTAACCATTCAATATGACGCCCCACACCTCCCGGAAGACCAGGTGGGGGCCTCCAAGGACGCCATGGTGTAGGTGGAGCTGATGGTGGGTGACGCCAAGGGAACGTATGACTCCATCGCGTCTTTGTACAAGAAAAGCTTGGAACTCCGGGACGATATCCGAGTAAGTGCGCTAGTAAGTGTCTACTTTCCTCTTGTTACCCACTGGGGGTTTCAGTGATATACTCGGATACAGTAGGATGATTTTGCAGTGGGTTCACTCCGAGTGAACCCAGTGGGTGTAGTCCCCGAGACTTCTGTCGAGTGCTTGCACCGGCAGTTGTCTTTATATGTATTTTCCGTGATCTGAACAGATCAGAGCTGATATGCCCGAATGGTACCAGTGGGGGCACTCCGAGTGCACCCACTGGGTGTAGTCCCCGAGAGTAGTGTTAGTCAGGTTGGGTACTAGCAGTCTCATAGATTTTCCTGTTTGTCATGGAGATCAATAGGGCCGACCTGTTCGAGCTTCATGCCAATGGGGTCACTCTTAGTGAACCCACTGGGTGTAGTCCCCGAGACCGTTGTCGATTTCTTGCATCGGCAGGGGTCTGAAGAACTTTGAGCTTTGATTGTTTTGTCATATGTGTCGATACGTTTTCCTTGTTGAATGTGTCTGATGTTCCCTTTGTGATTATTTGGCAGAAGACTTGCGAAATGGGATCTGCGTACAATGCTCTGAAGGCTGAGAAGATTCAGCTTGATGCGGTCTTGGAGGCGGCTGTGAATGACCTGGCTGGTGTGAAGGAGGCTCTTGCTGACCGAGAGAAGTCTTTGGAGGAGTCTCGGGAGACCAACAAGGCATTGGTAGCCGAAGTTGAAAAATTGAAGAGTCAAAGATCCGAATGGATGGGCCAGCTGAAGTTGATGAACACTCGGTGCATGGCGCAGGAGAAGTACGTCAGCGACTGGGCAAGGAAGATGGTTGCACTGCTTGGTGGTAAGTTTTTGCCGAGCGCTTCTTGACTTTGGAGTTCACTTTGCGCTTACTTTCTGCTTGTCTATTCTTTGCAGACTTCTGTCGGGACGTTGAGGCTGAAGCAGCTGACATTGAACGGTCGGTTGTTCCAAATGTTCCACTCGGCGATGAAGCCAACCGGGACTTGCTCTGAGCGCATATTCGCCTTAGCGGGGTGGGACCTTTCGTTGGCCGTCTGAGAGAAGTCATCGGCTGGATCGACAAGGAGCTGTGGCCTAAAGACGATTCCCGGCAAGAAATAGATGGGTTGATGACTCGGCTGGAGGACGTCCCGAGCAGAGTGCGGGCATGGAAGAAGTTTGCCGCTCGTTGCGGTGCGGACGTGGCGCTATCTCTGGTCCGAGTTCACTGCAAGGAAGCTCACGAAGAAAAGCTGAAGACGTTGCAGGTCGCCAACACCAAGAAGCTTTGATTCGAAGATTTCATGGAGACCTTCCTCGACACAGCCACTCGCATTGCAGACGGAATCGACCTTGACACCTTTGTGGAGCCTGCCAGTCCTGGTGACGCTTGAAAAACTTTATGGTGAACTCACATTTACCTCGGTATGCCGAGTGGTATCTGTATCAAACTTGGCCACTGCTGTTGGCCATCACATTCGTGGTTCCAACTTGGAATTCGAATCGAATATTTTGCTCTTCTTTCGCTAAGTTTTTTTTACACGATTTTGGCTCGTGGTTTTTGTTTGGCGTTTCTTGGTGAAGCCAATGGCAAACATGCGGAGCATGTAGTTGTCAGTTGTCTTCACATCCACATGAGCCTCAATGAGGGTCTGCCAAGTCTCCGAGTGCGCACTCGGAGAGAGCTTTTACTTAGGCGACTCTGGGTCGCGGCTAAGTCTCCGAGTGCGACTTTTAGTGCACACTCGGAGCGAGTTTGTACTTAGGCGACTCTGGGTCATAGCTAAGTCCCCGAGTGCGACTGTAAGCTCGCACTCGGAGCGAGTTGTTACTCATGTAGTTGTCAGTTGTCTTCACATCCACATGAGCTTCATTGAGGGTCTGCTAAGCCTCCGAGTGGATCTCGAGTATACACTCGGAGGAAGCTTTTTACTTAGGCGACTCTGAGTCGCGGCTAAGTCCCCGAGTGTGACTTTTCGTGCACACTCGGAATGAGTTCTTACTCATGTAGTTGTCAGTTGTCTTCACATCCACATGAGCCTCAATGAGGGTCTGCTAAGCCTCCGAGTAGATCTTGAGTATACACTCGGAGGAATCTTTTTTACTTAGCCGACTCTCGATCGCAGCTAAGTCTCCGAGTGTGTCTTTTAGTGCGCACTTGGAGCGAGTTTGTACTTAGGCGACTCTGGGCCGCAGCTAAGTCCCCGAGTGCCACTTTTAGTGCGCACTCGGAGCGAGTTTGTACTTAGGCGACTCTGGGTCGCGGCTAAGTCCCCGAGTGTGACTTTTAGTGCGCACTCGGAGCGAGTTTGTACTTAGGCGACTCTGGGTCGCAGCTAAGTTCCCGAGTGCGACTTTTAGTGCGCACTCGGAGCGAGTTTGTACTTAGGCGACTCTAGGTCGCAGCTAAATCCCCGAATGCGACTTTTAGTGCGCACTCGGAGCGAGTTTGTACTTAGGCAGCTCTGGGTCGCAGCTAAGTCCCCGAGTGCGACTTTTAGTGCGCACACGGAGCGAGTTTGTACTTAGGCGACTCTGGGTCGCAGCTAAGTCCCCGAGTGCGACTTTTAGTGCGCACTCGGGGCGAGTTTGTACTTAGGCGACTCTGGGTCGCAGCTAAGTCCCCGAGTGCGACTTTTAGTGCGCACTCGGAGCGAGTTTGTACTTAGGCGACTCTGGGTCGCAGCTAAGCCCCCGAGTGCGATTTTTAGTGCGCACTCGGAGCGAGTTTGTACTTAGGCGACTCTGGGTCGCAGCTAAGTCCCCGAGTGCGACTTTTAGAGCGCACTCGGAGCGAGTTTGTACTTAGGCGACTCTGCGTCGCAGCTAAGTCCCCGAGTGCGATTTTTAGTGTGCACTCGGAGCGAGTTTGTACTTAGGCGACTCTGGGTCGCAGCTAAGTCCCCAAGTGCGATTTTTAGCGCGCACTCAGAGCGAATTTTTTAGACCGGAGTCTGCAAACGTGGAAGAATTTTGAATCGGCAAGAAATCAATCTGCTTTGTATTACTTCAATGATACTTGTTCTTTACATTGTCCCCGTCGGCGGACATGTGTAAAAGCGCTTCAGGAGATCTCCATTCCATTCTCGCGGCTCGTCCGTTTCCCTATCGAGGTTGTAGAGTCGATATGCTCCGTTGTTCAGCGCCTTAGAGATGATGAAGGGTCCTTCCCAGGCGGGAGCCAACTTGTGAGGTCTCTGCTGATCCACTCGGAGCACCAGGTCGCCTGCTTGGAATGTGCGACTCCTGACGTGTCGCGCGTGAAATCGCCGCAGATCTTGTTGATAAATTGTTGAGCGAGTCAGTGCCATCTCGCGCTCTTCTTCTAGAAGATTCACTTCGTCTTGCCTGGCTTGCTCTGCTTCGGCTTCGGAGAAGAGTTCAACTCGTGGAGAGTTGTGAAGCAAGTCACTCGGAAGGAATGCCTCTGCTCCATAAACGAGGAAGAACGGGGATCGCCCTGTAGATCTATTCGGAGTTGTGCGGAGGCCCCACAGCACCGAAGGCAGCTCGGTGACCCATGCGCCGGCGGCATGTCCAACTTCTCGCAGGAGTCGAGGCTTCAACCCTTGAAGAATAAATCCATTCGCCCGCTCTGCTTGCCCGTTTGTTTGGGGGTGCGCCACAGATGCAAAATCCACTCGGATACCTTGGCCTGTGCAAAAACCTTTGAATCTGTCTGAGTCAAAGTTTGTTCCATTGTCGGTGATTATGTTGTGCGGAACCCCGAATCTGGCGATGATGTCTCTGACAAATTTGATGGCCGTAAGGGCGTCGAGCTTCTTGATGGGCTTGGCTTCAATCCACTTGGTAAACTTGTCGACTGCTACCAGCAGATGAGTGAATCCCCCTTGGCCTGTTCTGAATGGTCCGATTGTATCTAATCCCCACACGGCGAACGGCCAAACAAGAGGAATTGTCTTCAGCGCAGACGTTGGCTTGTGGTACTTGTTCGAATAGAACTGACAGACTTCGCATCGGTCGACCATATCTTTTTCCATTTCATTCGCCTGCAACCAGAAGAAACCAGCTCTGAATGCTTTGGCGATGATTGCTCTTGAGGAGGCATGATGGCCGCAGGTTCCCGAGTGAATTTCTTCCAAGATTAATTGTCCCTCCTCAGGAGAGATGCACCGCTGAAGGAGGCCTGAAACACTTTCCTTGTACAACTGGCCATCAATGACGGTGAAGGACTTCGACCTGCGGACGATCTGCCTAGCTTGGACTTCGTCTTCTGGTAACTCTTGCCTCAGGATGTACGCAACAAACGGCACAGTCCATTCGGGGATGACGGCAAGAATCTCCATGATTAAATCAACCACAGCGGGGACCTCGACTTCAGTCGGATCTGTTGAACTCCTCGGTTGTAATGGTCCCTCTGTAATAGGATCTTCTTTCACCGAGGGGAGATGTAGGTGCTCGAGGCAGACATCACTCGGGACTGGCCTCCGAGTGGATCCAAGTTTTGCCAATTCATCAGCTGCTTGGTTTTTCAGTCGGGGAACATGGTCAAGTTCTAGACCTTCAAACTTCTTCTCGAGCTTCCTTACTGCGTTGCAGTATGCGGTCATGGTGGGGTTCCTTACGTCCCATTCCTTCATCACTTGATTAACCACCAGATCTGAGTCGCCATAGACCATCAGGCGACGGACGCCGAGTGTGATGGCCATGCCCAACCCGTAAAGGAGAGCTTCGTACTCTACCTCATTGTTGGAAGAATCAAAATGTATCTGCAACACATAGTTGAGTTTATCACCTTTTCGCGATATGATCACTACGCCGGCGCCGGAGCAATTCAACATCTTGGACCCATCGAAGAACATGGTCCAATGAGCCGAGTAGATGGGAGTCGGTTGCTGTTGTTCTACCCATTTTGCTATGAAGTCAACCAGAGCTTGAGACTTTATATCTTTCTTGGCTTCAAACTTGATGTCGCAGTATAGCATCTCCATTGCCCACTTTGCCACTCGGCCTCATGCATCCCGATTGTCGAGAATTTCCGACAACGGAGCATCAGATATGACAGACACCGAGTGGTCTTGGAAGTAATGAGCCACCTTCTTTGTAGTCATGTAGATCCCATAAATAAGCTTTTGATAATGGGGATACCTCTGCTTGCAAGGAGTCAGGACTTCGGAGACATAATATACTGGCCGCTGAACCTTGTACGCTTTGCCTTCTTCTTCGCGTTCGACTGTCAGAACGGTGCTGACGACTTGATTTGTAGCCGCGATGTACAGAAGAAGGGGTTGTTTACTGAGCAGGGTAGTAAGAACCGGCTGGGTGGAAAGCAGGGCTTTGAGGTCGTCGAATGCAATTTGGGCTTCGTCTGTCCACTCGAAGGTAGCTGATTTCTTCATGAGTCGGTACAGAGGTAATGCCTTCTCGCCGAGTCGAGCGATAAACCTGCTCAAAGCCGCTAGGCAATCTGTGAGCCTTTGAACATCATGTATTCTTACCGGCCGCTCCATTCAGACAATGGTCCCAATCTTTTCGGGGTTGACATCGATCCCTCGTTCGGAAACGAAGAAACCGAGTAACTTTCCGTTGGGAACGCCGAATGAACACTTGGCTGGGTTGAGCTTGATATCGTACCGACGTAGGTTGGCGAATGTTTCTGCCAAGTCAGTCAGCAGGTCGAAACCTTTGCGTGACTTGACTACGATATCGTCCATATATGCCTCCACATTTCTACCGATCTGGTCTAGGAGGTATTTTTGGATCATGCGCATAAAAGTTGCTCCTGCATTCTTCAAACCGAATGGCATAGTGATGTAGCAGAAACACCCGAATGGGGTGATGAAGGCTGTTTTTAATTCATCCGGACCATACAGACGAATCTTATGATAGCCCGAATAGGCATCAAGGAAGGATAAACGCTCGCAACCCGCAGTCGAATCGACAATTTGATCGATGCAGGGGAGCGGGAAGTGATCTTTCGGACAGACCTTATTGAAATGCTTGAAATCGATGCACATACGGAGAGACTTGTCCTTCTTGGGCACCATGACCACATTAGCGAGCCACTCGGAGTGGTGCACCTCGCGAATGAAGTTGGCTGCCAAAAGTTTAGCCACCTCCTCTCCGATTGCCTTCCTCTTGTGCGCGATGGACCGACGCAGGCGTTCTCGGACGGGCCGAGCAGCAGGATCCACATGCAGTCGGTGCTCAGCCAACTCCCTGAGTACACCTGGCATGTCAGCGGGCTTCCATGCGAAAATGTCCCAGTTCTCACGGTGGAATTGGATGAGCTCGGCTTCCTATTTTGGATCAAGGGTGGTGGAGATGTTCGTCGGGGCGGCGGTATCGTCTGTCGGGTGGATGCTGACTTTCTTCTTCTCGCCCACCGACTGGAATGCGGACTCGGAAGCTGGCTTCTTTGAACGCATCAAGTCAGCGGGGTCGGCGGTCTTCTTGTACTCATCCAGCTCGAGAATAGCCATCTGCTGATCGGCAATCCTCGACCCCTGCTGCAAACACTCCTCGGCTCGCTGCCGATTGCCTGTAACCGTGATCACACCTTTGGGGCCTAGCATCTTCAGCTTCGAATACACGTAACATGGACGGGCCATGAAACGCGCATACGCCGGACGGCCCAGAATCGCATGGTATGCACTCTGGAAGTCCACCACCTCGAATGTCAGCTTCTCCTTGCGGAAGTTCTTGTCAGAGCCGAAGACGACATCCTACGTGATCTGGCCGAGTGACTTGGCCTTTCGTCCTGGGACGACCCCGTGGAACTGCATACTTCTCTCGCTAAGTTTGGACATCGGAATGCCCATTCCCTTGAGAGTGTCGGCGTACATGATGTTCAAACCGCTGCCACCGTCCATGAGGACTTTGCGCAGTCGGACTCCTTCCACCACCGGGTCGACGACCAGAGCTTGCCTCCCTGGGGTGGGCATGTGTGCTGGATGGTCTGACTGATCAAAGGTGATCGCAGTCTGTGACCATTTGAGGAACGAGGGGGTGGTTGGGGTTGCCATGTTCACCTCCCTGTTAACCAGCTTCAGTCGAATCTTGCTTTCACATCAGCAAAAATCATCAGCGTTGCATGGACTTGGGGGAACGGATCCCCCTTGTCCTCATCATCCTGCTCGGTATCCTTTTCACTCGGCTGACCTTCACCGAATCCTTGGATCAGGAGGCGACATTGCCGAGTGGTATGCTTCGGGAATATGGCGTTGCCTTCTTCGTCCATCTTCGTGTGGATTTGACATGGCTGATCCAGGATGGAATTCCCGAAATGTTTCTTCTTGGGGGTGTACTGAGCTTTCCCCTTGCCTTTGAACTTGGCATTCGTAACGGCTGCTGCCTCTGCCTGTGGAGTGGATTGAGCCTTCTGCTTCTGCTTCCGACTGTTGTTCCCATCTCCATCGGCGACTGACTTATGCTTGCCGCTACGTATGCGGTCCTCCTCTTCGCCATTTGCATAGCATGCGACTATCTCCATCATCTTGCTCATGGAGATGTCACCTGTCCGACCGAATTTCAGGTACAAATCCCTGTACCGCACGCCTGCCTTGAAGGCGCAGACTGCTTGATGCTCCGTAACGTTCTCTACGGTGTGGTAGAGGGTCGTCCAACGCTGGATGAAATCGTGCAAGGGCTCGTTTTTCTTCTGGACGCAGTGCTGGAGCTCCACGAGACCAGCAGGGCATTTGCACGTGCCCTCGAAGGTCCTGATGAAGACTCGGGACAGATCTGCCCAGCTGTAGATGCTTGACGGAGCCAACTGGTTCAGCCAAGCTCGCGCCGAGCCGTCGAGCATCAGGGGGAGATGTTTCATGGCGACCTGGTCATCTCCGCCACCGATCTCGACCGCCACTCTGTAGTCGTCCAACCACGTTTCTGGTTTGGACTCTCCTGTGAACTTGCTGATTCCCGTTGCCAATCGGAAGTTGGGAGGGATGTCAGCTGAACGGATGGCCCGACTGAAGCACTCGGGGCCAGAGACGACGGTCATGCTTCCACTCGGACGGTCTCTATCGTGACCATCACGGTGGGCTCGACTCTTGTCGACCTTCTTCTCGACGATGTACCCTCTTGCGTCGGGCCTTGGATCATGTGCGTTGCTGACTGAATGACGATCATCGTGATGCCGAGGTCCGTAAGGCCCACCCCGCGGAGGGGTGCGTGAACGGTGACTTCGGGATTCCTGGAACGGCTGCCCCCTCTGCGTCGCTGATGAGAGCCAGGGCTGAAAACTGATCGATGCGTGTTCGCGTGAACAGAAGTGTTGTGGATCCTGTTGTGCGACTGGGAGACCGCCGAATTTTGCTGCTGCGCCGTATGCAATAGGGCACGGATGTGCTCGATCCCTCTGCCAGCCTCCGAATCAGTCGGCTGGAGAGAATCGGCTATCCTGGCAGCCGCAGCCAGGTTGAGGATGGGTGTGCGGAACACCTCAACGTCGCTCTGGCGAGAGCTCGACTGGCAGAACGACGGTGTTGACGACGAGCGCCGGATGATTCTCCGACCTCATGCTCGTTCCGACCAGTCCGGCGGGGACTTTCATGGGAATCGGCCATGAGAACTTCGGCTGTAGGCCCGTGACCCAGGTACTCGGTAGGTAGCTCAGTCGGAACTGAGTCCAAGCACTGGGAAGGCGGCGCGACCACAACCGATTCGAGCACCGCCACTTGAGAGGACGTGCTCTGTCGCGCCTGGGCGTGTCACACCCAACGCTGGAGCCGGGGGCGACAGGATCGCTTGTTGCAGCGCGTGACGGGGACGAGGATCGACACCGGGGCCGATGGCTGGAGAAGAAGGATGCCACGGGAACCGGCACGGAAGTGCGTAGCCCCGCGACTGGGGAGCGCCTCGACGTCGAGGGGCGCGTCCCGAAGCCATGCCGAATCGTCGACGATGAAGGAGAGTGCGCCAAAGAGGATCTCGTGACCCATGCACAGATCTCCGCCGGACGACATGATGAAAAGATGAAATCGCAAACTCGCCGGAAGTCGCTTAGACGCCTGCCCCACGGTGGGCGCCAACTGTCGTGGGTATAAGTCTGACAGTAGATGTGTAGGGTACGAAGGATGGGCAGAGCCTTAGCTACGGCAAGGATGTATGAGTTCAGGCCCCTCTACGGTGGAGGTAAAAGGCCTATGTCTCAGTGCTCTTGGGAGCTTAGTGTCGAGTGGAATATAGGATTAAAGTAAATGCCAACCCCTGCACCAGTGGGGAAGGGCGGCTTATATAGAGTGCGCTGCCCTTCATAATGGCCCGGTGGACAGGGGTGGAATAGTGGCGAATAGATGCCTACGTTACAGGTAACGTAAGCCGTAAATGTTAATAATGGTGTATGAAAACGTATGACTGTTGCCCTCCTGGGAGGTTACGATGTACAGAGTGGAATCCAGTCGGTACGTTAAATACGCTCTGAGTGCTCATCACCGACTGGATGATGGGGGAGTCCTTAGTTCAGTCGGAACTGTCTAAGGTCCTTGTCCTCTATGAAGGGTAGTCTTTGGGTAGGACCTATAGGGCAGGCCTATGACCCTACCCTGGGACTATAACCCCATCAGTTGTCATATAAATTTTATAGCATTTCCTAAATGCTCATAATTGTTTGAGTTACGCAGATACACTGTTTTCATATATTTCTACAGATTGTTCTGTTTGGACATATTGTTGTCATAGTTTTGTTATCTACTTATCCTATAGTTTCCATGGCCTATGTTGATAGATATAAATTGTGGAAATGATAGTAAACAGTAGTTGATGTTTGCAATTATTATGCAACTTCTCTTGGCAGTACGTAAAGAGTTGATTTATTATTATGTGCACTAACCTATCTTACGAGTTCTTTTCAAGTTTTGTGTGGATGAAGTTTTTGAGAATAGGTGAAGCCAGGATACGTGAGGATTGAAAAATATACAAAAGCTCAAGACTGGGGATGCCCAAGGCACCTCAAGTAAATATTTCAAGAACTCTCAAGCATCTAAGCTTGGGGATGCTACGCATCCCACCTCTCTTCGTCAACTATCGGTTAGCCTATGTTGAGCCTATATTTTTATTCGTTCACATGATGCGTACTACTCTTGGAGTGATATTTTTCTTTTGTTTGTTGTTTAAATAAAATACTAAGATCTGAAAATATATTTTTTGAGGAAGAGAGAGTCCTCACATAGCTCCTTAATTGTTTGACTACTCATTGATCTTCACTTATATCTTTTGTGCATAGCTTGTCATTTCCTCTAATGCTTCACCTATACCTTTTTGAGGGATGAAATCTTTATGATCTTGTGCTTCCTTTAAATTGGTTTGAACATGTCGAAAGGGCAATAACAATATATGAAACTAGTCCCAAAGTAATAGATATCCAAGAGGGATATAATAAAAACTTTCATGAAGATCATCGGACAAATTAAACTTGATTCTTTGTAATAGTTTTGAAACATGATGATAGTAATATGTGAGTCATGTTAGTGAGTAATTATGATTTAAGTAGGAATATTGGTGCTAAGGTTTGTGATTCCCTATGCATGCATGAAAGTCAATAGTTATGCAATGGAGTTGCATTCTACTGTGGTGCATTATTTGATGTTAGTTATGACTCAATCCTCACTTATGTGAATTTTCGTTTCTTGGTTTGATTGCTTCCCAATCTATTTGCTAGCCTTCATTTGTACTAAGTACAAAGGAGAGAGAAAACCCTAATTTTGGGAGAGCCACCAAGAGCCACGAATTTGCCTCTCCCTCGGCAGCCGCCAAGAAGGGTACCAAGACCAAGGAAGAAGGAGGGGCAATGGGCCACCACCGCCGCTCGTCACTGGTGCCGTGGCCGCCATCGCCTCCATCTCTTCGGGCTGCACCTCTCCATCAACAAATCTCTCTTTCTCACCATGATAATGTGTGAGTAATCCTCTTTGGGGCTGAGGGTATATAGTAGTAGCTATGTGTTAAATCTCTCTCTCTCGTGTTCTTGAGATGGCACGATCTTGATGTATCGCGAGCTTTATTAATATAGATGAATCATATGGAGTTTTTCCCTCTCTATCTTCTTGTGCTGAATTGATTTTTCTCTTTGAAGTTTTTTATTGGATTGAGTCTTTAAGAATTTGAGAACACTTGATGTATGTATTGCAATGGGATATCTGTGGTGACAATGGGATGTTCTATTCATCCACTTGATGTATGTTTTCGTGATCAGCTTGCGGGTTCCATGACCTTGGGAATCTATGCATAGGGGTTGGCACATGTTTTCGTCTTGACTTTCTGGTAGAAATTTGGGGCACTCTTTGAAGTTCTTTGTGTTGGATAGAACATGATGAATCTGAAATTATGTGATGCATATCGTATAATCATGCCCATGGGTACTGGTGGTGACATTGGAGTATCTAGGTGACATTAGAGTTTTGGTTGATGTGTATCTTAAGGTGTTATTTTAGTACAAACTCTAGGGTTGTTCGTGACACTTATAGGGATAGCTCATAAGATTGATCAGAAAAGATAACTTTGAGGTGGTTTCGTATCCTACAATAATTTCTTCGTTTGTTCTCCGCTATTTGTGACTTTGGAGTGAACTCTTTGTCGCATGTGAGATATTTACATATGATTCAACTATGTTAGTATTGTTGAGAGAACTTGCACTAGTGAAACTATGGACCATAGGCCTTGTTTCCAACATTTATACAACATTTTGCTCGCTGTTTACTATTTGTTACCTTGCTGTTTTTATATTTGCCAAATTACTAAAACCTATATCTACCATCCATATTACACGTGTATCACCATCTCTTCACCGAACTAGTGCACCTATACAATTTACCATTGTATTGGGTGTGTTGGGGACACAATAGACTCATTGTTATTTGATTGCAGGGTTGCTTGAGAGAGACCATCTTCATCCTACACCTCCCACGGTTGATAAACCTTAGGTCATCCACTTGAGGAAAATTTTCTATTGTCCTACAAAACTCTGCGCTTGGAGGCCCAACATGATTCTACAAGATGAAGGTTGTGTGGTAGACATCAATATCGCACACGAATAGTCCGCAAAGGGTATCATCATCAACCACCAAAATTACTTAGGAGAAATTTTGATCTTACAGTTACAGATCAAACTCTCACACTTACTGTGTCTACAAAAACCTCACTCAAAAAGTTAAAGAGATGGTTGGTGTGGCGTTTGATGACACTAATGGTTCGCAAGTCGAACAACTGCCAAATGATATAGGAGATAAGGAACCTTCGGAAGCCATTCAAGACTTGTCCATCAACAAGAAACAATCCAAGAAGGTGAAGGAAATTACTTCATCAACACAAGTGGAAGCTCCTACCTCGCGCCAAGGTGAACAACAAAACGACACGGTGGTATCCACAAGCATTACATGACAAGATGAAGAGGAGGAAGAAGTACATCATGATGATCCACCTCAGCCTTCTTCACCACCACCTCAATAAGTTGACACCTTCAATGACAACGAAGAAGATGATGGTGAGCAAGCTCCACCATCCAACAAGCAAAAGCTGCCACGAGTTTGAGCAAGAGTGAACAAGTATCATCTCGTCGAACAAATTCTTCGTGACATACAAACAGGGAGAATCACTCACTCTAAAACTAGTTTAGCTATTTTTGTGAGCATTACTCATGTATATCTAGCATTTAGCCTATGAAGGTAGAAGAATCATCTGAAGACCCGGATTGGGTAAATTCCATGCATGAAGAGCTACACAACTTCGAGAGGAATGAAGTGTGGACACTTGTGGAGAAGTCCACTGACGAGCATAACATCATTGGAACAAATTCCTAACAAGCCCCTCGAGCTTGGTACAAATGCCTAACAAAGTTTCTTATTGAAATTGGTTTTGAGATTAGTAAAATTGACGCAACCGTGTTTGCTAAAAGAGTTAATGGTGAATTATTAGTGTGCAAAATTTATGTGTATGATATTATATTTAGGTCTACTAACCCACATTCTAGTGAGAAATTTGGAAGGTTGATGTCCGAGAAATATGAGATGTCTATGATGTGTGAGCTGAAATTCTCTCTTGGTTTGCAAATATAAAAAATGGGAGAAGGCATGTTTATCTCTCAAACCAAGTATACCAAGGACTTGATCAAGAATTTCAACATGCAAGAATGCAAAGGTATGAAAACTCCCATGCCTATGAGTGGACATGTTTACCTCACCAACGAGGACAAACCGGTTGATCAAAAGGTTTATCTATCAATGATCGGTTCATTGTTATATCTATGTGCCTCCCATCGATATATCATGCTAAGTGTGTGCATGTGCACCCAATATCAAGCGACACCCAAGGAGTGTCATATAAAGTCCATGAAAAGAATTGTGAGATACTTGATACATACACCAAACTTTGGCATTTGGTATCCCAAGGGATCTTATTTTAACCTTGTTGGCTATTTTGACTCGGTCTATGTCGGAGAGAAGGTGGATAGAAAATCCACCTCGGGTATATGTCAATTCTTGGGAGATCTCTCGTGTCTTGGTCATCCAAGAAACAAAACTTAGTATCACTATCTACCGCGGAAGCGGAATACATTGTCGTTGGATCATGCTATGCGCAATTCCTATGTATTACACAAACTCTTAAGGATTATGGCAGACATGTGAAACATGTTACATTGTTGTGTGAAAAACTAAAAGTTAAAGTGCTATTAATATTGCTCATAATCCCGTGCAACATTCTCGAAGTAAACATATTCAAGTTCGTCATCATTTTATTCGTGATCACGTTTCCAAAGGAGATATTAATCTCAAGCATGTTCATACTAACAAACAATTGGCTGATATGTTTACTAAGCCACTTGATGAGAAAGTGTTTTGTCACTTGAGGACTAAGTTGAAAATCATAGATGCTTCAAACTTGAACTAGACTCACTCAGATGCATGCAAGGGCATGAGCTTAGTTGACTATTCTATGATGTTATTGATATGACACTATCTTATACCTTGTAAATCTATGCTCCCTTGTATTGCATCTAACCTTTTGTACGTACTTGGATGAACCTTACTCCACAAGATTACCATCAACTCACACCACAAGCAATCTTGTCATGTCCAAGTATCAACGATCCTTCCTTGAGGATGGAAGAACAAGACAACTTAAATCATATCCTTGACAATTATTTGTTGAAAAAAATTCACTCTTGTCATTTGGATATATCATGTTCTTCCTTGCATGACTAACCCATGTAGGTGAAAAGAGTACAAAACAATCAAGGATTGCTCCCAACTCAAGATGATCTTCATTAACATTGCGCATCCACAACAAGTGCACCTACATGCTACTCTATCTACATCTTTCAAAGGTATGTATGCATATCCTTGAAAAGCTTTACTCCAAGACATGAGGTAAAGCAACTCAAGCGGTATGAAGACATTAAAATTCTTAAACAGAAAATGTCAACCCCATTTTGATCTTAACGATGAGTATGACCTATGATCAAGCATTCTTGCTTGGCTCCTTAAGTCAATATAATATAATATAGGTGACCTTCTTGCCGGCCATCATCTAAATGAAGTTTCTTTTATGGTTCATGGTTCATCTTTTAGTTGGATGCTTTATTGGAACCATTCAATCTCCATCTAGTTGAGAAAATTCCTTTCAAAGATTTTGAATACTTCCTTGCAAATCCTTTTAGAAAATACATTGCAAATCTCTTGAAAAGTTTCGAGCAAAATGTGTCAAGACTTTCTAAAAAAATTGTTCACCAAAATGGCCAAGAATGTTTTTGCCAAGTTTTTGTTTGCAACTCAGTCCCTCCGAAATGGGGAAATCAGTCTCACCAACAGAGCAGATATACTGCCAAGAGCTTCTTCGGTAGCACCGATATGAACCTCTTCCGCTATACCGATTTCTCCCTTAGCCCTAAGATCATTTTTGGTTCTACCGATTCACTTTTCCTCGAAGCTACTGACATTTGCCACTACTAGTGTTGTTTGCCAGATTCTAAACTTTTTCAACAAAAGTTCTCAATGACCCTTGCTCTCAAGGATCCCTTATCCTCTAACCCTTTTTGGAAATTAATGCCAAAGGGGGGTAAATGTCAAAGCTCAGCTTCTTCTTACCTAAAGGGGGAGAAATAGTCAAGGGGGAGTAACACTACATTAACGGGGAGAGAGAAGATCTATCTATATATCTTTAAAGGAGAGAGAAAATGTGAGTTAGATCCGTTTGCCTTCTTGTATTATACTTGTATCACACTACCTACTCCCAATATATACATGATAAGATTCAGGGAGAGAGGATAAACTGTTATTCATATTTGGGGGGAGTTATAAATGTTCTTGGAGACATATCTATCCTCACAAATAGGGGGAGAAATAACAATCATCAAATGGTATTTTTAATATGTCTTCCATGTCTTGGTACTATTGAATCTCTTTGTATCTTTACGATAGAATACTCTTGTGTTATCTAACATTTTTTTCTCAAGTGTGTTCCTACTGTTAAAATGCTCAAGAACTTCAAGGTAAGTATATGCATCATATCCTTGTTCATGATGATCTCATGTTTCTTGCACATATTGTTTGTAAGAGTGAGTCTTGAACATGGAGACACCTTATTCACATATATTTGACACATATAGCTAAGGTACATATGACTTGTGATGTCTTCTCTACTATGTGTGCACTCATGCATTCCAAAGCAAGTATTCCTTAAAGTAAAGTTCACACATTTAGGGGAAGCTTGTACCAGTCAAGTATCATTTAAAACTATCATATTTTACTGCCTATCTTTATTAGAAGCTTTGATTGTATGTTGTCATCAATTACCAAAAAGGGAGAGATTGAAAGCACATATGATCCCTTGGTGGTTTTGATAATTCATGGCAACATACATTATCTCTTGGGCTATTAGTTTTATCTAGTTCATTTCAGATGAAGCCCACACGGGAAATTGGTTGGATTGTGAGGAGAAGCCCCAAGGAAGGAGAATAATGGAATTGCCCAAGCTTCAAGCTTCAAGACTCTACATTTTTATTTTATATGGGAAATCACAATTGAGTCCATAGGAAAGCCAATACTATTAAAGGGGATGGGGTATCTATGATGATCTAGTTGCTCAAGTGCTTAGAGTTAGCCACCAAATACCCTCACGAAATTCTGTGCAAAGCCCAAACACTCAAATTCGGTGCCACCAATATGTCCAAATCGCCCCTATCGAGTTTTACCCTAGACAAAACTGAGAGCAAACCCAAACAATCTCGGTACAACCAAGTTTGATTTCGGTGAATATGAAATCAGTGACCAACTTTCTATTTTCCCATTTCTAAAACCAAAATTTCCGAGTTTTAGGAATTGGTGACACCGAAACACGTAACTACCCAGGCCAACCAAAGTTGGACCCACCAAGATTTATATATCGATCTCACCGAAACGTCAAAAGTTGCCACATTTTGCACTAGTTAGTGCAACCGGGTTTTTTACTTCGGTTCCATTGAGTTGGCAATAATGTTGTAACGGTTGGTTTTTGGAGATGCCTATATATACCCCTCCACCAGCCTCTCATTTGAAGAGGAAGCACTTAAAACAAACCAACACTTGCCACATCCATTTTCTGAGAGAGATCCACCTACTCATGTGTTGAGATCAAGATATTCCATTCCTACCATATGGATCTTGATTTCTAGCCTCCCCAAGTTGCTTTCAACCCAATCAATCTCTTCTACCCAAGCCAAATCTGTGAGATAGTGATTGATTGTTGAGGAGACTATATTTTGAAGCAAAATAGCTAGGAGTTCATCATACTACCACATTTATTACGTTTTGGAGAGTGGTGTATCCTAGATTGGTTAGGTGTCACTTGGGAGCCTCTGACTTTGTGTGGAGTTGAACCAAGAAGTTTGTAAGGGCAAGGAGATCGCCTACTTTGTGAAGATCTACCACGAGTGAGGCTAGTTCTTCGTGGACGTAAGCCATGATGGAATAGACAAGGTTGCTTCTCTATGGACCCTTCGTGGGTGGAGCCCTTCGTGGACTCTTGCGGTCGTTACCCTCCGTGGGTTGAAGCCTCCATCAATGTGGACATACGATAGCACCACCTATCGAAACCACGCCAAAAATCTCCATGTCATATTTGCATTTGATCTTCCAACCTCTACTCCTTACTTACATGTGCATGTCTTTAGATTCCGCTGCTATTCTGTTAGACTTGCATGTGTAGGGTGTGCCTGACTTGGTATAATTGCTAAAAATTGTCAACTATTAAAACCGAGAAAAGGCTAAGTTCTATTTTTTTCATGTAGTCTATTCACCCCCCCCCCCCTCTAGACGTCCCTCCTAGTGATCCCATAGTTGTGCTAGATCGCAGTGAAAGAGCAAACGCTGGAGCATCAGCTTGAGTTGTCGCACGTACTCGTGCATGTCTGCACGGAATCAAAGAGGAAGGGCGGTCGTACTTGATCCCTATCGTCCAAGGACAACACAACCTCCGTCTTACCGTTAGAGTGATGGACCCTCATGTCTACGCACGCTTCTATTCTTGTAGACTATGTTCGGCCTCCAAGCGCAGAGGTTTGTAGGACAGCAACAATTTCCCTCAAGTGGATGACCTAAGGTTTATCGAACTCAGGGAAGTAGAGGTTGAAGATGGTCTCTCTCAAGCAACCCTGCAATTAAGAAATAAGAAGTCTCTTGTGTCCCCAACACACCTAATACAATGGTAAATTGTATAGGTGCACTAGTTCAGCGAAGAGATGGTAAAATATGGGTGATAGGTGTGGCAAATCAAGGTAATATAAATCTGAAAAAAAAAATGGCAGCAAGCAAACATGAAAAAAACTGAAAGTAAACGGTGTTCAATGGTGGAAAACACGGCCTAGGGTTCATACTTTCACTACTACCTCCGTCACAGTTTAGAAGGCATAGTTAAATTTACGTGCATTTCCACAATAGAGAAGGTTTAAGGCGCATTGCATTTACTCCTAGCTTCTAATGAATACTTCGTTGTACTACTACTTTTATATGCATGCGTAGTGTGAATGCTATTTTTTAACTCATTTCATACCCAATCAATAAACACCTAGGTTCTAGAGAATTTCCATGCATGCCTTCTAAACCGTGACGGAGGGAGTAGTGGCTAATCCCAACAACATGAACATAGTATAATCACATGATATTTCCACTAAAACATGCAATGTAGATGTACTCATAGGTCATTCCTTTGTGATCAAGAGAGGACGAGAATTATCTAGGGCTACAAAAGCACACCTCAGAGTTCATAGTTCTCATCTATGCATTTCCCAATGTCATCGCGGCCATCCAAAGAGAGTACCACAATCACCACAACATATCTCAAGGATAGTCAAAGACAAGCACCAAGAGACTCTCAATCTTCAATCAATTCACAAAAGAGGAAATCACTCATGAAAATATTCTTGTAATCCATGCCCAATAGACCGCTGTCACCATGGTCTCGGAGATTATACTTGATAAGATCAAGTGAGTACATCAATCCAATACATAGAAGAAGGGGAACATCATGGGATCACCCTAAATTAACATAGCCTATCATCACAATCAAGATCACGTCATAGGACAGAGAGATAACCACATAGCTACACGTAGAGCCCTCAGCCCCGAGGGAGTCTACTCACACATGGCCATGGTGAGCAAGAGGTTGATGGAGAGGTACAACCCGGAGAGGAGACGCCGGCCACGGCGGCGGCCGCGGCCCTTGTGGGCGGCGTCCCTTGGCCCCCCATTCTTCTTTGGAGATGGTGCTGGTATGGAGGTGGTTCTCCACCCCAAGGCGGTTGCATGGGAGGAGGAAATTTTGTGGCTCTTGGTGCCTCTGCAGAAATCAGTGTTTTCCTCTCCTTATATGAGCTGGGACAATCATCCTTGGCCCTCCAGTGGATACCCCTTTGATACAAGGGCTGTTGGGTACCTCTAGAACCTTCCTTGGGAGTCCTCTCAGCCCTAATGAGGCCCCAAAGTCGTGGCTTGGCCGAAACCCCAAGTTTGGAAAGAGTTGGAGTCAATCACTTCACAATGTTTTGGATTCCCGTAATCAGATTTTGTTCTTCAGTAAAACGGGTCTACAGGCCACGCCTGCACTCCGTTTTGGACGAATGTTTAGTCCATAACGTTCCACTCGAAATTCCCCATAACTTTCACATCTGTTTTTTTCCATTTGACGTCATCTTCGAGGCGGAAACAGATGATCTCTAAAATCTGTAGGGGGATAGATTTCAGGAAAGACAGAGTCATATTCCAATACGACTCATTTTGCTTTTTTGTCAACTTCCAAGTAATTCCTACACATCAAAGTGAAAAAAAAGAACATTGTGCACTTTTGCAACCATTAATAGGTTAGTCCAAATAAATGCTTAAAAGATATAAAACTAATAGAAACATGAGATAATGATGCAAAACAAGCATGACACAACTAAAAATTATGATACATTTGGGACGTATCAACATCCCCAAGATTAATTCCTGCTCGTCCTCGAGCTGGAGAATGATAAGATATATAATTTTTGAGGTGACATGCTATCAACACAATCCTGATCAAGTAATAAAGTAATGCACATGAACTGAAATAAAGTGAACCAAACCAATTGTCTATAGTTGAAAGTAAGTAAACAAAGAATAACCAAGTTAAATCATCTAAGTAAATTCCTTTCATGAATAGTACTTTGAAGACATGAAACTATAAAGTTAAGCACATCTGTTTGCCCCAAGGTAGTTCTCTCATCAAAAGTATTCTAGTCAACACAAAGGAAGATAAAGTTTCAGCAATGCTTTCCACTTTCAACATATGTATCTCATGGATAAGTTCAATGCACAAGGATTATAATTAGTCAGAAATTTTGAACATAATCAACTTGAACCCAGGGTTAACACTAGATGCTTGATTTTGGTGAAGGAAGAAGATTAGAACATAGGAAAACCGACTCAATATTAAAAAGTAAAAGATAGGCCCTTCGCAGAGGGAAGCAGGGATTAATCATGTGCTAGAGTTTTTTTTATAAAATAGAAGTAAAAGCAATTTTGAGAGGTGCATATTCATGTCAACGAATGGTAATAGACAATTCACTACCGCCCATGCCAAACAGAACTCTTAAGAGCGGCTCCCATAGAGGAACAAGAACATTCCGCTTCTCCTTTGTTTATCACTAGCCAAAGTTTGTCTGATTTCTCAGGAACCATGTGTGAAGGAGAGTTTACATTATTTTAAAAATGACATTTAAATTGTGCTAGGCACCCATTTGCCAGCTCTTTTTGCAAAATTAAGGACAATCACATTATGCATGCAAGTCAGAGGTCGAGTTCTGTTCAACACAGGAAAATAATGAACTATCTACCACTTCCTCATGAGCTAAAATAGAGACACAAATAAGGAATAAATTTTGAAGGTTTTAAAGGTAGCACATGAAAATTTTAATTGGAATGGCTATTAAATACTATGCATAGGTAGGTATGGTGAACACATATAGCATGAATTTTGGCTCAAGAGTTTGGATGCACGAGCAACATTCCCGCTTAGTGCAGAGTTTAGGTTTAGCAAGTTTTTAGAAAGCACATGTTAACCGGTACAAGAAAACTATAACAAACTTTCAGCATAATTATAAGACTTCTACACTATCTTCCTTGTCAACCAAACTTATTTCTAATGAGAAAACAAGACTTTGAAACTCGCAATTATGAAAAACTAAACAATTGCAAACTTCAAAGGTATTTCTTCGATATTAAGACTTTATTAGATGATCTGTAGTTTATACATTAATTCACTTAATTTCTCAAAACATTTGATAAGGATCAGGTTACTCCATGATCTTCAAGACTATGCAAGCTTTTTATTCTTTGCACCACGGCCACACTTGGCATTTTTCCTTACCAACATATTATCTAGCAATTTAAACCAATAAACTCTCCAAAAAGATATAAGTTAAGCAATAGAGTACTTTATACAAAAGAACTAATAGCTCTGAACATGATATAGAAGAAAAACAAGAGCTAAGAGCAAATTATAACACGCAAAAAGATATAAGTGAAGAACATAAGTGTTTTATGAAAAAGCGGAGCGTGTCTCTCTCCCAAACAATAATGATAGGATGCAACTTATTTATGACCAGAAAAGGAAACAAAACAAAACTAAAGGGAAAACAAAAAGACGCTCCAAGCATAACACATAACATATGAAGTGATAAAAATATAGCATGGAGAAGGACGAACTATTGATTGTTGATGGAGAAGGGGATGCACGGGGGTATCCTCAAGCTTAGACGCTTGAGTCTCCTTGAATATTTCTTGGCGTGCATGGGGGCATCCCAAGGCTTCAGCGCTTGACACTCCTGGATCTTCTTTCATCACCTTCCATCGCATACTTGAAAACTCCCTTCATACGAAACTCGTCATAAGTTGATTAGAGTGGTTAGTACCCATAATAAAATAATCTTTATCCACTGTAAATAAAGATTTTCATGAATAGATATTGTTTCTAAAGATTTCTAAAAAAAAATTCAAAGAAAAAGCAAGCTTAAGCTTTGCAAAATGATGAAAACGCAAAACGTCGCACAATCTGTGAAAAACAGACTAGCAGGTAGTAAATATTTTTTTTCATGGCACTTCTGCAACTCAAATAAAAAAACTCAGAAAAGATGCCAGAAAGCCAATTGTATAGATCATAGTGTCAAAAAACTTCAGATCAAAAAGATGATCCTATGATTTTTGGTGAATTGTTTCATCAACTAGATAGAATCTGTTTCTGGACGGCATGTCACAACTTTTGAACTTTCTTGCAATCAGAGGCTAAAATTGGCACAAAACTTAAAATTAAAGATACAATGATGTTGCTACAGTAGTAAGACACATCAAGACCACTAAAAATTGGAAGTAAAAACTCAAAGTAAAGATAACAAGGGTTGTCTCCCTAGAGCTCTTTCTTTATGGTCAGAAAGATAGGCTTAAGATTTTTTTTGACCGGCTACTATAGGGAAAACCCTCCACAACCTTTTTTCTTTTATTCCCATATATAAGAGCAGTATGTACAAGAAGAAATTAGAATGTACAAATGGGATGAGGAGCTAAGGGTACAAGCCTGATAGGCTTAAGATTTTAATGATGCTCTCGTAGGAATAAGAGTTGTAGAACAAAATAGAGCATCAAGAAGCAAATACCAAACACATTTAAGTCTAACATACTTCCAATGCATAGGAATATTGCAATAGAATAATTCATTGAAGCACAAAGCAATAAGCATAGGAAGGCAAAACAAGGGCAGCTTCAAAAACTTCAATATAAAGAGAGGGAACTTGATGGTATTGAAATATCTATAAGCATATGTTCCCTTCTCATAATATTTTTTAGTGGGATCATGAATAAACTCAACAATATAACTATCACAAAAGGTATTATTTCCATGATCCAAAAGAATAAAAGCATCATTACTCTTCTTATAAGCAAAATCTTTCTTATTAGGAATAGTGAGAGTAAAGCAATCATTATCATGATGGTAATCATCATATTTAGGAAGCATAGTATCATCAAAGCAAATTTTCTCCTCAAAAGTTGGGGGACTAAAAATATCATGTTCATCAAACCCGTCATCCCAAGCTTAGAGCTTTCCATGTCATTAGCAATATTGATATTCAAAGAAAGCATACTAATAACATTGCCACCATCATAATTGTTATGCAAATAATAAAGTTCCATAGGTTTTTTAATTTTCTCCTCAAACACTTCATGTCCTAGTTCAAGATAAAGTTTATAAATCTCTCTCATATTTTTGTTGTTTTCCATTAAGCCTAAATAGTGAAATAAAAACAAGAAACAAAAAGATATAATTGCAAGATCTAAATATATACCTTCAAGCACTCACATCCCCGGCAACGGCGCCAGAAATAGCTTGATGTCTACGCACGCTTCGATTCTTGTAGACTATATTGGGCCTCCAAGCACATAGGTTTGTAGGACAGCATCAATTTCCCTCAAGTGGATGACCTAAGGTTTATCGAACTCAGGGAAGTAGAGGTTGAAGATGGTCTCTCTCAAGCAACCCTGCAATTAAGAAACAAGAAGTCTCTTGTGTCCCCAACACACCTAATACAATGGTAAATTGTATAGGTGCACTAGTTAAGCGAAGAGATGGTAAAATATGGGTGATGGGTGTGGCAAAGCAAGGTAATATAAATCTGAAATAAAAATGGCAGCAAGTAAACATAAAACAAAACTGAAAGTAAACGGTGTTCAATGGTGGAAAGCAAGGCCTAGGCTTCATACTTTCACTAGTGCCTACTCCCAACAACATTAACATAGTCTAATCACATGATAATTCCACTAAAACATGCAATGGAGACGTACTCGGAGGTCATTCCTTTGTGATCAAGAGAGGACGAGAATTATGTAGGGCTACAAAAGCACACCTCAGAGTTCGTAGTTCTCATCTATGGATTTCCCAATGTCACCGCGGCCATCCAAAAAGAGTACCACAATCACCACAACATATCTCAAGGATAGTCAAAGACAAGCGCCATGAGACTCTCAATCTTCAATCAATTCACAAAAGACGAAATCTCTCACGAAAATATTGTTGTAATCCATGTCCAATAGACCGTTGTCACCATGGTCTCGGAGATTATACTAGATAAGATCAAGTGAGTACATCAATCCAATACATAGAAGAAGGGGAAACATCATGGGATCACCCTAAATTAACATAGCCTATGATCACAATCAAGATCACGTCATGGGAGAGAGATAACCACATAGCTACACGTAGAGCCCTCAGCCTCGAGGGAGACTACTCACACATGGGCATGGTGAGCAAGAGGTTGATGGAGAGGTGCAGCCCGGAGAGGAGACGGTGTCCATGACCCTTGGGGTTGGCATCCCTTGGCCCCCATTCTTCCTTGGAGATGGTGCTGGTATGGAGGTGGTTCTCCACCCTAAGGCGGCTGCGTGGGAGGAGGAAATTTTGTGGCTCTTGGTGGCTCTCCAAAAATGAGTGTTTCCCTCTCCTTATATGAGCTGGGACGATCATCCTTGGCCCTCCGATGGATGCCCCTTGGATCCAAAGGCTCTTGGGCACCTCTAGAACCTTCTTTGGGAGTCCTCTCAGCCATAATGAGGCCCCAAAGTCGTGACTTGGCTGAATCCCTTAAGTTTGGAAAGAGTTGGAGTCAATTACGTCACAATATTTCGGATTCCCGTAATCAGATTTTGTCCTTCAGTAAAACGTGTCTACAGGCCATGTCTGGACTCTGTTTTGGACGAATGTTTAGTCCAGAACGTTCCTCTCGAAATTCCTCACAACTTTCACATTTATTGTTTTTCCATTTGACGTCATGTTCAAGGCAGAAACAGGTGATCTCGAAAATCTGTAGGGGGGGACAGATTTTAGGAAAATGAGAGTCCTATTCCAATACGACTCTTTTTGCTTTTTTGTCAATTTCCAAGTAATTCCTACACATCAAAGTGTAAAAAAAGAACATTGTGCACTTTTGCAACCATTAATAGGTTAGTCCAAATAAATGCTTGAAAAGATATAAAGCTAATAGAAACATGAGACAATGATGCAAAACAAGCATGACACAAGCAAAAAAATATGGATTCGTTTGGGACGTATCAGACCCCGATGTGCCTCGTGACCATGGGTATTAACATCACTATCCATAGTTCCACGTGGATCCTCGTGATGATGCAGACTTAGGCCATCATGACAGTGTGTGGTAGAGAGGAGAGGAGAAGTGAGGCGTGATGTCCATAGGAGATGGGATAGGGTTTTGCCACACGTTTGACCCGCATAAACAACTCGGGTAAGTAGACTGGCGCCCCTTAAATACAAACACAATAGTCGGGGTAGGATTTTTGGCCACCTCATTTTCTATTGAAGCGGCTCTGGTCAACCATCTAATCACATCATTTTAACGGATCTGAATGCAATTAGGCGATCATCCGGACACGTTAGCCGTGAGTGACAGTTAATGTGTGGTTAGTCTTGTGAAGCGGAACACACAATGAGGATTTTGGGTGGGACCGCTTATTCGGGCGCCAATCGTGGGGGACATCATCTAGGGCGCCTTTGGTTACCTACACCATTTTTTGCCCTTTTGCATGCTTGAGACAGTTGGGACTGGCTAAGCATATGCATGCAAAAAACCAACATTTGCATGTTGATTAGTTGCATGCATTGCACCAAGGCCCATCTAAGTCCATGTTGTTGGGTTGCCTATGTTTGTGTTTCGGGTGTGAGAAGATGCAAAGCACAATTGTTTGGTTGTGTGCAAGCACTTGATCTGCTCACCACTTCCAAATGTGGTGCACTTACCACCCTTTTGTGAGCACACAACACACACAACACACACAGATCACCAGCAGCAAGATCAAACCAAGAACAAAGTAAGAATAAACCAACAACAAAGCAAGTACTACTAGGTATATGTTTTAAAATAGCAGGGCGTCACATGCCCCTGTTGCACCCCATGGTGCTGCTCCCTCTGCAAAATATGAACAAGTTCACAGCAAAAGAGTCGATCTGGCTTCTGTTCACACCTGCACTACTTAAGTTCAGACTAGGAGGAATAATCTATATAGCATGAGAGATGTCGCCGATGCAACTTTTCTTGGATCATCGGACCCTACAGATGTTGGAGTTGTTGGCGTTGAAGATCTGCACCTTGAGCCCTAGGTCATGGAGCCTGAAGACTACATAGTCGTCGGGGACGATTTTGTTCTGGGAGCAGAAGTACCCCCAGCTGCGCTCCAGCACCATATGCCCCTTGAAATATTGCACCTAGACCTAGAACTCACACCACTTCTTGGCAGAGAGGCTAACGACGTGAGGAGGGGCGGTGACCAGCCATTGCTTCACCACCAACACGATTTAGACACGATGAGCAACATGGCGATGTCCTCCTCGTCCCTGATCTGCACATAGAATCTGATAGGTTCACGTGGACCCTCCTCATGGTGCCCAAAGACATCCTCATGTACTCCATCCTGCTAGGGAGCACCACCCTCTTCAGCCACCGGTTCGTGGGGATGAGGTCCTCCACCCCTCTGTTGTTGGGTAATGTAGCATAAATTGAAAATTTTCGTACGCATATTCAGATCTTCCTATGGAGAGACCAGCAACGAGAGAGGGGTAAGAGCATCTTCATACCTTTGAAGATCGCTAAGCGGAAGCGTTGCTAGAACGCGGTTGATGGAGTCGTACTCGCAGTGATTCCGATCTAGTGCCGAACTACGGCACCTCCGCGTTCAACACACGTGCAGCCCGGTGACGTCTCCCGCACCTTGATCCAGCAAGGAGGAGGGAGAGGTTGGGGAAGAACTCCAACAGCATGACGGTGTGGTGTCGATGGAGAGACGAGGTCTCCCGGCAGGGCTTCGCCAAGCACCGGCAGAGAGGAGGAGGAAGAAGGGCAGGGCTGCGCCAAGAGAGAGAGGCAAAAGTCTGATCTCCAATGGCCAAAAGTGCCCACTATATATAGGGGGAGGGAGGGGCTGCGCACCCTTGAGGGTTACCCTCTCCTGGGGGGGCGGCAGCCCTAGATGGGGCTGGTGCGGCGGCCAAGGGGGAAGGAGGGGTGTGGCGCACCCCTGGTGGGCCTTAGGCCCACCTGGCTTAGGGTTTGCCCCCCTTTTCTCTTCCCCACACATTGGTCTGAGTGGGGAGGCGCACCAGCCCACCTAGGGGCTGGTTCCCTTCCTCACTTGGCCAACCTTACCTCCCGGGGTCGTTGCCTCCCTTCGGTGGACCCCCGGGGCCACCTCCGGTGGTCCCGGTGGTCCCAGTACGTTACCGGTGATGCCCGAAACAATTCCAGTATCCGAAACCATCCGTCCTATATATCAATCTTTACCTCCGGACCATTCCGGAGCTCCTCATAACGTCCGAGATCTCATCCGGGACTCCGAACAACTTTCGGTAACCTCGTATAACAATTCCCTATAACCCTAGCGTCATCGAACCTTAAGTGTGTAGACCCTACGGGTTCGGGAGACAGGCATACATGACCGAGACGCCTCTCCGGCCAATAACCATCAGCGGGGTCTGGATACCCATGGTGGCTCCCACTTGCTCCACGATGATCTCATCGGATGAACCACGATGTCAAGGATTCAATCAATCCGTATACGATTCCCTTTGTTTGTCAGTATAGAACTTGCCCGAGATTCGATCGTCGGTATACCAATACCTTGTTCAATCTCATTATCGGTAAGTCTCTTTACTCGTTCCACAACACGTCATCATGTGACTAACTCCTTAGTCACATTGAGCTCATGATGATGTTCTACCGAGTGGGCCCAGAGATACCTCTCCGTCACACGGAGTGACAAATCCCGATCTCGATTCGTACCAACCCAACAGACACTTTCGGAGGTACCCGTAGTGCACCTTTATAGTCACCCAGTTACGTTGTGACATTTGATACACCCAAAGCACTCCTACGGTATCCGGGAGTTGCACAATCTCACGGTCGAAGGAAAAAATACTTGACATTAGAAAAGCTTTAGCATACGAACAATATGATCTAGTGCTATGCTTAGGATTGGGTCTTGTCCATCACATCATTCTCCCAATGATGTGATCCCGTTATCAATGACATCTAATGCCCATGATCAGGAAACCATGATCATCTATTGACTAACGAGCTAGCCAACTAGAGGCTTGCTAGGGACACATTGTGATCTATTTATTCACACATGTATTACTGTTTCCTGTTAATACAATTATAGCATGAACAATAGACGATTATCATGAACAAGGAAATATGATAATAACCATTTTATTATTGCCTCTAGGGCATATTTCCAACAGTCTCCCACTTGCACTAGAGTCAATAATCTAGTTACATTGTGATGTATCGAACACCCATAACATTATGGTGTTGATCATGTTTCGCTCGTGGAAGAGGTTTAGTCAACGGGTCTGCAATATTCAGATCCGTGTGTACTTTACAAATATCTATCACTCCACTCTGGACATGGTCCTGGATGGAGTTGTAGCGGCGTTTGATGTGCTTCGTCTTCCGGTGAAACCTGGGCTCCTTGGCTATGGCAATGGCCCCCAGTGTTATCACAGAAGAGTGTCATTGGATCCGACGCGCTTGGAACCACTCCAAGGTCGGTTATGAGCTCCTTCATCCAAATTCCTTCATGAGCTGCTTCTAAAGCAGCTATGTACTCCGCTTCACATGTAGATGCTGCCACGACTTCTTGCTTGCTGCTGCACCAGCTCACTGCCCCACCATTCAACACATATACGTATCCGGTCTGTGACTTAGAGTCATCCGGATCTGTGTCGAAGCTAGCATCGACGTAACCCTTTATGACGAGCTCTTCGTCACCTCCATAAACGAGAAACATTTCCTTAGTCCTTTTCAGGTACTTAAGGATATTCTTGACCGATGTCCAGTGTTCCATACCTGGATCACTTTGGTACCTCCCTACCAAACTTATGGCAAGGTTTATATCAGGTCTGGTACACAGCATGGCATACATTAGAGAGCCCACGGCTGAAGCGTAGGGGACAGAACTCATCTTCTCTCTATCTGCTGCCGTGGTCGGCGACTGAGTCTTACGCAATCTCATACCTTGCAAAACTGGCAAGAACCCTTTCTTTGAGTTTTCCATATTGAACTTCTTCAATATCTTGTCAAGGTATGTACTTTGCGAAAGACCTATGAGGCGTCTTGATCTATCTCTATAGATCTTGATGCCTAATATGTATGCAGCTTCTCCAAGGTCCTTCATTGAAAAACTCTTGTTTAAATAGGCCTTTATGCTCTCCAACATCTCTATATTATTCCCCATCAATAATATGTCATCCACATACAGTATGAGGAAAGCTACAGAGCTCCCACTCACTTTCTTATACAGACAGGCTTCTCCGTAAACTTGTATGAACCAAACGCTTTAATCACCTCATTAAAGCGAATGTTCCAACTCTGAGATGCTTGCACCAGCCCATAGATGGAGCGCTGGAGCTTGCACTCTTTGTTAGCACCCTTAGGGTCGACAAAACCTTCTGGTTGCATCATATACAACTCTTCCATAAGGTTCCCGTTAAGGAACGCTGTTTTGACGTCCATTTGCCAAATTTCATAATCATGAAAGGCGGCAATTGCTAATAGATTCGGACTGATTTCACCTTCGCTACGGGAGAGAAAGTCTCTTCGTAGTCAACTCCTTGAATTTGTCGAAAACCCTTTGCGACAAATCGAGCTTTGTAAACGGTTACATTACCGTTTGCATCAGTCTTCTTCTTGAAGATCCATTTATTTTCTATGGCTCGCTGGTCATCGGGCAAGTCCACCAAAGTCCATACTTTGTTCTCATACATGGATCCTATCTCGGATTTCATAGCCTCAAGCCATTTGTTGGAATCCGGGCCCGCCATCGCTTCTTCATAGTTCGAAGGTTCATCGTTGTCTAACAACATGATTTCCATCACAGGGTTGCCGTACCACTCTGGTGCGGAGCGTGCCCTTGTGGACCTTCGCGGTTCAGTAGTAACTTGATCCGAAGCTTCATGATCATCATCATTAACTTCCTCTTCAGTTGGTGTAGGCGCCACAGGAACAACTTCCCGCGTTGCGCTACTATCCTGTTCGAGAGGGGGTGTGATTACCTCATCAAGTTCTACCTTCCTCCCACTTACTTCTTTCGAGAGAAACTCTTTCTCTAGAAAGGATCCGTTCTTGGCAACAAAGGTTTTACCTTCGGATCTAAGATAGAAGGTATACCCAATAGTTTCCTTAGGGTATCCTATGAATACACATTTCTCCGCTTTGGGTTCGAGCTTTTCTGGTTGAAGTTTCTTCACATAAGCATCGCATCCCCAAACTTTAAGAAACGACAACTTAGGTTTCTTGCCAAACCATAGTTCATACGGTGTCGTCTCAACGGATTTAGACGGTGCCCTATTTAAAGTGAATGCTGCAGTTTCTAATGCGTATCCCCAAAATGATAGCGGTAAGTCGGTAAGAGACATCATAGATCGTACCATATCTAATAAAGTGCGATTACGACGTTCAGACACTCTGTTGCGTTGCGGTGCGCCAGGCGGCGTCAGTTGTGAAACGATTCCACACTTCCTTAGGTGTGTGCCAAACTCGTGACTCAAATATTCTCCTCCACGATCAGATCGTAGACATTTAATTTTTCTGTCACGTTGATTCTCAACCTCACTCTGAAATTCCTTGAACTTTTCAAACGTCTCAGATTTGTGCTTCATCAAGTAGATATACCCATACCTACTCAAATCATCGGTGAGAGTGAGAACATAACGATAACAACCGCGAGCTTCAACGTTCATTGGACCACACACATCAGTATGTATTATTTCCAATAAGTCGGTTGCTCTCTCCATTATTCCTGAGAATGGAGTTTTAGTCATCTTGCCCATGAGGCACGGTTCGCATGTGTCAAATGATTCAAAGTCAAGAGACTCTAATAGTCCATCAGTATGGAGCTTCTTCATGCGCTTAACACCGACATGACCAAGGCGGCAGTGCCACAAGTATGTGGGACTATCATTATCAACTTTACATCTTTTGGTACTCACACTATGAATATGTGTAACATCACGATCGAGATTCATCAAGAATAAACCATTCACCAGCGGAGCATGACCATAAAACATATCACTCATATAAATAGAACAACCATTATTCTCTGACTTAAATGAGTAGCCGTCTCGCATTAAGCAAGACCCTGATACAATGTTCATGCTTAAATCTGGTACTAAATAACAATTATTAAGGTTTAAAACTAATCCCGACGGTAGATGTAGAGGTAGCATGCCGACGGCGATCACATTCGACCTTTGAACCATTCCCGACGCGCATCGTCACCTCGTCCTTGGCCAGTCTCTGCTTATTCCGCAGTTCCTCCTTTGAGTTGAAAATGTGAGCAACAACACCGGTATCAAATACCCAGGAGCTACTACGAGCGCTGGTAAGGTACACATCAATAACATGTATATCACATATACCTTTAACGTTGTCGGCCTTCTTGTCCACTAAGTATTTGGGGCAGTTCCGCTTCCAGTGACCCTTTCCCTTGCAATAGAAGCACTCAGTCTCAGGCTTGGGTCCGTTCTTTTTTCTTCTTCCCGGCATCTGGCTTACCGGGCGCGGCAACAGCTTTGCCGTCCTTTTTGAAGTTCTTCTTACCCTTGCCTTTCTTGAAACTAGTGGTCTTGTTGACCATCAACACTTGATGCTCTTTCTTGATTTCTACTTCTGCAGACTTGAGCATCGAGTACAACTCGGGAATGGTCTTCTCCATCCCTTGCATGTTGTAGTTAAGCACAAAGCCTTTGTAGCTTGGTGGGAGAGACTGGAGGATTCTGTCAATTATAGCATCATCCGGAAGTTCGACTCCAAGTGAAGTCAGACGACCATGTAACCCAGACATTTTGAGTATGTGCTCACTGACAGAACTGTTCTCCTCCATCTTACAACTAAAGAACTTGTCAGAGACTTCATATCTCTTGACACGGGCATGAGCTTGAAAATCTAGCATCAGCTCCTCGAACATCTCATATGCCCCGTGTTGCTCAAAATGCCTTTGGAGCCCCGTTTCTAAACTGTATAACATGCCACACCTAACCAGAGAGTAGTCATCACTCCGCGTTTGCCAGACGTTCAGAATGTCCTGGGCTGCTGCGGGAGCGGGAGGGTCACCTAGCGGTGCATCAAGGACATAAGCCTTTTTAGCTGCTTCAAGGATGAGCTTCAAGTTGCGAACCCAGTCCGCATAGTTGCTACCATCATCTTTCAGCTTGTTTTTCTCTAGGAATGCGTTGAAATTGAGGTTGACGTTGGCCATCTACAATATTGATAAAGACAACTTTTAGACTAAGTTCATTTAATCAAATTAAGTATGAACTCCCACTTAAATCGACATCCCTCTAGTCATCTAAGTGATACATGATCCATGTGGACTAACCCGTGTCCGATCATCACGTGAGACGGACTAGTCACCATGGTGAACAACTTCCTGCTGATCGTATTCAACCATACGACTCATGTTCGACCTTTCGGTCTCTTGTATTCGAGGTCATGTCTGTACATGCTAAGCTTGTCGAGTCAACCTAGGTGTTTCGCGTGTGTAAATCTGGCTTACACCCGTTGTATGCGAACGTTAGAATCTATCACACCCGATCATCACGTGGTGCTTCGAGACAATGAACCTTCGCAACGGTGCACACTTAGGGGAATACGTTCTCGAAATTTTAAGAGGGATCATCTTATTATGCTACCGTCGTTCTAAGCAATAAGATGTAAAACATGATAAACATCACAATCCAATCATATAGTGACATGATATGGCCATTATCATCTTCGCCCTTTCGATCTCCATCTTCAGGCATCGCATGATCATCATCGTCACCGGCGTGACACCATGATCTCCATCATCGTGTCTCCGTGAAGTCGTCACGCCAACTACTACTATCACTACTACTATAGCTAACCGTTAGCAATGAAGTAAAAGTAGTAAGCACATGGCGTTGCATCTCATACAATAAATTAAGACAACTCCTATGGCTCCTGCCGGTTGTCATACTCATCGACATGCAAGTCGTGAAACCTATTACAATAACATGATCATCTCATACATCATACATGCAACATCACAACTTTGGCCATATCACATCACATGTCAAACCCTGCAAAAACAAGTTAGACGTCCTCTAATTGTTGTTGCAAGTTTTACGTGGCTGATTTGGGTTTCTAGCAAGAATGCCTTCTTACCTACGTGACAGCCACAACGATGATATGCCAAAGCTATTTACCCTTCATAAGGACCCTTTTCATCAAATCCAATCCGACTAGAGTAGGAGAGACAGACACCCACTAGCCACCTTTATGTACGGTGTGCATGTATGTCAGAGGAACCAGTCTCACGTAAGCGTACGTGTAAAGTCGGTCTGGGCCGCTTCATCCCACAATACCGCCGGAAAAGAATAAGACTAGTAGTGGCAAGCAAATTGACAAATCATCGCCCACAACTTTTGTGTTCTACTCATGCATAGAATCTACGCATAGAAAACCTGGCTCGGATGCCACTGTTGGGTAACGTAGCATAAATTCAAAATTTTCCTACGCATATTCAGATCTTCCTATGGAGAGACCAGCAACGAGAGAGGGGTAATAGCATCTTCATACCTTTGAAGATCGCTAAGCGGAAGCGTTGCTAGAACGCGGTTGATGGAGTCGTACTCGCAGTGATTCCGATCTAGTGCCGAACTACGGCACCTCCGCGTTCAACACACGTGCAGCCCGGTGACGTCTCCTGCACCTTGATCCAGCAAGGAGGAGGGAGAGGTTGGGGAAGAACTCCAACAGCATGACGGTGTGGTGTCGATGGAGAGACGAGGTCTCCCGGCAGGGCTTCGCCAAGCACCGGCATAGAGGAGGAGGAAGAAGGGCAGGGCTGCGCCAAGAGAGAGGCAAAAGTCTGATCACCAATGGCCAAAAGTGCCCACTATATATAGGGCGAGGGAGGGGCTGCGCCCCCTTAAGGGTTTCCCTCTCCTGGGGGGGGGCAGCCCTAGATGGGGCTGGTGCGGCGGCCAAAGGGGGAAGGAGGGGTGTGGCGCACCCCTGGTGGGCCTTAGGCCCACCTGGCTTAGGGTTTGCCCCCCTTTTCTCTTCCCCACGCATTGGGCTGAGTGGGGAGGTGCACCAGCCCACCTAGGGGCTGGTTCCCTTCCCCAATTGGCCCACCTTACCTCCCGGGGTCGTTGCCCCCCTTCGGTGGACCCCCGGGGCCACCTCCGGTGGTCCCGGTGGTCCCGATACGTTACCGGTGATGCCCGAAACACTTCCGATATCCGAAACCATCCGTCCTATATATCAATCTTTACGTCCGGACCATTCCGAAGCTCCTCGTGATGTCCAGGATCTCATCCGGGACTCTGAACAACTTTCGGTAACCTCGTATAACAATTCCCTATAACCCTAGCGTCATCGAACGTTAAGTGTGTAGACCCTACGGGTTCGGGAGACAGGCAGACATGACCGAGACGCCTCTCCGACCAATAACCATCAGCAGGGTCTGGATACCCATGGTGGCTCCCACTTGCTCCAGGATGATCTCATCGGATGAACCACGATGTCAAGGATTCAATCAATCACGTACACGATTCCCTTTGTCTATCGGTATAGAACTTGCCCGAGATTCGATCGTCGGTATACCAATACCTTGTTCAATCTCGTTACCGGTAAGTCTCTTTACTCGTTCCACAGCACGTCATCGTGTGACTAACTCCTTAGTCACATTGAGCTCATGATGATGTTCTACCGAGTGGCCCAGAGATACCTCTCCGTCACACGGAGTGACAAATCCCGATCTCGATTCGTACCAACCCAACAGACACTTTCGGAGGTACCCGTAGTGCACCTTTATAGTCACCCAGTTACATTGTGACGTTTGATACACCCAAAGCACTCCTACGGTATCCGGGAGTTGCACAATCTCACGGTCGAAGGAAAAGATACTTGACATTAGAAAAGCTTTAGCATACGAACAATACGATCTAGTGCTATGCTTAGGATTGGGTCTTGTCCATCACATCATTCTCCCAATGATGTGATCACGTTATCAATGACATCTAATGCCCATGATCAGGAAACCATGATCATCTATTGACTAACGAGCTAGCCAACTAGAGGCTTGCTAGGGACACATTGTGATCTATTTATTCACACATGTATTACTGTTTCCTATTAATACAATTATAGCATGAACAATAGACGATTATCATGAACAAGGAAATATGATAATAACCATTTTATTATTGCCTCTAGGGCATATTTCCAACATCTGCACCAGCAACGACCTGCACACCATCGCTGCATCTCTCCCACTCCATCTTCATGATCTTGTTAGTAAGATGGACATCAATTAGCAGAGCTTACAATGATCAGTACTAATACATGATCACTAGCAACAATGATCAGAGGTAGAAATGATCAATGATAACACTAATCAAAGCTACCCCGATCATATCAAGCCAACACTCACATGTCCTACTCTAATCATGTATTTCCTACTTGCACATACTATTCATGGCATTCATTTATGTCCTACTTGCCTGCCACATGCACCCATGTACCTAGGAACAAGAGCACTAAGAACTAACACCAATAGCTAAAACATGAGCAAGAAGAGCACTAAGAACTAACAACACAAGTAACATCACCAAGACTAACAATGTGGAAGTATGAACTAATAATGTGGCACTACAACTTAACAACGTGGTAGCAGAAACTTACAGTGTGTCACTAGGACTAACAATGTTGGCAGTAGAAACTTACAATGTGTCACTAAGACTAACAATGTGGTAGTAAAAAGTAACAATGTGCCACTAAAACCATGCAAACTAATAGTGTATTATAAACAATCTAGCCATGTGGGATGAACAAAGCAAGCATGCACTCTGGTTCATCTGCAAAACAGTGGATTCTTATCGAATCTAGTCAAATCGAGTCAAATCAGATCAAATCTAGTCGAATCTACTGTCCTAGAACACAACTTGAACTACCCTAAGAACCCTAAGTACGAAGCAAAGGTAGATTGGAGAGCTTACAGTGCGGTTTGCCGGCGTAGAGCACACTGACCGTGGAGGAAAGCTCGGTAGGAAAAGGGGTGCTCGTGCCTCCGATGAAGAGGACCCGACCACTCCGAGGATCATGGATGTGGACCTCGTCCTGCGTCGGCTAGAAGATGACACTGACGTCATGGAGCTCCCCTCCCCTTGAACCGGACGTAGATGAGAAAACCCTTGTATGGGGGTAAAAACACCCCCATAAGAGGGGCTGACACAGGACGGCGCCAACGGGTATTGGATGCCCATGAGGTTACCGCCAAAGGAGTAGGCCACCGGCTCAGGCGGCGGAGCCGGGGCGGCCGACGGTGGCGCTGCGTTGCCCCAAGGCAGCGACATGGTGCAGAAAGGGGATGGAGCTTGCAGTGCCGTCACTAGATCTAATCTGGCACAGGAGAGGCCGACGACCAGGGCCAGCCCTAGGGAGGGGGCTCCCCCGCGCTCCGCCCACGTATGTAGATACTGGGTAGGTTAGCACGTTAGGTAGGCCCATGTTAGAAAAATTAGTCAAAGGCGAGCCGACGAGGCCATTCAGCCTTTCACGCACGCACACGCGCATGTGCAATGAGCAACAACGACAGGATTAGGCGATTAGCGACATGCATGTCTTGATTAGCGATGGCCTCTTCCTCCTTCATGTAAACAAATAAACGAAAAGAACAACGATCTGTGATCCCTTCACGACTTCACCTAGAAAAAGAGGGAGATCGTGATCCTTTCGATTCTCGACAGCTCGTACCCGTTTCATCAAACACATGAATTTTCGAGGCTCCCAGCCCTAGCTCGCGGCCGCTGAAACGCCGTACTCTAGCCTGCAGGTCCGCCTTCGCCCATCTACCTCTTGCTAATTCGGTAATTCCTAATTCTCTTCTCCTAATCTCCTTTCTAATTTAGGTCACATCTGATTTCAGTTCAAGGGGCCACAATTGTCACGTTACATTATGCATCGAGAAGAAATTATTGGATGGGATTGACATCAACCCCATCATAAGAAATTTTGCATCCAGGAATGTTAGAATTTTTTTAAGATAATATGTATAAATTATTTGATTCACATACTGATTTTGAATGCATTGGAGTGTTATTTTAAATTTTTGTATATACATTTTTTTTACTATGGTGTGTTTATTAAGGGCCCCAAACTTTAGTTTCGTCCCAGGCCCTAAAAATCTTAGGAATGGCCCTGCCGGCGACCCAGCTCTTTTGGATGGGATTGTTGCCGGCGATGACAGGAGTGGATGGGGCATTGCGAGATGGCGACGTTGCTATCGAAGAAACCGAACGGACTATGAGAGGTGAGAGAGAGGGAGTGGGTGTGAATTGACAAGGAAGTTGATGAGAGGGGGCATGTGGAGTTATGAGCCGACGCGTCGTCTCCCACGTGTGCAGGCTCTCGCCACACGTGGCTCGAACGAGCCTGGCTTACAAAAAACGACCGATTAACCTATTCCTCGAGAGTGAGGCCCAAGACTGCTTTAAGCTACGTGCATACCAACTTTTTCATAAGAGTCAGTTTTCTTTTTTGAGTAATTTCCATGCGAGTCATGTAACCAAACAACTAAAAATATCCCGTATGAGTCTGGTTAGAGCATCTCCAACATCCTTTGTATATTTGCACTCACTTGTTATTTTACA
Source organism: Hordeum vulgare subsp. vulgare (assembly GCF_904849725.1). NCBI lineage: Eukaryota > Viridiplantae > Streptophyta > Magnoliopsida > Poales > Poaceae > Hordeum > Hordeum vulgare. The sequence goes on from NC_058520.1 coordinate 224,337,602, forward strand.
AATCTTGATCAAAAAACCTTCTCCAACAGCCTTTGTATAAATGGTCCTCTATCAATTTGTTTTTACAAAACTTGTTATATTTGCACCCACACTTTGCATATTTGCGAAGCCAAATTCCACTTTGTAAATTTTGAGCAAACCTTCTAAAGCCTTACTTTGTCTCAATGACAGGTGGGTCCGTGTACTAATGTGTGTGTTGCGCGTGCGTTGTGTGTGTGCGTGTGTGTACATGTGTGCTGCATGTGTACGTGTGTTGCATGTGTATAAGTGTACGCGTGTGTGCATGTGTACGTGGATGCGAGTTGTGCTAAAAATACATATACATGTACGTATGATAGTGGGCAATGTGTCTATGACAAACTGTCCCCACATGTTATTGTGTGTTTTGAGAAAATATTACAATCTAATATACAAACGCTACCAAAGCAAAAAAATATGTTGGCTTTGTAAACCTTCTTTCTTCTTTTGCTATAACAAATTTTTAACAATCTACTTCCTCCGTTCCTAAATATAAGTCTTTTAAGGGATTTTACTAGGAGTCTACATACGGAACAAAATGAGTGAATCTACATTTTAAAATATGTCTATATACATCCGTATGTAGCCTACTAGTGAAATGTCTAAAAAGACTTATATTTAGGAACGGAGTCTCTCTCTAATAATAAAGCGTCTAAGGCTTCTGTTGTCCGTAGTGGCTATTTTACAGAAAGGCCCCTGATGTTTGCTGAAATCAACCCGCAGTACTGTTTTAGTCAGAAAAATGAATCGTTTTTTTGAATGTTTCAGAAAACCCCGTGATATTTCAGGTAATCAACCCGCAGTCCGGATTTAAGTCAGAAAACGAATCGTTTTTTGCTTTTCTCAGAAAACCCATTGATGTTTTAGGTAAATAACCCGCCCTCCATTTTTAAGTCAGTCAAAACGTTTTTTTTGTTTTAACAAAAAAACCCCAACTTTTCAGTTAATCAGTCCACATTTTATCTAAAACAAAAGTATTCATATTTTTTAAACCGTAACTCCGATTTTAACATGTTATATATGAAATTTGATTAAAAAAATGTAGAATCTAAATAGGATGTTATTTTTAGCTGTTCAATACTTATTAAATATTATTTTTGATGCAAACTTAATTTGTAGTGCACAATCCTTTTTTTTCTCTCTTTCCAACGACGATACGAATTGCAATAAACATCCATTAAATTAAAACCAAATTGAAAGGAAAGAAAACCATCGTTAACCACACATGCACACCTTTAGAAAACCTCATGAGGAGAAACAACATATTTATCATCTTATTTCGAGTGATTGTACATTCAAACGCATTTTCGTTGTATGAGCACTAATGTCATCATCGGCAACACAAATGTGTTATCATGTGAAAATATATTACGTTCAGAGCGTGTGTTATTTTCTCTTGCGTTGCAACGCACGGGCTCTTTTGCTAGTAATATATAAAGGCTATTGGTGATGCTCTTAGAGCATCTCTAGTAGAACCCTCAAACCCTTAAATGTAAAATCAGTTTTAAGGGTTGAGAATTGCCCATTTTTGACACTTTTAAGGGTTGAAAAACAAGGGCAAAGACTAGAACCCTCAAACCCAACCCTTATAACGGAATATTCCGTTATAAGGGTTGGGTTTGAGGGTTCTACTCTTTACCCCAACCCCAAACCTTACAACTGTCATTTCATATATCACACATTTCATCACATTTCATCATATGACATATCACAAATTCAATCACATTTGACATAAAACAATAATCATTCTAGTTATTATTACAGCACCGAATAAAACAATAATCATTCAAATTATTACAACAATGTTTGAGCAAATTACAACATAAAACAATGTTTGAGCAAATTACAACAATTGTTCGAATCAAATAGGACATAGAAAAGTAAAACAAAGATACATCATGGGCCAATACGCCGCCCATCCAACTGCCAGTGGTGCTCTACTAGACCATCCCGGAGACGACCATGAGTGGTTGCATCCTCAATCTCACGATGTGCTTCAAGAAAGGCGTGTATGCGAGAAGGGTTTCTTTCCGGTTGCACACACGTACCAACATTGTCATAGAAACAAGGGAGGTTTAACCCTCTCTCATCCTCTAAGATCATGTTGTGTAGAATCACACAACATTTCATGATGTTCACCAAGGTTTTCTTGTCCCAAAACTGAGCTGGACCCCGAACTATGGCAACCCTTGCTTGTAAAACACCAAAAGCTCTCTCAATATCTTTGCGGGCTGCCTCTTGTGCCTTGGTGAAATGAGCCTCTTTTCTTGTTAAGGGCACCCCATTTTTCTCCTTGATGGACTTCACAAGAGTTGCCCATGCGGGATAGATGCCATCGGTGAGATAGTATCCCATTGAATACTCATTGTTCATGATTTTGTAGTTGCAAGCTGGAGCATCCCCAGAAATGAAGAAAAAAGCAAAAATTCGAACCTGCAGAGGGTTGGCCGGGACGGGGCGGCGGCGCTGGGAGGGGCGGCCGGCACGGGGCGGCGGAGCGGAGGGCCGGCCGGGGCGGAGGCGCTGCGGAGGGCCGGCGTGGACGGGCTGCGGAGGGCGGGGCGGAGGCGCTGCGGAGGCAGGCGTGGACAGGGCGGCGGCGGAGGGACGACCGGGGCGTGGCGGCGGAGGGACGGCCGGGGCGGCGGCGGCAGAGGGCGGCCGGGGCGGGGCGTGGCGGCGGAGGGACGGCCGCGCGATGCGAACGGGGCAGGCGGCGGAGGGCGGGCCGGCGGCGGCAGAGGGCGGCCGGGGCGGGGCGCAGGCGGCGGAGGGCGGCTGGGGCGGGGCGGCGGCGGATCGAGGGAGGGGCGGCGGAGCGGAGCGGCGGCGGCGCTGCGGAGGGATGGAAGGAAGCTGAAACTTCCTCCCGCGCTCGCGAGGAAATGGAGTGCAGGTTGGGGGGAGAAACTCCCCCCAACCCTCACTTCTACATGCTGCGATGGCGTTTGAGGGTCGGACCTTTAAAAATATTTACGGGTTTAAGGGTTTAAGGGTTCTAGTCTACGCCGTTTTTCAAACGAAAACTGAAAAAAATATTATTTTTAAGGGTTTGGGAGTTTGAGGGCTCTACGAGAGATGCTCTTAGGTGGCAACCCGTCCGTGGAGATGCTCCCAGCTGCGGTTGTAGTGATGGTTGGCAAGTTTAAGGGCTGAGGCGAAATACTAGTTAGGCAGGGGTGTTTTCCGGGTACGGAGGCAAATAAGGTGGGAGGATAGAGCGCAATATTTGAGTAAAGGATCCTTAGGGCCGACGTGGCGCAGCGGCAGCCTTGATTTAGATAAGCACCCTCTCCAGCCACACGTTTCCGCCTCCACTCAACCTTTTGCTTGGCCCATCTGCTCACACCTCACCAGCCCGGCCCCACCATAGCACTGACCGGCGGGCCCCATCCGTTCGTCTGGCCCGCCCGTCATTGTGTCGCTTTGGTCGTTAAGTAGAGGAATCCCCTCCTCATTTCCTCTTCTCCCCTTCCACCACAATTATAAGCAGCAGCAGCCGCCTAGACGCTTCGTCGCGTCCACAAGAACAGCGCCCCCCCCCCCCCCCCCCCCGCCGTCCCCCCCCCCCCCCCCCCCCTCCCCCGAGGTTTGTGCTTCCTCTGTAGATTTGTTCTCCCCTCAATTGATGTACTCTTTGCTCTCCCTGTGAGATTTCGTTCGTAAGGCTAGTTCTTTTTCTACTTCTGCCGGTAGCTAGCTTTGTGTTCTTCAACTGTTCTTGTATATGTGTGGCCGAAAGAAAAATAAATAAAAGAACTAGCTAGTTTTCGGATTTGATCTTTCTTCATTGGGCTCAGGGCATCATGAGATCTGTGATACTTCCGTTTCACTATTGTCGTGATTTGCTTTTCAAGACCAGAAAATTAATAACTCGTGTGCACGGAATTTATTAATCGGTCAGAGTGTATGATACGAGTAGCAGCAGCCCTGTAAAAAGTTCTGCCTTTCGCTTAGCTTTGAAAGAAACAGAAATCGTTTTTGATGCTTAGATTTGATTACTTGTCCCTTTCTGCTCGGGTATTTGCAAACTGCTTAACCCTGGATTAAAAGAAATCCTGAATCGATGAATCATAACTCCACTAGTCACCCATGAATACAAAATTTGCTTGTCTGACATACATGTAGTTTGGTTGATGTTTTAATAGTGTCATACCTCTTCAGATGAGTAGCATGTCGTGTTATATCCTGCCAGAATGTGGAAGCATCTTCCCATCTGGCGATGAACTCGTTGAGAATCAAAAGACAGAGCAAGGGAATTACTGGACGCAGTGGAATTCAAGGATGTCTGATGATTTCAACACAACAAGCATATACTCACATGAGCCTGAGAATGGAGTCGAACAATGTTTCGACCACGCCGATGAACATGAGAGGAGCAGCCAACAGGAGAGGTCTTCAGCGCGTGCCAGAGTTGCATCTTCAGATTGTAGCACAGGGCCTTCGGAAGATCAATCTGAGGGGCCAGCACAGTTGGAGCTACAGCACACCAAGGAAACGAACGACATCTTCTTGTATGTACACAACACTAGTGCAGTGCTTTACTAAAGCCTCATATAGAAAGTAATGTGCGAGTGATCGCTGTAGGTCTTATGCATGGTTGTAAACCCATCTGTCCAAAACCTTTTTCAGGAGTCAATTTTCGGATGATGAAATGAGGATGATGGATGCGCCATTTCAGGCACTTGATATGTTCCCTGGCTCCATGCACAGGCTGCTGTCCTATGAGAACATGCTGAGTGGAGTATTAACCGATTCCCAAAATCAAGAAGCAAATCCGGGTCATAATGAAATGGACACCATGGATACTTGCGGCTTTCCTTTGTTCAGCCATGACTTGCAAAATGATCCTAGCAGCGCTGATGGGAGCTTACGAACACTACTAAGTGCCTCCCAGGACAAGGTATAATCTTTTTCCAGTGCACAAGATTGTTTGTCCAAGGATCTATAGTTACTGAATAAACTACTTATCTGACTTGAACTATTTTTTATATATTAAATTGCAGGCTGAGGTGAGCACCATGAAGAGGAGCAGGTCAGTGGCTGAGATTGAGAGCTCCTCGAATGGGGAAGTAGCAGTGCTTGAGGAGCTCGAAGATGTCATGTTTCAGGTATGTCCACCAGAAGAGGGGTCACCATTTTGGCACGTCCAGCTAGTTCATGTAACCTTTGCATCTTTACATGTCTGTAACTATGAAACATCTTCTTCTGAAGCTGACAAAGAAGACACGTGTATGCCTCCGTGACGCTTTCTACAGGCTGGCTGAAAGCTCAGAAGCGCAGTGCACTGCTGCAAATGGAGGAACAGTCACTTGCTCAAACGAGCAAAGTTTTCAGCAATCAGAGGGCACTGAATCTAGGTACAGAGTCTGGAGCAATTATAGATTTTTTACCATGTTATGCTTCCTGATACTAGTACGGCCCAGTTTTTCTGTAGTCTGAATGTGTTGCTAATCCTAATGGTTCTCACTGGACAATTTCAGCACCTCAACATCAGACCGTGCAGAACGGGAGACGAACGCAATAGACAGAACTGTGGCGATCCTCGCGTTCAAGCCTGCTGGCTCAGCTACACGGGAATGAATGCTGCGCTGATGATCCTGAGTCATCCATGCCTGGCTGGATCATCAAAGGTGAAGGAGGAGGCTTAGCGTTCGAAAGTACTTCCGTCCGCATCCTCGTCATTTTGCTTAATGTAGAGATGTAAATGTACTACATAGGTTGCTAGGACATTTTGTTCTGAGCTTGCAAGTAGAGAGAGCCGGCATGGTACAGGTTGATCATGTATAATGACTTGATCTCTTTGTCATTTTTTGCCGGCAGAAGAATGATGATATGTGTACTGTTAGTTACAGTAAGACTATGAACCGCATTTTGGATTCCAAATATTCATTCTTGTTTCGGATTGAAATGGCATAATGATCCGTAAGCCAGCAACTGTTGCATTTTGGGACAATTTATGAAGCCTACGATTTTTGGAGATCGTAGGCTTCATAAATCTATGGGAGGCGCCGCAGGAAGTTAATCTTCGTCATTCTTTTTTCATGAACCCAAATTTGTGACGCGCACATAAAAAACATAAACTTTTTATAAAGCCCAACCAATGATAATTTAATATTAAAACAACGGTCAAAAGCTGGCCTAAGTCTACATAAATTTAACTAAGACATAAATAGATATATAAAAAAGCTGTCGCCACCGCACGGACCGTCCTAGGCGTCGTCGTCCTCATCCTCGCCCGAGGCGGTGAGGTCGATGAGCTCCGGCGCTAGGCTAGCTTAGGGAAAAGACGCCTCCCACGCGTGAGCAGCATCCAGCGCCGGTGGCTCCGGCGCATGCTGTCGGGCTCGCTCCTCAGCCTCTCTCCCCCGACGCTCCTTCTCATCTAGCGACCAATGATGCTCCAGCTTCATCTGCGTCTTGGCCGGGGTGCGCTCCTCCGTTAGCGCGCACGTCTTCTAGTGCAGGAGATGGGTCGTCCCCTGCTCCGGCGTGGCGTCGAGCCACACGACAGGCGCGGAGACCCACTCCCGGAGCTTGTCGGTCCACTCATAGCGGTGTGACTCAGGCTCCTCCGCTTCGACCTTGGGCTCGGGAAGTGTCGGAGGCAACGACTGTGTTTATCATCTTCGCTCCTCACCTGAGAATACTCCATTTCCAGCGTTCAAGCACCAATCAGAGAAAGAGGTGCACAGTGCAAGGAAGACCATCGACGGTCCAATCCAAGATAAAACATGGCTCCAAAGGATGGTGATCATCGAGCAGCCCATAAGGACGACAACCAGCGCCATCCAATTCCATCGTGGAAAGGAGCCCACCCCAGCTCCCTCGCCCTCTATCAAAAGGGCTCAACACTGTCAGACGAGGAGACATTCATAACCCTAGAGCCAACATGGACACCGATGTCGAGGTCTCATAGCAAGGACACATAGCACAACACCTCCACAAACTTGTCCACCATTAGAGCACTAGCGTCGAGGCCACAAAACCCTCAACCTGAAGAGAGGAGGTTGTCATCCACCACCATCCTTCAACCCCTAACGGATAGGGATCTAGCTATTGAGACAAAGTCTCTAAGAAGAAACGATCAACGCCGCCGCCGCCTGGCTCGAAGAGAGGCCAAAGGTTTCCACCTAGAGTATGGAGGAGGAGGCCACCCACAATGATGCCTCCGAAGAAGGAAATTGTTCTCGAGAGCACTTACACTATTGAGTGAAGCTTTTGTGTGGGATCTGACCACCTATCAACCAACGTCCACTACCCACACCTCAAGCACACCCATAGAAAGCAAGGAGAGGTCGGGAAGACGGATACTAGAGTGGACGACACCCAAAATAAGGAAATGAATGGTCTTGACGCCAAAACCCATCCACGGACTATAACGACTGAGATGCGACACTTTCCTTATTTGGGGGCGAGGCCTCCAAAGGGGAAAGTGGCGCATTTAAGCGTTTCACAAGCAGGATAAACATTACAATACATAATAGATGGAAGAGTAATAAAATTTGGCTTACACTCGTCACAAGCTAAATTACAGAGTCACACAGTCATACATTATTCAAATGGGAAAACAGGGTCCGACTACAAACAAGATAAACGACAAAAGCCAATGCTATCCCGCCTTGTTAGGCCCACGATCACGACCAAGTGCCTCTAATCCTCGGGATACGTCACGTACATCCGGCCACTGTCCTCGTCAAACTCCCACTTGGGCTCAATAGCGTCGAATGAACCTGCCTCTGCTTCACCTGTACCTGTGGGTGGTTGTAGTATACTGTGAGCCACAAGGACTCAACAATGTCATGACCTTGGTATCGAATCTAACTAAGTTATTAGATGAGGATGGGGTATGTGTTTGAGTTTGCAGCAACCTAAGCGTTTATGGTGGCTAACTTACGTGGAAAAAGAATTAAAGATATGGTGGTCTACGCATGACGTTCGTTGACTAAGAATAATCACTAAGTGATCCCAAACACCTACTTACGTCATTCAAAACCCCACCGAGTTCTCGATTAGAGAAGGAACTCTAAAGGAAACAGTCACGGTTACGCACACAGTTGGCAGGTTTTAGTTAAGTTACTTTAAATTATCTAGAACCGGATGTTAACAAAGTATCCATGTGTAACGACTAAGATGCGGTCCTTTCCTATTTAGGGGGCGATGCCCCAAAATGGAAAGAAGCTCATCTATGCGTTTCGCAAGCAAGATAAACATAGCACATACATAATTTAAGGATGACAAATAGGGAATTGTTTGCCATCTCACATAGATAATATCAGAGTTTACATCCACACATTTATTCAAACAAGGTAGTTCCCCTACGGACTACATAACATAAGAAAAAGGCTATGCTATCCCGCACTCTTGCCCACGATCACGACCACTGCCTCAGTCTTCTGGATAGTTCGCGTACAGGCGGTCATTCTCCTCGTCGAACTGCCACGCCAGCTACGTGCCATCTGGATCACCTGTGTCGGGCGTACCTGTACCTGTTGGGGTGTTGAAGTAATCTGTGAGCCACGGGGACTCAACAATCTATGACCTTGGTACCGAAACTAGTCAAGTTATTAGGTGAGGAAGGTTCAGTGTTTAGGTTGCAGCATCCTAAGCATTTATGGTGGCTAACTTACGAAGAACAAAGTTATAGTTGTGGTGTGCTACGGCGATAGAAATCTTCTGTCCTCTCTTGAGCTTGCGTTGGTTTTTCCCTTGAAGAGGAAAGGGCGATGCAGCACAGGAGCAGTAAGTATTTCCCTCAGTTTGAGAACCAAGGTATCAATCCAGTAGGAGAATCTTGTCAAGTCTAGAGTACCTGCAGAAACACAAAATAGCTTGCACCCAACGCGATAAAGGGGTTGTCAATCCCTTCAAGATTGATTGCAAAGTGAGATCTGAAGGCGGAAAGTGCAACAAAGTAAAAGAGTAAGGCTGAAAATATGGTGTGAAGTAGACCCGGGGGCCATAGTGTTCACTAGAGGCTTCTCTCAAAATAGCAAATATTACGGTGGGTGAACGAATTACTGTCGAGCAATTGATAGAACCGCACAAAGTCATGACAATATCTAAGGCAATGATCATACATATAGGCATCACGTCCGAGACAAGTAGACCTATACTCTCTGCATCTACTACTATTACTCCACACATCGACCGCTATCCAGCATGCATCTAGTGTATGAGTTCATGACGAACAGAGTAATGCCTTAAGCAAGATGACATGATGTAGAGGGATAATCTCAAACCAATGATGAAAACCCCATCTTTTTATCCTTGATGGCAACAACACGATGCATGCCTCGCTACCCCTTCTATCACTGGGTGAGGTCACTGCACGGTATGAACCCAAAACCAAGCACTTGTCCCATTGCAAGAATCATAGATCAAGCTGGCCAAACAAAACCCACAACTCGAAGAGAATTACAAGGATATGAAATCATACATATAAGAGATCAGAATAAACTCAAATAAGATTCATAGATAATCTGATCATAAATCCACAAATCATCGGATCTCGACAAACACACCGCGAAAGAAGATTACATCGGATAGATCTCCATGAAGATCATGGAGAACTTTGTATTGAAGATCCAAGAGAGAGAAGAAGCCATCTAGCTACTAGCTATGGACCCTTAGGTCTATGGTGAACTACTCACGCATCATCGGAGAGGTCATGGTGTTGATGAAGAAGCCCTCCGTATCCGAGTCCCCCCTCCGGCAGGGCACCAGAACGTGATCTTGCGGAGACAGAAGCTTGCGGCGGCGGAAAAGTACTTTTGATGATCTCCTGATTTTTTCTGGGATTTTAGGGAATATATAGGCGAAAGACCTAGGGCACGGGAGCCACGGGGAGCTCACAAGCCTGCTAGGCACGCCCGCCTAGGCCGGGCCTGGTGGGCTTGTGACCTCCTCCGTGGTTCCCTGCCTTGGTTCTCAAGTCTCCTGGTGCGTGTCTTCTGTTATGAAAAAAAATTCATTCCGCAGGTTTTATTCCGTTTGGACTCCATTTAAAATCCTCCTCTGAAAAGGGTCAAAAACACGGAAAAAATAGGAACTGGCACTTGGCACTGAGTTAATAAGTTAGTCCCAAAAAATATATAAAAGGCATACAAAAAGTCCAAAGTTTGACAAGATAATAGCTTGAAACCATCAAAAAATATAGATACGTTGGAGACGTATCAAGCATCCCCAAGCTTAACTCCTGCTTGTCCTCGAGTAGGGAAGTGATAAAGACTGAATTTTTGATGTGGGATGCTACCTAGCATAGTTGTCCTTTGCAACTTCTTTCGTGTGACATGAATGTTCAAATTCGTAAGATTCAAAACAATAGTTTGCTATTGACCTGAAAACAATAGTACTTCAAGCAAACTAGCAAAGTAATCATGAACTTTCAAAATAACAAGGCCAAAGAAAGTTAACCCTACAAAATCATATAGTCTGTCTATGCTCCATCATCCTCACACAACTAATTTAAATCATGCACAACCCCGGTATTGGCCAAGTAATTGTTTTCGTACTCTTACTTTCTTCAAACTTTTTATAACTATCACGCAATACATGAGCGTGAGCCATGGATATAGCACTATAGGTGGAATAGAGTGTGGTGGTGGTTGTGAGACAAAAAAGGAGGAGATGGTCACATTGACTCGGCGTATCAAAGGGATATGGAGATGCCCATTAATAGATATCAATGTGAATGAGTAGGGATTGCCATACAAATGATGCACTAGAGCTATAAGTATGTGAAAGCTCAAAAGGAGAACTAGTGGGTGTGCATCCAACTTGCTTGCTCACGAAGACCTAGGGCAATTTTGAGGAAGCCCATCATTGGAATATACAAGCCAAGTTATATAATAAAGATTCCCACTAGCATATGGTGGTGAAGAAACGAGAGGCTCTCAATCATGAAGAACATGGTGCTTTTATGAAGCACAAGTGTGGAGTAGCATTGTCCCTTCTCTCTTTTTCTCTCCTTTTTTTATTTGGGCTCTTGGGCCTCTTTATTTTCTTCTTTTCTTTATTTGGGCTCTTTCCCCTCTTTTTTTATTTCCTCACATGGACAATGCTCTGATAATGTTGATCATCACACTTTTATTTACTCACAACTCAAAAGCTCAGAATGATGATGACTCTATAGGAAATGCCTCCGGCAGTGTACCGTGATGTGCAACGATCTAGCTTGGCGTATGACGTTGAAACATCTCGCTAGCTATCTTTCGATCATGTAAAGGAAATATGAGAGTGACGACACAAGTCATGAGATGGAGCAGTGGGAGTTGCATGGCAATATATCTTGGAATGGCTATGAAAATGCCATAGTAGGTAGGTATGGTGGCTGTTTTGAGGAAGGCATATGGTGGGTTTGTGTACCGGCGAAAGTTGCGCGACACTAGAGAGGCTAGCAATGGTGGAAGGTGAAAGTGCATCTATACCATGGACTCACATTAGTCATGAAGAACTCACATACTTGTTGCAAAAGTTTTTATTAGTAATCGAAACAAAGTGCTAAACGCATACTCCTAGGGGAAGGGTTGGTAGGTGTTAACCATCGCGCGATCCCGACCTCAACACAAAGAATGACAATCAATAGATCAATTATGCTCCGACTTCCTAGCATAGCGGTTCACCATACGTGCATGATACGGGAATCACTAACTTCAACACAAGTATTTCTAGATTGTCAACACCCTACTAACATAACTCTTAATATTACCAAATCCATGTCTCAAAACTAATTGAGAGGAATCAAGACTTATCTTTCTACTCAATGCACATGAAGATGGAGATTTTGTATCCTCTTTGGGTACCTATCACCTTTGGGACTACTTTCATAGCATAAATAAACTACCAAGTCACGCACCACCGTGCTCTAAAAGATCTAAGTGAAGCACATAGAGCAAAATTATCTAGCTCAAAAGATATAAGTGAAGCATGATGAGCATTCTAGCAAAATCATGATGAGTGCATGTCTCTCTCAAAAGGTGTGCAGAAAGGATGATTGTGACACAACAAAAAGAAAAGACTCCTAAGATACAAGACGCTCCAAGCAAAACACATATCATGTGGTGAATAAAAATATAGCCCGTAATGTTACCAATGGATTGAAGACGAAAGAGGGGATGCCTTCCCTGGGCATCCCCAAGCTTAGGCTTTTTGGTCTCCTTGAATTTGGCTTGGGATGCCTTGGGAATCCCCAAGCTTGATCTCTTTCCACTCCTTATCTCTTTGTCCATGAGAACATCACCCAAAACTTGAAAACTTCACAACACAAAACTTAAACAGAAACTCGTGATAACATTAGCACAAGAAAAACAAACTACCACCTCCTTAGGTACTATAGCAATCTTGATTTCTATTTATATTGGTGTTAGGTTACTGTATTCTCACTTTCCCATGGCTAGTACGCCTCGATACTATCCATAGTTTCATCAAAACAAGCAACCAACTCAACAAAAACAGAATCTGTCATAAACAGACCAGTCTGTAGCAATCTGTATACTTCGTATACTTCTGGTACCTCAAAAATTCTGAAAAGTTATGAATGCCTGGGCAAAAGGCATATCAACCAGCAGCAAAAAGAATTAACTCAAAAGCTCTTTCTGAATAAAAATGAAAATCACCTCGTGAGCGTAAAGTTTCTGTCTTTTTTCAGCAGGATTAAACAACCATCACCAAGACCAGTCATAAAGGTTTTGCTTGGCTCAAACGCAAAGGGAAACACAAAAGACACAATCGTAACAGAATTATGATGGTGTGGACGCAACAAAACAGAAAGAAAAAGATAAATTCATTGGGTTGCCTCCCAACAAGCGCTATTGTTTAACGCCCTTAGCTAGGCATTGATAATTCAATGATGCTCACATAAAAGATAGCAATCGGACACGAAGAGAGCATCATGAAACATGTGACAAACATATCTAAGTCTAACATACTTCCTATTTATAGGAATTTGATAGGAAAACAAATTGGCAAGACAACCAATAGTTACCAAATGCAAGGAAGAAGAAAGAGACAATAGCAATCTCAACATAACGAGAGGTAATTTGGTAACATGAAAGTTTCTACCACAATATTTTCCTCTCTCATAGCAATTACATGTGGGATCGTAATCAAATTCAACAATATAGCTATCACAAAGGATATTCTTTTCATGATCCACATGCATGCAAAGTTGACACTCTTCAAAAATAGTGGGATTATCATCAACTAAATCATGACTTCTCCAAACCCACTTTCAATATTATTGCAAATATCATATTCATCATGAGGCTTGAACATATTTTCAAGATCATAAGAAAAACCATTACCCCAATCATGATCATTGCAACAAGTAGTGGACATAGCAAAACTAGCATCCCCAAGCTTAGGGTTTTGCATATTTTTAGCATGATTGTCATTAATAGAATTTATAATGAAACCATTGCAATCATGCTTTTCATCCAAGGAGACCTCGTGAATCATTTCATAAATTTCTTCATCACAATTTTCAGATTCACGCATTTCAAGCAAAACTCCAAAGAGAAAGTCAAGTGCACTCAACTCACTAGCAATTGGTTCCACATAAGTGGATCTCTTCAAGAGATTAACAAGTGGGTGAGGATCCATATCATTAGATTTTCAGCAAGCGAAGATGCAAGCATATTGAAGACACATAGCACACAAGACAACAGAAAGCAAGCGAGAGAAAGGGCGAACGAAAAAGGCAAACGGAAAAAATGGCAAACGAAGAAAAGGGCAAACGAAAAAGGCAAATATTTTTGTAATTTTTTGTTTTTCAGAAGTGGGGGAGAGGAAAACGAGAGGCAAAAAAAAGTAAATGCAAGAGATGAGTTTGAGACACTTATTTGGATGAGTTCTTGACTTGATCCTCCCCGACAACGGCGCCAGAAATTCTTCTGCTACGGCGACAGAAATCTTCTGTCGTCTCTTGAGCTTGCATTGGTTTTTCCCTTGAAGAGGAAAGGGTGATGCAGCACAGGAGCAGTAAATATTTCCCTCAGTTTGAGAACCAAGGTATCAATCCAGTAGGAGAATCTCGTCAAGTCCAGAGTACCTGCACAAACACAAAAGAGCTTTGCACCCAACGCTATAAAGGGATTGTCAATCCGTTCAAGATTGGTTGCAAAGTGAGATCTGAAGGCGGAAAGTAAAACAAAGTAAAAGAGTAAGGCTGAAAATATGGTGTGAAGTAGACCCGGGGGCCATAGTGTTCACTAGAGGCTTCTCTCAAAATAGCAAATATAACGGTGGGTGAACGAATTACCGTCGAGCAATTGATAGACCCGCGCAAAGTCATGATGATATCTAAGGCAATGATCATACATATAGGCATCACGTCCAAGACAAGTAGACCGATACTTTCTGCATCTACTACTATTACTCCACACATCGACCACTATCCAGCATGCATCTAGTGTATTGAGTTCATGACGAACAGAGTAACGCCTTAAGCAAGCTGACATGATGTAGAGGGATAGTCTCAAACCAATGATGAAAACCCCATCTTTTTACCCTTGATGGCAACAACACGATGCGTGCCTCACTACCCCTTCTGTCACTCAGTGAGGTCACCGCATGGTATGGACCCAAAACCAAGCACTTCTCCCATTGCAAGAATCATAGATCAAGCTGACCAAACAAAACCCACAACTCGAAGAGAATTACAAGGAAATGAAATCATGCATATAAGAGATCATAAGAAACTCAAATAAGATTCATAGATAATCTTATCATAAATCCACAATTCATCGGATCTCGACAAACACACCGCAAAAGAAGATTACATCGGATAGATCTCCATGAAGATCATGGAGAACTTTGTATTGAAGATCCAAGAGAGAGAAGAAGCCATCTAGCTACTAGATATGGACCCGTAGGTCTATGGTGAACTACTCACGCATCATCGGAGAGGTCATGGTGTTGATGAAGAAGCCCTCCGTATCTGAATCCCCCCTTCGGTAGGGCACCAGAACGTGCCCTAGATGGTATCTTGCGGAGATAGAAGCTTGCGGCGACGGAAAAGTACTTTCGATGATCTCCTGATTTTTTCTGGGATTTTAGGAAATATATAGGCGAAATACCTAGGGCAGGGGAGCCACGGGGAGCTCACAAGCCTGTTAGGCCCGCCCTCCCTAGGCCGGGCCTGGTGGGCTTGTGACCTCCTCCGAGGTTCCCTGCCTTGGTTCTCAAGTCTCCCGCGTGTCTTTTGTTATGGAAAAAATCATTCCGCGGCTTTTTTATTCCGTTTGGACTCCGTTTAAAATCCTCCTCTAAAAAGGGTCAAAAACACAGAAAAAACAGGAACTGGCACTTGTCACTGAGTTAATAAGTTAGTCCCAAAAAAATATAAAAGGCATACAAAATGTCCAAAGTTTGACAAGATAATAGCAAGAAACCATAAAAAATTATAGATACGTTGGAGACGTATCATGGTGCTCTACGCGAGCGGTCGAAGACTAGGTGATCACTAAGTGATCCTGAACACCTACTTACGTCAAACATGACCCCACCGTGTTCCCGATCGAAGAGAGGTCTTCGAAGGGTACAATCACGGTTACACACACGGTTGGCAGTTTTCTTAGAATTAGTTCAAGTTATCTAGAACGGGATGTTAATAAATAATCCATGTTGCCACATAACCGCGGGGACGGGTGTCCGAAAGATTAAACCCTGCAAGGGTGCTCCAACTAGTCCATCACAAACGGTCACGGGACACAAAGTAATCCTTCATCACGAATCTCGTGATCTCGTCGGATACCTTAGTGGAAAACCTCAACTCTGGGGAGAACCAAAGCTTCACCAGGATTCCTATACGCAAGATATATCGCTAAGGTAAGACAACACTAGCAGGACCTCCCGACGTGTCGACGACCCTGATAAGAGCCGCGTATCTCAGTCTGAGGACACGACGGATGGAACTAGCTACGAGAACCAAACCTCAAGTTTCCTTGTGGTGGCCCCGCAGGCAGACCAGTTTGGACCAACACTCATGAGGAGCACTGGCCCGGGGTGTTGATTAAAATCCTCAGGGTAGCTATTCCCTATGAAAATTATTATTAGGTGATTAGCAAATTAAAACCAATGTTGGGTCCTGCCGGACAAGTCTTAGTACTACACAATTTATCAAGGGGGTCCCCATAACAACCCCGAACATGTTAGGAGCAATCAGTTATGGAATCAAACACCGGTAGCCGGAAACTAAGGCGGCAATAAGGGAACAAATCTCCCAGCAAAAGGCTAGGCCTTCCGTCATTTACCAAGTATATAGGTGCATTAATTAAATAGAAGTTAAAACATAATGATATCAAATACTCATGTTATCACATGAGACAGCTGGCACCTGCAACTAGCAAAGCTATCATTAGAAGCTGAGCATGCCTACTTAGCCAAACAACATTAGCTAGGAGGGGAAGGTGTTTGGGTTTCATGGCAATATTAGGAGGAAATTATATCAAGTGGTAGGCAACGAGCATATATCGAAGGAAACGTGAAACTAAGCATAACAAAGCTAGATACGGTATCAAGGTCACGGTCATCTTGCCTGTGATGTCTTCAGCTTGGAACTGCTCTTGTTCGTCCTGCACGTACTCTCCAGAATCCACATACTCACTCTCCGATCCCGGTGCTACCCAAGATAAAAATAACAGCCAATGAACACCAACACAACATGATGCAACAAACACATGATGCATGAGATGAGAATAAAGCACGCAACTCTATTCTAGTCACTTGCATATGCATGAGAAGAGAAGATAAACTTCTAGACATAACTTCACACTAAGCTATCTTGACATGCATGAATATGACATGAACAGGTGCATCACGAGAAAACGATGCAAAAACATATAAAGAACGTTGAGAAAGGAGGTACGGATCAACCGGAAACTATGAAACAAGGTTTGGAGTCCTACGGATCAATTCCACCACAAGCACAGTCCAATGGCACACTTCTGGTATTCCCAGGTTGCCAAATGATCAAACAAACAAATATAGGTGGGGTGGTGCAAAGAAACTCACCACACCACCAACAATACTATCACAAGCTTCAAAACAACAAAACTATGCAATCTGTCCTAAACAACACCATAGCAGTTCGTGAGCAGCATGCAAAGCACCTACAACCACCCAAATGGGCCAAACAAGATATGTGGCAAAAGCTATTCAAAAGCTCTACAAGCATGAGCAAAAATATAATACAAAGGAGTCACACACAGGAAGAACTACATGTGCTAACTTGGACAAAAATAACAGATTTCAGGGACTTAGTGAAAATCTCAGATGTTCACCTGCTGTTTATGCTCTGAAGCATTTTGACAGCCCCCAAAACAATATCTACAGGAAGTGAAAGTGCATGAATGTCAACAGAGAGCTATACAAACAAAAAAGCTCCAACTCTCTAGTTGATTGCAAGGGCTGGTTCCCAACACATGAGCTTTTGCAACCACAACAACAAGGGAAGAAAATAACAGTAGTTTCTCAGACTTAGTGAAAATCACAGATTTTCACCAAGCTGACAATTTCAGCCACATGCCTACTTTGACAAAGCACAACTTGCACATACAAACTCCTAAGCATAAAAAAAACTACCATGGTGTAGAGGGTTTCACCCACTATTGCCACATCAAGGAATCATCCTTATAGGATCATCACACCACATGGCACCAAGCTCTAAACATAGCATCAAGACAGAAAAATGGCATTTCCAGAAAGTCTCCCAAAGTGAAATCTGATTCCACCAATGGATTCCTGGGAAGATTCTACCCCAAAAACATATATAATGCCTAGGTACTTGCATACAACATGTAGGCACAAAGTTGAAAGGAAAAACAACATAGAATCATAAAGTGTCAAATAGTGCCATATCACATGTGGTACTCTCTATTTGTTCACCTACACATGCACTTGCTCACACCCACACTCCAATGGTGAACATGAGGGTTGGACCTCATGTATGTGTGCCATAGAACATCACCATACACACTCACACATGCTTGCATCACAAGGCTCTTGCACACACACCTACACATGCTTATGAGATCACACTCACAAGTCCACCCACACAAACACATACACACACACACATGGGTGTACTTGTGAAAAGACCACGATGACGCCTAGAGGGGGGGGGGTGAATAGGCTATTTTAAAACTTCTTCGGATTTGGCTTAAACCTAATGCAGAAATAAACTAAGAGGATACTTGTCAATCACAAATCCTAAATGCAATAGGCACCGCAACGTGTACCAACAACACGATCTACCAAGATGAACACAATACGGTTACTAGCAAGCACAAGTAAGTTACAGAAACTTACTTGACCTATATCACACGACAAGTAGGTGAACGACACAAGATACTAGATCACACTATAGCACACGATATATCAAAAGCTGCATGTGTGAACGTGTGGATATAGAGGGCATGCTTGAACGATTAATCGTGTACAAAGAAATAGCCAACACAATATAATGAACACAAACAATCTGCAATGTATGTATGCTCAAGTAACACAATTAAACCACAAGTAAGGAGTTAGGGTTAAGGATAACCAAGGTCACTGAGACAAAGATGTATCCCGATGTTCACTTCCTTGGAGGGAAGCTAGTCACCGTTAGAGAGGTGGATGCTACCACGAAGGCACACCAACGCCACGAAGGCTCACCCTATTCTCCCTTTGAGATAACACCACGAAGGCGTTTCTCAACCACTAGTGGTAAGCCTTTGAGGTGGCTTCCAAACCCTCAAAAACTTTTCCGGGGGTAATCACACAGATTGATTCCTCTCCGAAGAACTCCTACCGCCTAGGAGTCTCCAACCTCCAAGAGTAACAAGATCACGGGGAATGCTCAAGACTTGCTCAAATCTCAAATAGCTTGGGTTGAGAGGAGGAGAGGGAGACGATCTATCTTTTGATTGGAACAACTCTCAAAGGGGCTCACAAATGCTCTTGGGATCTAAGATTTGGTGTGAGCAAATGTGTGTGAGGTAGAGATGTGTTCTTATGAGGATATGGCTGTGTTGGGCACCCTCTCACGAAGTGGGAGGGGGGGGTACTTATAGTGGAGAGGGGAAAGTAACCGTTGGGGTCACTTAAGTCTGACAGTGGTCGGACGTCCGGCAGTTCTCGGATGTCCGGACGCCCACAAGGGGTCGGACGTCCGACAGCGGTCGGTCGTCCGAGAGATGTATATATATCAGGAACCACTATATAGACGAACATGGACCCGACATTTGGAGGGAGCCGTATGTCCGAGACTTTGGCTCTGTTCACGGGCACCGGTTTTCCGAAAGCGGTCGGACGTCTGGCCCTCGGACGACAGGGGGAGGCCGGCAGTGCGAATTATTTGACTCTGGATTTCTGTGGTGCAAGGTTCCCGTTTTCCGAAGTGGTCGGGCGTCCGGCCCTCGGACGTCCGGAGGGAGCGGGAAGTCTGAGTTATTTGACTCTGGATTTCTCTGGTGTAAGGTTCTGGAATTCCGAAGTGGCCGGGCGTCCGGCCCTCGGACGTCCGGAGGAAGCCGGATGTCCGAGGCATTGGTTCTGTTTTCAGATAAAAGCAGAGCAGTGGAGATGTGGTATGAGCAGAAAAGTAGAGATGTAGTTTGAGCAAGTTCATCGCAAAACGTGTGATCCCCTCTTAATAGTGCGGGATCCCTAAAGACTCAAGAATCATAAAAGGGTAGTGATGATCCATACTTGAGTGTATACTTTTATTCGCTGATCATCACTCCGCACCACTAACGTTAAAGGAACTGATACCTTTGAGTTAGCCCTTTCACTTGAGCTTGATGTTGTTGTTCCTTCTTGGCTCAAGTTGAAAGCAAGACATGATGAAGTCTTCAAGTAGCTCTCCCATACACAATGTGGAAAGCCTAGCTTATGTATTCATCTTCATTTGTCCACCATGTGAACATCCACAAGAATCAAGCATGTAGTGCTCAGGAATGCTTATCTTGATCTTGTCCTTGTTAGCACATGAGCTTGTCCTTATCAACACATGATCATTAACAACAACTTAAAGGGGATTAGTGATTAGTTATCTATATGTGTGTTGTCAGCAACACAAAAACACGATTAAGGGCATGACTGCACTTTCAATCTCCCCCTTTTTGGTAGTTGATGACAACATACATATAGCTCTCAAAAATAGTAATAAACATGTGTGGTTTAGGAGAGATTTGTTACGATGCTTATGAAGCTCCCCCTGATTATGTGCATAGTAAAATAGGTAAGTGCGGGAGCTCCCCCTTAATGCGTGCTTTGAAGATAATATCATGATATAACATTACACCATAATAGTTCAACAATACATAGCATATCATATGAATCACTAACTCATAGCATATCATATGAATCAAAGCATATCATATGAATCAATAGGATAGCATAAAACTCATCATCATATGACACAATGATAATATCATGATATCTCATGACCACATGATAGTTTAACAATACATCATCCATAAGTGATGGCATAACACATCATCCATAAGTATCGTTACATGATGACACATCATTAAGTTCGACATACTACATCATACCATACATTATGAGAGAAACCAAAATCGAAACTAAGATAAGATAATGTCCTCCCCCTTTGGCATCAAGGACCAAAAAGGAAGGAACCCGGCAATGCTACCACATACTCAAATATTACCCTCATCAACATCATCATCATCAGTTAGGCCACTGCCACCAGCCTCGTGAAGGAAGTCAGCCCACTCAGGGCCAGATGGGAAGCCAAAGTCAGAAGGAGGAGCAGCAGGAAGATCCTCATCATCACTCACATCAAGAGCGTCCGAGTCTCTCAGACGAGCCTTGAGGGCATTCTTGGAGGAGATGAGGCGAGAAACCACATCATGAGTTTGACTGCACTGGAAAGAGAAAGCCTTCATCATGGTAGAATGTGCCTTGCCAATGAATTTGGCAAAGCAACCGAGAGGAGCTGAGCTGGATGAAGGGGTTGCTGACCGGGCAGCAGTGCGGTGAGTGGAGGTGGATGACGTTTTCTTAGGAGCATAGTCATCCGCCATGTGATTGGGAATGGCCCACTTGTGATGCGTGTGAGTGGGAGCAAGAGTGAATTCAGCAACATGGTGAATAAAGGCCTGGATGAAGGGGGCATGAGGGAAGGCTCGCTTGTATTGAAGACTAGCGAGCCGAATCTCATGCCAGAGAAAGTGAGGCACATTAATCTTGCGCTTGGGAAACTCGTGTAAATGTGACATGATATCAATACAGTAGCCGCTGCAGGTTCCCCTGTCACCCATCTTGGGATAGATGGTGCGGATAAGACACTGAAAAATGTAAAGAAGGGAGAGCGCCAGATGGATACTTGGTTAAGATCCTTCATCCGTTCGTCTGCATCAAGTTCACGAAGTGGTTTGAGGAGAAGGCCACACGCGTCAACGGGCTTATGTGCATGGTTAGGATCATTCTTATGAATTTTGGTGCCAGAGTCGGGGAAACCGAGTGCAGCAACAAACTCATCATAAGAGGCTGTGAACTCAACATCATAAGTCATCCAGCTAACAGTGTTGTTTGAGCCAAAGAAACACGTGGCATAAAATTGATGAATAGCGCCACTGTTAAAATCGCACCAAAAAGCAAAGGGGGCAGCGAGCCCCGATGACTCAATGGCACGCGGGTATTTCGCCAGGTGAGTACGAATATGCTCAAGATCAATATAATGATGTACTGAGAGACCCTTAGGAACGATGACAGTAGAAAAGATGTCCGCTTGGACGTGTGTGTGGAAACGTGAGTCGATAGAGTCACGTTCAACAGAAAATTGGTTAACATCGCGGCGGAATGTAAAGTAGGAAGACTTAGGAACCTTGGTGAAGTCCTTGACTTCAGGACCTAAAGCAGGAGGAGGTTCAAGGAAGATGCGACGAGCATCACCTTCGGGCTGTTCAGGAGGAGGCGGTGGCATATATGAGGGCCTGCGAGTCCTCGACTTCGGCATAGTCTTCCGAACGGCAACGTATTCAGTATGTTCCTCAGCTGCAAGCTCATCCTCGAAGTCAGAGCCATCAGACGAGGAGTGGGACTGTGGAGGAGGACGTCGGGCGAGCCGTTTGAAGGGACGACATGGTACATCGGAGTCATCCGACCCCGTGCCAGGAGGGGCACGAGCGGATGAGCCAGGAAAGCTCTTCCGGGTAGTGTGCTTAATCTTGGGCATGATGGAAAAAGGCCTACACGATTAGAAACCCAAGGGGGAACGGTCACGGTCAAAACACATGAACGAACACATGAACTAGTTAGAAAGGGGAACCAATCACGAGAGAGACCGAGAGGATACCTGCAGATCGAGAGAGGAGAGGAATGGAAGAAGGATCCCACGGAGGAGAACGGCCAGATCGCGGGGCAGGGCCCCGGTGGCGGTGAGGTCGAGCTCCTCAGGCAGCTGGCGGCGGCTGTGGAGGCGGCTGTGAGAAAGGGGGGCGGGTGGGGGCTAGGGCAAGGCCCAACCCGCGCCCCTCTATTTATAGAGGCTCCCAATGTGTCGGACGTCCGACGGGTGTCGGACGTCCGGAGAGCATCAGCGGTCGGACGACCGACAGGTGCCGGACGTCTGGAAGCCGTCAGCGGTCGGACGACCGAGCCGTGCCGGACATCCGAGAGGGAGGCAGACAGGGCTGAATCATGATGGTGAGGTGATAAGGAGTATTCTCGTATGTGTAGCAACCAAGGGCCTCTCAACTAACATATTTTGGACATGGTATGATGTAAATCTTCTAATTCGATTACTATGATAAGTGTGGGTCCAAAATACGGTCAAACGCATGAGTGCATAGAATCATGCACAAGTTATCCTATTATAAGAGCAAGGCACATGACACAAGGGCCATGACACAAATTTGTCTCATTCATATGACCATGAAGTGCTAAGAGAACACCAACACTAAGCATTTCATTAGTGTGATTGACAAGGACATGTAGGAAATTACAAAGTGGAAAAAGTATTATGTTCATGCAATGATGCAACCTACAGAGGGTTGACTCTAATGTTATACATGCATGAAGTAAATACTTGTTACCGGAAAAGCATTGGTATGGCGTAGAAGTAGCCGAGTCCTGTCTTGATTCTAATTTCTTCGTGACTAGCACCATCTTCTTCTGAGAATAAGTCAAGATAGCAATGCTTCTCCAAAGTACCTAAAACCACCACTTAAGCACAATATGGTCCCCAGACTTATTGGGTCCGAAATAGTTAGTCCAACTACAATATATATAGGGTAAGATCACTCAATCATGTGCATATAGATATAAGTTTTACTTTCAAGCACACCTTAACATTTTAATGGATACGTCTGGTTTACCATATACATATATTGGATCAAAGATACGATAGACACGGCATGTGCATCTACACATAGTAGATATGCCTACACAAGCCTATGAAAATCCAAGGATATACAATTTGGACAAATGAACACATAATTGTCAATTACAGAACATTCATGTCGTCCAAAATGGATCAGGGTGACCAATCAACATATGATAGCACCCCAAGTTCAACACATGAACCGGTCAAAGCATCAAACCATGTAAGGTATGCATTTTGCACAACCTTACATGCATGTCTCACCCTAGTAGATGTATAAGTGTAGGTAATATGATTATAACTCCCACAACATTATGAAGTAAATAGTACGAGCTCAAAGACATGCATGGGAGATTACCGGGAGGCACATGAATTTCTCGGCAAGTTATGTAGGTCAAATGAAGACAAAACCGAAATAGAATGACGATGAAAAACACTACCAAGACAGATATACCATGTGTGAGAGAACACAACGGTATTTAGAATTATCAGTGGTGGTAGATGCCAAACGAGCACTAAGATCGTTTTATACTCACACAAGTGTGATATGCGAGTTCAACCATAAGCATAGTGTTTAGATGTCATACGTTAACATCCCAATTAGTTATATCATAGTGTAGAGAAATAATTCGAAAGGCATGCATCAACTATGCCCTTCTTTTAGGTACGATCTAGCAGCTAAGCCATGAGTATTGGTGTAGTAGGAC
The DNA here is from genome assembly GCF_904849725.1 of Hordeum vulgare subsp. vulgare. Classification (NCBI taxonomy): domain Eukaryota; kingdom Viridiplantae; phylum Streptophyta; class Magnoliopsida; order Poales; family Poaceae; genus Hordeum; species Hordeum vulgare. The sequence goes on from NC_058520.1 coordinate 224,361,659, forward strand.
GTCATACTCACGCACATCTAAGGGATTTAGACACCAACAGGGTTATTATGCGAATTAAGACATGTGGAGCATGACACGCCACACAGTTATAGAATAACCCCATGTGGTAGATTCTGAGTGGCATACATCGGATGTTTATCTTACCAGGGGATGTGACGTGCACAAAGCATATCACACTCCCTTAATGTGATAATCCATGTATTTATCATACAAGGCAATCAATCATCCAACTAAGCTGATAAGTGGATGCCAATTTGAACTTCGGATGGCTTTGACATCAAACGAATTGATTGGATTATCTTGCACCGTGAATACTAGATGGAGTCTAATACATATATACACATTTTGGGTTAGTGATGTGCGTAGAGCAGAACACTCCCCCTTAATGTGATGAGCTATTAACGTCTCAAAAGACCCACACAATGGTGCAACTAGGATGCAAGTAATGATCAGGACTACACACAACTATATGACATACATAACGACCTACACATGATAGATAACACATAACAATCATATTAGTAGGCGCAACATGTCAAAGTACATGCTAGGTACCAAACCTAGACATGAGAAGGAGTGGGGTATGCAACTTTCAATGTAAACAATTTAAGTACAAGTTACCGCAAAGAGGCACATTGGATATGGGATATGGGCTCGATAATCGAAATGACTTGGCTTGAGATAATACAAATGATGAAGAGTCCTCAAATCTTCATTGTGTATCCAAGTCTCCAATGTCCTCCAAAGTCACCTATTGATCAAGTTTGAGCTTGTTGGTCCCCAACTACATTGGGTCCTAAGAGGTTAGTCACAATAGGCTTGGCAACCCAAATGGTTCTTTTCTTGACACCATTTTGAGTATCAACAAACTTGGCAAACACATTGCCAACCTTATCCTTCCCAAGGGAATAGCTATCATCAATAGTGAATGGGTTGGATAAGTTACCTCTCGTGCAAGACGAAGCGACATGACCCTTCTCACAACATAAGTAGCAACATCTACCCTTTGCTTTCTGCCCAGTTGATTTCTCACCTTGGGGAGTGTTGGCTTGGGTCTTATTGGGAAGAGGCCTTCCTTCAACTCGTAGCTGAGTGTGCGATTGAGTTTGTGGCCGCTTCCCTTGTTGCTTGTGACTTTGAGACTTCGTCTTCAGAGGGCAAGATCTAACATGGTGCCCTTTAACTTTGCACTTGAAGAAAATGATTTTGGCCGAATTCTTGACTTGTTCTAGGCCACTCTTGTTCTTGTTTGAGTTTACTCCAACATAATTTTTGTCATTCGGAGATGTTTGCTTACACAGGACGTTGTTGGGTGTGGACATCCCTTCATGTCACTGTTCCAAGTCTTTCTTCAAAGAAGTGACTTGGGCCTTGAGCTCTTCGATTTCCTCTGCACGGTTAGTATCAACGCAAGTACTAGAGGAAGTGTAAGCTTCAAGGTTAGAGCAACAAGGCAAGGAAAGTAATTCATCACACGAGGTAGCAACATTATGAGTAGACGAATTACGAGGACTAGCACATGGAAATATAGTACTTTGACTAGAAGTAGTGCCATTGTCCACATGAGGCTCACTTGATGTTACCTTGGTGATGATAGCCTCATGAGCTAACTTTTGCACATTATGGGATGTTAGAAGATCGGCATGAGAACTTGTGAGCATTACATGGTTTTCTTCCAACTTCCCAAAATTGCTAGTTAGTAAATCAAGTTGAGCACGTAGCTCAACATTCTCCTTCAATGTTGATACTTCAAATGAGGTAGAGTTAGATGCACAAGTATCATCAACAATATGAGAGGAGTAAGTAGCAATTAGAGACTTCTCATGAGTAGATTGAAGCTCCTCATAGATCTTAGAGGCTTTGATGAGCTCTCCCTTGACACTATTGCATTCAAGGAGAAGGACCTCAAAATCCTTTTTAAGTTTATCATGAGCAACTTCAATCTCTTCTTTTGAAGATCTTAAGTCTCTACATGCTTGATGACTCTTCTCAAGTTCATGTTCAAGTTGTTCACTTTTAGCTTGTTCATGATTAAGTGAATCATTACAATTTTCAAAGTAAGCAAGAACATCTTGGAATCTTTGAAGAGCGTTATTTTTAGCTTTATGAAGAATTTTACTGATCACATAGATATTTTCAGTCAAGTCATCATCATCATCCTCATCACAAATATCGTCGTTATTGCACAGGGAAGATGATACCTCATTATTACCTCTTGCCATGAGGCACATATGAACTGGAGGAGTTGATGATGATTCTTTTGGTGAATCAGATTCTGCATTAGTCAAAAGTACTTCATATTTCTTGATTTCCCCTAATTGATTAGTCATAGAGCAACTAGGGAGAAACAAGATATTATGATCAAGAGGACACGGGAAAGCAGGCATATCACCACAGACATTTGTCGAGGGATCTTTAGGTGAAATGCATGACCTATCAGCACAATAATTTACACTATGTGTGGTGCAAGATATGCTCGTGTCCATAGAGGCTATGACATTTTCATCAACATATATTTCTTCACTCACCATGTCATTACCTTGTGAGATTGAAGATGCTGAGGTGTGCAAGCAATCGGGTATGGAAGTAGTGGTGGACTCTTTATGATCGAAAAGAGTGAAGAGCTCATGCACCAACTCCTTCATTGTAATATCGTCTTCATCAAGATTGGACCCACCATATAAATCTTCAAGTTTATCCCAAACTTCATGAGCTCACTTGCAAGTCGAGATAGACTTAAACACCTCAGGACTTATGGTTCGATGAATGGCAAGAAAAGCCTCACAATCAAGATACATTTCATTAGTAGATGAAGATGCATCATCCTTTTTGTCGGCAATCCCTACAAGAACAATTCGTAAAGTATTTGGGCCCATGGTCCGAATGTGATGAAGCATATGAATTCTCCATAGGGTATAATTTGTGCCATCAAAGCCAAAGGTGTCATTGTGCACTAATCCAATAGTCGACATTGATACTCTCTAGGTCGTGAAACCTAATTAAAGAGAGACCTTGCTCTGATACCAATTGAAAAGACCACGATGACGCCTAGAGGGGGGGGGGTGAATAGGCTATTTTAAAACTTCTTCGGATTTGGCTTAAACCTAATACGGAAATAAACTAAGAGGATACTTGTCAAGCACAAATCCTAAATGCAATAGGCACCGCAACGTGTACCAACAACACGATCTACCAAGATGGACACAATATGGTTACTAACAAGCACAAGTAAGTTACACAAACTTACTTGAGCTATATCACACGACAAGTAGGTGAACGACACAAGTTACTAGATCACACTATAGCACACGATATATCAAAAGCTGCAAGTGTGAACGTGTGGATATAGAGGGTATGCTTGAACGATTAATCTTGTACAAAGAAATAGCCAACACAATATAATGAGCACACACAATCTGCAATGTATGTATGCTCAAGTAACACAAGTAAACCACAAGTAAGGAGTTAGGGTTAAGGATAACCAAGGTCACCGAGACAAAGATGTATCCTGATGTTCACTTCCTTTGAGGGAAGCTAGTCACCGTTAGAGAGGTGGATGTTACCACGAAGGCACACCAACGCCACGAAGGCTCACCCTATTCTCCCTTTGAGATAACACCACGAAGGCGTTTCTCAACCACTAGTGGTAAGCCTTTGAGGTGGCTTCCAAACCCTCACAAACGTTTCTGGGGGTAATCACACGGATTGATTCCTCTCCGAAGAACTCCTACCGCCTAGGAGTCTCCAACCTCCAAGAGTAACAAGATCACGGGGAATGCTCAAGACTTGCTCAAATCTCAAATAGCTTGGGTTGAGAGGAGGAGAGGGAGACGATCTATCTTTTGATTGGAACAACTCTCAAAGGGGCTCACAAATGCTCTTGGGATCTAAGATTTGGTGTGAGCAAATGTGTGTGAGGTAGAAATGTGTTCTTATGAGGATATGGCTGTGTTGGGCACCCTCTCATGAAGTGGGAGGGGGTATTTATAGTGGAGAGGGGAAAGTGACTGTTGGGGTCACTTAAGTCTGACAGTGGTCGGATGTCCGGCAGTTCTCGGATGTCCGGACGCCCACAAGGGGTCGGACGTCCGACAACGGTCGGTCGTCCGAGAGATGTATATATATCAGGAACCACTGTATAGACGAACAGGGACCAGACGTCCGGAGGGAGCCGGATGTCCGAGACTTTGGCTCTGTTCACGAGCACCAGTTTTCCGAAAGCGGTCGGACGTCCGGCCCTCGGACGGCAGGGGGAGGCCGGAAGTCCGAGTTATTTGACTCTGGATTTCTCTGGTGCAAGGTTCCGTTTTCCAAAGTGGTCGAGCGTCCGACCCTCGGACGTCCGGAGGGAGCCGGAAGTCCGAGTTATTTGACTCTGGATTTCTCTGGTATAAGGTTCTGGATTTCCGAAGTGGTCGAGCGTCCGGCCATCGGACATCCGGAAGAAGCCGGATGTCCGAGGCATTGGTTCTGTTTTCAGATAAAAGCAGAGCAGTGGAGATGTGGTATGAGCAGAAAAGTAGAGATGTAGTTTGAGCAAGTTCATCGCAAAACGTGTGATCCCCTCTTAATAGTGCGGGATCCCTAAAGACTCAAGAATCATAAAAGGGTACCGATGATCCATACTTGAGTGTATACTTTTATTCGCTGATCATCACTCCGCACCACTAACGTCAAAGGAACTGATACCTTTGAGTTAGCCCTTTCACTTGAGCTTGATGTTGTTGTTCATTCTTGGCTCAAGTTGAAAGCAAGACATGATGAAGTGTTCAAGTAGCTCTCCCATACACAATGTGGAAAGCCAAGTTTATGTATTCATCTTCATTTGTCCACCATGTGAACATCCACAAGAATCAAGCATGTAGTGCTCAGGAATGCTTATCTTGATCTTGTCTTTGTTAGCACATGAGCTTGTCCTTATCAACACATGATCATTAACAAAAACTTAAAGGGGATTAGTGATTAGTTATCTATATGTGTGTTGTCAGCAACACCAAAACACAATTAAGGGCATGACTGCACTTTCAGCTTGCAACCACAACAACACACTACTCCTACAGATGCACTAGTGCACATATGCACAAGCACACATACACACACACATGTATACATACACCTACATAAGCGCACACCACATACAAAACTTGCCTAACACCCACACATGCACACAAGCAAAATAAAGATGAAAATCTAGTGATGTGATCTAGCAGAAACACATGTTGCTGCCCAAACAATGCAACATCACACATTACTTCAAACAACAAAAAAAGGAAATAAAAATAAAAGGGGGGTGGCTTGGATTCGAACCCAAGTACTCCCTGGTACTCCAGGGGTGTTTGCACCACTCGGATAGCAGCTCTACCTCGATAGAGAAGGGGGACTAAGAAAGTAATTACCCCTAACGAGCTAGTGTACTAAGACAACCGAGAATAAAAGTGCTGACGGAAAGCAGTGCGGGGAAGAGACGGTGTCAGGAGGAAGGAGAAAGGAGCGCGCGGGCCCTCGCTGGGGAAAGAAAGGAGGAGGCTCAAGAGGGAGGAGGGAGGAAGCCCACCTATCACTTGGCCAGACACAACAATTCGAAAAGGGGTATTTCCTTTTTATTTAAAACCACACCACAAAAGAAAATGCCCAGAGTCAAACTTGCACAATAAAAACAAAATAAAAATACTCTGGGCATTAGGGAATTATGCCCTAGTAAAATAAAAAGGGAAACTGATTTTTTAAGCACATAAAATACAAATGGAAAACAGGGTTTACCCTACTGTTTTAATCAAAATAAAAATAAACCAGACCCCTCTACTCCAAGGGAGCTACACAATCTGCCACAATTATTAAACACAAATTAACCAACATTTTTAAAACAGGTTTTAACCAAGTAAATTCTACAAGTTTACAAAATGAGGGAGATAGGGTATTTTTGAAACCTTGCTTTGGAAGAAGAAGTAAAGTTGATATCAAGCTTGCACATCACATCACATACATCACACACCACACATAGGATCAACACCACCACAACAAACATGGTATGTATGCTATGGATGCATGAATGCAAAAAGGAAAAGACAAGACACGATCACATGAAATAACACATGAAATGATAACTCCATAACTCATGACATTATGGACCCACACATGAAGGTTCCAAATATGGCAATGTCACACTTGGGGCATTACACCATGATTGCCACATAACCACGGGCACGATTTTCCAAAAGATTTAACCCTGCAGGGATGCTCCAACTAATCCATCACAAATTAACACAACCCGCATAGAATCCTCGACCACGATACTCGCGACCTCGTCGGATTCCTTAGTGGAAAACCTCAACTCTGAGAAGACCCAAAGTATCACCGGAATCCCAATGCACAAGATATATCGTTAAGGTAAGGCAAGTCTAGGAAAACCTCCCGACGTGTCAACGAACCCGATAGGAGCCGCGTATCTCGTCCTCACGACACGATAGATGAGCTATGGTTACCACGCCAAAACACCGAGTTGCCCCGGAGAGCATTAATAAGCTGCTCTGGGTTGGACCAACACTCATGAGGAGCACTGGCCCGGGTTGTTGATTAAGTCTCCTCGGGGTAGCTATTCCCTATGCTTTTATTAGTAAGTTATTAGCAAATTAACACCAAAGTTGGGTCTTGCTAGACACAAGCCTTCATACTGTACGATTTACAAAGGGGGTCCCCATAACAACCTCGCACGTGTTAGGAGCACTCAGTTATGGAATAAAACACCGGTAGCCGAAACTAAGGTGGAAAAAGCGGAACAAATCACCCGACAAAAGGCCAGGCCTTTCGCTCTTAACTAAGTATATAGGTGCATTAATTAAATAGCATTAAGTAAGAAGATAATCAAATTTCCCATGTTATCACATGGACCAGCTTGCACCTGCAACTAACAATGCTAATAAAATGGTTCAGCAAGCCTAACCTAGCCAAACAATATTTGCTAGGAGGGGAAGTGTTATAGGTTTCATGGAAATTTTTGATGGCCTATATATCAGGTAGTAGGCAGCGTAGTATAACGACGAAAACGAATCAACTATGCATAAGAAAGCTAGAAACGGTGTCAAGGTCACGATCATCTTGCGTGTGAAATCTTCAGAGTGGGACTGCTCCTGGTCTTCCTGAATGAACTCACCGAACTCCTCGAACTCGTTTCTCGCACCCGTTGCTACCCAAAGAAACAATCACCCAATAAACACCAGCAAAGGATAATGCAACACACAATATGATGCATGTATGGCACACACGGAAATAATCCTACTCAAATGACAAAGTGCCACCTAATCATAATTGGAACTTTTGCAGAACTACTCAAAATCGAAATCCAGTGCCACCATTGGATTCCTTGAGTTTTTCTACCACAAATCTATATATCATACTGCAGTACTTGGATGCATAAAAACACCACAAATCTAAAAAAGGAAAACTACCTAGAATCATAAACCAGTATATGTCAAAATCAGAGGTGATTTGCATACGCCAGATTTGGCATATTCCTCTTCTGGAATATTCCAGATTTAGAAAAAATACATCACAAACAATAAAATAAAACACATACACATAAATCAATAGGGGGTCCCACTGGCCACAGGGACCAGGGTGACACCAACACACACAGAGAATAAACCCAAAGGATGAAAAGGGTTTGAACTCACCGGACTCCTCGAACTCGTTTCTCGCACCCGTTGCTACCCAAAGAAACAATCACCCAATAAACACCAGCAAAGGATAATGCAACACACAATATGATGCATGTATGGCACACACTTCAAGGCACACATGGAAATAATCCTACTCAAATGACAAAGTGCCACCTAATCACAATTGGCACTTTTGCAGAACTACTCAAAACCGAAATCTAGTGCCACCATTGGATTCCTTGAGTTTTTCTACCCCAAATCTATATATCATACTGTAGTACTTGAATGCATAAAAACACCACAAATCTAAAAAAGGAAAACCACCTAGAATCATAAACCAGTATATGTCAAAATCAGAGGTGATTTGCATACGCCAAATTTGGCATACTCCTCTTCTCGAATATTCCAGATTTAGAAAAAATACATCACAAACAATAAAATAAAACACACACACAAATTAATAGGGGGTCCCACTGGCCACAGGGTGACACCAACACACACACAGAGAATAAACAAACAAGATGAAAAGGGTCTGGTGGGGGATTCGAACCCACCACCTCATTGTGCATAACAAAGGCAAGCACCACTATGCTATGCAGGGCTTGCTTCTCTAACTGGGGAGGGAATCTATATAAGCTATCTATCTGTCAACCAATAGAGGGGAAAAACCAAACTAAAAGGGGGCGCGCCAGGGACTCGATCCCTCGACCAACATGTACAGAGGCATCAGTTAATAAAACTAATAACCGCAGCTTCTACAACAAGGAAGGAAAAACCACACGTAATAAAAAGGGGGCGTTGGGGATCGAACCCACGACCTCGTGGTCATAAGCGCACTATGCTGTTAGTCGGGCTACGCTGCAGCTACTGACAAAGGAGGGGTTTGGCTCCTTATGAGCTAGCCCAGGGCGATGCCCTTCTTCCACCTCCACACAGAGGAGGGGAAGTTTCCGGCGGTGAGTGGAGGGGCGAAGGCGGCGGCTGCAGACTACCGGCGGGGCTGCGGGAACCCTAGGGGGTTCCGTTCCCGGGGCTTCTACATGCTTGTGCTACTACACGACAGCGCTGCTGCTACTGCCACTACGGCGGAATTTTTGTCCAAAAGGACCCCCTGTCGAGTGGGATTGTCAAAAGAGACCACCTGCGAGTGCAAACAACAAAAAAGACCCCCACCCCGGGTGGCGGCAGGCGCGCCAGGCGGCACGTGGCACCTGCCGCCACCGCACGAGGCGCCCGTGGGGCCTGCCGCCACCGCCCCTGGCGGCCAGCGCGGGATCCTGTTCCCGCCCACTCCTGTCCGTAACGGACAAGGCCGGGTGGGCCCTGCGGCCTCGGTAGCAGGCGGCCAGGTGCACTTTTTCCGCGCGGCCGGCACTGTTGCTGATTGCGCTGATTCCCAGGCTCCTTTCCCGCTCGAATTTTTCCCGCGCGGCCGGCTGGAACAGTGGGAATTTTTCCCGCTCTCCACCGACGAAACAGTGCGAAATTTACTCCTTTGCTCCGGTTCGGACCGTGCAATCCTTTTGAACAAAAATATTGTGCAAGTTGCACGGATGGCTAAGTGCATGGGAGGCATATACTACAGATATTTTGTTGGGCCGTGGTTATCCCCCATCCCTCGAACCAAACCAAGATATCCATGCCGGTGAAGGCGGGCGGTTTTTTCCGAGGTTTCACGGGGCTCTCATCTTCGGGTCAGCATTGTTCACCGCGGCGATTTCAGAGGGACTCTTTGTCTCCTGGTCGACACTGTTCGTTACGGTGGTTTCGTGGGGCTTTTATCTCTAGGTCGACATTGTTTCCAATAGCGTTTCTTATATTTATTTATAGAGAAAGTATGTTTTAGCTCTCGATCAAATATTTTGGGAGTGAATGTTTGAATCTCGTTTTCGCGTTATTTTCCCGCGTTATTTTCCCGCCAAATTTTCCCGCGTTATTTTCCCGCTGCAGTTTCTCGTTTTCGTGCCCTTTTTTCCCGCGTAGACATCCGGCAGAGCCTTTAAAAGGAGGCAGGGAGTGAAACTCTCTTCACCATCAGACAGACTTCAAAACACCTGCACCTCCATAGTCAGTATGAGTTTGCCTTGTTCGGATCAGAGCATTAGGCCTAGGAAAATGCAGAGTGCAAGCTTGCCTCGGGGGGTGGAAGCAGTTCAATGTTGGTGCGGAGATGTCTGCAAGGTGAAGGAGGTGACGGATTTTTCAGATTGGTTGGGCATGAAGTTTTTCATGTGCGCCAATTATGAATCTGATCCACCTGAATCTATTTCTGCGTACGTCAGGCCTCCGGTATGCTCAAGTCATCCAGATTATTGTTATTTGATTTTCTTGTTTACTTGAATCTGATCCATCCTTTAGTCTCCTCCTCCTCTCTGCATGTACTATCGTTGGATTGACACGGAAATGCCGGACTGGGCGGTGACCGAGATTCGTGAAAGAGGTCGCCGTGCATGGGCTAGCTTGGACTTGGAAGAGCGTCGTGAGAAGGCTGAAGCAGAGGAGAAAGCAGAGCAGAAGAAAGAGTGGGAAGATTACTATGTGGAGCAGAGGGCTTTTCTTGATGAGATGAAAAGGAAAAATTAAGAAGAGAAACTTCGGCTGGAGGAGGTTTACAGACAGCGGGAACAGGCCCGTGAAGCTGAGAGGGAGAGAAAGAGAGAATGGGATCGTGCTGCCAAGGCAGCAGAAGAAGCTGGTGATGGAAAAGGAAAATATCCACGTTGGACTCAGTAGATTTATTTTATTGTATGTTAAGTTGTCTTAGTTGTATCTTAATTTCTGCAAGATGTATCTTAATTTCGGCAAATTCTATCTTATTTTCAGTAATGTGTATCTTAGTTTCCGCAATGGGTATCTTAATTTCAGCTACGTGTCTGTTCATTTTATCCCGCCATTTATTTCCCGCCTCGCTTTCCCGCCATTTTATCCCGCGTATAGCTTTGCCGCCAGTTTGTTCTGGCCTCGCTTTCCCGCCCTTGCTTTCCCGCCCTCGCTTTCCCGCCTCGCTTTCCCTCCTCGTTTTCCCGCCATTAGTTATTCGTCTCGCTCTGCTGCACCTATAAAACCCCCTCCATACCAAGTTGGGTAAGGAGTGTGCTGAAAATGTCTCATTATCCTTTCGATCGTAGTTTTCATAGTGGTATGTCCGAGTGTCTTCTGCGCTTAGCTAGCAATTTCAAGGTAGATAATAGAATAGTTTCATGGGACGAACTCATCAGTAGTGACACGCTACTGAATGAGGTTGCCCACGCATTAGCTAGGAAGGGGTGGCCTGCAAGGACATATGAGGAGATTCGGAAAGAACTTCTGCGGTTGAATGAAAGATGGAAGAAGAAAGGCCAACACATACGCGGTGGAGGTGGAGTAAAACATCCCTTCTTATGGATTGACGATAGTGAGGACGAAGACGATATCTTCATGCCGAGTACCAAGAGCGCGTCATCGACGAAGGCCAAGAGCGCATCATCATCGAAGGCCAAGAGTAGCGCTTCGTCAAAGGGCGAGAGCTCTGCATCGTCGAAGGATGACGACGACTTTATGTAGTTTTTTTTATGAACTCTACATCTTAATGTATCTTATTTTATGTATGTTATTTTATGTATGTTATTTTATGAATCTTATTTTATGTATCTTATTTTATGGAAGCAACTTCAAATATATCGCGAACTTTTATTTCATGAAACTACATAGATGTCTCGTACGTACATCTTAAAGTTAGAAACTGACATAGAGAGATGCAATTGTTCGCACACATACATAGAAGAATCACCCTATGCGACGACGACCAGCTGGCCTTGCCCGACGATCGGAGAGTGACAATCGATCAGGGGGTCTGTGTTCACGAAGACCACGACCGTACTGTCCCTCGTGTTCCTGTGTCTGCGACTCATGCATAGGTGGTGGAGTCTGAAATCCATATTGAGATGATGATTCTAAATTGTAGGTGAATGGTTGTGACTCAGAATTGATGTAAGATGGACCAATAACGTCCTGCCCGAAAAAATCATTTATCATTCCTGGGAGCGTGCATTGAGTATCATGGGTTTCTGTGAGTATTTCTTTCTGTACGCCATGATGGGTATGTTCATCTCCCCATGATGGATCATTAATTTCCTGGTCCACGAAAAAATGTTTTTAAAATAAATTGTGTGTAGCAAAAAGATGTGTAAATAGAAGTTATGTAATTGCTTATTATAATTGTACATACCTGACCGCTGTTGTAGCTTTGTGCTCCCTCGCTTGTCTCAGCCCAACGATTCTCCTCGGGCATCCTAATCCCTCGTGTGGGCAGATATGGCTGAGATCCTTGAATGTGTGCGCCATATGCTGTATATGCATCCTGCTCCATGAAATGAGTCTGTTGGGTGTCGAACCTACATCTGGAGCATTTACCTGTGATGTCTGCCCATGTATTGGTAGAGACGAGTCATGTCGTGGAAGTGTCGGCATAGTATTACGACCCTCTCCCCACCGCATGGACGACGACGGCGCCCCACTCGGTCTAGCTGACCTCGGTTCCGGAATGTTGTACGCTGCAGTGACAACGTCGTTCTCTGTACCGCATCTCGTAAACCTTGTGCTCACGAATTCGCTAATTTTTTTAAACCACGACCTGCCTTTAGGATCAATTCCCTGGGCTCGCATTCCTTCACTCGCCATCGCTTGTACTTGGGTGCAAATATCAATCTGAAAAAAATCGTTGTTCGTTGGTTAACTTGTTCATGAAATGATGGACCTGAATAGCAAGATGTTGATTATTACCGCGGAGTCACGATAGTAAGATGATGATGTGTCCATCCGTCTCTGCAACTGTTCCATATGCGTTGGATGTGTTGGCATCGTAGGTGGTTCACTCGTCAGTCTAGTACGCGTGCTCATGCGATACCAATTATAGTACGCTTCTGTCGTAGTTGCATCGTACGTTCTGCATAAATAAATTAACATTACTAAATTGACATCACATTCTGTATTTTATAAGCACGTAATTAAATTAACATTAGTAAAATTACCGTTGCTGAGGCACTATATTTTGTAGAGCTTCATTATTCCACTGATTTATCCATTCAATGTTTTCTGCATTCCAGTCCACACCAGATCTGCCCATATTGCTCATCCTGTAATTATAGATAACAAAAAAAATTCAAGAATAGTTGATGGAATATCTATTTAGCTAGGTCACATCTTACTTACTTATGAGTTTCTTCGTCGATACATCTTGGAACCGGTGGTGGAACATCTTGATATAGACTGAACTGTCTCATGACATGGTCAGGATTATATGGTTCCACAAACCATAGATAGAGTAAATTGCAGCGAGTCATCCAAAAGGCACTATCTCTCACGCATTCCACTGGCATGTGTTGCGAACCAAATACCATATCAATGTGCGCCTCAATCCACGGGTTCCATGTTATTAGTGAGTCGTTAAGAAGCTCAAACTGATCATGGTATATGGGGTAACAATTTTTTGCAATTTTAGTAGACCATTTTTTTCGACCCAGCATCCACCGAGTGGACATAGTTACAACACCTTCACCATAGTTGTACGGGGTTGCGGGTTCTACTATCTGCGGTCGTCCTACAGGTAAGTATTCCCAGGACCACAACTGTAGAAACTCGTAGGAGACACAAAGTAATGGAGCTTTAGATGTGAATGCCGTTTTTTGAGTGGCATCACACAACCCTCGGTATGTGTGAGAAAGCAAAGCAGAACCAAAGCTATATGGTGGATTTTGGGGTAAAGGTTCGTCTACTATATTTGCGGCAAAATAGATGAGACCAGGCAAAACTACATCCCCGTGAGAATTAGGAAACATCACACCGAAGAGCCACAACAAATATGCAAACAAGTGTCTCTTCGTTGTCTCAGGATCAGCATGGGTAGATAAAATTTCGAAGTTAATACGAAGCCAGCTGTGTGGGACACCTCGAGGCGGACCAGAACGATCTGATATGGGCATTTCGAGCCTGAGACGAGCAGAGACATCTGCTGGCCAATTAGGAGAAACTCGTGGATGTACCACTGGCACACCTCTAATTGGTAAAGCTGTGATCATTGACACATCTTTTAGAGTAGGTGCAAGCTCTCCACATCAAAAGTGAAATGTGTGGGTCTTCGGTCTCCATCTATCAACGAGGGATGTCAAAAGGGATGGGTTGGCAGTAAAACTACCTCGACGAGCTGCGATGTTCGCAAAATGTAGGAGTCCATAAGCCTCAAGGTGTTCAAGGAACAGATTCTCTATTGACCAAGGCGTCTTTACAGTTCGAAGCCGGAAGGTCTGAGGAGGATTTTCATGATTTGGATTTATGAAAAGCTGGCAACGGTGGTGGTTGTCGTGATAACCATTCAAAAGCTGGGGCATTTCAGCCATAACCTGCAATCACGATGAAAAAAATTAAATATTCCGAATATTACATCACGATTAAATTAAAATACATATTCCGAATATTACATCACGATTAAATTAAAATACATATTCCGAATATTACATCACGATTATATTAAAATACATATTCCGAATATTACATCACGATTAAATTATGAATACATAGCATGATTACATATCACGCAGTGTTGTTGTTACGATACGGACACTCCCTACGCGGGTGACCAATACACCTACATACGCGGCATCGCCTTGGTTCTCCCAACTGGCTGTGGTCCATGTCATTGCGATGACGCCTAGACTGACGCCGTCCCTTGCTGGTTCGCATCAATGCGGGATCTGGAACCCATGTGGTGCCTTCTGGCCATAATTGCTTGTAGTTCGTATCAATGCCCCATGCCCAAAACTCACCGTTCCAAGTGTTGTACAAATTGTGCATGTTGAAGTATGGTGATACGTACGGCTCGACACTAATTTGTTGATCTGCAGCTGCCCGCAATACGTGACTACAAGGATATCCCAGAAGCTTGGGCTTGTTGCAAGTGCACTCACACGAGGTTGCGCCAAGCGTCATAGCTTGTTTTTTTGCTCCCCTGTGGTGACCCTTCACAAACTTTGCTCGCACACTAACTTCCCATTTATTCCTAAGTGCATCTACCTGCCTGCACCCATGTCTTTGCGACTTCTTTGCTTTGTCATCAAGATGTCTTTGCAACTTCTCAGACCAGGTCTTGTTCAAATCAACTAGCGCCTTGGCAACGGTGACTCTATCTGCAAAGTATGACACAGTCCGGTTCCAAGTTTCATCAATTAGTGCTGGGAATCTGGCCGCACGGAAATCAGCGCAATCAGCAACAGTGCCGGCCGCGCGGAAAAAGTGCACCTGGCCGCCTGCTCTCGAGGCGGCAGGGCCCACACGGCCTTGTCCGTTACGGACAGGTGTGGGCGGGAACGGGATCCCGCGCTTGCCGCCAGGGGCGGTGGCGGTAGGCCCCACGGCCGCCTCGTGCGGTGGCGGCAGGCCCCACGTGCCGCCTGGCGCGCCTGCCGCCACACGGGGTGGGGGTCTTTTTTGTCGTTTGCACTCGCAGGTGGTCTCTTTTGACAATCCCACTCGACAGGGGGTCCTTTTGGACAAAAAATCACTACGGCGTTGCTGGGCGAGGGCAACGAGAAACAGAAACAATGACAACGCACACTATGGCGGCGTGCTACGAGGGGAACTGCTAGCGCTACGTACGCGGCCTTGTCGCAGAGGGGGGTGCGTTGTCCAAGCATGCACGCATGCATGCTGCAGTTGCGGATACCTCGTCCTGCCGATGAAACTCTAGCATGCATCAAACTCAGCAGCAGTGACGCGGATAACAGAGAGTGGGAGTGGAGGAGAGTGGGGCCGCGGCTCACCTAGGGGGCAGAGAAGAAGCTCTGGCACGATGGAGAGGAAGAAGCGCGATGAGCCGGTGTAGAAGAAGCTCGCCGGAGGTCGAGGAAGAAGCCGACCGTCATGGACGTCGGGGAAGAAGCTCTCGGCACCCGTTCTTCTCGAAAATGGAACGCCACCGTGCACCGAGTCCTCCTGGTGCTGGTCCGGAAGAAGTGGGGCGCAACATACGTCGACGACGAGCTCGGACAGGAAGCTGCCATGGCTTCGGGGTCGATCTGGAGGTGGTTTTGACGACGCGAGGGGAGAAGGAGGAGGGAAATGGATCGCGGAGGAACCCTATGGCGCAGACATGGCTAAATAGGCCGGAGGGGTGGGGGGCTTTGGTAGCCGTCTGATGGAGGAGGAGATCGATCCGGTGGCTGCCCATGGAGTCATACGAAGCTGACGTCGAGAGGTGGGAGAAGGGATGCATTGGTGGGCTCTGGGCTGAAACTAAGAGTACCTCGGCCTCTCTCTCTCTCTCTCTCTCTCTCTGGTTAAAAGCTTTTGGTAAATAAAAAGGTGAGGGTTTTTTTTAAATTCTGGGAGCTAAAATAAATAGAGTTTAAACAAATGAAAATACCTTTGGTCTTCTAAAATGTTGCCACTATTTATAAAAATAAGTAGGGCATTTTAGAAGAACAGAAATAAATTACTTTTAAATGAAGTGGGGCTCTGTTTTTAAATAAAACCAAAAGTAAAATAAATTCAAAGAAAAGAGTGTTGCATCCCACAATTAATAGGAAGAATGTTTAAAGAGAAGGAACATTTTATTGAGGCAAAATTAGAAACTTTTAAATCTGCCTCAATTATCGTAGGAAAGGAGGGATTAAAAGGTATGGTGCAACAAGTGGTTTTTGAAGGGACTCTTCTTGCACCCACTCACATAACCATCACATGCCACTGTCACACATTGCACTCCACTCAAACATCAAGGTGCAAGACAAGCAACACAAGACAAAAGACACATGATGTTATGCATGATGCCATGATGCCACATAAATCGGGGACAAAAACTTAAACTCTTTTACTCAAATCCAACATGTCAATAGAGGAAGGTTGCCACACAAGGAAATATATTACAAGAGGGGGAAGGAACGCACTGGGGCTGTCACAACTCTCCCACACTACAAGAGGATCTCGACCCGAGATCTAGGACTGGAAGAACTCTGGGAATTCAGAACGGAGGTGGTCCTCATGCTCCCAAGTGGCTTCTCTGTCGGAATGATGTGACCATTGCACTTTGAGGAACATGATCGACTTGTTGCGGGTCTTGCACTTAGTCTCTTCAAGAATTGCTATAGGATGCTCATGGTAGGATAAGTCGGGATGGAGATCGATATCTTGGAGATCAACTGTGCGCCCGGGAGTCTTGAAGCATCTCTGGAGCTGAGAGACGTGAAACACATCATGCACATTGGAGAAGTTGGATGGAAGCTCTAACTGATATGCAAGATCACCTCTCTTGCCACCAACTTTGAAAGGACCAAAAAAGCGAGGAGTAAGCTTTCCTTTGATGCCGAAGCGCTGAGTGCCCTTCATGGGAGACACTTTGAGATACACAAAATCATCAAGCTGAAAAGTCATGTCATGATCCTTGCTATCGTAGTAGCTCTTCTGATGGGACTGACCTGCTTTGAGATTATCCCGAATGACATGGCACATTTCTTCTGCTTCAGAAATCATGTCATTCCCAAGAATCTGACGCTCACTAGTCTCGAACCAATTGAGCGGGGTACGGCACTTCCTGCCATATAGAATCTTGAATGGAGCCTTGCCTGAGTTTGCTTGAAAGCTGTTTTTGTATGAGAACTCGGCAAACGGTAGGCAATCTTCCCACTTCATGCCAAAAGAAGTCACACAAGCTGTGAGCATATCTTCAAGGATCTGATTGACTCTCTCAACTTGACCACTTGTTTGAGGATGGAAAGCTGTACTGGAACGGATCTTAGTACCCATCGCAGTCTGAAAGGAATCCCAAAACTTGGAAGTAAAGGTGCTTCCATGATCTGAAGAAATGAGCATAGGAACACCATGCAAAGAAACTATCCTTGACGTATACAACTCTGCAAGCTCAGCCGCCGAGATAGATTCTTTGACTAGGAGGAAATGAAAAACTTTAGTCAACTTGTCGATGACGACGAAGATGGCTTCGTTGCCTCTCTTGGACATCGGAAACCCAGTGACAAAATCCATTTCCACATGATCAAATTTCCACTCGGGTATGGGAAAAGGATGAAGGAGGCCTGCTGGACGTTGATGCTCCGCCTTCACTCTGCGACACACATCACACCTGTTCACGAACTGAACAATTTAATGTTTCACGCGAGTCCACTAGAAGGTCTACTTCAGATCTTGATACATTTTGGAGCTTCCTGGATGTATCGAGAGGAGGGAATTATGGGCTTCATCCATAATAACTTTCCTGAGCTCTCCTTTCAGAACGACAAGGCGTTCCTCGAAGAACAAGGTATCTTTGTCATCAACACGGAAGCACTTGTATTTCGGAATGCTATTTATAAAGACAATCTTCACTTTCTTCATCATCACATCAAGAAGTTGAGCTTGGCGGACTTGGTCTTCCAAGGTAGGAGAAATCTGGAAATTAGCAAGAAATCCCTAAGGTACCATCTGAAGGTTGAGTTTCCTGAAAGATTCACAAAGATGAGGCTGGAGAGGCTTCAGAATGAGATTTTTGCAGTAAGCCTTTCTCCTCAAAGCATCCGCAATGACATTTGCTTTGCATGGAGTAAAGTCAATGCTTGGATTATAATCTTGGATCATTTCCATCCAACGAGTTTTCCGAAGATTGAGACTAGGTTGGGTTATGATGTATTTGAGACTCTTGTGATCGGTGTAGACTTCAACTTGTCTTCCCAACAAGAGGTGTCTACAATTCATCAAAGCATGGACCACTGCCGCCAACTCAAGATCATGAGTGGGGTAGTTCTTCTCACTCGACTTCAACTGCCTCTAGGTATAAGCTACCACTTTCTTCTCTTGAATCAGAACTGCACCAAGATCTTGGAGAGAGGCATCACAGAACACTTGATAAGGCTTGGACTCATGAGGAGGAGTCAAGACTGGAGTTGAAGTGAGGTTCTCTTTGAGTGTGTCTGTCACACCCTGTTTTCCACCCCAAGTTTTTTGTATTGCAAAAATCAGAGCTTGTTAAAACTTTTCCAAATAATGTTGTGAGTGCAATGTCAACCCTTGTTTGAGTGTATGCTTGCTTGTTTGATGACTCAACCCATGAAAAACTTATTCTTTTGCTCTCATCAAAAACCCTTTTTCCTTTACATCAAGATCACCTTCATCATGTTGGGATACACTACTAGCTCATGAAGCCAAGTGGCACTTTCAACTAAAGTTGGTGATCTGATCCTAATATCATTTCCATTCATTAAAAACACTATTTAGTGATTTAAAATATTATTTTTCTATTTTATATCTATGTCTATTTCTAAGGCCAGTAATGATATTTCCACAAGGAAAATTACTTTCCTGCCTTAGGAAATTCTGAGTAAATTCATGGAAGCTCAGAAGGACATATATTTTCCATACATAAGATTTTCAACCCTATTTTATATTAATATTATTTGAGTAAAAATCTGAAAACCATTTGTGTCTGTTTTAGCTTTTTGAGATGTTTCCAAAGGAAAGTATCTCAGTAAATTCCCATAAAATTACAGGAGCCCTCCCAAACCATATTAGGTGCTCACCTAAAATCTCACCTTGATCCAAGGTGGGTAAGTGCACTTAGACAGCCCAAAACCCTCTCTGTCCAGAGTAGAGTTGGAACAACTCTACATTGCAAAGTTTCTCCAATAGAGCTGAAACTTTGCAGAGGTGTTTAACACCCCAAATGTGGACTCCACACAAAAAATGGGATTTGTGAGACTTTGTTTGACCACACTTCCTTTGTAAGGGACAGTACTGGTCACTTTGAGACATTTTCAAGTTTGCAAAGCCAAACTTGTTCAATGGAGCTCATATTTGGTGGAACCCCATGTTTTTACCCCAAGACCAAACCTGTTAAGTTTCATTTACAGTGGTGGAGTGGAAGCACCCCAAGTCACTGTCGAACACCTACTGACAGGAAGGTAAAAACCTTCATAGACACTGTTTTACCCAATGTCAAGGCCCCAAACTCGGTGGGTTAGAGCACCAGAACAACCTGAGCACCTAGTCAACCAGCCCCTCCCCAATTCCAAGCACAAGTGACAAGAACTCCAATTTGAGCTGCAGGACAGTACTAGCAACACTAGTGTTCCTTGCTCCCTTGACCAGCTCGAGCTCCCACTAAACCACAACGGCTAGGCACACTCCCAGCAACACTCAGGACATGGAGGACACGTCCCAAGTGCCCCCAGCGTGAGCCAGCATGCCGTGGCATGCCAAAACTGCGCTCTGGGCGCGCTGCAGAGAGCCACCCGCAAGGGGCCGACGCTCCGGCCGGTCCCAGCCTCCCCAGTTGTGTCCAAGCACTCCCCCGACAACCACTCAGTGCAAAGCTACCCCAGGGACCCTCTCCCCCTCGCGCAAGAGCTCAGGCGACGCGTGCCCGTGCGCGCCCGACGTGGCCGAGCATGCACGATCGCTGCAGCTCGTCCACACTCACTTTCCCTCTGCGGCCGTTGCATCAGGAGGCCCTAAACCACGTCCCGAACCCGTGGTTTCGCGGCCAGCGCCTCACTGTGCTTGCAGGCGTGCCACGGTGAGTCACCGGCGTGCCCGAGTCGGCTCACCGTCGTTGGCCTATAAATAGACCCCCCCGGCACTCCAGCACCCTCCAAGCAGCTTCAGCACAACCAGTAGACACTCCCTAGCCGCCCAATCGAGCTCGCAGAGCCCCGGTGCTCGAGATCGACCGAGGCCCCTCCGCCTCGGAGCTCTGGTCGATCTCCGACTACACGTCGGCTCCTGCGCTGCCCGAGCACTCATTACACTCCCCTCGACACGAGGAACGTTTCCCCTAACTCTCCTGAGCAAATCCATACCTCTAGCCCCTAGTTCAACACGAACCCGAAACCCTTCCGCCACGAGCACCTCGTCGCCGGCGACCCAGACCACCTCTGGTGATGTCCCGACCACGAGCAGGTAGGCGGAGGCACGAGGAACCCGTTCCCGTTCCTAGCTAGGCCTGAGGACAACGGCAGCCTCGCCGGCATCCATCTCCACCTCTCTGGCCAGAGGTAGGAGAAGGACCCGACAGGTGGAGCCCACCTGTCGGTGTCCTGGGGCAGCCAGCGCGCGCACCCGCTGACGCTAACCCCAGGGGGCGCAGGTCAGGTTTGAACCTGGCCCGCACGTGCCTGGTGGCCAGGCCTGTTGGCTGGGCCAGCTGGATCTGTTTCCCTCGCCTTTTTCTTTTGTTTTAATCCAGCAACCAAAATGATTTTTATAAAAAGATTTAGCGAGTAGAAAAATATAATTCTTCCACCAGTATTTTTCTAAAAATGAGTAGTATTTGATTCTGTAATAGTTGACATTTATCAATAGCAGAAACTATTTTAGTATAATAAAATGATATTAAAAAGCACTTGTTTGCTTCTGTTTGCTTTTAAATAAATATGCTTAGCTAATAAAATAGTAGGGAACATTTTTCAAAACAATAACCTGAATTTATTCAAGTCTTGCAACATTTTTAAAAGCACTTTGTGAACTGTTTTAGTAAAAGCTAGTATTTATTTATTCCGTTCTCGACGGTAGAGTTACCGAGTGACGGAGGATCCGGAGCGGAAGACCTCGAAGACCCCGGATACCTAGCTGACCAAGGCAAGTATCCCTTTTGCCATGACTTAAGTAAATAAAATGATGCATGCTAGAATAGCAAGTATTTTCCGTTGCGCGTAATCACGATGCCGGTTCATCATTGATGTGATGGTACCGAAGGCTTCTTCGAAGCCCTTGCATTATAGTAGTGATATTCACATAGCTCCTCGGAGCACAAATATGATGAGCTTGATCCTACCATCTACGAGGATCATGCTACTGTCATGTTGACTAGTAGAGTATAATCACTGCATTGAGCTTGACCCTACCCCGTGAGGGTCATGATATTTTCATGTTGACAAGTAATGTTAAGGCATATCATCTCAAGCATAATGATGAGTTAAATAAAGAGTTTATGAAAACCCCATCGGGTGCCACTAATGCTCGAGGGTGATGATGAGTTGGTGATCACTTTTGGTGAAGTGATGCACCGGTGATTTTGGTGTGAGTATGGTTTCGGAAATCGATTAGATTTATGATGTGTCGACCGTCCCAACCTTTCCCAGTACGACCACGATACCCCTTTATGGGATGGGGCTTTGTTGATTACTCTGGTCGGTGCTAGCAAAGAGCCACATTACTAGTGGCGGGAGTGATCGGTGTCACTCTCGTGATGGGGTCGTGCCAGGTAGGACGACTATGCCATTATTATGAGTTCCAGGCACACCGTTGGTCCCTGCATGGTTGTTACAGTCCAGAGTCGGTGCTCGTAAGACGTACAACATGTGGGATGGGTACCAATCGAGTGGATCTCTTTGTCTAGTATCGTCAGGGGAAAGATGATGATCGGATACTTACCTCGGGTATATGTGATATACCGCGAGTCGTGGATGACACGGAAGTATTCCGTTTCTCGTGGGTCCAGCGTACTACCTCTGCAGAGGGTAAACTATTCGAATAGCCGTGTCCACGGTCAAGGACAGTTGGGTGGTGCTGCTTAAACTACGTCCTGAGTTTCCGCATAAACCAAGTGTGTGTGTGTGGTGTTAAAAAGGTGTCGTTATAATCATGATAATCACAATAATATGATCAAGTTCGGTGACTTGACATATAGGGTAAACCCGGATGGTTTAGCCCTCATTAATACCTTGAGATTATGACAAGTCCGATGACTTGGCATTTAGGGTGAACCCGGTGTGTTCAACCCTTTACGGATATGTCAATATCTGTAACCTGATATTCACAAGCAATTCTTTAACCTGATGCATATACATGATCATACCACCCCATCGCATTCCACTCAAGATAACTGTCACTGTTATTCATTACCATTTATGTCATGGGCTGTTTGCGAGTACATTCAAAGTACTCATTGGCTTGCCACTGGTTATGTTATTGACCAGACATGGAAGGACCGGAGTTTGGCGATGAGTACGCCGTCGGAGACGGACCTGCGATCTAGGACGCTTCCGAGTCAGAATGCCTATTGGTGTAGGCTTGATGGCATGGGCACCGCTTAGCCCTTACGAGTTTCCGCTACTCGATGTATCCCTTTATTTGGCTTTAGGCCTTGCTCTTGATCCCGACCTTCTGGTCATTTGATGTAATAATTTGGTACTTGGATGTAAGACTCTATTATTCAGTATCTGTGTTCAGTGAACATTGATCCTTGGTGTCACTGGGCACGGCAAACTCGACTTGCTAGTCGGGGTCCGCACAGAACTGGTATCAGAGCCATCCTGACTATAGGAAGCCTTAGATAGCATGGACGTTAACCAAGAACGTTAGGACGCCTGCCTTGCACAAGACTCTTGCACATACAACCTCCTGACTTCTCTCCTATGCCTTGTAGATGGCTGTTGTACCTGAGACGCTTCTGGAGACCGGCTTTCCACTACTTCTGGTGGATTGTCTCGAGAAGTGCCACGTACGACGCACGCCCATCTTCCTCTACCACGAGCATTGGGTCAACGCGGACACCAAGGAATATCACGTGGACGTGATAGTGAAGGCTAATGACTCCCCGTGTAGTTGGTTCTTTGAAGGACCACAGATGGGAGAGCTGATGTTGGCAGTGGAGACGGCTGCACGAGAGGTGCTCGTGCAACTTCGCAGCATCCTCCCTGAGATGGCTAATGAGCCTATCACTCGTCATCTACCTTTCATTAAGGAAGGAGTGGATGGGAGTTGGACACTCACCCCCGCCACGGAGGATGGGATGCCACTGAGGTTTCAGACCTACTTCAGTCTCTCGTCAGACACCCTGACACACTTCCTGGTTAAGGAATCAGCCAAGCTTCGCCAAGAGCTGCACCTAGTCAAAGGCCTGCTCCACACTGAGAAGATGCAGAACTGCAAAGTAAAGAAGGCAAGCGCACCTGAAGGGAGGGCAGCTATTGCCACTAGGGGTGGTGTGTTACCCATCCAGGCAGTCCCTCTTCAGAGTCGTCGCCTGACAGCGGAAGAGTACACTGAGATCTTCGCCGCCTCACCCAAGAGATGCCGAGACGTGCGGATTCTTTCTTCCACTCCTATAAAGGAAGAGGATGTTGATGAAGATGAGGATCCTGTTGAGTCCGCCTTTGAGACCGAGCAATCCGCCACGTAGATTTTAGCGTAGGCAATCGGAGTACCCGAGTATAGGGTATCCTTGTATCTGTTTTTAAATTGCGTATGTGTGCTTGATGTAAGTTACCTATTGCCTTGGGCAGTCTATAAGTGACTACGTCACCTAGTTGTCATGAATGCAATTTCCAGTTTGTCAAAAACTTTGGTTTTAAAAACTTGGCACATGAACGTATTGGACCCCCTCTTACTAGGAGCAAATCCTTGTACTCCCGAGCAAGGTGGCATTTTGACCTGTCTGTTTCTATGACAGGATGGTGAATGCAACCTGCAACAGCACCTTCGGCAACCCCGGCGCCGGCTCTTCAGGGACGCCGCAGGGAACCGAAGGAGAAGCTCACGCTAGAGGTCACCACAAGCAGCCTAGAGACCTTCCGCCACCACCTCCTCCTGAGAACTTGACGATGGCTCAGTTCCTTCAAGCTCTTCGAGAGGAGCGTCAAGCCAGCAATGCCGCTATCCAGCAGCTGACCCAAGTCCTGGTGGACAACCTGCCGCGGAATGAGTATGGCGGTGGTCGCTCTACTCTTTCTGAGTTCATGCGGACTACGCCCCCCATATTCACGGAGTCGACTGAACCCCTGGACGCCGATGACTGGATTCGCACCATTGAAGACCTCCTTGCGCTGGTCAAGTGAACCGATGATCATGAGAAGGTCCTTTATGCTTCTCACTGTCTCGGAGGCACCGCCAGGGCATGGTGGGATGGATTCTAGATCATGCGGGCAGGGCAAGTCATCACGTGGGAGATGTTCAAGGAAGGATTTCGCGCGGCTCACATTCCGCCTCGACTGATGACCATTAAGAAGCGTGAATTCCGAGCGTTAAGGCAGAGCAGTGGAACTGTTAAGGAGTACCTGTAGAAGTTTAATATCTTGCCAATGTACGCACCTGAAGATGTTAACACTGAGGCCGCTAAGGTGGAACGCTTCATGGAAGGGTTACAGCAGTACCTGCAATACCAGCTGGTCGTTTGCGACTGCCAGACTTTCAGCGAGTTGGTTAACAAAGCGCTTATGCTGGATGACAAGCGTCGTGCAATGGACGACACCCGCAAGCGCAAGCTGATAGGCAGTGGAGGACCCGGTAATGCAAGACCAAGACCGTGGCAGTCAGCACCTGCAAGACCCAACTTTCAGCAGCAACAGTACAAGTACCCGGTGTTCCGCCAGAATTATTAGCCTGAGCAACAAGTCAAGCCAGTAGTCAAACCGCCGAACAACGGTGGAGTCAAGACCAACCCTCCAGGGCAAGTCACCTGCTTTGGGTGTGGTCAGACTGGGCACTATTCCAGGCAGTGCCCCAACAAGAAGCCCGACGCACCGCGTCCCAATGCACCCAACCCCGGTCAAGGTGCACCAGGGAGGAACCAGGCCCCCCGCAACCAACAGTTCAATGGTAGGGGCCGGATCAATCACATAACTGCAGAAGAAGCACAGGAAGACCCGGACTGCATTCTGGGTACGTTCCTCGTCAATTCAACTCCAGCAACAGTGTTGTTTGATTGTGGTGCTTCGCATTCTTTTGTTACTCAAGGGTTTGTGGAGAAATGCGGTTTAAAACCCACTTTACTCCGCAGACAGATGGCAATTCAAACCCCAGGAGCAGTATTAAGAACCAACCAAGGGTGTAGAAGGGTCGAGATAGTTATCAATGGGACGAGTTTCTTGGCAGACCTCATCATGCTTAAATCACAAGGTGTGGAAGTAATCCTCGGTATGGATTGGTTGGCCAAGCACCAGAGTCTTTTGGACTGTGCCAACAGAGCCATCACCATGATAAGCAACCAAGGGGTCAAGGTCAAGTTCGTCTCCGAACCAGTATCGGCTCACGCACCCCGAGTCAATAGTCTCTCCGAGGTAGAGCTTGATCGAGTGCCTATAGTCTGTGAATACCCGGACGTCTTTCCTGACGAGCTACCCGGAATGCCTCCTGACCGAGACCTTGAGTTCATCATTGAGCTTATGCTCGGATCGAGGCCTATTTATAAAAAGCCTTACAGGATGGGTTCCGAGGAGTTGGCAGAGCTGAAAAAACAGCTGGATGAGCAACTCAAGAAAGGGTTCATTCGTCCGAGTGCGTCACCTTGGGGATCACCTGTTCTGTTTGTTTCAAAGAAGGATGGTACCATTCGACTCTGCATCGACTACCGTTCCCTTAATGAAGTAACAATTAAGAACAAGTACCCGCTCCCCAAGATCGAAGACCTGTTTGACCAGTTAAACGGTGCCAGGGTATTTTCCAAGATCGATCTCCGATCAGGATACTACCAGTTGAAGATCCGACCAGAAGATATACCCAAGACTGCATTCGTGACCCGGCACGGTCTGTATGAATGCACGGTCATGCCCTTCGGTTTGACAAATGCCCAGCCTACTTCATGTACCTCATGAACAAGGTCTTCATGGAATATTTGGACAAGTTTGTCGTCGTGTTCATTGATGACATACTAATCTTCTCCAAGTCCGAAGAAGAGCATGAGCAACACCCGAGGCTAGTTCTGGGAAAGCTTCGAGAGCACCAACTTTACGCCAAATTCAGGAAGTGTCAGTTCTGGCTGAACGAAGTTGGATTTCTGGGTCATACCCTAACGGCACGCGGTTTAACCGTGGATCAGTCCAAGATTTCTACAGTGACCAACTGGGAATCACCCAAGGACGTGAAGGATGTCAGGAGTTTCCTCGGGCTCGCGGGATACTACCGCAAGTTTGTCGAGGGATTCTCCAGCATCGCTCGACCTATGACTCAGCTCTTGAAGAAAGGCCGGAAGTTCGAGTGGACACCGGCGTGTGAAGCAAGCTTCCAGGAGTTGAAGAAGAGGCTAACTACCGCTCCGGTATTGGCTACCCCAGACATCAACAAGGAATTCGTGATATATTGTGATGCCTCGGGAACCGGGCTCGGTGGAGTCCTGATGCAAGATGGCAGGGTCGTGGCGTACTTGTCACGGCAACTGCGACCGCACGAGGAGAACTACGCCACCCATGATCTCGAGCTAGCAGCGATAGTGCATGCTCTGAAGATGTGGCGACATTACCTTCTGGGAAAGCGATGCGAGATATATACAGACCACAAAAATCTGAAGTATATCTTCACCCAGAGAGAGCTGAACATGAGACAACGGAGATGGCTTGAGTTAATCAACGGAGATGCACATGTTCATACCATCTTCATGCATGTGAAGATAACTTAAAATGAGTTTTTGTCCAGAATTCAATTAACTCAAATAATGCATATGAAAGTGACTAGAATAGTGATGCATGCTTCCTTCTTCACACATGCATCATATTGCTTGTTGCATTATGTTGTGTTGGTGTTCATTGACTGTTATCTTATCTTGGGTAGCATCGGGATATGAGAGCGAGTACGTGGATTATGGAGAGTACGTGCAGGAAGATCAAGAGCAGTTCCAAGCTGAAGACATCACAGGCAAGATGACCGTGACCTTGATACCGTATCTAGCTTTGTTATCTTAGAATCATGTTTCCTTCGATACATGCTCTCTGCCTACCACTTGATATAAATGCCACCTGTCTTTGCCATGAACCCCAAACACCTCCCTCTCCTAGCTAATGTTGTTTGGCTAAGTAGGCTTGCTATACCTCTAATGAGTAGCCTTGCTAGCTGCAGGTGCCAGCTGTCTCATGTGATAACATGAGAATTTTGATATCATTATGTTTAAACTGCTATTTAAATTAATGCACCTATACACTTGGTAAATGACGGAAGGCCTAGCCTTTTGCCGGGTGATTTGTTCCGTTGTTGCCGCCTTAGATTCGGTTACCGGTGTTTGATTCCATAAGTGATCTTTCCTAAAACGTTCGGGGTTGTTATGGGGACCCCCTTGATAAATCGTATAGTGTTAAGGCTTGTCCGGCAGGACCCAACATTGGTTTTAATCTTCTAATCACCTAATAATAATTTGCATAGGGAATAGCTACCCCGAGTATTTAATCAACAACCCGGGCCAGTGCTCCTCATGAGTGTTGGTCCAAACTAGAGCACCGTGCGGGGACAATCCGGGGCAACTCTGGTGATCTCTATCACGCCACCGTACGCTTCGCTTATCCAGCGTGTCCTGAGACTGAGATACGCGGCTCTTATCAGGGTCGTCGACACGTTGGGATGTCCTGCTAGATTTTTCTTACCTTAGCGATATATCTTGCGTATAGGGATTTCGGTGAAACTTTGGGTCTCCTCAAAGTTGAGGTTTTCCTCTAAGGAATCCGACGAGATCACGAGTTTCGTGATAAAGGATTACTTTGCGGCCCGCGGAAGTTTGTGATGGACTAGTTGGAGCACCCGTGCAGGTTTTAATCTTTTGGAAAGCCGTGCCCGCGGTTATGTGGCAAATGTGGATATTTTGTTAACATCCGGTTCTAGACAACTTGAAGTAACTCTAATAAAACTGCCAACTGTGTGCGTAACCCTGATTGTCTCCTTCGGAGATCGGTCTTCGATCGAGAACACGGTGGGGTTATGTTTGACGTAAGTAGGTGTTCAGGATCACTTAGTGGTCATCTAGTCTTCGATCGCTCGCGTAGACCACCATATGATTACCGTGCTCATCGTAAGTTAGCGACCATATATGCTTAGGTTGCTGCAAACCCATACACTAAATCTTCCTCACTTAATAACTTGGCTAGATCCAGCACCAAGGTCATTAGATTGCTGAGTCCTCATGGCTCACAGATTACTACAAACCCCAACAGGTACATGTACGCCCGACGCAGGAGATCCTGATGACAACCAACTGAAGTGGGAGTTTGATGAGGATTCTAGCCGTCTGTATGTGAACTATCCGGAAGACTGAGGCCGTGGTCGTGATCGTGGGCCAGCATGCGGGATGTCTTAGTTTATTTGTTTTCTGTTTAAGTCCGTAGCTGGACCGTGTGCAACTCTGAATAAATGTGTGTCTGTAAGCTATACATACTATATTCTTAACAGATGGCAAGTGTATGCCCTACTTGTTAATCTTTAATTATGTATTGTGACGATTATCCCGTTTGCGAAACACATAGATGCGCCCCTTTCCTTTTCTGAGGCCCCACCCCCAAATAAGGAAAGGGCCGAATCTTAGTCGTTACAATGTTCTTCATGCTCTTCCTCAATTTCAGAAAAGACCAAAATGTCATCAAGATACACCAAGACAAATTCATTTTTGAAGGGCGAGAAGATATAATTCATCATCCAAGAGATAGTCGGAGGAGCATTGGCGAGACAAAAAGACATCACTGTGTTCTCATAAGAGCCAAAGCTTGTTGTGAAAGCAGTCTTGGGAATATCTTTTTCACGAATGTGGATCTGATGATAGGCCATCCGAAGATCAAGCTTAGAGAAAATCTTGGCCCCTTTCAATTTCTCGAACAATTCATTGATGTTGGGAAGTGGATACTGGTTCCTCATTGTCTTCTTATTCAATGGACGGTAATCAATACAGAGTCGGTCCGTTCCATCCTTCTTCTTGACAAACAGAACACCACAACCCCAAGGAGAAGAACTTGGTGTGATCAAGATGCTTCTTCAACTCTTTCATCTCTTCGGGACCAAGTTTATACGGACGCTTGCAGACTAGTTCAGTTCCAGGTTCATGTTCAATTACAAACTCAACTGGCCGGTGCAGAGGCATTCCTGGCAATTCTTCTGGAAAAACATTTTCATACTCACAGATCACCGGAACTTGAGAAATGGGAGAGATTTCACCCTTCTCATTGAGGGAAAAGAGACGGATCGTGTCATTGCGAGTAGCGAAAATAATCATGTCCTCCGAAGGATGAGTCTACTTGACTTCTTTGACTTCACAATCAATAAAGGCCTTGTTCATCACCAACCAATCCTTGCCAAGGATCAGATGAATATCCGACCGGCAAATGACAATTGGAGAAGCCAGAAAGGAATAGTTACCCATCTTAACACAGACATTAGGAACCACCATGTTAGAACTCATTCGCATGCCCGAAAATACCACACGAAAAGGATCTTTCAGAACCTCCAAAGAAAAATCATGCTTGTTCACAAATGGCTTAGACATGAAACAATGCGATGCACCAGAATCAAATAAAAACTTAGCTGGAATATAATTAACCAAGAGATTACCCATGTTCACATCTGAGGTGTTCTCTTGAGCTGCATTCATCATGTTCACCCTTGCTGATCTGGGACTATGCTTCACCATTGCATTGCTTGGAGGCCTGATTGGAGGAGGAGGCGTAAGACGTTGCTGAGTGGTACACTTGTTAGAGTAATGACCCTTCTGACCACACTTGTGGCAAGTCATCTCTGACAGCGGACGGAATTGCACTTGAGGATTCCCTTGAATTTGTTGCTGATACTTCTGCTGGAAAGCTGGGTTGGGTGGGTGGAAAGAATTATGACCACCAGACTGCTTGAACTGTCGAGGCTGCCGAGGAGGAGGAGAAACCCAGTATTTCTATTGCTTCGAAACAATCTGAGTTGAGGAAGAGGAACTCGAGTCTCTGAAATGCTTCCTCGAGTTCTCAACTTTGAGCAAGGCTGACTCAGCCTTGAGAGCCAAATTATAGAATTGGTCGAACTCCAGAGGATCGTGCATGGCAAGGGCCAGCCGCAAGTCTTCCTTCAAACCACCACAGAACTGATAAATCTTGCTCTTCTGATCTAGAATATCCTGTTTAACATAACGAGCCAGCTCCTGGAACTCCACATTGTAGTTGTGCACTGACAAACTCCCTTGCTTCAAGCGCCTGAATTTCTCACGCATCTCTTCCACAAAACTTCCTGGAATATAGTGAGCCCTGAAATACCTGCATAAATCATCCCAGCTAATCACTGTGTTGCCTCTATAATCCTTCAATTGATGCCACTATTCTACTGCCTGGCCCTTGAGCTAAAATGTCGCAAACTTGACAAAGTCCTCTGGTGTGACATTACTGGACTCGAAGTGCTTGTTCATGTCACCAATCCAGTCATCCGCATCGAATGGCCGGTAACAGGAGGTGAAGGGCTTCGACTGGTTCACCAGGAATTGATTCAGGGATGCAAACTGCTGACCACCATTGTTGAAATTACCCTGGTGCCCTTGGTTCCTCTCTTGCAACAACTGGAGCAACATCTGAGTGTTTGCATTGGTTGCCGCCATCACAGCTTGCCATGCCTCTTGAGGACGAGTGATGACCCACAAGTATAGAGGATCAATCATAGTCCTTTCGATAAGTAAGAGTGTCGAACCCAACGAGGAGCAGAAGGCTCTGATAAATGGATTTCAGCAAGGTAATAACTGCAAGCTAGCGTGAGGTTTAGCAGGTCCCTGTTTGTCTTTCACGTGAGGTTTAGCAATTCTAGCGGAGTCCTCACATAATTTGATAACATGCCCGTCTATGTCTTCGGCTAAGAGATCTTTGATAATAGCAACACTAGGTTCAACTCTAATCTCCTCAGGGGGTGCAAGTGGTCTAATGTAACCCCTACGTATCACAATTGGAGCTTTAGAGTAATCCTTTATCCTAGCAGGGTATGGTGGTTTCTCAGTGTAAGCACAAGGAACAACAGGATCACTAAAAGCTATGATTTTCTCCTCAACTAGATTGGTTTTGGCTATGTTGCTTTCTACAGGAGGATGATATTTAAACCACTTCTCTTTGGGAAGATCAACATGAGCAGCAAAAGATTCACATAGAGAAGCTACTATCTCAGTGTCAAGTCCATACTTAGCGCTAAAATCTCTAGAAGTGTTTGTCTCAACAAAAGATTTAACACAATCAAACTGGAAATTCATACCTGACTCCTTACCTTCCTCCAGCTCCCAATCTTCAAAGTTGCGTTTGATTCTATCCAATAAATTCCACTTGTGATCAATATCCTTCTTCATAAAAGAACCGACACAAGAAGTGTCAACCATGGTACGATCTTCATGAGAAAGCCGAGCATAAAAGTTTTGAGTGATGGTTTCTCTCGAGAGCTCATGATTGGGGCATGAATATAGCATTGATTTAAGCTTCCCCAAGCTTGAGCTATGCTTTCCCTGTCACGAGGCCAAAAGTTATAAATAAAGTTTCGATCACGATGTACTAAATGCATAGGATAGAACTTTTGATGAAATTCCAATTTCAACCGATTGTAGCCCCATGATCCAGCATCATCACATAGCCTATACCATGTCAACGCCTTATCCTTCAAAGATAAAGGAAATACTTTCTTCTTTACCTCATCCTCAGGCAAACCAGCAAGCTTAAATAAACCACAAACTTCATCTACATAGATTAGATGCAAGTCTGGATGTGAATATCCATCTCCTATGAAAGGATTAGCCAGCAGTTTCTCAAGAATACCTGAAGGAATTTCATAAAAGATATTTTCAGTAGGTACCTCAGGTTGAGGAGAAACTCCTCGTGCTTCCGTTCGTGGTGAAGATACCCCGAACAAACTCCTCAAAGGAACAATTTCCATAGTGACAAGTGCCAATAAATTTCAGCACAGTATATAAATGTTTCATTACCAATTTCCACTTACCAAAGGCGCTTCACTCCCCAGCAAAGGCGCCAGAAAAGAGTCTTGATGACCCACAAGTATAGGGGATCAATTGTACTCCTTTCCATAAGTAAGAGTGTCAAACCCAACGTGGAGCAGAAGGCTCTGATAAACGGATTTCAGCAAGGTAATAACTGCAAGCACTGAAAGTAGCGGTAAGAAGTGATTGTGTAGCGAGGTGAAATGTAGCGAGCAAAAAGTAACAAGTAACAAGTAGTAGCAACGGTGCAGCAAGTGGCACAATCCCTTTTGTAGCAAGAGACAAGCCTGAACAAAGTCTTATAGGAGGAAAAACGCTCCCGAGGACACACGGGAATTTCTGTCATGCTAGTTTCATCATGTTCATATGATTCGTGTTCGTTACTTTGAGAGTTTGATATGTGGGTGACCGGCGCTTGGGTACTGCCCTTACTTGGACAAGAATCGCACTTATGATTAAACTCTCTTGCAAGAATCCACAACTACAAAAGAAGAATTATGACAAAGTCTAACCATAGCATTAAACTAGTGGATCCAAATCAGCCCCTCACGAAGCAACACATAGACTGGGGTTTAAGCTTCTGTCACTCCAGCAACCCATCATCTACTTACGACTTCCCAATGCCTTCCTCTAGGCCCAAATATGGTGAAGTGTTATGTAGTCGACGTTCACATAACACCACCAGAGGAAGAATAACATACAACATATCAAAATACCGAACGAATATCAAATTCACATGACTATTATCAGCATGACTTATCCCATGTCCTCAGAAACAAAAGTAACTACTCACAAGACATAATCATAATCATGAGCAGAGGTGTAATGAATAGCATCAAGGATCTAAACATAAACTTTTCCACCAAGTAATCCAACTAGCATCAACTACAAAGAGTAATCAATAGTACTAGCAACCTTACAAGTACCAATCGGAGTTGTGAGACGAATATTGGTTACAAGAGATGAACTAGGGATTGGAGAGGAGATGGTGCTGATGAAGATGTTGATGAAGATGCCTCCCCTCTGACGAGACGAGTGTTGGTGACGACAATGCCGACGATTCCCCCCTTCGGGAGGGAAGTTTCCCCGGCAGGATCGTCCTGCTTGAGCTCTAGATTGGATCTGCTCAAGTTCTGCCTCGTGGCGGCGGCGAAACCACGAAAAAGCTCCCGATTGATTTTTTCCAGACCAGGATGCTTCATATAGCAAAAGAGGGGGGCTAGTGGGCCGTTAGGAAGCCCACAAGCCTGCCCTGCGCCACCAGGGGGGTGGTAGCGGTGGGCAAGCTTGTGGAGCCCTGGTGGCCCCCTCCGGTAGTTCTTTTCCCAGTATTTTTTATATATTCCAGAAAAAATTCACGTAACTTTTCAGGGCATTTGGAGATGTGCAGAATAGTGGACTAGGATTTGCTCCTTTTTCAGTCCAGAATTCCAACTGCCTGAATTCTCCCTCTTCAAATAAAGCTTGCAAAATAAGAGAGAAAAGGCATAAATATGGTACCACAAGTAATATAACAACCCAAAAAGCAATAAATATCAACATGAAGCATGATGCAAAATGGACATATCAACTCACTCAAGCTTAGACCTCGCTTGTCCTCAAGCGAAAGCCAAGTTCCATAAACATGTCCACATGTTGTGGGACGAAGGTTTCGGTAAAACATAATACGGACATGAGGGCATCATGATCACACATAGAACAACAATATATCATAAAGATTCTCATGGGAAAGTAACAATTCCTTCACAAAGCAAAGCATGAAGTAAAAACCTTACCAAGAAGTAACCAACAATAGTCCATAGTCATTGAAGCAATTGCAATTTATCACAACATTAGAAAGAGTCAAATAAGAGCTTGTAAGGCAAACCCACATACTCAATCATCTCTTTCGTTTTCCACAATTATTACAACTCACGTGGTACTCATGGTGTCAAAGTTTCAGCTTGACACAGAGGAAGATAGGGGCTTATAGGTTTGCCTCCCAACGGTTTACCTCAAGGATAAAGTCAACAAAAATAAAACATGAGTACTCAACTCCAAGTTGATATATGAATATAGATCTTTCCCAAGCATGTGACGGTAGCCAAGAAAAAGGCAAAAAGGGAATTGGTGAAGATCACCATGACTCTTACAAGGGTAAAAAGTAAAGGTACAAGATAGGCCCTTTGTAGAGGGAAGCAGAGGTTGTCATGCGCTTTTGAGGTTTGAATGTGTGTCCTCTTAGTGAGGAGGAACGTCACTTTATATTGCCTCCTGTGATAAAGAACTTTATTATGCAGTCTGTCGCTTTTATGTCTTCCTCATCACAGGTTCGTACAAAGCTTATTTTCCACACACTAATAGATCATACATATTAGAGAGGGATTTTTTTATTGCTTGCACCGATGACAACTTACTTGAAGGATCTTATTCAATCCATTGGTAGGTATGGTGGACTCTCATGGCAAAACTGGGTTGGAGGTTTATGGATGCACAAGTAGTATCTCTACTTGGTGCGGGAGTTTCGGCTAATACGAGGTGGAAGCAATCGTCACATGCTAAGGGATCTCTAATCATATAACATTGTTTGGAACCAAGCAAACACAATTCATTATGCTGTATTCCTTGTCCAACATCTACTCCTAGGCATGTAATAGTTTGGTGAGTGCTCACAATTGTAAAAAGTGTCTAAGATGATATATTTATATGTGAACCTCTCTTTCCTTATTACTTCTTATTAATTGCAACAATGACTAAGGTCTATGTTGATTTATTCTCAACAAGTTTCAATCATCATAAGTCTCATAAGTGAAGTTATCACTTCCATAAGATCATCTCATGATCTTTCATGCTATCGTTCTTTTCATACTTTTTGATCATGGCACAAAGGAAAGCCCTTAACTAAGACACTCTTTATTATATAGCTCGTAAGCTCGAATACATCGGGAGAGAGACAAAAGAAAAAGACTCAAACTAAACACTAAAGACTTATTCCTCTAAAATAAGAAATAAAAACTGAAAAAGGAAAGAACTAAAACAA
Source organism: Hordeum vulgare subsp. vulgare (assembly GCF_904849725.1). Lineage (NCBI taxonomy): Eukaryota > Viridiplantae > Streptophyta > Magnoliopsida > Poales > Poaceae > Hordeum > Hordeum vulgare. The sequence continues at coordinate 224,396,970 of NC_058520.1, forward strand.
AGGTAAAAGGAAAAGATATAAAGGTGATACGATCCAAGGCAACCCCCAAGCTTGGCAGAAGCCAAGGGGATTGCCCATAGCAATGCTTAGTTGTCTTCCTTTGGTGGTGATGGTGGTGTTGTTGTCGGAGTAGTCTGATCCTCCGTCTTCCAAGGCATAGGTGCTCCATCATGGTAGGATGAACGAGTCGCCGGAATCCTCAAATCTGCAGCCAACCTTATTGATTTAAATCTGTACTCATACTCACAGTTTTGATTCTGCAGGTCATAGATCTGGCCCTGAAGTTGATCAACCCTATCATAGAGCCTAGAGAGGTGTTTCCCAATATCAATGGCATCCATCTTGTGATTGCTAGTGAACTCCGTGATCATCGTGTGGTTGGCGTTGAGTCCACGCTCCACCATCCCTTGGCACTTGAAGACTTGTTGCTCCATTGCTTCGAGCCTTGTCTCCACGCTTCCGGTCTTCTTAGGCCCCTCAACATCACGGATGTGCAACATCCCCTCGCTCATATTGATAGATTGAGGGTGTTTCATTACTTCCGTGAGGTAGGGATTGATGACCTTCTCGAAGATCTTGTCCTTAGGAGCGTTTGGGGAAGTCATGATGATCTAGATCTGTCACAGAAACAGCCTCAAAACGAAAACAGAGGAAAACTGCGCGATACGGAGATCAAAACCTTCGGGCAACTATATATTGATTTTTTCTGGGCCAGAAGGAGTCCTCCGCAAGAAAACGGAGTCCAGGAGGCACACGAGGTGCCCACAAGCTTGCCCTCCGCCACCAGGGGGGTAGGGGGTGCTGGCAGGGCTTGTGGCCGACTCGTTCGCTCTCCGGACTGCTTTTTATTTTTCTAATTTTCCAAAAAATCCAAAATGGAAGAAATTTCCTATTGGAAAAGTATCGGAGTCCAATTTATTACCGAAACAAATACATCTTCGTTTTCAAGGTCTGAAACAGGCTGATAAACATCCCTTATGTACTCCTCTAGAGTTATGACATTGATGATATTGGTCTCAACATTTATGGGAGTACCAGAGATGTAATGCTTGATTCTTTGCCCATTTACCACTCTAGGAAAAATTCCTTCAGTGTTATTGATTTTGATGGCACCGGAACGATATACTTCCTCGACAACATAGGGACCTTCCCATTTAGAGAGAAGCTTGCGTGCAAAGAATCTCAAACGAGAATTGTATAGCAAGACATAATCACCTACATTGAACTCTCGTTTCTGTATTCGTTTGTCGTGCCATCTCTTAACCTTTTCCTTGAACAACCTGGCATTCTCATATGCCTGGGCTCTCCATTCATCTAACGAGCTGATATCAAACAACCGCTTCTCACCGGCAAGTTTGAAATCAAAGTTGAGCTCTTTGATTGCCCAATAAGCTTTGTGTTCCAGCTCAAGAGGTAAATGACAGGCCTTACCGTAAACCATTTTATACGGTGACATGCCCATGTGATTCTTATAAGCAGTCCTATAAGCCCATAGTGCATCGTCAAGTTTGCTAGACCAGTTCTTTCGAGATCTATTGACGGTCTTTTGTAGGATCAACTTGATCTCCCTATTACTGAACTCCACTTGACCACTAGACTGAGGATGATAAGGAGATGCAACTCTCTGGTTGACATCATACTTAGCTAGCATCTTGCGGAAAACACCATGAATGAAGTGTGAACCGCCATCAGTCATCAAGTATCTAGGGACTCCAAATCTTGGGGATATGACTTCTTTAAGCATCTTAATAGAGGTGTGGGATCAACATTTTTAGTGGGGATAGCCTCTACCCACTTAGTAACATAATCCACATCAACTAAGATGTGAGTGTGCCCATTGGAACTCGGGAAGGGTCCCATATAATCAAAGCCCTAGACATCAAATGGTTCAATGACAAGTGAATAGTTCATAGGCATTTCTTGATGCTTACTGATGTTCCCTATCCTTTGGCATTCGTCACAAGACAAGACAAACGTGCGAGCATCCTTGAAGAGAGTGGGCCAATAGAAACCTTATTGCAATACCTTATGGGGCAGTTCTATCTCCAGCATGGTGTCCTCCGTAGGCTTCGGAATGACACTTCTGCAGGATCTGTCCTTGTTCATGTTCAGGCACACAACATCTAATAACACCATCTACTCCTTCCTTATAAAGGTGAGGATCATCCCAAAAGTAGTTTCTCAAATCAAAGAAAAATTTCTTGTTTTGTTGATAGGTGAAACTGAGTGGTATGTATTTGGATACGATATAGTTTGCATAATCGGCATACCACGGTGCACTATGTGAAGTGCGGATGACATTTAGTTGCTCATGAGAAAAGCTGTCATCTATAGGTAGTGGGTCATAGGACATTCTCTAGCCTAGACAAGTTATCTGGTATAGGGTTATCAGCACCCTTTCGGTCAACGACGTGCAAATCAAATTCCTGTAGCAGGAGAACCCATCTGATCAGCCTAGGCTTAGCGTCCTTCTTCTCCATGAGGCACTTAATAGCAGCATGATCAGAGTCAATAGTGACTTTGGAGTCAAATATGTAAGGTCTGAACTTTTCACAAGCAAACACGACTGCTAAAAATTCCTTCTCCGTAGTGGCATAGTTTCTTTGGGCACTGTCTAGAGTTTTACTAGCGTAGTGAATGACATTCAACTTCTTGTCAACTCTTTGTCCTAGAACAGCACCAACAACATAATCACTAGCGTCACACATGATTTCAAACGGCAAGTTCTAGTCAGGTGGTTGAACAATAGGTGCGGTTATCAAAGCCTTCTTAAGTATTCCAAAGGCTTCCTCACAATCCTCATCAAAAACAAAAGGAACATCCTTCTGGAAGAGGTTGGTAAGAGGCCTAGAAATCTTAGAGAAGTCTTTAATGAACCTTCTATAGAAACCAGCATGACCTAAGAAACTTCATATACCTCTGATATCTGTGGGGCAAGGCATTTTCTAAATTGCATCAACCTTAGCCTTATCCACTTCAATGCCTCTTCCAGAGATTTTGTGTCCTAAGACAATACCTTCATTAACCATAAAGTGGCACTTCTCCCAATTCAGGACAAGGTTGGTTTCTTCGCATCTCTGCAAGACTCGATCAAGGTTGCTGAGGCAATCATCAAAGGAAGACCCGTAAACGGAGAAGTCATCCATGAAAACCTCGACAATCTTTTCACAAAAGTGAGAGAATATAGCCATCATACATCTTTGGAAGGTGGCAGGTGCATTACATAAGCCAAAAGGCATACGTCTATAGGCAAAGGTACCGAAAGGGCAGGTGAAAGTGGTTTTCTCTTGATCAGATTGTGCAACAGGTATTTGCGAGAAACCTGAATAACCGTATAGAAAGCAGAAGTGTGTGTGTTTTGATAGCCTTTCTAGCATTTGGTCGATGAACGGCAAAGGATAATGATGTTTCCTGGTTGCCTTGTTCAATTTTTGGAAGTCTATCACCATTCTATAGCCGGTAATAATCCTTTGTGGGATTAGTTTATCCTTATCATTAGGAACGACGGTGATACCTCCCTTCTTAGGTACGCAATGTACTGGACTTACCCAATCACTATGAGCAACAAGATGAATGATTCCTGCTTCCAGAAGCTTTAATATTTCTTTTCTAACGACCTCTTTCATCTTAGGATTTAATCTCCTTTGATGATCAGCAACTGGTTTAAAGTCAGGATCGGTTTTAATCTTGTGCTGACATAGAGTAGGACTAATACCCTTAAGATCATCAAGAGTATATCCAATAGCAGCGTGATGCTTCCTCAGAGTTTTTAGCAACTTCTTCTCTTCGCGCTCTGAGAGGAGAGCACTAATAATGACAGGATATATCTCCTTCTCATCAAGATAGGCATACTTAAGAGTATCAGGCAACTGTTTAAGCTCGAACACAGGATCACCCTTTGGCGGGGGAGGATCCCCAAGCAGTTCAACAGGCATATTATTCTTGAGAATAGGATATTGTTCTAAGACAATTTTATCTATCTCATCTCTCTCCTCCATATGCATATCATTTTCATGCTCAAGTAGATATTGCTCTAAAGGATCCGTAGGAGGTACGGCAATAGAGGCAAGAGCAATGATTTCATCTCTACTAGACGACTCTCTTTCATGGGTTTGTCTTCCAAACTTGGAGAAGTTAAATTCATGAGACACACCCTCGAAACATACTATGACAGTTTGCTTAATGCAATCAATGCGAGCATTGACAGTGTTGAGAAAGGGTCTACCAAATATGATGGGACAAAAGCTATCTTGTGCAGTACCAAGGACGAGGAAATCAGTAGGATACTTCGTCTTACCACACAGGACTTCTACGTCTCTCACAATTCCCAGAGGGCAAATAGTGTCTCTATTAGCTAGCGTAATAGTGACATCAGTGGGTTCTAAGTCAGCAGGTGCAATCTCATCTTTGATTTCATCAAATAGAGAACGGGGTGTTGCACTAACACTAGCTCCCATATCACATAAACCATGGTAAGAGTGATCTCCTATCTTAACAGAAACAATGGGCAGGCCAACTACAGGTCCGTGTTTGTCCTTCACGTGAGGTTTAGCAATTCTAGCGGAGTCCTCACAGAATTTGATAACATGCCCGTCTATGTCTTCGGCTAAGAGATCTTTGATAATAGAAACACTAGGTTCAACTCTAATCTCCCCAGGGGGTGCAAGTGGTCTAATGTAACCCCTACGTATCACAGTTTGAGCTTTAGAATAATCCTTTATCCTCGTAGGGTATGGTGGTTTCTCAGTGTAAGCACAAGAAACAACAGGATCACTAAAAGCTATGATTTTCTCCTCAACTAGATTGGTTTTGGCTATGTTGCTTTCTACAGGAGGATGATATTTAAACCACTTTTCTTTGGGAAGATCAACATGAGCAGAAAAAGATTCACATAGAGAAGCTACTATCTTAGAGTCAAGTCCATACTTAGCGCTAAAATCTCTAGAAGTGTTTGTCTCAACAAAAGATTTAACGCAATCAAACTGGAAATTCATACCTGACTCCTTACCTTCCTCCAGCTCCCAATCTTCAAAGTTGCGTTTGATTCTCTCCAGTAAATTCCACTTGTGATCAATATCCTTCTTCATAAAAGAACCGACACAAGAAGTGTCAAGCATGGTACGATCTTCATGAGAAAGCCAAGCATAAAAGTTTTGAGTGACGATTTCTCTCGAGAGCTCATGATTGGGGCATGAATATAGCATTGATTTGTGCCTCCCCCAAGATTGAGCTATGCTTTCCCTGTCACGAGGCCAAAAGTTAGAAATAAAGTTCCGATCACGATGTACTAAATGCATAGGATAGAACTTTTGATGAATTTCCAGTTTCAACCCATTGTAGCCCCATAATCCAGCATCATCACATAGCCTATACCATGTCAACGCCTTTTCCTTCAAAGATAAAGGAAAGACTTTCTTCTTTACCTCATCCTCGGGAAAACCTGCAAGGTTAAATAAACCACAAACTTCATCTACATAGATTAGATGCAAGTCTGGATGTGAAGATCTATCTCATGTGAAAGGATTAGCCAGCAGTTTCTCAAGAATACCCGAAGGAATTTCATAAAAGATATTTTCAGTAGGTACCTCAGGTTGAGGAGAAACTCCTCATGCTTCCTTTCATGGTGAAGATACCCCGAACAAACTCCTCAAAGGAACAGTTTCCATAGTGACAAGTGACAATAGATTTCAGCACAATATATAAATGTTTCCTTACCAATTTCCACTTACCAAAGGCGCTTCACTCCCCGGCAACGGCGCCAGAAAAGAGTCTTGATGACCCAAAAGTATAGGGGATCAATCGTAGTCCTTTCGATAAGTAAGAGTGTCGAACCCAACGAGGAGCAGAAGGCTCTGATAAACGGATTTCAGCAAGGTAATAACTGCAAGCACTGAAAGTAGCGGTAACAAGTGATTGTGTAGCGAGGTGAAACGTAGCGAGCAAAAAGTAACAAGTAACAAGTAGTAGCAACGGTGCAGCAAGTGGCCCAATCCCTTTTATATCAAGGGACAAGCCTGAACAAAGTCTTATAGGAGGAAAAACGCTCCCGAGGACACACGGGAATTTCTGTCATGCTAGTTTCATCATGTTCATATGATTCGCGTTCGTTACTTTGATAGTTTGATATGTGGGTGGACCGGCGCTTGGTTAATGCCCTTACTTGGACAAGCATCCCACTTATGATTAACCTCTCTCGCAAGCATCAGCAACTACAAAAGAATAATTAAGACAAGGTCTAACCATAGCATTAAACTAGTGGATCCAAATCAGCCCCTCACGAAGCAACGCATAGACTGGGGTTTAAGCTTCTGTCACTCCAGCAACCCATCATCTACTTACTACTTCCCAATGCCTTCCTCTAGGCCCAAATATGGTGAAGTGTTATGTAGTCGACGTTCACATAACACCACTAGAGGAAGAACAACATACAACATATCAAAATACCGAACGAATATCAAATTCACATGACTATTATCAGCATGATTTATCCCATGTCCTCAGGAACAAAAGTAACTACTCACAAGACATAATCATAATCATGACCAGAGGTGTAATGAATAGCATCAAGGATCTGAACATAAACTCTTCCACCAAGTAATCCAACTAGCATCAACTACAAAGAGTAATCAACACTACTAGCAACCTTACAAGTACCAATCGGAGTCGCGAGACGAAGATTGGTTACAAGAGATGAACTAGGGATTGGAGAGGAGATGGTGCTGATGAAGATGTTGATGAAGATGCCTCCCCTCCGACGAGATGAGTGTTGGTGATGACGATGGAGACGATTCCCCCCTCCGGGAGGGAAGTTTCCCCGGCAGGATCGTCCTGCCGGAGCTCTAGATTGGATCTTCTCAAGTTCTGCCACGTGGCGGCGGCGAAACAAAGAAAAAGCTCCCGATTGATTTTTTCTAGACCAGGACGCTTCATACAGCAAAATAGGGGGGCTAGTGGGCCGTCAGGCAGCCGACAAGCCTGCCCTGCGCCACCAGGGGGGTGGTGGCGGTGGGCAAGCTTGTGGAGCCCCGGTGGCCCCCCTGCGGTAGTTCTTTCGCCCAATATTTTTTATATATTCCAGAAAAAATCCACGTAACTTTGCACGACAATTGGAGATGTGCAGAATAGTGGACTAGGATATGCTCCTTTTCCAGTCCAGAATTCCAGCTGCCTGAATTCTCCCTCTTCAAATAAACCTTGCAAAATAAGAGAGAAAAGGCATAAATATGGTACCACAAGTAATATAACAGCACAAAAAGCAATAAATATCAACATGAAAGCATGATGCAAAATGGACGTATCAAAGAGGCGGTGGCGGAGGGGGTGGTGGAGGGTTTGACAGATCAGTCTCAAGATACTGAATCTGGCGAGTTGGTGGAGCCATCCTGGAGACTTCTGCTACTGCAACAAAAGACCTTCCAACGGCGCCAGAAACAAGCGTGCTGACGGGAGACTATTTTTGTCTTGCTACTCCTCAGCAAGGACACCAGGAATCCTTCTGCTACGGCTAAGCCTTGAGGGACTTCCTTGGCAAATATGCAAAGGATTCCCCCGTGGCCTTGGAGCCTTGTGTTGGTGTTCCCTCGAAGCGGAAAGGGTGATGTCGCACAATGGCGGTAAGTATTTCCCTCAGTTTTGAGAACCAAGGTATCGATCCAGTGAAGGATTATCACAAGTACCTGCACAAACATAAAGAGCTTGCACCCAACGCTATGGAGGGGTTGTCAATCCCTTATAGATTGTTTGCCAAGTGAGAACTGAAAGCAACAAAAAAACAAAGCAAAGTAAAAGCAAAAGTGGAAATGATAGGTGTGAATAGACCTGGGGTCCGTAGTGTTCACTAGTGGCTTCTGTCACGAAAGCAAGTAGACGGTGGGTGAACGAATTACTGTCGAGCAATTGATAGAACCGCGCAAAGTCATGACGTTATCTATGGCAATGATTATATCTACACACATCACGTCCAAAACAAGTAGACCGATACTTCCTGCATCTACTATTACTCCACATGTCGACCGCTATCCAGCATGCATCTAGTGTATTAAGTCCAAAAGAACAGAGTAACGCCTTAAGCAAGATGACATGATGTAGATGGACAATCTCATATCTATGATAAAAGCCCATCTTGTTACCCTTGATGGAAACAACATGATGTGTGCCTTGCTACCCCTTCTGTCACTGGGAAACGTCACCACACGGTATGAACCCAAAACCAAGCACTTCTCCCATTGCAAGAATCATAGATCTAGTTGGCCAAACAAAACCCAAGCCTCGGAGAGACTTAAAAGGATATCAAATCATGCATATAAGAAATCAGCAGACTCAAATATATATCATAGATATTCTGATAACAAATCCACAATTCATCGGATCTCGACAAACACACCGCCAAAGAGGATTACATTGGATAGATCTCCATGAAGAACATGGAGAACTTTGTATTGAAGATCCAAGAGAGAGAAGAAGCCATCTAGCTACTAACTACGGACCCGTAGGTCTGAAGTGAACTACTCACGAGTCATTGGAGAGGCGATGATGTTGATGAAGAAGCCATCCAACTCCAAAGTCCCCTCCGGCAGGGCATCGGGAAGGGTCTCCAGATGAGATCTCGCGGAAACGGAAGCTTGCGGCGGCGGAAAAGTGTTTTCGTGGATGCCGTGATTTTTTCTGGATTTTTAGGGAATTTGTAGGCCAAAGACCTAGGGCAGGGGAGCGCCAGGGGGGCCACAAGCTTGGTTGCCGTGGCCTCCCCCTGGCCGTGGCAACAGGGCTTGTGGGCCTCTCTCCCAATCTTCTTCCGTTCCGGAAAAATTTATTTCGGGGATTTTATTCCGTGTGGACTCCATTCCAAAATCAGATCTGAAAAGAGTCAAAAACACAGAAAAAACAGGAAGTGGCGCTTGGCACTGAATTAATAAGTTAGTCCCAAAAAAGATATAAAAGGTAAACAAAACATCCAAAGTTGACAAGATAACAACGTGAAACCATCAAAAATTATGGATACGTTTGAGACGTATCAAGCATCCCCAAGCTTAACTCCTGCTCGTCCTCGAGTAGGGAAGTGATAAAGAATGAATTTTTGATGCTTCCATGCTACCTAGCATAGATGTCCTTTGTAACTCCTCTTATGTGACGTGAATGTTTAGATCCATTAGATTCAAAACAATAGTTTGCTATTGACGTGGAGACAATAATAATTCAAGAAAACTAGCAAGCTAATCATGAACTTTCAAAATAACAAGGCCAAAAGAAAGTTATCCCTACAAAATCATATAGTCTGGCTATGCTCTATCATCATTGCACAACGAATTTAAATCATGCACAACCCCGGTATTGGCCAAGTAATTGTTTTCACACCTTACTTTCTCAAACTTTTTCAACTCTCACGCAATACATGAGCGTGAGCCATGGTTTTAGCACTATAAGTGGTGTGGAGTGTGGTGGAGGTTGCAAGACAAACAAGGAGAAGATGGTCACATTGACTAGGCATATCAATGAGCTATGGAGATGCTCATCAGTAGATATCAACGTGAATGAGTAGGGATTGCCATACAAATGATGCACTAGAGCTAAGAGTATGTGAAAGCTCTTAAAGAAAACTAGTGGGTGTGCATCCAACTTGCTTGCTCACGAAGACCTAAGGCAAATTTGACAAAGCCTATCATTGGAATATACAAGCCAAGTTATATAATGAAAATTTCCCACTAGCTATATGGTGGTGACAAAACGAGAGACTCTCAAGCATGAAGATCATGGTGCTTAATATCCACAAGTGTGGAAAGGTGGTAGCATTGTCTCTTCTCTCTTTTTCTCTCATTTTTCTGGATGGGCTCTTTGGCCTCTTTTTTTTGGTGGGCATCTTTGGCCTCTTTTATTTCCTCACATGGGACAATGCTCCATCAATGATGATCATCACACTTACAACTCGAAACTTAGAGCAATGATGACTCTATATGGAATGCCTTCGGTAGTGTACCGTGACAATGATCTAGCATGGCATAGACATTAATGGAAACATCATGCTAGCTATCTTACGATCATGCAATGGCAATGTAGACACGGTAGCACATGTCATGGTGGTAGTTGCATGGCAATATATCTCAGAATGACTTTGAAACAGCCATAGTAGGTAGGTATGGTGGCTGTTTTGAGGGAGGCTAATGGTGGGTTTTGTGCACCGGCAAAAGTTGCACGGCACTAAGAAGATAGTGATGGTGGAAGGTGAAAGTGCATCTAAACCATGGACTCAACATTAGTCATGAAGAACTCATATACTTGTTGCAAAAGTTTTATTAGTAATTGAAACAAGGCATTCAACGCATACTCCTAGGGGAAGGGTTGGTAGGTATAAACCATCGCGCGATCCCGACCGCCACACAAAGGATGACAATCAAAGGACTAATCATGCTCAGACTTCATCACATAGCGGTTCACCATACGTGCATGCTACGGGAATCACTAACTTCAACACAAGTATTTCTAGATCCACAACACCTTACTAACATAACTTCATTATTACCATAACCACAACTCTAAACTAGTTGAGATGAATCAAACTTCTCTAACTATTCCATGGACATAAAGGTGGAAGTTTTCATCTCCCTTTGGATAACTACCCCTTTTGAGACTACTTTAATAGCATAGATCAAGTACCAAGCCACGCACCGCCGTGCTCTAAAAGATATAAGTGAAGCACATAGAGCAAAATCAACTAGCTCAAAAGATATAAGTGAAGCACATGTGAGATGAATTGTCTACCAAAGGATATAAGTGAAGCTCGACAAAATCACGGTGAGTGCATGTCTCTATCTCTAGGTGTGCAGCAAGGATGATTGTGAAACAACAAAAATAAAAGACACCTACGATACAAGACGCTCCAAGCAAAACACATAACATGTGGTGAATAAAAATATAGCCCCAAGTAATGTTACCGATGGATTGAAGACGAAAGAGGGGATGCCTTCCCGGGGCATCCCCAAGCTTAGGCTTTTACGACATACTTGAATCATCTTGGGGTGCCTTGGGAATCCCCAAGCTTGAGCTCTTGCCACTCTTTATCTTTTTGTCCATAAGAACTTCACCCAAAACTTGAAAACTTCACAACACGAAACTTAAACCGAAACTCGTGATAACATTAGCATAAGAAGTCAAACCACCACTTCCTTAGGTACTGTAGCAAACTTAAATTCTACTTATGTTGATGTTGGGTTATTGTATTTTCAATCTTCCATGGCTAATACCCCCCGATACTATCCGTAGTTTCATCAAAATAAGCAACCAAAACAACAAAAACAAAATCTGTTAACAGCAGACCAGTCTGTAGCAATCTGTATACTTTGTATAATTCTGGTACTTCAAAAATTCTGAACAATTACGACAGTCTGGAGAATTTGCATAGAAATATCAGCAAAAAGAATCATCTCAAAATCTCTTACAGAAAAAAAATGAAAATTCTTTTCTTGAGAATAAAGTTTCTGTCTTTTCTAGCATGACCAAACGATCATCCCCAAGACTAATCATAACGGTTTTGCTTGGCACAAACGCAAAAAGAAACACAAAAAACACAATCATAACAGAATTATGGAAGTGTGGAAAACACAAAACAGAAAGAAAAAGGATAGATTCGTTGGGTTCCCTCCCAACAAGCGCTATTGTTTAACGCCCTTAGCTAGGCATAAGGTGATGGAATCACGTATAGTCATCCTTGGTACTCAAACCATAAGTAGCCCTCATCATAGATTCATAAGGAAATCTTATTTTCTTTCTAGGGAAATTCTCCATGCCCTTCTTTAGGGGAAATTGATATCTAATATTCCCTCCCTTCATATCGATGATAGCACCAATAGTCCTTAGGAAAGGTCTACCAAGAATAATGGGGCATGAAGGATTGCAATCTATGTCAAGTACAATGAAATCCATGGGTACATAGTTCTTATTTGCAACAATAAGAACATCATCGATCCTTCCCATGGGTTTCTTGACAGTAGAATTCGCAAGATGCAAATTAAGAGAACACTCTTCAATCTCATGAAAACCAAGAATATCACATAAAGACTTTGGAATCGCGGAAACACTAGCACCCAAATCACACAAAACATTGCACTCATAGTTTTTGATCTTGATTTTGATAGTAGGTTCCCACTCATCATGAAGTTTTCTAGGTATAGAGACTTCTAGTTCGAGCTTCTATTCAAGAGATTTCATCATAGCATCTACGATATGTGCGGTAAAGGCTTTGCTTTGGCTATAAGCATGTGGAGAGTTTGCAATGGATTGCATCAAGAAATGCATTCAAACAAGGAGCAATTATCATAATTGAATTCCTTGAAATCCAAAGTGGGAGTTTTATTACTACCCAAAATTTTGATTTCTTCTACTCCACTCTCCACACCTTTATCATCAAGATAGGTGGAATCCGAATCATTGGGTCGTTTTCAACCAAAGTGGATTCATATCCAGCCCCTTCATTAATAGGTTTGACATGCGAAAACAAAGATTCAAGAGGAGTCACACCAAGCATTTTAAGATCTTCGTGATTTGCATCACTAGAACGCACCCTTTTAAACCATTCATGCCTAGCGCGAATTTGGGCGGTTCTTTCTTTGCTCTCATTCATGGAGACGCGCATAGCTTTCAAAGTTTCATCCAAGTTGACCTTGGGAGGAGCTCATCTCACTTTCAAAGCATCAATATCACAAGACATCCTATCAATGTTCTTAGCCAAATCGTCAATTTTGAGTAGTTTTTCCTATATGGACGTATTGAAAATATTTTGAGAGTTGATGAACTCTTTGATATTACTCTCTAAATCAGAGGGTAATTTGTTGTGATTTCCATAAGTGTTGTTGTAGGAATTGCCATAATTGTTAGAGGAGTTACTAGGAAAAGGCCTAAGAACATAGTTTCCTCTAAAAGCATTGTTGTTGCCAAAATTGTTCCTACCAACAAAATTAACGTCCAAACTAGCTTTGCTACTCTCAATCAAGGAAGATAGTGGCATGTCATTAGGATCTAAAGGAGCATTCCTACTAGCAACCAAATTCATCAACTCGTCCATCTTAGCACTAAGCGAGTTAATTTCTTCTATAGCGTGTACCTTTTTGCTAGCAGGTGACCTTTCAGTGTGCCACTGAGAGTAGTTGGTCATGATATTGTCTAGGAGTTTTGTAGCGTATCCTGACGCGATTTCCATGAACGTTCCACCTGAGGCGGAGTCCAAGATATTGCGAGAAGCGAAATTCAAACCAACGTAAAAGATTTGTATAATCATCCACAAACTCAAGCCATGAGCGGGACAATTTCTAATCATTAACTTCATCCTCTCCCAAGATTGTGCAACGTGTTCATGATCAAGTTGCTTGAAATTCAGGATATCGTTACATAAGGAGATAATCTTAGCCGGCGGAAAATACTTGGATATGTAAGTATCTTTGCACTTATCCCTAGAATCGATACTATTTTTAGGCAAAGAAGAAAACCAAGTTTTTGTGCGATCTCGCAACGAGAAAGGAAAAAGCTTCAACTTAATCACGTCATTATCCACATCTCCTTTGTTTTTCATATCGCAAAGCTCAATGAAGGTATTGAGATGGGATGCGGCATCTTCACTAGGAAGGCCAGAGAATTGCTCTTTCATAACAAGATTCAGCAAGGCTGCGTTGATTTCATACGATTCCGCACTAGTGGCGGGAGCAATCGGAGTACTAACAAAATCATTATTATTGGTACTCGAGAAGTCGCAAAGTTTCGTGTTTTCAGCCATGATGACTTCAACAAACAAACAAGCACACAAGAAAGCAAGAAAACCAGCAAAGGAAAATGGCAAAAAGGCAAAAGGCAAAAGAAAACGGCAAAGGAGAAAGGCAAATGAAAACGGCAAATGTGAAGTGGGGGAGAGGAAAACGAGAGGCAACTGGCAAAAAAGTAAATGCAAGAGATGAGTTTGTGAGACCTACTTGGATAGATCTCTCCTTCCCCATCAACGGCGCCAGAAATACTTCTGCTACTGCAACAAAATACCTTCCAACGGCGCCAGAAACAAGCGTGCTGACGGGAGACTATTCTTGTCTTGCCACTCCTCAGCAACGGCACCAGGAATCCTTCTGCTACGGCTATGCCTTTAGGGACTTCCTTGGAAAATATGCACAGGATTCCCCCGTGGCCTTGGAGCCTTTTGTTGGTGTTCCCTCGAAGCGGAAAGGGTGATGGAGCACAGCGGCGGTAAGTATTTCCCTCAGTTTTGAGAACCAAGGTATCGATCCAGTGAAGGATTATCACAAGTACCTGCACAAACACAAAGAGCTTGCACCCAACGCTATGAAGGGGTTGTCAATCCCTTATAGATTGTTTGCCAAATGAGAACTGAAAACAACAAAGAAACAAAGCAAAGTAAAAGCGAAAGTGGAAACGATAGGCGTGAACAGACCTGGGGGCCGTAGTGTTCACTAGTGGCTTCTCTCATGAAAGCAAGTAGACGGTGGGTGAACGAATTGTTGGGGAACGTCGCATGGGAAACAAAAAATTTCCTACGCGCATGGAGACCTATCATGGTGATGTCCATCTACGAGAGGGGATTTCCAATCTACGTACCCTTGTAGATCACACAGCAGAAGCGTTAGTGAACGCGGTTGATGTAGTGGAACGTCCTCACGTCCCTCGATCCGCCCCGCGAACCGTCCCATGAACCGTCCCGCGATCCGTCCCAGGATCTAGTGCCGAACGGACGGCACCTCCGCGTTCAGCACACGTACAACTCGACGATGATCTCGGCCTTCTTGATCCAGCAAGAGAGATGGAAAGGTAGATGAGTTCTCCGGCGGCGTGACGACGCTCCGGAGGTTGGTGGTGATCTAATCTCGGCAGGGCTGTGCCCGAGCTCCGCAGAAACGCGATCTAGAGGTAAAACCGTGGAGTTATGTGGTCGGGCTGCCTTGGAAAAGTTGTCTGAAATCAGCCCTAATTGCTCCATATATATAGGAGGAGGGAGGCGAGGCTTGCCTTGAGGCTCAAGAAGCCCCAAGGGCTGCGCCACCAAGGGAGGAGGAGTCCTCCTCCAATCCTAGTCCAAATAGGATTGGAAAGTGGAGTCCTTCTCTCGTTTCCGGACCATTCCGGAAACCCTCATGACGTCCGTGATCTCATCGGGGACTCCAAACAACATTCGGTAACGAACCATATAACTCAAATACGCATAAAACAACGTCGAACCTTAAGTGTGCAGACCCTGCGGGTTCGAGAACTATGTAGGCATGACCCGAGTGACTCCTCGGTCAATATCCAATAGCGGGACCTGGATTCCCATATTTGATCCCACATATTCTAAGAAGATCTTATCATTTGAACCTTAGTGCCAAGGATTCATATAATCCCGTATGTCATTCCCTTTGTGCTTCGGTATGTTACTTGCCCGAGATTCGATCGTCAGTATCCGCATACCTATTTCAATCTCGTTTACCGGCAAGTCTCTTTACTCGTTCCGTAATACAAGATCCCGCAACTTACACTAAGTTACATTGCTTGCAAGGCTTGTGTGTGATGTTGTATTACCAAGTGGGCCCCAAGATACCTCTCCGTCACACGGAGTGACAAATCCCAGTCTCGATCCATACTAACGCAAGGAACACCTTCGGAGATACCTGTAGAGCATCTTTATAGTCACCAAGTTACTTTGCAACGTTTGATACACACAAAGCATTCCTCCGGTGTCAGTGAGTTATATGATCTCATGGTCATAGGAACAAATACTTGACACACAGAAAATAGTAGCAACAAAATGACACGATCAACATGCTACGTTTATTAGTTTGGGTCTAGTCCATCACGTGATTCTCCTAATGACGTGATCCAGTTATCAAGCAACAACACGTTGTACATAATCAGAAGACCCTGACTATCTTTGATCAACTGGCTAGCCAACTAGAGGCTTGCTAGGGACAGTGTTTTGTCTATGTATCCACACACGTATATAAGTCTTCATCCAATACAATATAGCATGGATAATAAATGATTATCTTGATACAAGAATTATAATAATAACTATATTTATTATCGCCTCTAGGGCATAATTCCAACACGAATTACTATTGAGCAATTGATAGAACCGCGCAAAGTCGTGAAGTTATCTATGGCAATGATTATATCTATAAGCATCACGTCCAAAACAAGTAGACCGATACTTTTTGCATCTACTACTATTACTCCACACGTCGACCGCTATCCAGCATGCATCTTGTCGGGACCCCGATCCTAAGCCATAGGAATCCAGCCTGTAACACATCGCATCGCTTTGTGGTCTCACGCACGGTTAACTCCACGGCTGCAGCCTTACCTTAGCCGGGACCGTTTGCGTCTTTTGACTCACGTATGCGATAGTGTCGCTAGCAATCCAATGTCAAAGAACCCGGATCGACATGTCTAGTCATAAACGAAAGTGGCAGTACCGCACAAGGACAGGCATACATGACCCAACAAAGCAGGTGTCGGTCATCAGCGAATGTAGACGAGTCGTAGCAAGCTACAAGGACTCCATTACATCGCGTGACATTTCCCCAAAGGGGACATACACAACAGCTAAGAAGGACACATGCCGGTCAACCAATGTGTCCGGAGCAGTAGCGAACTACCAAGGCTCGTTGGATCACAAAGGGGCATTTCCTTGTAAGGAGTGCTACTAAAGTTCACGACTAGGTAATCGAACCCCATACAGATAAAGTACGACACACGTACGCATGGCATACCGATATGTATAGATACATCGATGGCATCACAACATAACCATAAACATACAAACTTTATTTAAGAGGCTCGGAAGAGCCACACACATAATATTACACATCAAGGGTCCCACGACCCATGATAGCAGTCATTGAATTACAAGCCAGCGGAAGAGTTATAAACTGTCTGGTTATAAACAGGGCAACTAGAAGGCACATGGCCTGACTATACTACAGAGCCGACGTAGGGCCAGATCGTAGCTGGGACACCAGCTACTCGTCGTCGTCGATGTCTACGAAGAACCCTCCATTAGGGTCATTAGCAACCTCTGCAACATTTATTAAGCAAACATGAGTACGAAGGTACTCAGCAAGACTTTAGGAGAACTAACTACTCATGCAAGGTATCAAAAGGTATTGTGGGGTTTCATGCGGAAAAGCCAGCATTTGACTCGTGGCTAGACAACTTGCTTTTTGAAATTAGTTTTGACAACTTGATTTCTCGCACACGAGTCCACTAACACCACAATAATACACTGTCGTGGAATCATTCCGTCTCCATACGGAAATGCCGTCCACGACACTCACGCTTATCTTGACAATTTTATGAGTAGCCATTGAAGTTATCTATGAACAACATATGTCTCCAAGTAGTCCATATCCGCGGACGCGGCTATTCGAATAGATCACAACCCTGCAGGGGTGTACTTCGTCACACACGCTTTCGCCACTTATCGCCATGTGCACGTCGTGCACCTTGGCAACCTTCAAGCGGAAGCCCAGCGAGGGAGTCGGCCACGACCGTTAACCACACTAGTACCTAGTCCAGGTTTATCACCTATCTGAGAGTAACCCGTACGGAAGTCCGGCCGAGGTTTCCGCCAGGGCCTAAAACGATGTGTGCAGGGTTCCCAAGCCCACCATCCGGGTGCCACTTGGTACACCGTGCCACTGCCTACCGCATCACGGTCCACCTCTCAGGTCAGCACCATGCACGGCCTCCAGCATTTCTATAAACACCAGAAACTACTTGCAACTCCTGGACCGAGTACTACGCGATTAATAGGCCGAGCGGGGTCATATTTCAGGGCCCGGCATGTGGTAGTATCTAGTCTTGGATTACATACACGGAACTCAGTTCCTATGGATGGTTCCAATGAAACAACCCGCCATGTACTCCTACACAGCCTTTCACCGGTACCTTTACCAAATCAAGTTCAACACACAACCTTTGCTCACCGAACACATTCCACATTTCTGTTCATCTCCCAGATGACAGACCATACACAACTCTAAGCATAGCATGCATAGCAGGATAAGGCACATCATAGCTCAAGCAACTACCAGGTATGCTAGGTTGCAAGGTTCGGCTATTTACTGTGACAAGGTTAAGTCATGCAAAGGAAGTGGGTTCAACTATCGTGGCAAAAGGAGTTGAAGCATTTGATCCTAAATGCAATAAATAGGTGCAGGAGCAAGAACATAGGAGTTATCGGGATGATCAAAAGGGTTGCTTGCCTTGTTGCTCAGAGGAGGAACGATATCCGTCAGACGGATATTCGGTGGAATCCGGGGTTGCGGAGCCTACCGAAATGAATGGCAACATTCAATAACAATCATATGCGATCAAAATGATGCATGAGCATGGCATGAGTATGCAAGGTGATAAGTTATTATTTTCAACATGTATTAGGTTTAGAGTTGATTTGAATCACATTCGAATAGCAATTCAAACGGGGTATTCTCGGATACCGTTTTAATTGATTCGACGTGATGCTCAGATCAACTTGATGTTAGCATGCATGAAATGTCATGTTATGGTACTGATTTGTAAGTAGGACAGTGTGTGATCATTGTAATCATAATGAAATTTGAATAATTTTCCAAATTCCATTTAAAGAGTAATTATAAGAATTGAATTATTCCTTATTCCACAATTTAGGGTTCTGTAACTTTTTCAAACATATTTGAAAATAGCATAATCAGAATCCTTGAATTTTTCTGATACTTTTTCATATATAAATTATTTTCATTGGAGTTACAGATTAATTTCTATGATTTTTACAATTTTTAGCAATTTCCTGAATTAGTTTTATACTGGAAATTCTAATTATTGCATCAGACTGACGTCAGCAGGTCAGCCGACCTGTTCAGGTCAAACCTGACAGGGGGGCCCCACTGGTGAGCCTCTCTGGGACGAATCTCGCGCTGACCAGCCCTAACTGAGGTTTGACTTGGCCTTGGGCCCACTTGTCAACGAGTGATTAGGTCACTAAGCTGCTGGGTTAGCTTGCCACGTCGACCCCCACCGGAGGGTGGTCGCCGACGACCAGGCCCGCGGCGGAGGGCTCGCCGGAGGCGACCTAGACGGCGCTGCACAGCACCAAAACGCACGCGGTTTGCAGCTACAGCATGCTCGCGAAGTGGCCGATCTGGCAGGACTATCTGGGGAGGCTAGGGTCGCCGGAAGAGGCGTCGGCGACAAGCCGGAGCGGCGGCCGAAGCTCGGCCTTCTATGAGGGGCGGTTCTAGGGCACGGGGAGGGCTGCTGGAGGGCTCGACACGCTCCTGGAGGCTCCAGGAGCTCGAATCGTAGCTCGGGCGCGTGGATCGGTCATCAGAGCGACGACAGCGACATGGCCGGCGGCGAGAAGCTCTCGGCCTTGGTGGGGAACTAGGATACGATGCACGGGAGAGCGTGGGGCGAGAGGGAAAACGACGACGAGCTCACGGCGGTTCCGATGGCGCTGAAGAGGGGCTCGGGGATGCGCCGGAGGAAGCGAATCGACGGGAGAGGTCCGGCGGCCGGAGGTGGAAGACGACGGCATTGCGGGCGTTGTAGGGCTCGAGGAAGCTTCGGCTTCTGCAGAGATGACCACGGCGACGAGGCGGAGCTAATGGCGTGCTCTAGGATAGAATCCTATGGCCAGGGGCACGGGCAGCTCGAGCTCGAGCTCGGCTCTAATGGTGGCAGCAAGGAGGAGGAGGAGATCCGGAAGGAGGAAGAGAACCGAGGCGGGGAATGGATAGGGGAGGCTCTGGTGAGCTTATC
Source organism: Hordeum vulgare subsp. vulgare (assembly GCF_904849725.1). Taxonomy (NCBI): domain Eukaryota; kingdom Viridiplantae; phylum Streptophyta; class Magnoliopsida; order Poales; family Poaceae; genus Hordeum; species Hordeum vulgare. Next base: position 224,416,731 of record NC_058520.1, read on the forward strand.
CCATCGTCGCCAGCACGAGGCGGCGGCCAGGCAGGCACGCAGGTGCGTGGCCGCGCCGGAGGGGGCGGCGGCCACCTCCTGCTGCCTACTGGCGCGAGGGAGGGGACGAGCCAGGGATGGGCCGGGCCAGGCTTAGGCGACAGGTAAGGTTTTTTTTCCATTTTTTTTTCTGTTTTTGTTTTTCTGTTTTGCTAATTATTGTTTTGCTAATTAATTCAGCTCCAAAAAAAAGTAAAAACTATATTAGACCTCCTGAAATATTTGTTATAATATCCCCAACCATTTCCAAGCTTTTCAACATTTTTGGAAATTTATAGTTTCTGATTTCAAATTTAAAGTTTGAAACCAGTAACCTTTTTCATTTATTCAAAAAGCTTAAGGTGTCAAGAAAATAGTTTTCTCCAATGCTCATTTACTTTCATGATTTATCAGAAAGTTTGAACATTTCTTGAGGCCATTTTGGGTTCATTGATTTTGAACTAGTTTGAGATTTTCTTTAATTGAAATGGTGGCTAGGGTTTTGAGTTTTTCCTTTGCCACTTTGTTGCTTTTGTTGAAACTTCTTAGATGCAAATGCAAAGAAGACATGAGCACAATGCTATCTTGCTTAAGGGTTAGGGATGTGACAACTCACCCCCACTCAAAAGAATCTCGTCCCGAGATTTAGAAGTCGTCGGAAATAACGCAGGATACTCAAGTCGGAGACGATCCTCTCTTTCCCAAGTTGCCTCCTTTTTAGAATGATTTGACCATTGAACTTGAAGAAACTTGAGGTTTCGACGTCGAGTGGTACGCTCAACTTGATCAAGAATACGCACGGGGTATTCTCGGTATGAAAGGTTATCTTGGAGATCAAGCGTTTCGTGGTCCACTTCACGGATATGATCCGAAAAGAAACGCCTAAGTTGCGAGACGTGGAAAACATCATGAACCTTGGAAAGATGCGGAGGAAGTTCCAACTGGTAGGCAACTTCTCCTAGTTTGGCAAGAATGCGAAAAGGACCAATGTAACGAGGAGCCAACTTGCCCTTGATACCGAAACGATGGGTACCCTTCAAAGGTGTAACCCGAAGGTAAGCCTTCTCGTCAACTTCAAAGGTCACAGCCTTATGATGACGAACATATTGGCTCTTTTGACGAGACTGGGCTGTTTTCAACTTTTCACGAATAATGCGGACCTGCTCTTCTGCATCCTGGATCATACCCGGGCCAAAGAGTTTCCTCTCTCCGGTTTCTGACCAATTAAGACGGGTTCGACATCTTCGTCCATAGAGAACTTCAAAAGGGGCTTTGCCCAAGCTTGATTGATAACTATTGTTATAAGCGAATTCGGCGAATGGAAGGCACTTCTCCCAATTCATACCAAACGAAATAACACAAGCTCGGAGCATATCTTCTAGGATTTGATTCACTCTTTCTACTTGACAACTTGATTGAGGATGGAAAGCAGTGCTAAAAGATAAGTGAGTCCCCATGGCATTCTGAAAACTTTCCCAGAAGCGACAAGTAAAGATACTTCCACGGTCCGAGTTAATTTCCAGGGGAACACCATGAAGAGACACTATTCGAGAGATATATAACTCTGCTAGCTGGCTAGCTGTTATACTCTCACGAACAGGAAGAAAATGAGCCACTTTGGAAAGACGGTCAATGACCACAAAGATAGCATTATTTCCTTTCTTGGTCTTGGGAAATCCGGTAATGAAATCCATGCTAACTTTATCCCATTTCCATTCAGGAATAGCTAGAGGTTGAAGGGTGCCAGCAGGCCTTTGATGTTCTGCCTTAACTCGACGACAACCGTCGCAGTTAGCAACGAACTCAGCAATTTCTCTCTTCATCCTAGTCCACCATAACCTCTGGCGTAGCTCCTGATACATCTTATTACTACCGGGATGAATGGTGAGAGGAGAATCATGAGCCTCCTTAAGGATTAACTGCCTTAGATGTGGGTTCTTAGGAACCACTAAGTGATTCTGGAAGAACACAACACCTTGATCATTCATGGAAAATTCTTTAGCGTCGCCGCTAAAAATATTCTCTTTGATCCGTGATATTCCCTTGTCACGCTTTTGGCCAGCTATAATTTGATCCTTAAGAGTGGGCTTCGCCACCAGGGTAGAAAGGAATCCTTGAGGAACAATATGAAGATTCAACTTCCGAAAGTCCTCATGGAGATGTGGTTGACCTTGCTGTAGCATCAAATTGTTACAATAAGATTTGCGACTTAGTGGATCGGCCATAACATTGGCCTTCCCCGGGGTGTAAGTTATCCCTAAGTCGTAATCTGAGATCAACTCAACCCACCGTCTTTGCCTGAGATTCAAATCCGGCTGGGTGAAGATATACTTCAGACTTTGGTGATCAGTGAATATTTCGCAACGATTACCTAGAAGGTAATGTTGCCAGGTTTTTAGTGCATGGACCACAGCTGCAAGCTCAAGGTCATGTGTGGGATAATTATCCTCATGTGGACGAACTGTCGAGATGCGTATGCGATCACATGACGATCTTGCATGAGAATGCAACCTAATCCTTGTCGCGAGGCGTCGCAATAGATAACAAAGTCCTTAGAAAAATCTGGTGGTAGCAACACAGGTGCGGAGGTCAGGCATCTTTTCAGTTCCTGAAAACTATGCTCACACTATGGTGTTCACTTGAACTTTTTATCCTTCTTGAGGAGTTCAGTTAGAGGCTTTGGAACCTTGGAGAAATTCTCGACGAAGCGGCGACAATAGCTCGCTAGACCAAGAAAACTCCTAACTTGCTTAACCGATTCAGGTTGAGTCCTATCAAGGACAGCTTGAACTCTCTCGGGATTGATAGCAATACCCTTACCAGAGATTAGTGGCCTAGATAGGTCACTTCTGGTAACCAGAATTCATATTTTGAAAATTTGGCATAAAGGCGATGCTCTCGAAGTTTCATCAATACCAGCCTTAGATGCTCGGCATGTTCTTGTTCATTCTTCGAGTAGATGAGAATATCATCGAGGTATACCACGAAGAATTTATCCAAATACTCCATGAAGATTGAATTCATCAGACGAGAGAAGGTGGCTGGGGCATTGGTTAAACCGAAGGACATAACGGTGTACTCATATTGGCCATAACGGGTAACAAAAGCCGTATTTGGAATGTCCCCGTTCTTAATCTTGATTTGATGGTATCCCAACCTCACATCCATTTTAGAGAAGAATGAGGACCCAGCGAGCTGATCATACAGATCGTTGATCCTGGGGAGCGGATACTTGTTCTTTATGGTGACCAGGTTAACTGGTCGGTAATCTACAACCATCCGATCCGTTCCGTCTTTCTTCTTGACGAAGAGGACGGGACAAGCCCAAGGAGAAGAGCTAGGACGAATGAAACCTTTGTTCAAAGCCTCATCTAGTTGCTTCTTAAGTTCGGCTAGCTCTAGGGGTGCCATCTTATAAGGTCTTCTGGCTATTGGGACAGTTCCCGGAACAGGATCTATCACAAACTCTACATCTCTGTCAGGTGGAATTCCTGGCAGTTCCTCTGGGAAAACATCCGGGAAGTCACGGACTACCGGAATGTCTTCAAAATCCGGAAGAGGGTTGGCATTTAGGGAATAGAGCTGGCATTTGGCAACTCGAGTAGAGACATTTACTATCTCACCCGAGGAATGGGTAAGCTGGACATTTCTAGAGTGAGTATCAATCTTGGCATAGTGAGCTGATATCCAGTCCATGCCCAAGATGATATTAATATCCGAAGATTTCAAGGCTATCAATGAGGCTAGAAAAACTAGCGTGTCTACTAGAATTTCATTGTCATAGGTTATCCTAGAGGTTTGCCATTTACTACCAGGGGTTTGGACAACCAATGGGATTGGCATATCACGAAATGACATGTTATGCAACTGTGCATAACTTTCTGAAATGAAGGAATGAGAAGACCCAGTGTCAAAGAGAACGGACGCTGGGTGATGATTAACAAGAAGCGTACCCAGCATGACGTCGGGATCCTATGCAGCTTCTTCTACTGACACATAGTTCACACGGCCACGTGCAGGAGTTGGCTTCACATAATAAGCTTTTCCCGACTTGGCCTGCCCGACGGACTTTCCGGGTTGCTTGGCACCCACATTCTGAGGACACTCACGGGAAGGCACAGAACTCCTCTCTCTTTCTGTCCATCAGGCCCTCTGGAATATGGTGCAGACGAAAAGCTGCACTGAAGTCTGCCCACGTGGCCACTGGTTCAGCGGGACGCATAGCTTCAAAATTCTCCCACCACAGATTGGCGGGTCCCTCCAGGAAATACGCCGCGAAGGTCACCTTGTCGGCCTCAGACACATTCGCAGAGCGAATCTTGCGTGAGATGCTGCACAGCCAGTCATCAGCGTCGAGGGGATCGACGGAATGATGAAACTTTGGAGGATTCAACTTCACAAAGTCATTGAGGGACACTGCAGCATTCCTAGGCTGTCGAGCCGTATTCTGCTCAATACGCTCTAGCAGTCGGTTGGTCTCCCTTTTGGTTCTTTCTGCCTCAAGCATCACTTCTACCAGAGAAGGTGGGTGAGGCAGGTCTTCCTGCGACGCTTGGCTACCCTCACCTTGCTCATGAGCAGGGGCACGGTTCAACCTGGTGAACACCATCCTAACAAACAAACTCATAGCTTAGACCAATATCATATCAATACTAGCTATGGATTAAGAATGTACTGAACACACGGAATGCGGAAATGAATATCCGAACAGCATGGTAACAAGCCACCGCTATATATACACCATGGTTCATACACACCCTTGCATAGCTGAGTACACCCTTAACCGAAGAGAAAACTACTGAAATTGTGAAACTACTCATCAAAGGCTTACAAGCTGCCTATACATTATTTATCTAGGCCTCCGGAATTCATTTCACATTACAACCATACTTCACAAGTCACACAGGACTGTGAACGTACGGCTAATACCATACTATCCTTCCGCTCACAGCTCAGGCATCCGCATAGAACATCTCGTAGAGATTACCTCCATGACCTGGAAGCTCAACCTGCGGATCAGGAAACACTCTAGCCTGAGATCCCTGGGATCCATAAGGACATGGATGTGGCCTTGGTCCCCTGACTGGTGGTAAGAGGGGTCCCCGAAGAGGTGTGAGTCCTCCTATAGCTGGCCAGTCAACGTGGGCCGGAAGATGGTTCCTAACAGGGTTCAGCATCTCCATCTCTCCATACCCTGTCTGGACTACCGGTGCCAGCTGCGTCAAAGCCGTCCACAGACGGGCACGGGTAGCATAAAGCTCCGTACGGAGAGCACGAGCATCCCTGTCTCTGTTCACTAGCATCTCAACCGTGGACTGCAGAAGTGGATCCTCCATAGAGGAATCAAAATAGACTCCACTGAGGTGTCCCTCTTCACGAGACTGAGAGGCCGGAACATAGCAGAACTCTGAATTCTGCAGCAGTGCATGTCTCGCTCTCATAATAGTCAGCATTGAATAGGCAGCATCCTGTTCTGCCATGTCAACGGTGACCCCCAACCCATAGGACCAATGGATTGGCATCTCAGCTCCAGGGTAGTCTGGAAATAGCCTAACAGTGCAGATGTACTGGCTCTGGTTGAAGTCTCGGTACTGTTCCTCCACTCTGTACTCGGGGTACCAGCAGTAACCGCACACCGACATCACCCTGACCAGCATGGCCGTATGACCTGGTACATCAATGCACCTGGTCAGACGTACCACCTGACGAGAAGGACGGCCAGGCATCTGTAAATAGAGAGTAATGCAAAAGCATTAGGGCTCTGAATGCAAAATTGGGCAGCATAACGGCTGTAAATGCTCAAAACAAATTTGAGAAAACCCAAAATGGAATAGCGTAACCACTCAACTATCAAGTTCAACTCTCTGATCATCAAACTTACTTCCTGCTTCCTAGGAATAAAAGAAACCCAATATCTCTCAACCCGTAGTCCTATAATCTACCGATCAGAAACACGAGCCTAGGACAAGATGAGTAACCTAGTCCTTAATTCCCGCAGAAAAGACGAGGATGACCAGAATAGAATATCTTGAGAAGAGAACAAGAGTGTTACGTTCCCTTCCACAAACAATTCCCTTATATATAACTAAGAAATTCTAGACTCAACTTCGACCAGTTTGGCTTAGTAATCCTACAGTCAGTCAGGCTCTGATACCAATGCTGTCGGGACCCCGATCCTAAGCCATAGGAATCCAGCGTGTAACACATCGCATCGCTTTGTGGTCTCATGCACGGTTAACTCCACGGCTGCAGCCTTACCTTAGCCGGGACCGTTTGCGTCTTTTGACTCACGTATGCGATAGTGTCGCTAGCAATCCAATGTCAAAGAACCCGGATCGACATGTCTAGTCATAAACCAAAGTGGCAGTACCGCACAAGGACATGCATACATGACCCAACAAAGCAGGTGTCGGTCATCAGCGAATGTAGACGAGTCGTAGCAAGCTACAAGGACTCCATTACATCGCGTGACATTTCTCCAAAGGGGACATACAAAGCAGCTAAGAAGGACACATGCCGGTCAACCAATGTGTCCGGAGCAGTAGCGAACTACCAAGGCTCGTTGGATCACAAAGGGGCATTTCCTTGTAAGGAGTGCTACTAAAGTTCACGACTAGGTAATCGAACCCCATACATATAAAGTACGACACACGTACGCATGGCATACCGATATGTATAGATACATCGAGGGCATCACAACATAACCATAAACATACAAACTTTATTTAAGAGGCTCGGAAGTGCCACACACATAATATTACACATCAAGGGTCTCACGACCCATGATAGCAGTCATTCAATTACAAGCCAGCGGAAGAGTTAGAAACTGTCTGGTTACAGACAGGGCAACTAGAAGGCACATGGCCTGACTATACTACAGAGCCGACGTAGGGCCAGATCGTAGCTGGGACACCAGCTACTCGTCGTCGTTGATGTCTACGAAGAACCCTCCATTAGGGTCATTAGCAACCTCTGCAACATTTATTAAGCAAACATGAGTACGAAGGTACTCAGCAAGACTTTAGGAGAACTAACTACTCATGCAAGGTATCAAAAGGTATTGTGGGGTTTCATGCGGAAAAGCCAGCATTTGACTCGTGGCTAGACAACTTGCATTTTGAAATTAGTTTTGACAACTTGATTTCTCGCACACGAGTCCACTAACACCACAACAATACACTGTCATGGAATCATTCCGTCTCCATACGGAAATGCCGTCCACGACACTCACGCTTATCTTGACAATTTTATGAGTAGCCATTGAAGTTATCTATGAACAACATATGTCTCCAAGTAGTCCATATCCGCGGACGCGGCTATTCGAATAGATCATAACCCTGCAGGGGTGTACTTCGTCACACACGCTTTCGCCACTTATCGCCATGTGCACGTCATGCACCTCGGCAACCTTCAAGCGGAAGCCCAGCGAGGGAGTCGGCCACGACCGTTAACCACACTAGTACCTAGTCCAGGTTTATCGCCTATCTGAGAGTAACCCGTACGGAAGTCCGGCCGAGGTTTCTGCCACGGCCTCAAATGATGTGCGCAGGGTTCCCAAGCCCACCATCCGGGTGCCACTTGGTACACCGTGCCACTGCCTACCGCATCACGGTCCACCTCTCAGGTCAGCACCATGCACGGCCTCCAGCATTTCTATAAACACCAGAAACTACTTGCAACTCCTGGACCGAGTACTACGCGATTAATAGGCCGAGCGGGGTCATATTTCAGGGCCCGGCATGTGGTAGTATCTAGTCTTGGATTACATACACGGAACTCAGTTCCTATGGATGGTTCCAATGAAACAACCCGCCATGTACTCCTACACAGCCTTTCACCGGTACCTTTACCAAATCAAGTTCAACACACAACCTTTGCTCACCGAACACATTCCACATTTCTGTTCATCTCCCAGATGATAGACCATACACAACTCTAAGCATAGCATGCATAGCAGGATAAGGCACATCATAGCTCAAGCAACTACCAGGTATGCTAGGTTGCAAGGTTCGGCTATTTACTGTGACAAGGTTAAGTCATGCAAAGGAAGTGGGTTCAACTATTGTGGCAAAAGCAGTTGAAGCATTTGATCCTAAATGCAATAAATAGGTGCAGGAGCAAGAACATAGGAGTTATCGGGATGATCAAAAGGGTTGCTTGCCTTGTTGCTCAGAGGAGGAACGATATCCGTCAGACGGATATTCGGTGGAATCCGGGGTTGCGGAGCCTACCGAAATGAATGGCAACATTCAATAACAATCATATGCGATCAAAATGATGCATGAGCATGGCATGAGAATGCAAGGTGATAAGTTATTATTTTCAACATGTATTAGGTTTAGATTTTATTTGAATCACATTCGAATAGCAATTCAAACGGGGTATTCTCGGATACCGTTTTAATTGATTCGACCTGATGCTCAGATCAACTTGATGTTAGCATGCATGAAATGTCATGTTATGGTACTGATTTGTAAGTAGGACAGTGTGTGATCATTGTAATCATAATGAAATTTGAATAATTTTCCAAATTCCATTTAAAGAGTAATTATAAGAATTGAATTATTCCTTATTCCACAATTTAGGGTGCTGTAACTTTTTCAAACATAGTTGAAAATAGCATAATCAGAATCCTTGAATTTTTCTGATACTTTTTCATATATAAATTATTTTCATTGGAGTTACAGATTAATTTCTATGATTTTTACAATTTTTAGCAATTTCCTGAATTAGTTTTATACTGGAAATTCTAATTATTGCATCAGACTGACGTCAGCAGGTCAGCCGACCTGTTCAGGTCAAACCTGACAGGGGGGCCCCACTGGTCAGCCTCTGTGGGACTAATCCCGCGCTGACCAGCCCTAACTGAGGTTTGACTTGGCCTTGGGCCCAATTGTCATCGAGTGATTAGGTCACTAAGCTGCTGGGTTAGCTTGCCACGTCGACCCCCACCGGAGGGTGGTCGCCGGCGACCAGGCCCGCGGCGGAGGGCTCGCCGGAGGCGACCTAGACGGCGCTGCACAGCACCAAAACGCACGTGGTTTGCAGCTACAACATGCTCGCGAAGTGGCCGATCTGGCAGGACCATCTGGGGAGGCTAGGGTCGCCGGAAGAGGCGTCGGCGACAAGCCGGAGCAGCGGCCGAAGCTCGGCCTTCTATGAGGGGCGGTTCTAGGGCACGGGGAGGGTAGCTGGAGGGCTCGACACGCTCCTGGAGGCTCCAGGAGCTCGAATCGTAGCTCGGGCGCGTGGATCGGTCATCACAGCGACGACAGCGACATGGCCGGCGGCGAGAAGCTCTCGGCCTTGGTGGGGAACTAGGATACGATGCACGGGAGAGCGTGGGGCGAGAGGGAAAACGTCGACTAGCTCACGGCGGTTCCGATGGCGCTGAAGAGGGGCTCGGGGATGCGCCGGAGGAAGCGAATCAACGGGAGAGGTCCGGCGGCCGGAGGTGGAAGACGACGGCGTTGCGGGCATTGCAGGGCTCGAGGAAGCTTCGGCTTCTGCAGAGATGACCAGGGCGACGAGGCGGAGCTAATGGCGTGCTCTTGGAGGGAATCCTATGGCCAGGGGCATGGGCAGCTCGAGCTCGAGCTCGGCTCTAATGGCGGCAGCAAGGAGGAGGAGGAGATCCGGAAGGAGGAAGAGAACCGAGGCGGGGAATGGATAGGGGAGGCTCTGGGGAGCTTATCCCCGTCATCGCCAGCGCGAGGCGGCGGCCAGGCAGGCACGCAGGTGCGTGGCCGCGTCGGAGGGGGCGGCGGCCACCTCGTGCTGCCTACTGGCGTGAGGGAGGGGACGAGCCAGGGATGGGCCGGGCCAGGCTTAGGCGACAGGTAAGGTTTTTTTCCATTTTTTTTTCTGTTTTTGTTTTTCTGTTTTGCTAATTATTTCAGCTCCAAAACAAAAAGTAAAAACTATTTTAGACCTCCTGAAATATTTGTTATAATATCCCCAACCATTTCCAAGCTTTTCAACATTTTTGGAAATTTATAGTTTCTGATTTCAAATTTAAAATTTGAAACCAGTAGCCTTTTTCATTTATTCAAAAAGCTTAAGGTGTCAAGAAAATAATTTTCTCCAATGCTCATTCACTTTCATGATTTATCAGAAAGTTTGAACATTTCTTGAGGCCATTTTGGGTTCATTGATTTTGAACTAGTTTAAGATTTCCTTTAATTGAAATGGTGGCTAGGGTTTTGAGTTTTTCCTTTGCCACTTTGTTGCTTTTGTTGAAACTTCTTAGATGCAAATGCAAAGAAGACATGAGCACAATGCTATCTTGCTTAAGGGTTAGGGATGTGACACATCTAGTGTATTAAGTACAAAAGAACAGAGTACCGCCTTAAGCAAGATGACATGATGTAGATGGACAATCTCATATCTACGATAAAATCCCATCTTGTTACCCTTGATGGCAACAACATGATGTGTGCCTTGCTTCCCCTTCTGTCACTAGGAAAGGTCACCATACGGTATGAACCCAAAACCAAGCACTTCTCCCATTGTAAAAATCATAGATCTAGTTGGCCAAACAAAACCCAAGACTCGGAGAGACTTACAAGGATATCAAATCATGCATATAATAAATCAGCAATGACTCAAATATATATCATAGATAATCTGATCATAAATCCACAATTCATTGGATCTCGACAAACACACCGCCAAAGAGGATTACATCGGATAGATCTCCATGAAGATCATGGAGAACTTCGTATTGAAGATCCAAGAGAGAGAAGAAGCCATCTAGCTACTAACTACGGACCCATAGGTCTGAAGTGAACTACTCACGAGTCATTGGAGAGATGATGATGTTGATGAAGAAGCCCCCCAACTCCAAAGTCCCCTCCGACAGGGCATCGGGAAGGGTCTCCAGATGAGATATCGCGGAAACGAAAGCTCGCGGCGGCGGAAAAGTGTTTTCATGGATGCCCTGATTTTTTCTGGAATTTTAGGGAATTTATAGTCCAAAGACCTAGGGCAGGGGAGTGCCAGGGGGGCCACAAACTTGGTTGTTGTAGCCTCCCCCTGGCTGCGGCAACAGGGCTTGTGGGCCCCCTGTGGGCCCACTTGCTTGGCCCTCAAGCCTCCCGATCTTCTTCCGTTCTGGAAACATTTATTTCGGGGATTTTATTCCATTTGGACTCCGTTCCAAAATCATATCTGAAAAGAGTCAAAAACACAGAAAAACAGGAACTCGCGCTTGGCACTGAATTAATAAGTTAGTCCCAAAAAAGATATAAAAGGTAAACAAAACATCCAAAGTTGACAAGATAACAGCGTGAAACCATCAAAAATTATAGATACGTTTGAGACATATCAACGGACTACAACATTAGAACAGGTATGAAGAATTCAAAGATTAACTGATTCAATGGACATAATTATGTCAACAAGAACTCTTAGCAACTGCACTCGAACTAAAATTAGTAAGAATACTTCCACAAAATACTGTTGACAACATTTGATTCAACGCCACTTGTAAATTCCAAGTATGAGCTAGCATTGCTCAAAACAAATGTATATTCCCAACATACATCTGATGAAAGAGTCCTAGGTTACTAATGGAATTCCCACCTAAGAATTTATGAAATTTTTGGTCATGCAATCGGGTCCATGGATACAAGGAGAAATTCACCAATCATCTCCTAGCATCTAAGTCGTCCACTGTATCACATCCGTCAACACATAACCATAATCTCGGAACCTCATCTATCTTGGACCCTCGTAATCACAACGATACTAAGTGTGGCAATACATCCAGACCTCTCCGCACCAGTACTAGGGAAGCCAGACTCTTCTTGCACTACAAATATTGAAGAAGTTTCGAACATCCTCCGTCCTGAGATACTAAGAAAACTCAAAGATAACGATGTGCTCAAGAACCCCGTGGAGCCTAACTCCCCGGAAGAAATCAAGTCAGAAAGGAGGCACCAAGACAGAACTCCGTCACATCGGCATCATATAGATTCCAAAATATTCATGTGGTCCTAATTTTTTTTGAGCGAGAAGAGGAGTAGAATTAAAATTTCCTAAATTTTGAAACTCACCACAACATAGAAGAGGATAAACAAACCTACTCTCTGATATAACTAAGACTCAAAATAGTTTTTCAGTAGACTCGACTCGGCCAAGTTCGATCAATCAAAGGCTCCTATGGTCGTAAGGCTCTGATTACCAACTTGTAACGACCGAGATGCGACACTTTCCTTATTTGTGGGAGAGGCCTCAAAAGGGGAAATAGGCGCATCTAAGCTTTTCGCAAGCAGGATAAACATTGTAATACATAATAGATGGAAGAGTACTAACATTTGGCTTACACTCGCCACAAGCTAAATTACACAGTCAAATAGTCATACATTATTCAAATGGGAAAAAAGGTCCGACTACGGACAAGATAAACGACAAAAGACAATGCTATCCCACCTTGTTAGGCCCACGATCACGACCAAGTGCCTCTAATCCTCGGGATACGTCACGTACATCCGACCATTTTCCTCGTCAAACTCCCACTTGGGCTCAGTAGCGTCGAATGAACCTGCCTCTGCTTCACCTGTACCTGTGAGTGGTTGTAGTATACTATGAGCCCCAAGGACTCAACAATCTCATGACCTTTGTACCGAATATAACTAAGTTATTAGGTGAGGATGGGCTATGTGTTTGAGTTTCCAACAACCTAAGCATTTATGGTGGCTAACGTACGTTGAACAAGAATTGAAGATATGGTGGTCTACGCATGACGTTCGTTGACTAAGAATAATCACTAAGTGATCATGAACACGTACTTACGTCATTCAAAACCACACCGTGTTCTCGATCAGAGAAGGAACTTTGAAGGAACCATTCACGGTTACGCACACAGTTGGCAGGTTTTCGTTAAGTTACTTTAAGTTATCTAGAACCAGATGTTAACAAAGTATCCATGATTGCCACATAACCGCGAGCACGACTTTTCGAAATATTTAATCCTACACGGGTGCTCCAACTAATCCATCACAAATTAGCACAGGCTGCATAGAAATCCTCGACCATGATACTCGCGACCTCGTCGGATTCCTTAGTGGAAAACCTCAACTCTGAGAAGACCCAAAGTATCACCGGAATCCCAATGCACAAGATATATCGCTAAGGTAAGACAAGTCCAGAAAGACATCCCGACGTGTCGACAAACCCGATAGGAGCCGCGTATCTCGTTCTCATGACACGGCAAATGAGCTATGTTTACCACACCAAAACACCGAGTTGCCCCGGGGAGCGTTAATAAGTTGCTCTGGGTTGGACCAACACTCATGAGGAGCACTGGCCGTGGTTATTGATTAAGTCTCCTCGGGGTAGCTATTCCCTATGCTTTTATTAGTAAGTTATTAGAAAATTAACACCAAAGTTGGATCTTGCCAGACAAGCCTTAACATTAAACGATTTACCAAGGGGGTCCTAACAACCCCGCACGTGTTAGTAGCGCTCAGTTATGGAATAAAACATCGGTAGCCGAAACTAAGGCGGCAAAAGCAGAACAAATCACCCGACAAAAGGCCAGGCCTTCCGCTGTTAACCAAGTATATAGGTGCATTAATTAAATAGCATTAAGTAAGATGATAATAAAATTGCCAATGTTATCACATGGACCATCTTGCACCTGCAACTAGAAATGCTAATAAAATGCTTCAACAAGCCTAACCTAGCCAAACAATATTTGCTAGGAGGGGAAGTGTCAGAGGTTTCATGGAAATGTTTGATGACCTATATATCAGGTGGTAGGCAGCGGAGCATAAAACGGAAACGAATCAACTATGCATAACAAAGCTAGAAACAGTGTCAAGGTCACGATCATCTTGCGTGTGAAATCTTCAGAGTGGGACTGCTCCTGATCTTCGTAAATGAACTCACCAGACTCCTCGAACTCGCTTCCTGCACCCGTTGCTATCCAAAGAAACAATCACGCAATAAACATCAGCAAGTGATAATGAAATAGACAATATGATGCATGTATGGCACACACTTCAAGGCACGCACACAAATAATCCTACTCAAATGACAAAGTGCCACCTCATCACAATTGGCACTTTTGCAGAACTACTCAAAACTGAAACCCAGTGCCACCACTGGATTCCTTGGGTTTTTCTACCCCAAATCCATATATCATACTGCTATACTTGCATGCATAAAAACACCACAAAACTGAAAAGGAAAACTACCTAGAATAATAAACCACTATATGTCAAAATCATAGGTGATTTGCATATGCCAGATTTGGCATATTCCTCTCGTGGAATATTCCAGATTTAGAAAAAATACATCACAAACAATAAAATACACACACACACATAAATCAACAGAGGGGGTCCCACTGGCCATAGGCACCAGGCCCCCCTAGTATGACATGTGGGACCTTTGGCCCACGTGTCAGGTGACACTAACACACACACACAAAGAATAAACAAACAAAATAAAAAGGGTGTGGTGGGGGACTCAAACCCACCACCTCTGTATGCATACCAGAGGCAAGCACCACTGTGCTATGCGGGGCTAGCTGCTCTAACATGGGAGGGAATAGATATAAGCTATCTATCTACCAAGGCAAAAAGGGGCGTGCTAGGGACTCGATACCTGGACCAACATGCGCGGGTGTGGCTCGGTTGCCAGTGTGTAGGCTGCGTGTATCTGCTAGGACAGAAGCATCAGTCAGGAAAATTAATCACCGCAACTTCTACAACAAGGAAGGAAAAACCATAGGTAATAAAAAGGGGAAATGGGATTGAACCCACGACCTCGTGGTCACACGCGCACTCTGCTGCCAGTCGGGCTACGCTGCGGCTATTGACAGAGGAGGGGCTTGGCTCCTTATGAGCTAGCCTGGGCGGTGCCCTTCTTCCACCTCCAGACAGAGGAGGGGAAGTTGTTGGTGACGAGTGGAGCGGCGAAGGCGGCGTCTGCGGACTACCGACGGGGCTTTGGGAACCCTAGGGGGTTCCGTTCCCGGTGCTGCTGCTACTACGCGATGGCGATGGTGCTACTGCCACTACGGCGCTGCTGCGTGACGGCAAGGAGAAACAAAAAAATGACGGCAACGCAGGCAACGGCGACGCGCTACGAGCGGAAGGCTAGCGCTACGGACGCAGCCTCGTTGTGGGGGGGGGGGGCGTTCCAAGCACACACGCATACATGATGCAGCTACGACTACCTCGTCCTACCAGTGCGACTCCGACATACATCGAGCTCAATTGCAACGACACGCCTAACACAGAGGGGGATCGGAGGAGAGCAGGGCTGCGGCTCACCTAGGGACAGATGTGTTGACAACCCCAATGCATTCCTTCCCCCTCTTGCAATTTCTTTCCTTGTAAGGCAACCTGGTTATGATGATCAAGTGGTCTGAGCTCAATGGTGTCTTCATTTCATGTGCATCATGGCATCATGCATGGCATCATTTCCTTTTGTCTTTTGTCTTGTGTTGGTTGTCTTGCACCTTGGTGTTTGGGTGAGAGTCATGTGATGGTTATGTTTGAGAGTGCATGTGATGGTTATGTGATTGGGTGCAACAAGAGCAAACTCAAAACCTGTTTGTTGCATCATGATTTCAAAAATTCCTTTCCTCCATTTATTTGAGGCAGATTTAAAGTTGATGTTTTGGACCATTAACAATGTTCCTATTTTCCAAAAAGACCTTTTGTTAATTGTGGAGGCAACCCCTCTGGTTAATTGTGGAGGCATCAACCTTTCCTCTTCAAGGGAAAACCAACACAGGCTCAAGAGGTAGCAAGAAGGATTTTTGGCGCCGTTGCCGGGGAGGATACATAGCAAGATCACGCTTAACAAGTACCCATCAAAAACTCAACTCTTTCATTTACTTTATTTTACATTTGCCTCTCGTTTTCCTCTCCCCCACTTCTAAAACGATTTTCAAAAAATACCAAAAAGATTTGCCTTTTTACTCACCCTTTTTCCGTTCTCCTTTTTCGTTTGTTTCCATGGGTGAACCTAAAAGTTTTGATCCGTATCTTAAGAAGTTGGAAGATATTGAGAATAATGCTAAGGGGTGTATGTCAGTCCAATTTGACCATAATAGTTTCTTTAGGAACGAGCTTAAAGAATGAAGATTTATGCTTTATTACATGAATAAAGAGCTTGATGATATGGCCAAGGAATTTTGTGGTTTGAAATCTCAGTTCGCTCACGACGAAGATTTAGGAGGCCAAATTGCTGATAAACAATCCACCTTGGTTAATAAAATGGCTGCAAAGCCAGAATCTTTAAATATTGATGAAGATCTTAAAATGATTGGTGTGACACCTATTGAATCTTTGTTTTCTAGTATAGATCTTGAAAAAGAAGGGACGCGAGATGAGTCAACTTTAGTTAAAAGGCGTCCCAATGATTCAGAGATTTTAGGTCTTAATGATAAGATTGATAAAAGTGGGATGGAAGAGGTCAAAACTTTAAATAGCAATGAGCCCACTCTTTAGGATTTCAAGGATTTTAATTATGATAGTTGCTCTTTGATAGATTGTGTTTCCTTGTTGCAATCCTTGTTAAATTCTGTGCATGCTTATAGTCAAAATAAAACTTTTACTAAACATATTGTGGATGCCATGATGAAATATTTTGAAGAAAAACTTGAGTTGGAAGTTTCTATACCTAGAAAGCTTTACGATGAGTGGGAACCTACTATTAAAATTAAAATTAAATATTATGAGTGCCATGCTTTGTGTGATTTGGGTGCTAGCGTTTCCACGATTCCAAAAACATTATGTGATGTGCTAGGATTCCGTGAATTTGATGATTGCTCCTTAAATTTGCATCTAGCGGATTCTATAATTAAGAATCCTGCGGGAAGGATTAATGATGTTCTTATTATTGCAAATAGGAATTATGTGCCCGTATATTTCATTTTTCTTGATATAGGTTGCAATCCTACATGTCCTATTATTCTTGGTATACCTTTCGAATAGTGCTTGTTGGGAGGCAACCCAATTTATTTTTATGTTTATTTTACTTCTTTTTTTTGAGTGCTGCACATATTATTAATGCTATAATAATTGTGTTTTCTTGTTTTAGTTAGTGTTTGAGCCAAGTAAAACCTTTGGGATGGTCTACGGTTTTGCAAGTTGATTCCGCTGAAAAACAGAAACTTTTGCTCTCAGTCCAGGAATTTTGTAAATTCGGTAGAATGTGATTTTGATCTAAATTTTTCACACACAATTTACTTACAAATTTCTCAGATATTCCTAATTTTGCAGAAGTTTCGGAGTTATAGGAGTATTCTAAGTGAACATATTGCTACAAACTGTTCTATTTTTGACAAATTCTGTTTTCTCTATGTTGTTTGCTTGTTTTGATGAATCTATGGGTTGTATCAGGGGGTATGAACCATGGAGAAGTTGGAATATAGTAGATATTAAATCAATATAAATAAATAATGAATTCATAACAATACCTAAAGTGGTGATTTATTTTTCTTATACTAACGGATCACATGAGTTTTCTCTTGAGTTTTGTGTTGTGAAGTTTTCAAGTTTTGGGTAAAGATTTAATGAACTATGGAATAAGGAGTGGAAAGAGCCTAAGCTTGGGGATTCCCAAGGCACCCCAACCCATATTCAAGGATACCAAAGAGCCTAAGCTTGGGGATGCCCTAGAAGGCTGTTGGGGAACGTAGTAGTAATTCAAAAAAATTCCTACGTCACACCTAGATCTATCTAGCAAATGCTAGCAACGAGCAAGGGGTAGAACATCTTCGTACCTTTGAAGATCGCTAAGCGGAACCGCTACTATGAACACGGTTGATGGATTCGTACTTGTAGCAATTCAGATTGCGGAAGATTCTGATCTATGCGCCGAACAACGGCGCCTCCACGTTCAACACACGTGTAGCCCGGTGACGTCTCCTTCACCTTGATCTAGAAGGAGAGAGGAGAAGCTGAGGGAGATATGCGACATCATGATGGTGTGGTGGCGGTGGAGCTATGTAGTTCTCCGGCACGACTTCGCCAAGCACCACGGAGGAGGACAAGAGGGATAAGTAGGGTTGCGCCTTGGAGAGGTGTAAAGGCGTGCGCATCCCTCCCAAAACCCTCTCTATATATTGGAGGGAGGTCGAGGAGGGACGACCACCCTAGGGTTTCCCCTAGGTGGTGCGGCGACCAAGAGGAGGAGTGCACGACGCCCTATGGGGTGGCTTGCCACCCAAGGGAGCCACCATGCCCTACGGTTTGCTGCCCTAGGCGCCTTAGGCCTTAGTGGGTGGCGCACCAGCCCATCTAAGGGCTGGTTCCCATCACTTTTGGCCCACATGGCCCATCGGGGCCGGTGGCCCCTTCCGATGGACCCCCGGAACCCTTCCGGTGGTCCCGGTACAATACGGACGATCCCTGAAACATTTCCGGCGATCAAATCTCCACTTCCTATATATGACTCTTTACCTCGAGAGCATTTCGGAGCTGCTCGTGACGTCCGGGATCTCATCCGGGACTCCGAACAACCTTCGGTAACCCCATACTATTCCCATTACAACTCTATCGTCATTGAACCTTAAGTGTGTAGACCCTACGGGTTCGGGAACCATGCAGACAAGACCGGGACACCTCTCCGGTCAATAACCAACACGGGGTATGGATATCCATGTTGGCTCCCACATGTTTCAATCAATCAATCCCGTATGCAATTCCCCTTGTCTACCGGTATGACACTTGCCCGGGATTCGATCGTGGGTAGCCCTATACCTTGTTCAATCTCGTTACCGGCAAGTATCTTTACTCGTTCCGTAACACATCATTCCGTGGCTAACTCCTTAGTCACATTGAGCTCAGTATGATGATGTATTACCGAGTGGGCGTAGAGATACCTCTCCATCACACGGAGCGACAAATCCCAGTCTTGATTCGTACCAACCCAACAGACACTTTCGGAGATACCTGTAGTGCACCTTTGTAATCACCCAGTTACGTTGTGATTTTTTGATACACCCGAACTACTCCTACGGTATCCGGGAGTTGCGTAATCTCACGGTCAAAGGAAATGATACTTGACATTATAAAATCTCTAGCAGATAAACTACACGATCTTGTGCTATGCTTAGGATTGGGTCTTGTCCATCACATCATTCTCCTAATGATGTGATCCCGTTATCAATGACATCCAATGTCCAAGATCACGAAACCGTGACCATCTATTGATAAACGAGCTAGCCAACTAGAGGCACACTAGGGACATGTTGTGGTCTATGTATTCACACATGTATTATGGTTTCCGGTTAATACAATTATAGCATGAATAATAGACAATTATCACAACCTAGGAAATATAATAATAACCACTTTATTATTTCCTCTAGGGCATATTTCCAACAAAGGCATCCCGTCTTTCGTCTTCAATTCATCGGTAAATTTACTTGAGACTATATTGTTATTCACCACATGATATACGTTTTGCTTGGAGCGTCTTGTATGATATGAGTCTTTACATTTTAGTTTGCCACAGTCATCCTTGCTTCACACATGTTTTGAGAGAGGGAAACGCTGAATCGTGAATTTCTTAGAATACTCTTTGTGCTATACTTATATCTTTTGAGCGAGGCAATGTTGCTCTATTACTTCACTTATATCTCTTAGAGCACGACGGTGTTGTGTTTTATAGAAATTATTGAACTCTCGTACCTCACTTATATTATTTTGAGAGTTCTTTCAACATCATGGTAATTGGTTTAGGTTATGAATTTAGTCCTAATATAACAGGCATCCAAGAGGGATATAATAAAAACTTTCATGTTAAGTGCATCGAATATGGTGAGAAGTTTGATTCCTTGCATATAGTTTTGAGATGTGAAGAACGTAATATGTGGGTCATGCTAGTAAGTAATATTGTGAATTAGAAGAAATACTTGCGTTGAAGCTTGTGATTCCCGTAGCATTCACGTATGGTGAACCGTTATGTGATGAAGTCGGAGCATGATTTGTTTAATGATTGTCAACCTTTGTGTCGAGGTCGGGATCGCGCGATGGTTAACTCCTACCAACCCTTTCCCTAGGATCATGCGTCGAATACTTTGCTTTGATACCTAATAGGCTTTTTTAATAAGTATGTGAGTTCTTTATGACTAATGTTGATTTCATGGATTATACGCACTCTCACCCTTCCCCCTATGCCAGCCTCTCTAGTACCGTGCAACTTTCGCCGGCACATTAAACCCACCTTCCTCAAAATAGCCACCATATATTTTCATCAAAATAGCCACCATATCTACCTATTATGTCATTCTCATAGCCATTCCGAGATATATTGCCACGCAACACCACCGTCTAGTTTTTATGACACGCACCATCACTTTCACGTTTCTTATAGAGTCATACTTGTTCTAGATATCGAGTTGTAATCTTTGAGTTGTAAGTAAATAAAAGTGCGATGATTTACATTATTAGAGCATCGTCCCATGTGATAAAAGGTTGATGGAAGCTATGAATCCCTCACAAGTTGGGATGAGTCTCCGGACTTTACAAAAAATAAAATAGGCTAGCGAAGCCCATAAAAAAATAAAAGAGGCCAAAGAAGCCCATCCAAAAAGGAAAAAAGAAAAAAAGAAAAAAAATGAGAGAAAGAGAGAAGGGACAATGTTACTATCTTTTTCCACACTTGTGCTCCAAAGTAGCACCATGTTCTTCATAGAGAGTCTCCTATTTTGTCACTTTCATATAACTAGTGAAATTACATCTTTTGCACAACCACTTAGTTCTCTTTTTGAGCTTTCATACACTTATAGCTTTAGTGTGTTTGTTGCATGGAAATCCCTATCCACTCACATTGATATCTAATAATGGGCATCTCCGTAGCCTGTTGATATGCCTAGTTGATGTGAGACTATCTTCTTCCTTTCTTTTTGCAACCTCCACCACATTCTGTTCCACCTATAGTGCAATATCCATGGCTCACGCTCATGTATTGTGTGAGAGTTGAAAAGGTTTGAGAACATAAAAAGTGTGAAACAATTGCTAGATTTTCATCGAGGTTGTGCATGATTTAGATACGTTGTGTGGTGAAGGTGGAGCATAGCCAGACCATATGATTTTGTAGGGAAGTAATTGCCTTATTAGTATGCTTGAAATATTATTGTTTTTATGTAAATATTAGACTTTTGTTTTGAGTCTTATGAATCTGAATACTCATGCCACAATAGAGAATATTACATGGATAAATATGTTAGGTAACATTCCAGATCAAAAATTCTGTTTTTATCATTTACCTACTCGAGGACGAGCACAAATTAACCGTGGGGATGCTGATACGTCTCCAACGTATATAGAATTTTTGATTGTTCCATGCTATTATATTATCTGTTTTGGATGTTTTATATGCATTAATATGCCGTTTTATATTATTTTTGGGACTAACCTATTAATCTAGAGCCTAGTGGCAGTTTCTGTTTTTTCCACTTTTTTGAGTATTGCAGATAAGGAATATTAAACGCAGTCCAAGCGGAACAAAATCTCGGGAAAGATTTTTCTTGGACCAGAAGACACCTACGAGACTTGGAGTAGGGGGCGGGGCACCTGTCGGGAGGCCACAAGCCAAGCAGGGCGCGCCCTTGGGGGGTGGTCGCGCCCCCTGGCTTGTGGGTCCCTTGCAGGCCTCCTAACCCTATTCTTTGGCCTATAAATTCCCAATATCCCTGTATCGCCAAAAAGAGGAACACGAATAATTTTCCGCCGCCGGGAGCCTCTGTTCCCGTGAGATCCAATCAAGGAGACTTTTCCGGTCATCTGTCGGAGAGGAATTGATCACAGAGGGCATGTACATCAACTCCATTGCCCCTTCGATGAAACGTGAATAGTTCACCACAGACATACGGGTCCATAGATAGTATCTAGATGGCTTCTTCTCTCTCTTTGATCTTCAATACCATGTTATTCATGATCTTCATGGAGATCTATTCGATGTAATACTCTTTTGTGGTTTGTTTGTCGAGATCCGATGAATTGTGAGTTTATGTTCAGATTATCTATGAATATTATTTGTGTCTCTTCTGAATTCTTATATGCATGATTACATGTCTTTGCAAGTCTCTTAGAATTATTGGTTTGGTTTGGCCAACTAGATTGATTATTCTTGCAATGGGAGAAGTGCTTACTTTTGGGTTCAATCTTGCGGTATCCTCTCCTAGTGACAAAGTAGGCATAGCGAGGCACGGATTGTATTGTTGCCATCGAGGATAAAAATATGGGGTTTTCATCATATTGCTGGAGTTTATCCCTTTACATCATGTCATCTTACTTAATGCATTACTCTGTTCTTCATGAACTTAATACTCTAGATGCAGGTAGGAGTTGGTCGATGTGTGGAGTAATAGTAGTAGATGCAGAATTGTTTCGGTCTACTTGACACGGAAGTGATGCCTATATGCATAATCATTGCCTTAGATTTCTTCATGATTATTTGCTTCTCTATCAATTTCTCGACAATAATTTGTTCACCCTCCGTATTATTTTCCTTGATGAGAGAAGCCTCTAGTGAAACCGATGGCCCCCGGGTCTATTTTCCATATTATATTTTTAGACCTATAAACTAAAAATACCAAAAATACTTTGCTGCAATTTATTTACTTTTGTTTCGGCAATCTTTATATCCATCTCTATCAGATCTCATCCTTGCAAATAACTCTGAAGGGATTGATAACCCCTTTATAGCGTTGGGTGCAAGTGTTTGAATATTTGTGTAGGTACTATTATTGGGGCCTTGCTTGTTACTCCTACTGGATTGATACCGTGGTTCTCAACAAACTGTGGGAAATACTTATCTACTTTGCTACATCACCCTTTCCTCTTCAAGGGAAAACCAACGCAAGCTCAAGAGGTAGCAGCATGCCGTGTGCAGGGCCTGTTGCACCTCTCCGATCTGCAGCTCTTATAGCAAATCTTGCATAGGGACCCCGCGAGTGCCTGTGAGTTCGCTAGTTGTTGCACGAACGAGCAGTGTCGTCGCTCGCGCCTCTGTGTTGAATACAGAACGCGCCCCTTTGCATATCACCTCGGATGGATCCCCTCTCTACGCAAGCTCCGCACGCTAGCCCGACCGGCTCGTACGTTACACGATGACCACGAGGTCGTGGGTTTGATCCCCACTGCCCCACCTTTTATCCATGTAATTTTCCTTCCTTGTGGTAGCAGACGTACTGTTAAGTCAGTCTCCTTGTTTCCTCGTATGGGTCAGTAACCGCAACACAACGCAGTGGCAACATAGCCACCTCTCGCGCAGCAGGGTAGGTGTTCGAGTCCCCTTGCGTGTTTTTTATTTGTTGGGTGTTTTCCCTTCGGTTAGTGAGGCAGAATTGGTACATGTCGTGTGATTCCCCTAGTAGTGCAGATGCTCGTGCGTAGCCTAGTGATAGTGTGTGTTGCATGTGTGGGAGAGGTGGTGGGTTCGATCCTCCACCGGACCCCTTTTAACCTTTTAATTTTCCTGTTGATTGTTTTGTCTAGATGCCACTGACAGGTGGCCCCCTGTAGGGCTGTGATGCATAGGACCAATGGGCCCCCCTGTTAATTAATAGTGGTATTTTATTTAACCTTTTAATTTTCCTGTTGATTGTTGTGTGTAGGTGCCACTGACAGGTGGCCCCCTGTAGGGCCGTGATGCATAGGACCAATGGGCCCCCTGTTAATTAATAGTGGTATTTTATTTATTCTGTTGATGTGATAAATTCCATTTTTTGAATAGTCCAGAAATGGAATTGCCTAATCTGGTTAGTACCAGATCTGGCAGGTGCAAGAATAGCCCCCCTATTCTTGACATGAATAGATTTGATCCTCTATAGTTTTTATTTTCAGTTTTTTGGTGTTTTTATTCATGCATATATAGTAGTATGATATATAGACATGGGGTAGAAAAACCCGAGGAATCCAATAGTGGTATTTTATGTAACCTTTTAATTTTCCTGTTGATTGTTGTGTGTAGGTGCCACTGACAGGTGGCCCCCTGTAGGGTCGTGATGCATAGGACCAATGGGCCCCCCTATTAATTAATAGTGGTATTTTATTTATTCTGTTGATGTGATAAATTCCATTTTTTGAATAGTCCAGAAATGGAATTGACTAATCTGGTTAGTACCAGATCTGGCAGGTGCAAGAATAGCCCCCTCTGACATGAATAGATTTCATCCTCTGTAGTTTTTATTTTCTGTTTTGTGGTGTTTTTCTTCATGCATACATAGTAGTATGATATATAGACATGGGTAGAAAAACCCGAGGAATCCAATGGTGGCACTGGATTTGAGTTTTGAGCAATTCTGCAGAAGTGTCATTTTGTGATGAGGTGGCAGTTGGTCTTGAGTAGGATTCTTTGTGTGCATATTTAGAAGTTTGTGCATGCATGCATCATTTTGAATGTTGACCAATCTCTTGCTGGTGTTTATTGGATGATTGTTTCCTTTGGGTAGCTACTGGGTCTGGAAACGAGTTCACGAGTCCGCATGCAGGAAGATCAGGAACAATTCCACTCTAAAGATATCACATGCAAAATGATCCTGACCATGGCACCGTTTCTAGATTTGTTATGCTTAGTGATTCATTTCCATCGTTATTTCTCGGCTTCCTACCACATGATATATAGGCCATCAAACATTGCCATGAAACCTCAACCACCTCCCCTCCTAGCAAATATTGTTTGGCTAGGTTAGGCTTGCTGACCTATTTTGTTAGCATTGCTAGTCGCAGGTCTAAGCTTGTCCATGTGATAACATGGGCATTGCTATCATCTTATTTTTAATGCTATTTAATTAATGCACCTATATACTTGGTTAACAGCGGAAGGCCTAGCCTTTAGATGTGTGATTTGTTCCGTTGTTGCCGCCTTAGTTTCGGCTACCGGTGTTTTATTCTGTAACTGAGTTCTCCTAACACGTTCGGGGGTGTTATGGGGACCCCCCTGATAATTTGTTTTAGTTTAAAGATTTTCCGGCATGGCCCAACTTTGGTGTTAAATTTGCTAACAACTTAATAAAAGGCATAGGGAATAGCTACCCCGAGGAATTAATCAACAACCCGGGGCAGTGCTCCTCATGAGTGTTGGTCCAACCTGAGCGATGTCCAGCGCCCCCTGGTCACCTGGGGTTTCAGCCAACCCGACGTCTAGCTCATCTGGTCTTGCCCTGAGAACGAGATGCACGGCTCCTATTGGGTATGTCGGCACGCCGGGCAGCCTTGCTGGGTTAGTTTTACCTTCTAATAGATATCTTGTGCATTGGCATTCCGGTGAGACTTTGGGTCTTCTCATAGTTGAGGTTTTCCTCTAAGGAATCTGACAAGATCGCGAGTTTCGTGATCGAGGATTTCTATGCGGCCTGTGGTAATTTGTGATGGATTAATTGGAGCACCGTGCAGGGTTAAATCTTTCGGAAAGCTGTGCCCGCTGTTATGTGGCAAACATGCATATTTTGTTAACATCCGGTTCTAGATAACTTAAAGTAACTTAACTAAAATCTGCCAACTGTGTGCGTAACCATGACTGTTTCTTTCAGAGGTCCTTCTCTGTTCGAGAACATGGTGGGGTTTTGAATGGCGTAACTAGGTGTTCAGGATCACTTAGTGATCATTCTTAGATCTCGACTGTATTACGTAGACCACCATAACTTATTTTTGTTCTTCGTAAGTTATCCATCGTAAATGCTTAGGTTGCTGCAAAATGAAACACGTACCCCGACCTCACCTATTATATTAGTTAGACTCGGTACCAAGGTCATGAGATTGCTAAGTCCTCGTTGCTCACAGATTACTACAACCACCCACAGGTACATGTACCCCAGATGCAGACGTTCGTGAGGATACCCAGCTGATGTGGGAGTTCGACGAGGACAGTGGCAGGCTGTACGTGATGTATCCCGAGGATTAGAGGAACTTGGTCGTGATCATGGGCCTAGCAAGGCGGGATAGCATTAGCTTTTGTCATTTATCTTGTCCGTAGCTGGACCCTATTTTCCATTTGAATAATATATGACTGTGTGACTCTATAATTTAGCTTGTGGCAAGTGTAAGCCAAATCTTATTACTCTTCCATCCATTATGTTATGTGATGTTTATCCTGCTTGCGAAACTTTTAGATGCGACTCTTTCCCCTTTTGAGGCCTCGCCCCTAAATAAGGAATGTGTCGCATCTTAGTCGTTACACCAGAGAAGAAGCTCCGGCGCGATGGAGAGGAAGAAGCGCGACGAGCCGGTGCGGAAGAAGCTCACCGGAGGTCGAGGAAGAAGCCGGCCGTCATGGATGTCGGGGAATGCTACCGGCATCCGTTCTTCGTGAAAACGGAACGCCACCATGCTCCGCGTCCTCCGAGTGCTGTTGGTGACGAGCTCAGGCAGGAAGCTTCCAAGGCGTTGGGGTCGATCTGCAGGTGGTCCTGACGGCGCGAGGGGAGATGGAGGAGGGAAATGGGTCGCGGAGGAACCCTAGGGTGCAGACATGGCTAAATAGGCGGAAGGGGGGGGGGCTCTGGTGGCCGTCGGATGGAGGAGGAGATCGATCTGGTGGCTGGCCATGGAGTAGTACGAAGCTGACATCGAGAGCTGGGAGAAGGGACGCGTTGGTGGGATCTGGGCCGAAACGAACAGTACATGGGCCGCACTCTCTCTCCCTCTCGTCAAAAGATTTTCCCGAATAAAAAGAATAGGGTTTTTGGTTAAATTACACATGCTAAAATAAATAGAGTTTAAACAAAACAAAAATACCTTTGGTCTTCTAAAATGTTGCCACTATTAACAAAAATAAGTAGGGCATTTTAGAAGAACAAAAAAATTACTTTTAACTAAAATGGGTCTCTATTTTTAAATAAAACCAAAAGGAAAATAAATTAAAAGAAAAGAGTGTTGCGCCCCACAATTAATAGGAAGAATTTTTGAAGAGGAGAAACATTTTATTGAGGAAAAATTAGAAACTTTTAAATCTGCCTCAATTATCATTGGAAAGGAGGGACTAAAAGATATGGTGCAACAAGTGGTTTTTGAAGGGACTCTTCTTGCACCCACTCACATAACCATCACATGCCACTCTCACACATTGCACTCCACTCAAATACCAAGTTGCAAGACAAGCACCACAAGACAAAAGACAAATGATGTTATGCATGATGCCATGATGCCACATAAAATGAGGACACAAACTTAAACTCTTTTACTCAAATCCAACATGTCAACGTAGGAAGGTTTCCATACAAGGAAATAAATTACAAGAGGGGGAAGGAATGCACTGGGCTGTCACACGGATGCCTTCCACTTGAGCTGCCTCGTTGCCAACGCGGCCAAGAGACCCCAACAACACGTGCAAGACGACCTCCACCGCAAAAGCACCGACATGCCCACCACCACGAGCCACCACTCCCGAGCCCAACGTTTCTCATCTTCCACCAAGAAGTGAGCCGCGGATGCGTAGCTAGCCAACCCCACTCCCGCATCGATGCACCTCCAAGCCTGCCAAATCACTACCATCGGCGCCTACCCACGAGATGGCAGGGACTCCGAGGCTCACATCCACACGAACCCAAAGACGGCCCTTCTACTATGAAGAAGACAAAGGCGTCCAACCACGCCCACGCCCAACCAGTCCAACACATCGTCTCGATGGTGCCGTCAAGGACAGCGATGTGATACGTCCATTTTGCATCATGGTTTTCCATTACAATTTACAGTGTTTTTGATTACTATGATGCAATTCTTATATCTGTTCTCTCTTAAGGTGCAAGATTTACTTGAATAGAGATGTTACCGATAACTAGAATTCAGGATTAGAAAAAGCTTCAACAAATATAGCTATTCTAGGAGAGTCAAATGACCTGAAAATTTATGAAGAATTATTTTGTAACATATAAAAAATACTGGAAATAGAAAACTCTATAGAAAATAAACCGTGGGCCAGGGGCCCTCTAGTTCCCGTCTTTTGCTATATGAGGCCATTTTCCCTAGAAAAAAATTAGGCAGAGACCTTCGGGACGAAGCGCCATCGTCTTGAGGCGGAACCTAAGCAGGAACACTTTTGCTCTCTAGCAGAGCGATTCCGCAGGGGATACTTCCCTTAGGGAGGGGGAAATCGAAGCATGTCATCATTAAAGTTACTCTCATTGAGGGAGGAGTCATCTCCATCAACATCTTCATTAGCACCATCTCATCTCAAACCCTAGTTCATCTCTTGTATTCAATCTTTGTCCCAAATAGAGTGGATTTTCAGCACCCGGGTGCCTATGCACCCTCTATGAACAGTAACACCAAAACAAATCGAAAATAAATCAAAAAAATCTGAAACTTTGCAAGATCAAAGATGATCAAACTTTCTAGGTGCTTGCAACTTTTCATGACAAAAAAACATTTGAGGAGCTCT
Organism: Hordeum vulgare subsp. vulgare; assembly: GCF_904849725.1. NCBI lineage: Eukaryota > Viridiplantae > Streptophyta > Magnoliopsida > Poales > Poaceae > Hordeum > Hordeum vulgare. The sequence goes on from NC_058520.1 coordinate 224,445,102, forward strand.
ACACATGAAAAACATTTTAGAACTTCCAATTTTGAGTACTTTTAGCACTGAAATACAAAACTTGTTTGTACACCTTTCTCTACATGATATTTTGGCATGAAAAATTGTAAGAACCTACAAAGTTTGACCATCTTATATGTTACAAAGTTTCAGATTTTTTTTACTGTTCATAGAGGGTGCCTAGGCACCCGGGTGCTGTTACACCTTTCTCTTGTCCCAAAACCTCAGGTTGGTACCCATGGGTTAATACTAGTGTTGATTACATATTGTAGTTGATGCTAGTTGGTTTACTTGGTGGAAGATCATATGTTTAGATTGTTAATGATATACTTATCTCCTCCAATCATGAACATGAATATGATTGGTGAGTAGTTCTATTTGTTCTTGAGGACATAGGAGAACTCTTGTTATAAATTATCATGTGAAGTTATTATTCACTCAATATTTTGATGGCATGTATGTTTGGTTTCCTCTTTTGGTGTCATGTGAACGTCGACTACATGATACTTCATAATCTTTGGGCCTAGGGGAAAGGAGTAGTAAGTAGATGATGAGTTGCGAGATTGTCGAAAACTTAAACACTAGTTTATGCATTCTTCCACTCCCATCCACATGGGTTGACAAAGCATCAAACCGATCTCCATCACCATGGCCAAAACCAATGCCACCTCCAAAACCAACACCACCACCCATGCCGAACCCTACAACCCCCTCCTAAAAGCACATATGCTCCCTTGGAGGTTTTGATAATTCATGACAACATACATTATCTCCTAGACTAATGGTTCTGCTTAGTGTTTCAGATTTACTCCAAAAAGATTGTTGGATGGAATGTGAGGAGAAGCCCCAAGAAAGTAGAAAAATAGGATTGACAATGCATCAAGCTGCAAGACTCTACATTTTGCATCTTGTGATAAATCACAAGTGAGTCCATAGGAAAGCAAATACAATTAAAAGGGGATGAAGTATCTATGATGATCTGGTTTCTCAAGTTCTTAGAGATTAGCCACCAAAACCCTCATGAATTCTCCCACAAAATATTCTGTCAAAACTCTAACACTCAAATTTGGTGCCACCAACTATTCCAAATTGGCCATACCGATGTTTTCCTTACACACAATCCAGAGCCAAACCCTAACCTCTCGATGACACCAACTTCCATTTTGATGCAGCCGAAATACAATGACCAGCTCCGTGGTATCCATTTTCTAAAATTAGGAATCTCCGAGTTTTACAAATGGTGCCACCGAGTCTGTGTAACTACCTAGGCCAGCCAAAATCGGACTCACCGAGTATCATATATTGGTCTTACCAAAATGCCTCACCAAAATGCCGAAAGTTGCCACATTTTGCAACAGTCGGTGTAACCAAGTTTCTGTTTCGGTTCCTCCGAGTTGAGCAATAATATTGTAACAGTTGGATTTTTGGAGATGCCTATATATAACCCCTCCACATCCCTCTGTTTCGTAGAGATAGCACTCAGAACGAGCCAACACTTGCCACACGTCCATTTTTTGAGAGAGAAATACCTACTCATGTGTTGAGATCAAGATCTTCCAGTCCAACCATATGAATTTGATTTCTAACCTCCCCAAGTTGCTTTCCACCCAATCAATCTCTTCTACCAAGCCAAATCTGTGATAGGGTGATTGAGTGTTGAGGAGACTATCTTTTGAAGCACAAGTTGTTAGGTGTCATCATCCATACCGCATCTATTACCTTTTGGAGAGTGGAGTCTCCTAGATTGGTTAGGTGTCGCTTGGAAGCCTTCGACTTCGTGTGGAGTTGAACCAAGAAGTTTGTAAGGGCAATGAGATCACCTACGTCGTGAATATCTGTCGCGGGTGGGGCTAGTCCTTCATGGACGTAAGCCATGATGGTATAGACAAGGTTGCTTCTTTGTGGACCCCTTGTGGGTGGACTCCTCCGTGGACTCACACAACCGTTACCCTCTTTGCACTCTTAGGGAAAAGCTTACTAATAGCGCGGGTTTGCGGCCTAGCAGTAGCGGCGCCCACACTACTGCTATGGCACTACAACTAAATTTTAGAAGTAGAACAGTTCTTACCCACCACTACTGCTACTTACACCTACTAGTAGCGTGCCTCTGCCCATCGCTACTGCTAAGTTTCTATAGCACGTCCCTGTGAACCACACTACTGGTAAGGAAGCTGTGCTGGTACTGTAAAGCCCCA